>NC_092754.1:33462875-34112375 GCF_047496795.1 Chiloscyllium punctatum
GATACTTGTAGTACCTCATACAGATCCTTCCAGTATCTCAGATAGATCCATTCCAGTACTTCACACAGACCCTTCTAGTATCTCATACAGATCCTTCCAGTACTTCATACAGATACTTCCAGTAACACAGACAGATCCTTCCAGTCACTCACACAGATCCTTCCAGTACCTCACACAGATCCTTCTAGTACCTCATGCAGATCCTTCCAGAATCTCATACAGATACTTCCAGAAACTCATACAGATCATTCCAGTTCCTCACACAGATCCTTCCAGTATCTCAATCTGATCCGTCCAGTATCTCACACAGACTCTTCCAGTATCTCATACAGATCATTCCATTACCTTATACAGATTCTTCCAGTACCTCACACAGATCCTTCCAGTACTTCATACAGATACTTCCAATACCTCACACAGATCCTTCCAGTATCGCCCACAAATCCTTACAATACCTCACACAGATCCTTCCAGGATCTTACACAGATCGTTCCAGTACCTCATACAGATCCTTCCAGAATCTCATAGAGATACTTCCAGAAACTCATACAGATCGTTCCAGTTACTCACATAGATCCTTCCAGTACCTCACACAGATCCTTCCAGTACCTCACACAGATCCTTCCAGTATCCCACACAGATGCTTCCAGAATCTCATACAGATACTTCCAGAAACTCATACAGATCATTCCAGTTCCTCACACAGATCCTTCCAGTATCTCAATCTGATCCGTCCAGTATCTCACACAGACTCTTCCAGTATCTCATACAGATCATTCCATTACCTTATACAGATTCTTCCAGTACCTCACACAGATCCTTCCAGTACTTCATACAGATACTTCCAATACCTCACACAGATCCTTCCAGTATCGCCCACAAATCCTTACAATACCTCACACAGATCCTTCCAGGATCTTACACAGATCGTTCCAGTACCTCATACAGATCCTTCCAGAATCTCATAGAGATACTTCCAGAAACTCATACAGATCGTTCCAGTTACTCACATAGATCCTTCCAGTACCTCACACAGATCCTTCCAGTATCCCACACAGATGCTTCCAGTACATCACACGCACCCTTCCGTTATCTCATACAGATTCTTCCAGTACATCGTACAGATACTTACAGTAACACAGACAGATCCTTTCAGTTACTTCCAGAGATCCTTCCAGTTCCTTATACAGACCATTCCAGTACCTCACACAGATAATTCCAGTACCTCATATCGATTCTTCCAATATCTCCCATAGATCTTTTCAGTATCTCACACAGACCCTTCCAGTATCTCATACAGATCCTTCCATTACCTCATACAGAAACTTCCAGTACCTCATACAGTTACTTATAAGATCATTCCAGTTCCTCACACAGATCTTGCCAGTATCTCGCAAAGATCCTTCCAGTATCTCAATCTGATCCTTCCAGTATCTCACACAGATTGTTCCAGTAACTCGTGAAGATCCTTCCAGAACCTCACACAGATCCTTCCAGTATCTCACATAGATCTTTCCAGTATATCATACACATCCTGCCAGTACCTGACACAGATAATTCCAGTACCTCATATTGATCATTCTAGTATCTCACACAGATCCTTCCAGAACCTCATGCTGATCCTTCCAGTTATTCACACCCATCCTTCCAATACCTCACACAGATCCTTCCAGTAACTCATATAGATCCTTCCAGTACATCATACAGATACTTCCAGTAACACAGACAGATCCTTCCAGTTCCTCACACAGATCCTTCCATTACCTCACACACATCCTTCCAGTATCTCATACAAATCCTTCCAGTACATCACACAGACCCTTCCAGTACCTCACAAAGATCCTTCCAGTATCTCACATAGATCCTTCCAACACCTCACACAGATCCTTCCAGTACCTCACACAGATCATTCCAATACCTCATACAGATCCTTCTAGTACCTCATACAGACCCTTCCAGTACCTCACACAGATCCTTCCAGTACCTCATACAGATTCCCTCAGTACTTCATACAAATCCCTCTGGTACCTCATAATTTGTACTTCCTTCTGTAGAACAACTGATAATGAGTATTAGGTCACTGTTAGATTCTGGGGGACATTAAAACCAAACTTACCTTGAACACTACCAAACAATCACTTTGCTGTAGGTCTCACTAGATGGTGAGCAGAATCTACAATCTTCAGTAGCCCAGGGCCACGAGGAGTACATTTTACTGTTGCTTTAATTGCACTCAGCCAACTCAGTACTGACTGGGACTCCAATTATGAACCTATCAGCTCAGAATGGTTCATTGCTCTGCATTTCAACAGATTTCCCAATAATCCATAAAGAGGATCTAATTGTTATCTTCTGATGTATCTCATGGGAATACTGAATGCCCGTAGAATTTCAGGTTGATGTGTGTATAGTTAAATATATTTGTTGCATCAAATGAGGATTTTCTACATTATATAATTTAGATTTCGTAACTGAACCCTGATTTCTTACTTTACAATATGTCATTTAAGGACTTCAGGATCCTGAACTGATTATGTCAAAAAGTACACATCATGAAGTAGAAATAAGACAGAGTGGGTGGAGTTACAACTCTGTGGAACGAAAATACTACAGACTGTGACAATATAGGAGTTATGAATTCAGTGAGGACTGAGTCCCTTGGTGATCCTGAGCTTGGAGAGAGTGCACCACTAGCAGCAGTGGATTTCTGTGGCCAGGGTCTCGGGTCCTGGAGATGACCCACTGCGTCCTGGTTGATTGACACCAAACATGGTTGGCCTTCAAGAAAAGAGGCAATGCTGGGTCCTTGCTGGCTCCTCAGCCAACAGGCAAGATATCGGTCACCTATGTTACATTCTGTCCGATATTAAAATGTGCATTTCCAATATTACCACATATGTTTCTACAAGGTTGAATGAAAGTCAATGTGGAATGCCTGGCAGGTATGAAAAGCCCTGTATAACGGTAAGCAGCTGACACAGTGCCTGAGACGGAAACCATAAAGATTGCTCTCGTTGATAAACAGAGAAAATAAAGCAGAAAAAGCATTCATGGTTCCTAACTCAGATTGAGAAGGAATTCTGCACACCCAACCTCACTAAGGATATTGGAAATGATTAACAGGCTTATAAATTTAGAAGAAACTCCATGAGCAACACTAATAAAAAGCACATTCATTTTGCTACAAATTGATACAGCTATTATAAAATTAGATACAACAGAGATTAAAAGGACAATGATCAGCCTTGAGTACAGGCCACACAGCTCAGCAAGTTATTAAAATCTCCTCTGGGTGCTTAATTAGTGTTTTCCATTTGCTATACTGCAGCGACAAGCAAGAACAGTCACACTAAATTCACAGCGGGTGTAATCAGTACTTTTGCTTCCAACAGGGAATTCAGCATAATTTCTGGTGACAATTTTTTTTATATCACTGTTGTTTCCCCTCAGGCTCCCTGCTTCCTGGATTACTCTCCCTATAAATCTCAATAAGGTGCAATTGCTGATGTAATTATATATACCGGTGTCATTACTACCACCTAATTGGATTCCTGAAAGTTTGCACTCTGTGATTCATTCACTGTGTCAAAGTAAAGCTTGACAAATGTGTAGGAATAGTTTTTAAAAATAAACCTTGGGAGTGGATGTGGGTTGAGGACAGTTTGTCAGACCCATTTCTAGGACTCTATACTATTTTTGCTTGTCTTTTTCGAAATCCATCTGTCTCTCTTCAGTCTTATTACTGTACTAACTGTAGTCTAAAACTTTTGTCAAATGGTAGATTTCATGTGGAGTTAAACAGACCATTTGGCCCAGGCAGATTCTTCTGCTATACATTTTCTACATAATCCTGCTCTCAGACTTACCCATAACTCAATCAACTAGTTTGCGAGTCCAGTGATAACACCACAGTGTCAGTATCTCTCCTACATTTCCATATTCCTTCAGATATTTAATCTTGAATTGAGCCCTTTCTGCGTTAGTGAGAGTTGCTCAGATTATTGAATTGGTAGCCTCTATACTAAAGTGAACAGCACAATTAGGCTGAGTGATGTGCTCATGGTGTCAGTGTAGAGCTGCGCTTTCTGTCATCTGGGTTTATTTAGATTCCCCTCGTGTGTCGCAGAGTCATAGAGCACAGAAACAGATCCTTCGGTCCAACCAGTCCATGCCAACCATAATCCAAAACTAAACTAGACCCACCTGCTCGTGCCAGGCCTGTATCCCTCCAAACATTTCTTATTCATGTACTTATCTAAATGTCTTTTAAACCTTTGTCTTTACCACATCCACCACTTCCTCTGGAAGTTCACTCCACACACGAACCGCTCTCTCTGTTACGAAATTGCCCCTCACATTTTTGTTAAATCTTTCTCCTCTCACCTTAAAAATATGTTCCCTAGTCTTGAAATCCCCCACCCTAGGGAAAGAACCCCTGCCATTCACCTTATCCATACCCCTCATGATTTTATAAACCTCTATAAGATCACCCCTTAACCTCCTACGCTCCAGTGAAAAAACGTCCCAGCCTATCCTTAGAACTCAAACCCTCCATTCTTGGCAACCCTCCTGTTCCCTGATTGGATTAAATTCTGAGGACTGATTTCACAAACCCGGCTGATATTTTCAGCAAACCCACGCAGACACGGGGAGAAGGTGCAAACTCCTCACAGTCACACGAGGCTGGAATTGAAGTCAGGTCCCTGACCCTGCGAAGTAGCAGTGCTAACCACTGCATCATCATGGTATGATACCATGAGTATGACTATGCCAGGCTGTCTCCTGACTAGTCTGTCAGACAGCTCTCCTCATATTGGCACCAGATATTGGTAAGAAGGACTTTGCAGGGCCGACAGGGCTGAGTTTGATATTGTCATTTCTGTTGGTTTAGCTGATGCCAGGTGACCTGTCTGGTTGCATTCCTTATTTCAGACAGTTTAGTGGCTGATGCAACTGAATGGCTTGGCCATTTCAGAGGGATGCTTTAGAGATAAACACATGGGTCTGGAGTCACATGGAGGCTCGACCAGGAAAGGACAGCAAATTTCCTTCCCTACAGGAACATAGTGAACCAGATGGGTTTTTACAGCAGTTAGTCATTGTTTCAGGGTCATCATTTGCATTTTAATTCCAGATTTAAAAAAAATTGATTCCAACATTCATATGAATTGATTAAAACCAGCATTCCCAGAGAACTACCTGGCTCTCTGGTTTGCGAGTCCAGTGATAACACTACAGTGTCAGTGTCTCTCCTATGTTTCCATATTCCTTCAGATATTTAATCTTGAACTGAGCCCTTTCTGCATTAGTGAGGGGTGCTCAGATTATTGAATTAGCAGCCTCTATTCTAAGGTGAAAAGCACAATTGGGCTGAGTGATGTGCTCATGGTGTAAGTGTAGAGCTGTGCTTTGTGGCTGACGAAATTTCAGCAGAAACCTTTAGAATGAATGCCTTTGCATCACAAAGCCCTGAAGCAGGTAAGAGAAATGAATTAATAGACAACACTGCTCAACCTCTGCAATATCATCTGACTCTGAACCTGTCTCAGTTCCCCTACTGCTGAAGCCTTCTTCCACACTTCTGTTACCTCTAAGTTTGAATCTTCCAGCATCTTCCAGCTGACATAAACTTATGGTTATTTAAAACAGCTTCCCATACCCTTGTTGATCCTGTGCTTGCTAACCCACACTGGTTCCTGGAACACTAACACCTTCATTTTGGAAATTCCCATCCTTGTTCCCAAACCCCTCTGCGGCCTCACTTTTGCCTAACTCGGATCTTCCGAAATCTCCGAGCTTGGAATTCCCTTCCTAAAGCCTCGTTGTCATTTAAGATTCACGCTGAAAAATTCAACCAAGCGTTTATTCACTCTTCCAGATCTCACCTTCAGCAGTAAAGTGTCAAAACCTTTATCATTAATGCTTCTGCTAATGTCCTTGGGCATTTCCTAAGAAAGAATCTATATATAAATACAAGTTAATATGGTGCTGCTTTTAAATTTATATGATATTAAAAATGATGCAGGATTAGGGAGCCAGGGTTAATGGAGATGAATCTTTGAAGGTGTAGGACAGGTTGAAGCTGTTAAAAACTTGATGGGATCCTGTTAGCAGTGGCTGATGTTGAGGCTGCAGTACAATGGAGATCCTAAGGTGTCCCAGAGACATATCAACCCTTGTGGTGAAGGGGCAGCCAGGCAGAAAAGTACTGCCAATCGGGTTGGGAGGCTGGGGTGGGTGGTAGGTTATTGCAAGGACTGCAGTGTAGGCACAGGAGCCTCTCCGTGAGCATACAGGTGTAGACATCAGGGTAGCAGACTGTGAAATAATAGAAGAACTTAACATAGAGAGAGAAGGAGAAAGAGAGAGAGAAGAGGTATTAGCAGGTTTACCAGTCTTAAAAGTGGATTACTCTGCTGCCCTGGGTGAGATGCATTTCCAGTTGTTGGAGGCAAGGGAGGAGATAGCAGGAGCCCTGGAAAATCCTCTCTGGCCCCAGGTGAGGTGCCAGAGGACTGGATGGCTGCCAACATTTTCCCATTATTAAACAAGGAGGAACAGATAGATGATGAAAGTGATGGGGATGTTAGTAGAAATGATTCTGAGCGATAGCATACCTCTGCATTTGGAGAGGCAGGGATTAATCAGGGATAGTGATAGATGCAAGTATCTGTGAGTCAATGAGACTTTACGTATGTAGAAGACCCGAATGGCATTGTGGGTCAACTTACAGCATATGGACTGCAGTGGTTCATGAAGGCAGCTCACCACTGCCTTCTCAAGGGTAACTAGGGACAGGCAATAAATGCTGGCCCGGCCATTGATGCCCACATCCCAAAATAAAGTTGAGATAAATTAGAATTGTTTTCCGAAGCACATAAGGTCATTGGAAGACTTGATTATATTGAACAGCTGGCACACAGACTCCATTTTAGAGATCAAAGCAACTTCATTTGGCTCAATGAACTTGCAAATCTTTGCCTATAACTCAAGAGAAACTATGAAGTGAATGTTCCAGGCCTGTGTGACTTAATATAAAGACCCACAGTGCATTTCCCCATCATACTATTGAAGAAGGGGAATGAGTAGCCTACGTTTTGAAGCATGGAAACAAAATATGGCTTTGAGACCCAAGCAAGGATCTCTCACTGGCATCAAAACGAAGCATGGGGGAGTCAGGTAACTGAACATACACCTGTACAGGACAATGCAGAGTGTGAGAATGAAACTATAGATTAAAATGTCTTTGTTACTGTACCATGCTCTTGAAAAATGTCTTCATTGATATGATCTTCAGCAAACCTGGGTGTATTAAGTTGGAATAAAAATGCATAAATATTAATGTTCTTGTAATATCTCTAGTCAAATTGATGTTCATGCAATAAAATGTTAAAGTATCATTCCCGGCTGCCTTCCAATTCGAGGACTTATGGATGGAATAATTTCAATTGCAGTTGTCAAGCTTAGGTGAGCAACAATTCATCCTGTCAACTGTTTAATGAGGCACGTCATTAAGTGACTTTTCCATGACATCCCATGTCACCATCAAATTCACTGTTAATATTATTGCAATTTTGATGGATAAGGAAGGCTCATGACTGATTCTAGCAACTGGATACCATTTAATGACCACCTGTGAGCAGGTTATGATCATTTGGCATTGAAACTGTGCTGATATAAAATAAGAAAATCTGAACCTTAACACTCATCTGCTACTTTGCAATTTGTTCTATTAATTCTGTAGGTGTGTGTGGTCAGAGCAAGGAGAGCATTTGTTGCCTACTCCTCTCTGCTGGTGAGAAGATGGTGGTGAGGTTTCAGCTCAGTTCCTGGTGCCTGTTGGTATCCACATAAGAAAAGCAAAGGTATACTGCTTAAGCACTCTACCATCACACTTGACTCTGCGGCTCCCAAGCTAAATGCACTGCCTAATGAATTCCATAAGTCGAGAATGTGGTGCTGGAAAAGCACCGCAATCAGGCAGCATCCGAGGAGCAGGAGAATCAAAGTTTTGATCCTGATGAAGGACTTATGCCTGAAATGTCGATTCTTCTTCTCCTCGGATGCTGCCTGAGCTGCTGTGCTTCTCCTGCACCAGACTCTCGACTCTGATCTTCAGCATCTGCAGTCCTCACTTTCTCCTAATTAGTTCCATAAGACCAGGAAAATGTCACTTTCAATCCCTGGTCTTTGTTGAATTAGCTGATCGTGGCTAGAGGTGCTGTAGTTGGTGCGTTTAGAAAATGTGAAACAGCCTGAATTCTTATTTCTACCAATATGGAACAGACTTGTTGTTGGGAACTGTGTGTGCGTGTGTGTGTACGTGTGTGTGTACGTGTGTGTGTGTGTGTGTGTGTGTGTGTGCGTGTGTACGTGTGTGTGTACGTGTGTGTGTGTGTGTACGTGTGTGTGTGTGTGTACGTGTGTGTGTACGTGTGTGTGTGTGTGTGTACGTGTGTGTGTGTGTGTACGTGTGTGTGTACGTGTGTGTACGTGTGTGTGTGTGTACGTGTGTGTGTGTGTGTGTACGTGTGTGTGTACGTGTGTGTGTGTGTGTGTGTGTGTGTGTGTGTGCGTGTGTGTGTACGTGCGTGTGTACGTGTGTGTGTGTGTACGTGTGTGTGTACGTGTGTGTGTGTGTGTACGTGTGTGTGTGTGTGCGTGTGTGTGTACGTGTGTGTGTGTGTGTGTGTGTGTACGTGTGTGTGTGTGTGTGTGTGCGTGTGCTCATACATTTGTGATCAAGGAGGGTTAGCACCAGAAGTGATAAACTCTCTTCTTTGCATCGGTGGGACTCCTACACTTAGGAACATCTAAATGCACGGACCGACAAGCAGGACTATAACCAGGCCAAGTCATATGATTCTGTGAATAAAAACCAAAAGAACTTCAGACACTGTAAATCAGAAACAAAAATAGAAATTGCTGAAAAGGCTCAGCAGAACAGGCTATTCTGAGGAAGGGTCACTCCACCCAAAACGTTAACTCTGATTTCTCTCCACAGATGCTGTCAGAACTTATCCAGCAATTTCTGTTTTTGTTTGGTTTCCAATTCTATGACTCAGCAATCCCAGTGAGGGTTTGTGTTTGCAGGTACTGATCTTATGCAGTCCTGAGTTAGCTGCCTATGGTTGGCTATTGTTTTTATGCACACAAATATGTGGCACGCTTTCTAACACCATTTTGACCAATCGTTTTGAACAAACCCTGTAGTCCCAGCATGACTAGCTGTCATATTTTAGTGCAAAGAAATTTAATCATTTTTAACCCTATTATAATTTTAACTTAACCTATCCATTTGAAAATTAAAAAGTTTGAGTGCATTTTATCCAATTCTATTCTCCACTGAAGTCATCAGAGTGTAATACCATAAGGTTAGCATTCTAACTGATCGCTTTGAATGGCACGTTCGGCATTAGAATCAGTGCTGGTATAGCTGGGCAACTCCAACAGCCCTTCAAATCTGCTCTGTCGTTCCTCAAGATCACGGCTAATCTTCTAACTTAACCCAAACTTTCTGTACAATCCCGATGTACCTTTGTACCTCAGAACTTTTAAACCTCTGTCTCGAATATGCTCAACAACATGACTTCCATTGCTCTCTCAGTGAGGGAATTCCAAATATTCACAATCCTTTAAGTGAAGAAATTTATCTTCATTTCATTTCAAAAGAATTAAAAATTAAGTTGAAACTTTCACTTTTTGATGGATTACTGATGTTATGAAATATAATGACTCTCAATAAAGGCACATGACAATCAATTTGTACACTGTAGATTTCTGCAAAATTTCCAAGAAATTAAGGTAAATAGCTGTTTGAAGAGAGATATAATTGCTGATATTCTTCTTTAACATGGGATGAGACCTTCAACACACAAATAAAGCTTGATTTAACATTTTATCCTTAAGGAACATTCTGTACAACACAGTGCTGAAATGTCAATCCATGTAAAGTTATAGAGTCATACAGAATGGAACCACAGCCTTTAGTTCAACTCATCCGTGATGACCAGATATTCCAATCTGACCTAGTCCCCATTTTCCAGCATTTGGCCCATATCCCTCTAAGCCCTTCCTCTTCGTATACCCATCCAGATGCCTTTTAAATGTTGTAATTGTATCAGCCTTCACCACCTCCTCTGGCTGCTCGTTCCATACACGTACCACCCTCTGTGTGAAAACGTTACCCCTCAGATCCTTTTTAAAGCTTTCCCCTCTCACCTTAAACCTATATCCTCTAGTTTTGGACTCCTTCACCTTAGGATAAAGGACTTGGCTATTCACCCTATCCATGCCCCTCATGATTTTATAAACCTCCAAAAGATAAACCCCCCCAGCCTCTGATGCTCCAAGGAAAAAAGCCGCAGCCTATTCAGCCTCTCTCTGTAGTTCAAACGCTGCTGACACTCTGCCTTTGAGAGTGTGACTAACTGATATGAACTCACAAGTATACAGAGTGAAACATCCTCTTGACTGCCACACTAAGGTTCAGAAATGTACACTCCAGCATATGCACATGAACTTAATCAGGCTGCTTCCACTACTTGATGAATTAGGAATGAGAGCCTAACTAGGCATGATACAAGAGACTTAGAAGAGAGCTATGAGAATGTGGAAGTCATGTCCAAGATTATCAGTTGAGCTGAGAAATATTGTCAACACTCAAGATCAGAGAAGTGGATGAAGGAAATTGGCCAGTAAATTGATAAGGGTACAGGCTGCATGAATGTGAGTAGATCTATTTGTTGAACGGCTTGTTTCCACTTGGTAATTTCTCTATATTTCAATGTGACAGTTCACACAGCAAAACTGAAATGAGAACTGTTGCCACACAAATCATACAAATAAGTATTGACGAAAGCATGACTGAAAACTGTAGCAATGGGAAGAAAGATCTCGAGACAGGGAGTGTGCACCAACACAATTAATAAAACTAACCTAACTCAAACTAAAGAAAATCTAAATTAAGAGACTTTATACAGCAGAAGATTATCTTTTTATGAGCTGTTAGTGTTTGAACAATGGCTGACATCTGCTGGATTGACAATACTCAATGAGCTGAGCAATAAAAGTATGAATAATTGAGAAACATTTCAGATTACCATCACACACTGAAATCATATTCTTCCTTCTCTCTTCTTTCATTGTGGTCTCCACATTTAAATTTAATTGGAGATGGAAAGCATTGGCTGTACATACTCCCATGATTGAATTAAACTTCAAGATGATGATGAAGGGAATAGATTATGTTCTAGTTATCAGTTATCTTTCCCAATTAAAGATGTTAATGAAGTGTTGTAAGATAAAATTTTATCACAGTTTGCCATGGCATGACAATTGTCTGCTGCTACTGTCCCCTTCAAAAAATATGTAGGTCATTGCATGATGGCAACTATGTCTAAGTTACATTGGTATGTTAGGAACTGTTGCTGAGTGCATTAGGGAGAGCTTGATGCTAAGTCTTTCTCCTTTGTAATTCAAAGATATTCTCTCGCATAAGCACTTAGGATACTATCATAATTTGTGATGCTCAGTGGTCTCTACAGCATTGACATTTCTAGACCCTTATACGCTTGTATGACATCACCTCCCCATGCTTTTTTCCCAGTTATTGACATTATACATTTATGTATGCAATTACTTTTAATGTTGCCCCCATCTTTGATTTCAAATTCAGGTATTTTGGAGTTTGCACTATTCCTCAACAATGCAACAGAGTTCTGTTCAGATTTGGAAAATTGCTGAGTCCGCGACTTGAAGATTTGAAGATTGTTGACTTTGACTCTTTTGTTGACAGTCTGCAAAACTCTTTATACTGAAATTTCTTTGGCTAAAATAGACCTTCAGACCATGAATTTCCTTCATGGTGATAGCTCACTTTTATTACAGGTACTTTTTTTGCGGTTTCCTGGAGCTCTGAGCCACGCTTTTTATTTTGGCACTTGCTGGCTTTCTGAACCAGGCAGACTATTCTTGACTGTTGATTATTCCAGATCTAAGTTTTATGTGAGGAGGTAGTTCCCTAGCATAGTGGTCATATTACCGGATTTTCTTTTAGTACAGGAGTTCACTTAAAAATTCATTTTCTATATATATCTTTCCATCTATGTGAAATGATAGTTTGTTGGCAAACTCCTCAAATGCCCTTGGATGAATTTCATTCAAATTTGATGGGATGATACCTTGGCCCAAAGGACATGTTGTAGGAAAGCTGACATCTGCCCAACCTCAGCAAGCGGGCTATTGTCTCCTATGAGTAGATCATAAGACCCTACCCATATTGCATCAGTGCTGACACTGCAAATCAAACATGCTTCAACCTCACATTCTTAGAAAGAATGCAACAAATTTATATCGTAAATTCTTGACTTCCTTTCATACTTCATTTGTCTTTTTCTCACTTAATTTGTTTCATAAAGGATACCTTCTGAGACACTACACTTGGTTAGAGAAAGTGACAGAATCACAGAATTATGATGCAGAAGAAGACTATTCGGCCCATTATGTCTGCACCGGGGCATTCTAGATCAGGAAAGATGGAGAGGTTCGGGCAAAGAAAGCAACAGGCAATCATTGGAGAAAAGGAGGATGACAAAGATAGAGCATGAGGATAAAGAAGACGAGGACAAAGAAGTCAAGATGTTGATGGAGAGAGACAGAGACTGCAAGGAGGACAAGTGCTGCAATTAATGGACCATGGCTTTTTCAGGGAATGTTTATCTACAAACTTCATCAGAATTATGAGTCAGACCCAGAATATGACACTGGCAGTGGGTCAGTAGTAGGTGAATATTGTGGTGTAACAAAATGGAAAAAAGAGCCACCTTGTGTTGCACAAATGATAAAGTACAACTGCCAGCTTTAAAAGAGCCAGTTGACCTATTGAATGTTGTCAGGGAAACAAATGCAAACTGAAAGCATTTTTGTCAAAAACCATCAGATAATATATAACAGCTGAGTAGGATCACGAAGACATTGTTTCATTTCGGCTCAAGAAAGAAGAACGGCAAACGATAGTCAATCATGAAATATTTAATGTTTCAACATAGACTAAAAATGCAGACGGGGACACCGAAAACTTAGGAGGTGATACTTCAGATGTACTCATTGTGACTGATGACTGACTATTCTGAATATTAATAAACATTGAAGAGGTAGATGTAGATGGAAAGTTTGGTCCTAAGGATTTTCAGAATAACACTGAGGATGTAAAGAATGATTAGCAGAAATCATTCTATAAAAACTCTAAATCTAAATAAACTAGGGTCAGACCCAATAAAGTACAGCAAATTAAATTAAATTCATTGTGGAAGATTTTTTTGTAAAATAATATTTTTGCATTTAATTTTGAAAGAATTTTGAAAGTCTTTGTCTTTCATATTTGTTTAATTAAAGTTTTTAATTTAAACTATTGGCTTGTGAAAACTCACCTGCTTCACTGATGCCCTGCATCAGACAAAATCTGCCATTTACAGCAGGCAAGGCCTACATGTGACTTCAGTCCCACAGCAACATTGTTGACTCTTAACAGCTCCTAGAAATTGTCTCACAAGACATTCAGTTCCATTAAACATCAATCACATTTGAATGGCAGAGGTTCAATGTGGCTTAGCATCACATTGTCTGATCTTCTGACTGGCATTCATCTGACATATTTGAAAGTGGATTTAATGTAGCCTCTTAGAACAGGATTGCTGCATTTTTAACTTTCAATATTAATCTGAGAATGCTTGACAGAAAATTAGGGTCGATTTTTAATTCTATTGCTATCCTTAAAGAACTTTACCTCCATAGCAATATTCTCAATGCCAGTTGTTCAAAGTGCTTGCCTGGTTAAAGCAATGGGCCAGTTTAATATGGAATGTAGAGTTTGTATGACATAAATAAGGCCCCAACTGTAATTTAGGGAATGAGTGGTCATCCTGCACAGTTCAGGCTTCAGGCTATTGCATGGATAATAGATGAGAAGAGAATCTTTAAAGGGAGGCATTAGATTATTTCTGTAGCCACTAAATCTGGACTCTGTCACCTCAGAACCCTCATCCAGGATCCTAGAACTTAACTTGATATGTGGACATCCAGTACAACGTGAACTGTACCCATTTAATTGTTGCAGAGCTCACTGGCTTGATGTCAATGGGGCCTACACCTCCGAATCAAGGCCGCCTTATTTCTGCAGATACAGGTGATCGGACACTAATCTATTGCCCACAGGTCAGAATTGACCTACCTGGGTAAAAGGAAGTATGGAACTGTGGAAAATAACTCCAGAAAATATTCCTGATCAACGTTTAAATGGAATTTTTGCATAGTCAAGGTTTCATGACACTGAAGCTTTCATGAAGCATCATTTAAATATCACACTTGCAAAAGCCCTATTGTCCATTGATGTTGCTTAAATAATGAAGAAACATTAAGGAGTACTGACAGATGAATTTTGAACTTATTCTTATGTTGCTGACAGTTGCCATCCTCTTTACGATTTCACTATTGTCATTTACAATTCCTCCAGGCTCATCTTTTGGCCAATTTGGCTTGGCCTCATTATTTAAGATTTGGCATTGTATTATTCCTGTCCTCTCCTTTATTAGAGCCTTCACCATAGTTCATTCCCGACCCTCACACCTTTTCTCTCACAGACTGTTAAACTTGCACACATTCCATAGCTTTGTACTTGCTTGAACACTGTCATATCTCTAACATGTTACAATGCAAAGAAACATCATCGACCTGAAACATGAACTCAGTTTCCCTTTCCCTTACTGCCTTAGTACCGCCAGCATTTTCGTCTTTTATTTCAAGAGAACATAAATTCAGAAGCGAGCTCAATGCACACTACGGCATCACAGTTTAAGTATCCCGTACAGAAGCATTCAATTATGAGTCTGGGGCTCCCCTGCTGTGAGTCATCTAATTAAAGAGGGGAATTCCTTTCAATGCTTCCCTGTAGATTGGCAAACTGAACTGAATTTAGGACACCCACGTTCACAACAAACACAATATAAAGCACAGGTTTGATCATAGGCACTTACCTGTTGTGAAGAGCAGCATTAAAACATGTGCTTAGGGAACAGGCGTCCTCCGTGCTACTGGTCGTAAAACTTTTGAGGTGTCTATGCCCAGCCTTCCTGGTTATGGGTTGTTGAAAGTGGGCCCTACTACTCTTCCCTTTTCCTTCTCATTCTCTCTGATGAAGAAAGCAAAACTGTACTGTTGGAATGCATTATTATCTCAGCTTACATAAAACAAGTGAGAAGGCACAATAAAGCAGGATTCAGCAATAAGCAGGTTGGTCTTGTAGGCTGACTTACTTAGGAACATGCAAACATACCAATTCAAACCAGGAGTGGGTCAGTCAGCTTCTTGAGCTTGCTCCACTATTCAATGAGATTCTGGTTGATCTGATTGTCACCTTCCTGCCTAACCCTGATAACCTTACAACCCTTTCTTAACAGGAAGCTGCTCATCTCTGCCTTAAAAACTATTCAAGGACTCTGCTTCTACCATCTTTTCAGGAAGGGAGTTCCAAAGAATCACAGCCCTTAGAAAGAAAAATAACCACCTCATCTCCGTTTTGAATGGGCAAACCCTGACTTTCAGCAGTAACTCTGAGTTCTACATTCTCCCATAAGAAGAAAATACTTTCAATGTCTACACTTTCAGATTTCTCAGGATCTCATACCTCAATCAAACTGCCTCTTGGTCTTCTAAACTCTAGGGGATTAAGTCCAGTCTGTCTCACTTTTTCTAATAAGCAACAGTCTCAGTACAGGTTTTAGTAAGCTAAACCTTTTCTGAACTGCTGCCAACATCCGCATTCATATCCTTCCATGAGTGAGGAGATCAATAATGTACACAGTGTTCCGGATATCGTTTCACCAGTGTCCTATATGGTTAGATCATAACATCTATAATTTCAGATTCAATCCCCATCACAATAAATGTTAACAGTCTATAAGCTTTCCTAATTACTTGCTGTACCTACATTCTGACATATTGCAATTTGTGTATGAGGTCACCCTCACCCTTCTGCAACTTGGAGCTGTGTAATCTCTTTCATTTAAATGATAGGCTTCTTTTTTATTCTTCTTGCTGGAATCAATAATGTCACATTTTCCCACATTACACTGCATTTGCTACATCTTTGCCTTCTCACTTAACGTATCAATAATCTTGTGTAGCCTTCTCTTGTCCTCTTCACAATATTTTTCAGTCTATCTTTGTGATGTCAACAATTTTTGTTACCATACCTTGTATTCCTTCATCCAAATCATTTATATGAATTTTGAATAGTTTACTCCCAGCTCTAAAGAAACACATTACTTGTTGCATTTTGAGAATCCATTAAAGATCTATTTATTTCTCCACTCTGCTTTCTGTTACCAGCCAATCTTCTACCCATGCCAAATCCCTGACACCATGAGCTTTCATTTTACACAATAATATTTGATGTGGCACTTTATCAAATGGCGTTTGGAAGCCTATGTATAGTACATTCACCATTTCCCCTTTACTTTCTCAGTGAACTCTAATAGACTGGTCAACATGATTTCCCTTTTGCAAAACCATATTGACTCTGCAGAACTAGCTAAAATTTATCTGAATGGTCTCACTCCTTGAATGATAACTTCTACCAATTTTCTTTTGATAAATGCTAAGGTAATTGGCCTGTAGTTTCCTGATTTCTGTCTCCCTCCTTTTTTGAATAAAGGAATTGCATTTGCTGTATTCCAATTTAATAACATTGTCCTTTAATTAAGAGAGTTTTGAAAAATTAAAACCAATGCATCAATTATAGCACTAGTCACTTCTTTTAAGACTTTATAGACCCTAGACATTTGTCAGCCCACAGCTCCAATAATTTGTTCAGCACCACTTATTTCTCTGGTGTGTCTTCCATTGATCTATAGAAATCACCCACACCCAGTGGTCACCTCAGACCAGGCTGGCATGTTTTGGTGCGTGGTCTTCTCTGGCAGTTGTCGGGGAGGAGGACATTGCTCCTATGCACCACTCACTTCACCAGGACCTCCAGAACCCTGTCCGCCAAGTGGGGCAACAATTTCTCATTGTCTGCCATCATGTCCGCCAAAGTCCGTGATGCCTGTACTTGTCTGGGTGCACAACGATTGTTCAAACATGGTGCGGGTGCCAGGAATGCCCATATTTCAGGATATCTAGCAAGTGACAAAAAACTTCGGCCTCTGGTGAGTGGGAGAATCAGGCTAGCATCAGACAAGAAGAGGTCATGGGGAATTGTAGGTAATTATTGAGATGCTTTGCATTGATAGTGAGAGAAAACTCACTGAGTCTGGCAGAGTTGAAACCCTCATGAAACTTAGTCATGACGAGACCTCTCAGAAAAAGAAATCACAAGGTCAGGTGGACTAATGAGAATGAGGCACCGAAAATAATCAGTATCATTTTAAAAAGTAGCATTGGAGAAATTAATGGGACAAATTCCAAGGCTCTACATCTCAAAGTATTGAAAGAGGTGGTTGGAGAGGTGATGGATGCATTGGTGATCATCTTTTAAATGCTACTGACTCTGGATCAGTGCCTGGAAATTAGAAGGGTGTAAATATAACTATTATTTAAAGAAGAAAAGAGGGAGAAAATGGGGAACTATAGACCTGTTACACTGAAGTCAGTAGTAGGGAAAATACTGGAATCTATTTCAAGAATGTGATAACTTAGAAGACAATGATATAATTGAGCAGAGTCAACATGGATTGATGAAAGGGACATCTAATTGACAAATCTGTTAGGGTGGGTAAAAAGGAACTGAAGCATATGGTGTATTTGGATTTGTAGAAGTCTGTTGATAAGGTCCCATGCAGGAGTTTCACAAACACGCTTAGTGCACTTTGGACAGTGTGCAAGATACTGTCACGGATTGAGGATTAGTTAACAAAAAGAAACCTGAGAATAGGAAGAAATGGGTCATTTTCCATTTGGCAGGTTGTGACTAGTGAGATAGCGCCAGGATCAGTGCTTGAGACCCAGCTGTTCATTATCCATGTCAATTATATGTATATAGGGCCAATTGTAATATTTCCAAGTTTGTTGATGACACAAAATTAGGTGGAAATGTGAGTTGTGTGTATGATGCTTAGAGGCTTCAGTGGGATTCAGACAGACTGTGTGAGTGGGCAAAAATATGGCAGATTGACTATAATGTGAATAAGTGTGTAGCTGCTAGCTTGGTAGGGGAAATGGATGTGCAGTATATTTCTTAAATGATGAGCGATTGAGAATTGGTAATTTTCAAAGGGATCTTGCAAGCTCAAATGGAGTTTCCTTAAGCTATTAGGTAGGGAAACAGCATGCTGGCATTTATTGCAAGAGGCTTTGAGTACTGGTGTAAAGTGGGGAGACTGCATCTGGAGTATCATATGCAGTTCTGGTCTCCTTGCCTGCAGAAGGATATTCTTGCCATCGAAGGAACACAGCAGCTGAATGATTGTTTTAAAAGGAGAGATTGAAGATATTTGGCCTTTACTCTCTTGAGTTTAAAAAAGTGAGATATGATCTTGTCAAGTACTTAAAGGGATAGATGAGTCAATTCTTCCTATCACTAGAGTGCCTAGAATTGAAGGGATAGGCAATGTAGGCATGAAAATTTCTTCACCAGTTTGATCTTGGGAGAGGTTCGGTCAGTGAGCACATTCAAGACAGAAACCAATAAATTCTTAATTATCAAAAGACGTCAAAGCTTAAGGGGATCACATGGGTAAATACTTTATGTCAGGTGATCAGCAAATGGTGGAGCAGGCTTGAAGGGCTGAATGGTCTACTGCTGCTCCTATTTTCCTAATTCCAGTTCAGAACTTCCATTTTGAGATGCAAATATTTCTGAAATACCCCTTTGCTTTTGTGTCAGTCATAAGAGGTAAATGAGCAGGCATAATGTATCACGATTATTTCTTAGGATTGCGCAGATTGTGGATTTAATGTGTACAGTTAAAATCTGCATATCACCATCAAGCTTACAGTATACCCTCATTACTCCAACTCACCTCTGATAACAAAGCACTCTCTCAATACTACACTGGAGCGTCAGTCAACACAATTAGATTTATTGGATTCAGGAAAAGGGGGAGGAGGACGCTAGATGATATACTTGAATCCCAAATCTTCTAATTCAGTTATAGACAGGAAAGGATTACGGAGAGAAACAAAAGTTAACTTACAATGTGAAATCAGAATTTTCTTTGTAGATATTTTGGTACTGTAGGAGTTAACCATGAATCTTCCTGACATTGCTTCCTTGGAATTCATCTTTCTGTGGATTAAAAAGCACGTTTTTGTATGACATTAAACCAGCCACTGTACAATTTATTGTCATTTTACCTCTCATTGTTTGTTAAAAGCCTCATTTTTCACCAAATTTCTGAAGGAGCTTAATTATGACAAATTACATGTGATAGGTTTTCGAAACATTTGGAGATTTAAATCTGGATCAAATTCCACAATACATTTCAGTGGAATAGTGACAAGCACAATTTAGATCTCATTGGAGTTTTGTGGAAGCAGTTGATGAATATAATTAGAACTATACTTGTGGCAGGTGGTACTAATTAAATATCACTGTTAGCAACTGGATGATGCAAATTCATTTAATTGGTTCAAGATCTTCAGTTGGGATAAAGAAAGTGATCTATTATTTCTGTTAGATCGTTCCAAGGTGTTGTCTTGACAAAAGCGATGATTACTCATTCACACCCACGTATATGTGGGAGGAAATAGCATTGTCGGTATACAGAATGCTTTTGGAGGAAAATTAGTGTAACTTGCCTTCCTTAACATTTTTCTCCTCAGGCTCAACGAAAATTCATCCAAAAAAGATTTTGCTTTTTTAAATACTATGCCTTGCCTCATTAATGAACCCTGAATCACTTGTCTTTCGACAAATTGAAGACAAGACATTCTTACCACTCAGGTATCAGTGACCTGTTGGGTGAGATCTTGGAAGGTGCAGGCACTTGTGTAGATAACAAGATTTATTGGATTCAGGAAAGGGGGAGGAGCTTTTCATTTCTCTGCTGGATGCGGCCATAGTCATAATCATCTGCAAGTTTCCCTCCAAGTACATAACATCCTGATTTTAAATATCTCTTTCTTCACTGCTGATGGGTAAAATTCTGTAAACTCACTTTCTAACAGCACTGTGGGTGTCCCTACATGCCTAGGATTGCAGTAGTTCAAGAAAGCAGCTCACTAACGTGTTCCATTGTGCAATTAGGGATAGGTAATAAATTCTGGCCCAGCTAGCCACGACCACATTCCATGGATGAATATGAAAAACTAACCATTGCACCAACAGTCACTGCAAATTACATTGTTGAGTGACAGGTGATTGCTGCTGAGCCTACAGTAATTGTTGCAGCTGGAATCAATTAATCCTGTACTCTCTCTTTTGGTTTGTACAGATAGATCAGGCAGCTATTTTGAGGACTGACTTTTGCTGAGTTTATTAGTGAATAGCAGTGAGTACATTAATACCACTTACTTCCTGGAAATGAAATTTTTCAATTGGCAAGCCACCCTTTCGCTTTTCTGTATCAGATTGTTTAGGATTGTTTGAGATCAACAGAATTGAATTAGCAATTTATTTAAGACAATCTACATTTAAAAGTTTTTCAATTGATTCCATCCAATCCTATATGCCAGATATTTTAAGAATGCTTTCAAATTTCTTCCGTATTTTTGGAAAGTGGTGTGACTTTATTAAATTCTGTCAGCCCAGCAAGCAGCAGCGCACAGTCTCCTGGGAGTGATGTACCAATCTATCCTAGACTGATGAGGTGTAAGTCTGCTTTCTCCCTGTCAGCAGTAAAGGTCAGCAATGAAGTTCACCTGTGCTCCCACTGAACATAAATCCACAGTGAAGAAAAATTGGCTGTAATTTGGAACAAATTGGCACTAAGTTGGCCTTCTTGCTTAGATAGACTGGACGAGTGCCTGGTATAGTCAGAATATGTTTTACAGAGGCACATTACCGGTCAGAACACAGGGAATACAGTCAGACACATTAGAAGCAAATTTTCAAGTTTTTTTCCATTCTTCTCTGTTGAATCTCTACAAAACTGAATGTGTAAATCAGGGATAAGGGGTGTTCGAGGCTTATAAACATGGAAGGATTGTAAGGGGGATATTTGGTGCTATTATTTTAAATTGCATTGAGCTTTAATTTGATTTGAGTTGTTTTTTTCCTAAATTACAGAAGTGACAGTACTCCCAAAGCACTTAATTGACTGTAAAGCACTTTGAGACATACACTGGTCATGGAAAGTAATATATAAATGGCAAGTTTTTTTTTGGTATGCGTGACAGATATTTCTGTTGGTTTTTGAGATGATAATAAGAGGGCATGAGACTGTCACTAAAAGTGAAGAGTTCAGATTTTTTAACACAGGTAACATTAAGATAGGAAATATTATACCACAAATGATGGTGAAAATATGCCAGATACAGGTCTAGATTTTGCAGTCAGCAATATGTGCATAGTGCATTGGTCATGAGTCTTATATTTGCCTATGGGCATTTTATGGGTTTTTTTCCGCAACAGAATGTATGAATTATGACCTCAGGGAAGTTTTGGACCTTTGTGACAAAAGGCAAAGAACTATGCATTTCTTTAAACGCTCACAATGAAGAATGTTTACTGAAGCATGCAGAATTCAAACTAGGAAAAATAAATTTGAATATGTAATTTAGTGTAAAATTATGCAGACAGACCAACTTCGAGAGAGGGCATAAAGGCTGGGATTGGGAGACACAGATGAAAGTCAGAAAGAAAAACTTAAAACAAATTCTACACTTACATTTAACATTTTGAAGGAATAGGAATTCAAATACGTTAAAGTTGATAATTGATGCCAACGAGGTTACTTGGCAGTAATTAATACTTTTTGTGACATTTGAAATTCATTGAGACGGGAATAGATTATAGAATCCCTACAATGTGGAAACAGGCCCTTCAAGTCCACACCAACCTTCTGAACAGTACCCCACCCAAATCCATTCCCCTATCCGATTACTCTACATTTACCCCTACATTCCTGAAGAAGGGCTCATGTCCGAAACGTCGATTCTCCTGCTCCTTGGATGCGCTTTTCCAGCAACACATTTTCAGCCCTCACTAATGCACCTAACTTACACATCCCTGAACACTCTAGGTAATTTAGCATGGCCAATTCACCTAACTTGCACAGCTTTGCAGCTATGGGAGGAAACCCAAGCAGACACAGGGAGGATGTGCAAACTCCACACAGACAGTTGGCCAAGGCTGGAATCAAACCCAGGTCCCTGGTGCTGTAAGGCAGCAGTGTTAACAATTGAGCCACCATGCAACCCTGATGCAAGTGGGCTTAACCAATATCTGGCATTAAAGCAAGTGAATTAATGCCTTGGGGATAAAATGAAAAAGCCACTGGAAGAAGAAATGGGGAAAATAGGCAAATAGGTAGGAAAGACCTGAGACAAGAAGAACTGAGAGAAAAGAACAAGATGGTGGCAGAGTAGGATACTCAAACCAGAGCTCATCTGCGACATTCGTTCCTTTTTTTTATTATTATCACTTTTTTACTCTCTCGCGTTCTTTTTTTCCTTCTCTTCTGTCTTTTTCCTTAGCCTGGGATGGCAGCCAGTGAAGCAAGGGTGGCCTGGGGCAGGGTCGGGACAGCCAGGGGCCTTGGGGGGGAGTGGGGATGGGCAGGGGCATGGGGGGAGTGGGGACTGGCAAAGACCTGGGGGGGAGTGGGGATGGGCAGGGGCCTGGGGGAGAGCGGGGACTGGCAAAGACCTGGGGGGGAGTGGGGACGGGCAGGGGCCTGGGGGAGAGCGCGGACTGGCAAAGACCTGGGGGGGAGTGGGGCCGGGCAGGGGCCTGGGGGAGAGTGGGGATGGGCAGGGGCCTGGGGGGAGTGGGGACGGGCAGTGGCCTGGGTGGGGAGGGGGAATGGCAGGGGCATGGGGGGGGAGTGGGGACTGGCAAAGACCTGGGGGAAAGTGGGGACGGGTGGGGGCCTGGGGGAGAGTGGGGACGGGCAGGGGCCTGGGGGGTGAGTGGGGACGGGCAGTGGCCTGGGGGGGAGTGGGGACGGGCAGTGGCCTGGGGGGAAGTTTGGATGGGCAGGGGCCTGGGGTAGAGTGGGGACGAGCAGGGACCTGGGGGTGAGTGGGGACGGGCAGGGGCCTCGGTGGGGGGGGGAGTGTGGACGGACAGGGGCCTGGGGGGAAGTAGGGAAGGGCAGTGGCCTGGGGCGGAGTGGGGACGGGCAGGGGCCTGGGGAGGGGTGAGTGGGGATGGGCAGGAGCCTGGGGGAGAGTGGGGACGGGCAGGGGCCTGGGGAGGGGTGAGTGGGGATGGGCAGGAGCCTGGGGGAGAGTGGGGACGGGCAGGGGCCTGGGGAGGGGTGAGTGGGGACGGGCAGGGGCCTGGGGGAGAGTGGGGACAGCCAGAGGCCTGGGGTGGGGGGAAGGGAGTGGGGACATGCAGGGGCCTGGGGGGGGTGGGGAGTGGGGACAGCCAGAGGCCTAGAGTGAAGATGGGTATTGGTTGGGAACTGATGTAGCCCGATCAGACCACATGGAAGCCATTATAGAAAGATGGTAACATTGATCTTTTTAGCTTTATTTCTTATTTTACTAACTTATAAAAGATTGCTCCTAAGATTTGTACCTTGGTTCTTTGTACCTAAGATAATGTTGGCGGCATTGTCCACTTTTCATTGTACTCTCTCTGTTCATTTGTAATTTGAGTAGACACAACAAACCTAATTCTGACTCTAAGTTAAAGCAAAACGGAGAGAAAAGGGAAACAGATTTTCACGCAAAAGCATTTCCTTTTTGTCAGAATGGTTGAGTCATAAATATCAGCTTAAGAAAATTGCATAGCAATTGTAGAAATTATCTTCCTGCTGACAGATAATATGTAGGTGACGGGAAAAAGAGCCCACCGGGACAGGTTCAAGCCCACTAACTTGACCACAATTACCCTGGTCAAAACTCTCTCTCGTTATTGCAAGGTCGAGGTGATGAATACTCCCTGAACTAATTGAAACAGAACAAAATTTTAATTGAGAGTAATAGAACTTGATGAGAAACAAGTGCAGTACTTGGGAGTTATGAGCAATTGATTAGAGAGGCAAAAAATGGGGAAATGGTGTTCCAAATGGATACGCTGGGGTCAACGCTGTTCTCAATTTATAGAATCCAAAACATAACTGTTTGAGGTTATGGTGGTAGACGATACTGGGGAAGGCTGCAGCAAATTACAGGAGGTCATTTAGTTGTAGAATAGGCATGTAGTTGGCAAATCAGGGGCTGTGCAAATAAAGATGTGTTCATATAGTTTGGTAGCAAGAATTGGGAATTGAAAAGAAGGTGAGGAAGAGGAGCTAAGGAATCTTGAGTACAAATACTGTACATCGATCCTTAATGGTTGCTCTACTGATTAGCAACAGCATAGAAAAATAAAACAAGCATTATTTCTGGAGTGATAGAATTGAAAAACAGCAAAGTTATGCCAAACTTTATAGAACCTTGGTTAGACCACAGTTGGATTGTGGCTTGCAGTTCTGCTAGGCATATTATTAAAAAGGAAATGGAGGCACTGGATGGGGCGCTGCCAAGATTTACAAGGGACAGGTTTCCATTTCAAGAAAGGATGAGCAGGTTGTATCTCTTTTCTCCTGGGAAAAGAAGACTGTGGGGGATAACTAACAGAGGTCTTTAAAATGATGAACGGTTTTGATAGAGCGGTTATAGTTTCTCCTTGTGGGAATGTCATAGCTAGAGGCCGTCAGTGTAAAGTTGTCACCAAGAAAAATAAAGAGTGGTTGGAATGTGGAACTCCCTACTACAGGACGTAATTGGAACAAATGTATAACTGGACTTAGGGGAAAACTTAACAAGCACGAGGGATAAGGGAATGGAGGGTTCAATAGTTTTTCAGAAGCCATCACTGAGAGAGAAAGGCAGGAGGATCCTTGAAAGGTTAACATTGTAACTGAGAAAAGATAAGTTGCCCATACCTCTGTCTTAATTTATCTTCAGATGAACACCTCATCTGTGCATTTGCCGCATTTAGAATTGACCATTTGATTGTCTCCTATCTGGCCTCTCACCTTGCATGCCCCACAGGTCTGAAATCAATGAAAACTCTGCCACTTATGTGCTGACTCACTGAATCCCATTGCCCAGCCCCCTATGCTCACTGATTTCCATGAGCTCTCGGTTCAGCAATCCTTTATCCTTAAGGAAAATGCTTTATTAGAGGTAATTCAGAGAAAGTTTACTAGGATGATCCCTGGTATAGAAGGCTGGGCAAGTTGAGGCTCTACTTGCTGGAGTTTAGAAAAAAGAGAGGTGGCCTCATTGAAACATAGGATTCTCAAGGGGCTTGACAGGATAAGTGCTAAGAGGATGGTTCCCCTCATGGGAGACTCTAGGACCAGAGGGCACAGACTCAGAGTAAACAGATATCAATGGAAGATTGAGATGAGGAAGAATTTCTTCTCTTGGAGGGTGGTAAGACTTTGGAACTCCTTGCCTCAGAGATGTGCAGGCAGAGTCCTTGTGTATACTGAAGGATGAAATGAGTAGATTTGTTATCAGTACGGGGATCAAAGGTCCAGGGAATGGGCAGGGAGGCAGGAATGTCAGAGCAGTCATGATCCTATTGAATGGAGGAGAAGGCTTGAGGGGCTGAACAGCCTACTCCTGTTCCTATTCCTTATGGGCTTAATGTTTTGATGCAGAGAATTGGTGGGAAAATAGAGGTGGGCCAAGTAGATTCGTGAATGATGTGTTCCTCATAGAATTTCAATTCATTAGAGGTAGGCATGTACGTTTTGTTGCCTTCTCTGTTTGTGTCAAAATATATCAGTCCATTAACATGAAAGACACCCTTTTACTTTATGCTGCAGAACTCAGCATGAAGCTCTTTAATTTTAGCAAAGCCTATTGTAGCCTTTCTTTCAAATGTTTGCTTTACTCAGAGTTACAATTTTACATTAAAAACGTGACCAGAAAGTCACAGCTCATCAATGCATCATGTTTGTATACAATTCCATTTTTGCTTTGTTGTTATGCGATGTACTTACCATCCAAGATTTATTTTTGCACAAATCAAATTATCATCTATCCTTGAATATCCATTCACTGGGTTTAAATAAAATGTATTCCTTCATAGGACGTGAGTGTTGCTGGCGAGACTAGCATCTATTGTCCATCCTTAGTTGCCCTGGAGATGGTGGTGATAGAGCTGCTTTCTTGTACTACTGCAGTGTATGTGGTGTAGGGATACCCACAGCGCTGCTAGAAAGGAAGTTTCATGAATTGGATTCTGTAAAGGTCAAGGAATGGCATTCCAGGTCCAAGCCAGGATTGTGTGAACCCTGGAGAGGAACGTGTGTGGCTGATGGCATTACTTGGCATCTACTGCCCTTGTCCTTCTAGAACACAGAACAGTACAACACAGGAACAGGCCCTTCAGCCCACCATGTCTGTGCTGACCATTATGCCATTCTAAATTAATTCCATCTGTCTGCACATGGTCCACATCCCTCCATTCCCTGCCTGCTCATGTGTCTGTCTAAATGTTTCTTAGACTTTGCTATTATATCTGCATCTACAACCTCCCCTGCAACATGTACTAGGCACCCTCCACCCTCTGTGTAAAAAATGTTGCCTCACACATCTACTTTAAACTTTCCCCCTCTCACCTTAAACCTATGCCCTCTAGTATTTGACATTTCCACCCTGCGAAGAAAACCTCAAATATCAATCCCCATCAATGCTGTTCATAACTGTATAAACTTCTATCAGGTCTCCCCTCAGCCTCTGACATTCAAGTGAAAACAATCCAATTTTATCCCACCTCTCCTTATGGCTAATACACTCTAATCTAGGCAACATCCTGGTAACTTCTTTTGCCTTCTCTCCAAAGCCTCCACAAACTTCCTATAGTCGGGTGACCAGAACTACACACAGTACTCTGAAGGTGGCCTAAGTAAAGTTTTATACAGCTGTAACATGACCTGTCAACATTTGTACTCAGTGTCCCGACTAATGAAGGCACGCTTGTCGTACACTTTCTTTACTCCCTTAACCACTTGTTGTCACTTGCACAGAGCTGTGGGCTTGGACCAAAAGATTTCTCTGAATACCAATGCACTTAAGGGCCCTGTCATTTACTGTATACTTTCTGCTTGCATTTGGCCTCCCAAAATACATCACTTCACACTTGTCCAGTTTAAACTCCATCTGCCATTTCTCTGTCCAACCTTACAGTTGATCTGAATCCTGTTGTACGCTTTGATAACCTTCCTCCATATCCACAGCTCCATCAATTTTTGTGTTGACTGCAAACTTACAAATCAGACCACCTACATTTTCATCCAAATCATTCACATACGTTACAAACAACAGAGGTCCCAGACCAGATCCTTGCAGTCACAAACAACACCCATCCATTACTACTCTCTGTCTTCTATGACCAAGCCAATTTTATATCCAACTTACCAACTTACCACGGATCCAGTGTGACTTAATCTTCTTGACCAGCTACCATGAGAAGTTTTGTCAAGTGCTTTAGTAAACTCCATGAACCCAACAACCCCACCCTCATCGGTCATCTGCATCACTTTCTCAAAAAAACTCAATCAACTTGGTGAGGCAAGTTATCCCCTACACATTGCCAGGCTGACTATCCCTAAAAAGTCAAGAAATTAGTTATTCTCCCCAGAATCCTCAGCTTCTAGCCTAATCTTACAGCCACAGTACTTAAGTTAATCACTAACCAAAAAAAAACCTAAAAAACTGCAGATGCTGGAAATCAGAAACAAAAACAGAAATTGCTGGAGAAAGTATTTATGCATCGGGTCCTGTTCAGTTTCTGGTCAATGGAAATCTCGAAGTTATTGATAGTGAGAGATTCAGCAATGGCAATGCCTTTCAATGTCAAGACTGATGGTTACATTTTCTTCAGGGCATCATGGTGGCTCAGTGGTTAGCACAGCCGCCTCACAGCATCAGGTGCTCAGGTTCAATTCCGGCCTCAGGTAACTGTCTGTGTGGAGGTTTCACATTCTCCCTGTGCCTGTGTGGATTTCCTCCAGGTGCTCTGATTTCCTCCTACAGTCCAAACATGGGTAGATTGGCCATGCTACATTGCCCATCATGTCACAGGGGTGTGCATGCTAGGTGGATTAACTATGGGTAAATGCAAAGGGTGGTTTAGGTGCCTGTTCTTCAGAGGAATGGTGTGGACTTGATGGGCTGAATGGTCTGTTTCAACAGGGAATTTTTAGAGGGATTCTAAGATGATCATTACCTAGCACTTGGGTGATGCAAATGCCACTTGCCTCTAATCAGGCCAGTTTGAATGATGTCCTGGTCTTGCTGCAGTTGAACAAAGACTGCCTCAGTATCTGGGGAATTGCAAATGGTATTGAATGTTGTGGTTCTGTTGGCCGAGCTGGGAATTTGTGTTGCAGACGTTTCGTCCCCTGTCTAGGTGACATCCTTAGTGCTTGGGAGCCTCCTGTGAAGCGCTTCTGTGATGTTTCCTCTGGCACTTATAGTGATTTGTATCTGCCGCTTCCGGTTGTCAGTTCCAGCTGGCTGCTGCAGTGGCCGGTATATTGGGTCCAGGTCGATATGCTTATTGATTTGAATCTGTGGATGAGTGCCATGCCTCTAGGAATTCCCTGTTTCTAGGAGTTCTCTGTTTGGCTTGTCCTATAATAGTAGTGTTGTCCCAGTCGAACTCATGTTGCTTGTCATCTGCGTGTGTGGCTACTAAGAATAGCTGGTCGTGTCGTTTTGTGGCTAGTTGGTGTTCATGGATGCGGATCGTTAGCTGTCTTCCTGTTTGTCCTATGTAGTGTTTTGTGCAGTCCTTGCATGGGATTTTGTACACTACATTGGTTTTGCTCATGCTGGATATCGGGTCCTTCGTTCTGGTGAGTTGTTGTCTGAGCGTGGCTGTTGGTTTGTGTGCTGTTATGAGTCCTAGTGGTTGCAGTAGTCTGGCTGTCAGTTCAGAAATGCTCCTGATGTATGGTAGTGTGGCTAGTCCTTTGGGTTGCAGCATTTCCTCGTTCCGTTGTCTTTCCCTTAGGCATCTGTTGATGAAATTGTGCGGTATCCGTTTTTGGCAAATACAGGTGTTCTTCTTCCTCTTGCAGTTCTGGTGTACTGCAGTGTGTTGTGGCCCTTTTGAACAGTGTCTTGATGCAACTTCTTTTGTGTGTGTTGGGGTGGTTGCTTTTGTAGTTCAGGACTTGGTCTGTGTGTGTGGCTTTCCTGTAAACCTTTGTGGTGAATTCTCCGTTTGGTGTTCTCTGTACCATCACGTCTAGGAATGGGAGTTGGTTGTCCTTTTCTTCCTCTCTAGTGAATCGGATTCCTGTCAGTGTGGCGTTGATGATCCGGTGTGTGTTCTTTATTTCTGTGTTTTTAATGATTACAAAGGTGTCATCCACATATCTGACCCAGAGTTTGGGTTGAATTTGCAGTAAGTCTGTTTTGTTCTAATCTTTGCATTACCGCTTCTGCTATGAGTCCACAGATGGGTGAGCCCATGGGTGTGCCGTTGATTTGTTCATATATTTGGTTGTTGAATGTGAAGTGTGTTGTAAGGCACAGGTCCAGTAGTTTGAGTATGCTGTCTTTGTTGATAGGTTCAACGTCCTGTTGTCTGTTCTGTATATCCAGCAGGTTGGCTATTGTTTCTCTGGCTAGGGTTTTGTCGATAGAGGTGAACAGTGCCGTTACATCAAATAAGACCATGGTTTCTTCCTTGTCTATGTGTATGTTTCTGGTGATGTCCAAGAATTCCTGTGTTGACTGTATAGAGTGGCTGGATCCACTGATCAGGTGTTTCAGTTTCTGCTGTAGTTCTTTAGCCAGTTTGTGTGATGGTGTCCCTGGTAGTGATACTATGGGTCTGAGTGGGATGTCTGGTTTGTGCACTTTAGGGTAAAACGGATACCCGCGCAATTTCATCAATAGATGCCTAAGGGAAAGACAACGGAACGATGACTTGCCACAACCCAAAGGACTAGCCACACTACCATACATCAAGAGCATTTCTGAACTGACAGCCAGACTACTGCGACCACTAGGACTCATAACAGCACACAAACCAACAGCCACTCTCAGACAACAACTCACCAGAACGAAGGACCCGATAACCAGCATGAGCAAAACCAATGTAGTGTACAAAATCCCATGCAAGGATGGCACAAAACACTACATCGGACAAACAGGAAGACAGTTAACGATCCGTATACATGAACACCAACCAGCCACGAAACGACACGACCAGCTATCCTTAGTAGCCACACACGCAGATGACAAGCAACATGAATTCGACTGGGACAACACTATCATTATAGGGCAAGCCAAACAGAGAACAGCCAGGGAATTCCTAGAGGCACGGCACTCACCCACAGATTCAATCAATAAGCATATCGACCTGGACCCAATATACCGGCCACTGCAGCAGACAGCTGGAACTGACAACCGGAAGCGGCAGATACAAACCACTATAAATGCCGGAGGAAAGATCACAGAAGCACTTCACAGGAGGCTCCCAAGCACTGAGGATGTCAGCTAGACAGGAGACGAAACGTCTGCAACACAAATTCCCAGCTCGGCGAACAGAACCACAACAACGAGCTACAAATCTTCTCACAAACTTTGAATGGTATTGAATGTTGAACAATTCAAACAATCAGATATCTGATCTTACAATGTTGGGAAGGTTATTGAAGTAATACAAGATGGCTGCTCTGAGAAAAGTACCACCTGTAACAAGAACCTGGCTGCGCAATAATTCCCTTCCTTTATTTAAATAGCAAATTTTACCTCGGTATGTGCAAATTGAGAAAACTTAAGAGGTCAATGAGAAGCATATTTATCTAAAACTAGAAACATTATTGGGAGAAACACATTTTGCAAATTAGTTGTGGATGTTGAAATGAGATTCTTGTTAATGAACAGCTAGATGCCCACTAGCATGGATTATTTTACATTATCACCCTTTTTACAAGCTAGCATTGTATTTGGGACAGCGCGGTGGCTCAGTGGTTAGTACTGCTGCCGCACAGCACCAGGGGCCTGGGTTCGATTCCCACCTTGTGCGACTGTCTGTTTGGCGTTTGCACATTCTCCCTGTGTCTGAGTGAGTTTCCTCTGGGTGTTCTGGTTTCCTTCCACAATCCCAACATTGAAGGTTAGGTGAATTGGCTGTGCTAGATTGCCAATAGTGCTAGGTGCATTAGTCAGGGGTAAAGATAGGGTAGGTGAATGGGTCTGGGTCTGGGTGGGTTACTGTCTGGAAGGTTGGTGTGGACCTGTTGGGCCAAATCGTCTGTTTCCATACTGTAGGGATTCTAATCTAATTGTTTTATAATATACAGATTCTCATTGTACCATTCACTGGATAGAAACTAGATGCTGACATGAAAGTTGGAGTGGGTACTTGGTGACTTCAGGTCACTACTTGCTCCAATGGATACCCGGCACCAAAATCTCAACACTTCTTCCAGGGCACATCCCATATCCACATATTTTATATTTTCCTAAGCTCGGGCAGGGTTACTTATGTCTGTGCAAGACTGTGTGTGTCATTTCTTAAACAGGGTAGGAGAATGTGGTGACACGTTTTAAACTTTTAAATAGGTTTTGCCCTTTGCAGCTCCTGACCTCCCTCCTTTGCAGCTACTGAATTGACCCCTTCTGTTCACTGCTTTTTAAGATTCATTCGTAGGATGAGGGAGTTACTGGCTCCTGCCCATCCCCAATTGCCCAGAGGGCAGTTAAGAGCCAACCACTTTGCCTTGGGTGTGGAGTCACATGCAAGCCAGATGAAGTAGTTTCCTTCTTTAAAGGACATAGTGAACCAGATGGGTATTTCCCAACAATGGTCATCATTAGACTCTTAATTCATGTTTTAAAAAAAATTGCATTCACATTCCACCATCGGCTACAGTAGGATTTGAACCCAGTCCCCCAGAACTGTACCAAGGCTTCTGGATTAATAGTCCAGCAGTAGTACCACTAAGCCATCACTACCCCCCCCCATGATGGTAATTAGCCTTTCTCCCTTTCCTCTTTCTAACTGCTCATTTTCCCTCTGTTGCATCTTGGGAGCCATTCATCTCTCCAGCATTGGTAGCCATTGGCTTGTTCCCACTCACCTTTCTAGCCATGATCTTCTGATCTCACCCAACAGACACTGCTGCTACTCACCTTCTCCCTGCTCCTCCAATCACAGGCTGGTTCCTGCAGCAATCACTGTTGAGAAACAGCCTATGACTGAAGAGTAATTCCTTTCCAAATTTCTCACTCCTCAGATAGAAGCAACTCATTTCTGACTGCTGCCCCGAGACACACATTTGTTGGCCAATTTGTCCACTTTCAAGAGGACTTTTTGACAACTGTACTGGTACGTTTTGAGCATATTCTTTGGTGGCTTTGAACATTTGTGGGGCAAGTTGTCAACTCAAAATTAAGAAGTACATTGAATGGGTATTAATATTTCGACATTACTATTTTGTCTGAAAATTACACTCGTCATAAGTTCCTGAGTTCATTGTATTCAATTTTCTCCTTGCATACATCAATAAATCTATATAAATAAACTTTGAGACATCAACCTTGATAAACAATATTTTCGCTCATATGAAAGCAGAACATATTGCTTCTGAAATATTATACTTGGGTTTTTCCAAACATCTTATGATATTCTCAATATATTACTCAAAGTGAACAAGATTAATACTTAAAGAGTCAATATATATGAAAGCAAACTGAACAGATATGTAATCTGAATACTGAATTATCTGGATGTCATATTGTAAAAGAATGAAGTAAAAGATGCTTACAGTTTCTTTTTTGGAAAATTATTATCTTAACCATAATATTATAAAGGAAGACAGAATATTTTTGCTTAGACAATTAATTAAGCATAGACCATTATAGAGATGTTAAGATAATGTCGGACAAGAAATAAACTCAATAGTTAAGCTTACATGACTCAAAGACATCAGAGAATCCCTACAGTGTGGAAGCAGGCCATTTGGCCCATCAAGTCCACATTGATCCTCTGAAAAACATCCCACACAGACCTGCCCCCTTACCCTATCCCTTCCCATGGCTAATCCACCTAACCTACACATCTTTGGACTGTGAGAGGAAGGAGAAACAAATATGAGGATAATGTGCAAACTTCACACAGACAGTCATCCGAGGGTAGAATCGAACCCAGGTCCCGTGCAGCAGCAGTGCTCACCACTGAGCTACCATGCTGCCTAATAACAAAATGTGTGAACACTAAGAACAAACTCACAACTAGTATCAGAGCTTCAAATAAACTGCACTTTTCAAACAGATGAGAAAATGTTAAATGTACAATGTCCGTAAGCTGGAAAACTGGATGGTATACTGTGCAATTCACAACAAAAATCCATTGGTCAAGGGTGCAGGTCATGACATTACTAAATATATGGCTAATGGTTATAATAGTATATCGTAGGGATTGGATGTGAAGATGACTTCAAAATATCACTGACTATAAAAGATTTTGAATAATTTCCTCACTGATTCTTATATTAATTTGTTACTCCTATTGGTGAGGTGAAAAATATAAAGCTCTTAATTCACTTAAGGGAGGTAATTCTGCTGGTCATGAGAAAAGTAAACTATAAAGTTGATGTATTCTCCATGACAATTTTTCTACCATTCAGAGTTCACTTAGCAACCAACTGGCACTGTGCTTTCTCCCTTTGATTTGGCATTCTTGTGAATTGTTCTGATGAGTGCAAAACAAGCTACTTTGACAAAATGTCATGATTTGGAGGTGCTGGTGTTGGACCAGGGTGTACAAAGCTAAAAATCACACAACACCAGGTTATAGTCCAACGGGTTTATTTGGAAGCACTAGCTTTCAGAGTGCTGCTTCTTCATCAGGTGACAACCACCTAATGAAGGATTAGCGCTCCAAAAGCTAATGGTTTCAAATAAACCTGCTGGACTATAATCTGGTGTTGTGTGATTTTTAACTTTGACAAAATGTTTTTAAGCAATATTCAATTCTGTGCTGCCAAATTAATATTTATAGAAACAATAATTGCTTTAAAAGATTATCTTAAATATTATTAATTGTCTTACTGATGTATGTAATTTCTCATTGTCATGTGTAGTTTTATCAATTTCGGTAAAAACTTTAAATGTTGTACCAGTTCATAAAAAAGATGCAACTTTAACTTATAACGAGCACCCAGTTTCCACACTGCTGACTTTTTCAAAACATCTCAGAATAAATTATTTATAATAGACTATAGCTGAAAACTTATAAGGCTGTGAGGAACTGGGCGATGCTGAGATTTGTAGCAGAATTACCAAGTCTATTGAGACTTATCTCGACATCCAGATCAACTCATTCTATCTCTTATGCATTTGCCAAGCAGCGTGGTGAGATTCCCACTGGGCAGCAACGAGTTACCAATTAAGAGGATTATAGCTTGTTAAACACTTTATTAATGTCACAACTTGCCTCATTAATATTCAGCTATCTGTCTTATTAAGCACGCTGAACAGCCTGGAGAGTGAGAATTCTCAATGTGGAAGACAAAGCGGGTGACTCCAGCTCGCTGCTTGCTATGAAGGACCTCCACACACACCAGGCATTATCATTTTATGATGTGCTCCTTCAGAACTGGCCACACACACCCCACATCGACAGGCTTTGGCATTTGACGTGTCCCAGCCCCTAAAACTCCCCGTGGCACTCCTCCAATCCGCTTAAAACATAGAACGTTACAGCGCAGTTACAGGCCCTTCGGCCCTTGATGTTGTGCTGACCTGTGGAACCAATCTGAAGCCTATCTAACCTACACTATTCCATTTTAATCCATATGGTTATCCAATGACCATTTAAATGCCCTTAACCTGGGAGAGATGACTACTGTTGCAGACAGGGTGTTCCATGCCCCTACTACTCTCTGACTAAAGAAATTACCCCTGACATCTGTCCTATATCTATCACCCCTCAATTTAAAGCTATGTCCCCTTGAGCTAGTAATCACCATCCGAGGAAAAAAGCTCTCACTGTCCACCCTATCTAACCCTCTGATTATCTTATATGTCTCAATTAAGCCACCTCTCAACCTTCATCTCTCTAATGAAAACAGCCTCAAGTCCCTCAGCCTTTCCTCATATGACCTACCCTCCATACCAGTCAACATCCTAATAAATCTCCTTTGAACCGTTTCCAAAGCATCCACCTCCTTCCTATAATGCAGTGACCAGAAATCTACGCAAGACTCCAACTGCGGCCGCTCTAGAGTTTTGCACAGCTGCAACATGACCTCATGGCTCCAAAACTCAATTTTCAGGGATCTATGTACATGAACACTGAGATCTCTCATCTGCACTACCAAGAATCTTACCATTAGCCAAGGACACTTCTGCATGTAATGCTGCAGCTAGGACCCTATGTGCTCAGGGCTGAAAACGTGTTGCTGGAAAAGCGCAGCAGGTCAGGCAGCATCCAAGGAACAGGAGAATCGACGTTTCGGGCATCAGCCCTTCTTCAGGAATGAGGAAAGTGTGTCCCGCAGGCTAAGACAAAAGGTAGGGAGTTTTCCCTATGTGCTCAGGGCCATGCATCCAGCTCATGAGCAGGACCTGGCCAAATCTTTAGCCTGTTCACACACTGTCATAGTGTTCACTCACTCTGAGTCTATCTGAATGGCTCATAGTATCCCTGTCTTGCACTGCCTTTGCCTTGCCTTTTTGTGCTTTCATCCTCAGCCAATGATACCAGCCTCACAACACTGCTATATTACCTGGACACATTGTGCTCACACAAAGGCAGGATGTTTATCATGGCTGTGACAAGTCCTTAGAGAAGTCAAGTTATGGGAGGTGTCCTTCAGTCAGGGGTCCTGGTACAGTAAGTCAAGGGCGGCCTCCGATTCCAGTCCAGGGGCTTGGATGTGGTCAGTCAGTTGAGATGGTCAGATTCAGGACATTGTCGATATAAGGGGTGAGGAGTTCAATGTCAGCAGTACATTACCTGTCTTGGCTCTTTCTGCCCTATTGTGGGATGCTTTCTTCCCAGAATGAAGGGGTGTATAAATGTGGGTGGCCCAGCCATTATTTTTGGTGCAAATGGGGAGTTGTTCTGGGCGAGTGAGGAGGTTGAGCAGAAGGCATGAAAGGCTAGTGGTGCTGGGGGCAACCTTGGGCCATGGTCTGCTGACATGGTCTCCTCTGCTGAACATGGGCGAGCAGGAAGCCCAGCCTGTGAACCAACCTGCCCAATAGGACCTCCAGATCCCTGTCCACAAACAACCCCTGCCTGCCATATCTGGGCAAAATGTCAAGAACAATGCAGGTCAGCTCTGGATTGACAGCTCTTTTAAATATGGTGTTGTCTCCAGGGTCAATGTTGGGATATCTTGGCAGTGGTAAGTTGCTCCTCGAAGGGTACGCAGGAAGATGTGGTTAGAATTGAACGTGTGGGGATAGAATTGGATGCGTAGGATGCAATTGGGGCGGGGCAGGTAGTTATGGAGGTGAGTTTTGTTAGATGGGGCAAGAAATTTCCCTACGGCTCATGTTGAAAAATCTTTCCAAAAATTCAACACCAAACACAATCCAAAAAAGTAAGAAACAGTCCTATATTTATTTCTGTCATGTCAAAACCTGTCGAGCACTTATCAGCACAGCTTCAGACGGCATCATATCACTGATTTAATGCAGGCTGATATTTGTGATGGAATATCAGTCTCCCTAGCACAAGGTGACCATGGAGTATGCGTTTTCATGAATCTCAGCAAAGCTTTTGATACGGTGGATCATTCCATTCAATTTTCTAATTTTCAATATTACAGGGTTAGAGGAACTGCTCTTTCATGGTTCCATGGTTATAATACAGATAGAAATTAAGCCATTTACATATTTTGATTCAACTTGTTCTGATATATTGAATATTAAACATAGAGTACCACAGCATCCTATTCTTGGATCTTTACAATTTCTCATGTGCATTATTGTTATATTAAATGCTTTTTCTGTGTATGCTACTCTCTTCATCTGCTGATGATACCAAATATTCTATTCATATTCCAGTATATAGCAACTTTCTTTCATTTCAGCTATGAAGTACTACATTTATCCGCTGTGATTTGTCATTGCAGGTCATCTCAAAATTTCTAAAAGACTAATTGGCTCTAAATCTAATAAAAATGCAACTGAATGATTTTCAATTTGAAATTAAGTCAGATAGGGTTGGCATAGAAAAATACAACATTCCTGTATTTGTTGAGATTGTGAATTTCTTGAGATTGTGAATTTTAAATTGCAGTGAACATAAACCAGAAGTTTTGCAAAATCTTTCTTTTGCAAAGGCATAGTGTAAAGTAAGCTATCTTTTCTGGTCAAATATATTAACTATTTATGCTGTAAGTTCACAACGTATTTAAGTCCTCTCCCACGGATAACCAGCTGTGTGATGTCTCACAAAAGGCTTGTCAATATATCTGAAGGAGACATGCTCATGATATTGTCACTACATTATAGCAAGATCTCAGCTTTCATCTTACCTCACATCACTTGAAGCATGACACTCTACTGGAAGCATACTTGTCTGTTGTACTCAAATAGCTCACTATTAACCCTGGCATGTATGATGCCTGAAGATACAATGTTTGCCCACAATAGCATAGATATAATAGTTGTCTAATAAAAACCAAAATAACTGCAGATGCTGTAAATCAAAAACAGAAGTTGCTGGAAAACCTCAGCAGGTGAGGCAATATTTATAAAGAGAAAGCAAAGTTGTCATTTCAGGTTCAGCGGCTCTTCCTCAGAACTGATGGTGCTAGGACAATGACCATTTGGATCTTCTGCATGTGGATGCTAGAGGGATGATAGGTAACTACATTCGTACCTATCATCCCATCAGCATTCGCATCCAGAAGATAATCAACCGCCAATTCCACCATCTCCAGGGACATGCCACCATCGGACACAAATTCCCCTCCCCTCCCTCGTCAGCCTTCTGCAGGAGCTGTTCATTCCAATACAGTCTGGCCCACTCCTTCTTCACTCTCAACATTCCCCCACAGCCCCATGACACCTTCCCCTGCAACCACTGAAGGTGTAACACTCGTCTGTTCACATCCTCTCTCCTCAGAATCCAAAGGCTGAAACACACCTTCCGGGTGAAGCAGCACTTTACCTACACTTCTCACAATCTCGTCTACTGCATTCTCTGCTTACAATGCTGCCCCCTCTACACTGGGGAAGCAAAGCATAGACTAGCTGACCATTTCACAGAACATCTCCACAAAAAAGACCCTGAGCTTCCAGTTCCCTGCCATTTTAATACACCACCCTGTCCCCTGGTCAACATCTCTGTCTCAGGTTTGCTGCAGTGCTCCAGTGAAGCTCAGTACAAGCTGGGAGAACAGCACCTCATTTTCCACTTGGGGACTCTGCAGCCCTCCAGACTCAATAACAAATTAAATAATTTTAGAGCCTGAACTCCCCCATATCCTAGCCCATATCCTACCGCACACAGCAGGCCTTGTTATCACATAACAGGAAGTGAGAACTGCAGATGCTGGAGCTCAGAGTCGAGAGTGTGGTGCTGGAAAAGCAAAGCATAGCAGGTCAGGCAGCATCCGAGGAGCAGGAGAATCGACGTTCCCTGATGAAGGGCTTATGCCTGAAATGTCGATTCTCCTGCTCCTCGGATGCTGCCTGACATGGTGTGCTTTTCCAGCACTAAACTCTTGTTATCACATAGTCTGAATTACACACTACCTACTGTTAGCAACTAGCAGTCGCCATTAACAGCTGTTCAACCTCCCAGCCTGATTGTTATTGACTCCTTTATCTGTCCAACTGTTCTACTCTCTGTTTAGGCTCTATTACTGCCTATCATTTTCTCCTTACCCCCTCACCCCTCACCTGTCTTCTGCATATGAACTGATATTTTCGTAGCTAACATCAGTTATAGGGAAGTGTCACTGAATCTGAAACGCTAACTTTGATTTCTCTACATAGATGCTATGAGGCCTGCTGAGCTTTTCCAGCAACTTCTATAATAAAGGTCTGTTGGGTTCTTCAATATATGATATCCACGTGCAGTTTCTTATGTCATGGGAAATAACTTGAGCGCCGCCACTTCAGGTAAAACTTACTGTTGGAAGCAAGCTCAACATTTTAACATTGTGTAACAAAGGGTAGAATTTTATAGCAATCCCTGATGTGTATCAGGAGGCAGTTACATTGTTTTTATTCATTCACAGGATGAGGGCGTCACTGGTTAGGCCAGCATTTATTGTCCAGGGGGTAGTTAATAGTCAACCACATTGCTGTGGGGCTGGAATCACAAGTAGGCCAGACGGATAGCAGACTTCCTTTCCCAAAAGGACATTAGCAAACTAGATGGGGTTTTCTGACAATTGACTTATAGTATTCCTAACTCCAGATATTTATTGAATTCAAAATCCACTATTTGCCATGGTAGGATTTGAACCCCAGTCCCCAGGATGTTCTCTGGGTTTCCAGAATAACAATCCAGCATTCATACCATTCGGCCATTGACTGCCTGACAATCTGATGCAGGTCTCCTGTGTTTGGTTGTACTTGATTGCACGCTGGCCAACCAATTAATAAAATGAAGTGGATGGCCCCGATGCACAGACATTGGAAGTGACAGTCCTGCAGTAGATCGGACATGGGGTCTGGTGCTGGTGTTACGCCAGCACTCACTCTAAAGGACCATTTCAACTGAATGCTCCTGTGGAACAGAGAGGAGCTGGTGAGTGAAGTTTAACATGGTTTTGATTAAAATGTTGCAATCTGCCATGAATATTTCATGCAGGACCAATGTAGACAATTTAAATTAGGACTGAAAGTTCATTACAGGGCAGGTGTTGCAAAGTATTCACAAGATCGTTCCACTATTTACCAACTTGCATTTGGAGCCCGATTATATCCTCAGATTCTAATCTACATAATTAAGAGGAAATCTCTGGCTGCAGTTGGCAGGCCTTAGCGAATCCTGCTGAGGTCTGTGTAACAGTTGGGATTGACAGTGTCTTGGTGGCCTTTTTGTATTCTCACGAGTGGTTAAAGGGCCTCAGTTTAACAACCCATTTGAGAGATATTGGTTCAGCCACTCGCCATTTGAATGAAGGGACCTCTGACTCAACCAATGTTGGCCAATGTCCTTTTGGAAACCATGAAAAGTGCTCCGTTTGAACAGCACAGGATGGGTTCCAGTGAGCACGTCACTTCAACTCTGCCTGCACTGATCACAGACAAAGTGGTGGATCTGCCAAGGTGAAGTGAAATGACGAAGACTCCAGCAGTTTTACATCAATGGCCCTTGATGTATCTATGTCTGCACGGGAACAGGTATGTCACTTGCTGCAGGCCTGCAGGATGTTTTTGGTTATTCATGAAACATGGGCATCACTAGCTAGTTCAGCATTGACTGCCCATTCCTAATTGCCCTGGATGGCAGGAGTGGCATCGGGGTATAGAATTGACTGAAGATACCACTAGGAGCCCTCCAAAGTTACTATCATTCATTGAACCGCAGGATCCCTCGGGGTGAAACGAGGCAGATGCACTCAAATGCCTGCCTTGCTACTGATCCTTAGCAAATATCTCTGAACCAGAAAGTGCAGAGCAATGGATTCCATTGTTGCCAATTTATGCTGCTTATTGATCACCATACTGCTAAAAGGCAGTGTCTAGACATGGTGAAAAATGTGTTGCTGGAAAAGCGCAGCAGGTCAGGCAGCACCCAAGGAGCAGGAGAATCGACGTTTCGGGCATGAGCCCTTCTTCAGGACATGGTGAGCATGGTGACTGTATCAAAGATGTGTTGATGTCTCACATGGAGGGGAGTGGGGGGGTGAGGGTTGGGGAACTGGATTGTTGAGAGCGGCAGGGGGGGGAACACTCCTCAATAGTTGATTCTGCAGAATACAACATCAATGGATACAATCAGTAGCATTGCCCATAACTCTGAAAATATCCAGTTCAGAGTCACAGTGCAATCTTTACATTGCTGGCTTCTACTGACATTCCACTAGCACAAGGAATGTGGGTGACCCAGGGTTTAAAGTTGGTTAACTTGGTTGTTAGCTTCAAATAACATCTTCTTACCATCGTAACCCCCTTGGGATTCTATTTACCTTTCCCACAACACCCTGCCCACATTCCCAAACATGTAGTCACTAGTTGATTAGATTAGATTAGGTTCCCTACAATGCGGAATCTAATCGGCCTTCGGCCCAACAAGTCCACACCGACCCTCCAAAGAGTAACCCACCCAGACCCGTTTCCCTCTGACTAATGCGCCCAACAATATGGGCAATGTAGCATGGCCAATTCACCTGATTTGCGCATCTTTGGACTGTATGAGGAAACCAGAGCGCCCAGAGGAAATCCACGCAGACAGAAGGAGATTGTGCAAACTCCAGACAGACAGTCGCCCAAGGTGGAAGTTGAACCCGGGTCCCTAGTGCTGTGAGGCAGCAGTTCTAACCACTGAGCCAACATGCCACCCTAGTTGATGGTCAGGGTATAGATTGTCCAACTGGACAGCAAGTTGTAGGAGCTCCTCAGAAACTGCGGAAGTAGAACAGAGGAACTGAATGAAATGATACAGCTAAGCGCTTGCTTTTCTTTTAATACGCTCATTATGAATTTCAAGATCACATGTTAATATGTCAAGACAATGACACAGTTGCAACTCCTTGAGTTTAAGGAGAGGTTAACATAACAGGGAAGGACATAACTTTTTAAGATCATGTAAGTTCCCCCTAGACAAGTGGAATGAATCTTGTAGCCTGTTTTAAACTTCATACTCAGTCACTTCAAAGTGAACCCCAGCTCCTACCTGCATGCTGAGTGATGAATAACAGAGTCACCATTTTCTGTTTCAGGTGAGGTATTGCCTGCCTCTGTCTCCTGCTCTCTGTATCTCAGATAGCCAGAGATGATCTCAAAGTGAACTGCCGTCTGTGTGTGATATTCGTGAATTAGTAAGGAAGTCTATAATCTGATATTAAAAATGACCCCATCCACCCTCTTTCCCATGGCAACATGAAACACTCTAGGCTTGCATCTAAATAGAATTGCTTAAATTAGCTATCTTGATCCAAATTTATTTTCATATTAAAAATAAATGGATAATTTTTTTTAGCACTGCTGTTTATCATCATCTTTCTGGGACTTTGAGAGGCTCACGATCTATTCATTATATACTGCTGCGACTCTCTAAGTATTGACAGCATGCACTTTCATCTCAGCAAATAATACAAGTGCCCCTTTGATCTCTAACAATCAAAACACCTAGGCTTACTGTCAGGCAGATTGTGCATAAGTCAGACAACTCCTTACATTTTTCCCAAATTTAGAACAACAGTCTTAAAAGACAATAATCTTATCATTGTAACTGGGTATGAACAGGGGAGCTGGTGAGACTTAGATGGGAGGAAGTTACAACTCGGTGAAAGTGAGGACTGCAGATGCTGGAGATCAGAGTCAAGAGTGTGGTGCTGGAAAAGCACAGCCAGTCAGGCAGCATCTGAGGAGCAGGAACATTGATGTTTCGGGCAAAAGCCCTTCATCAGAAATGAGGCTGGGAGCCTCAGGGGTGGAGAGATAAATGGGATGAGGGTGGTGAGGTTGGGGCAAGGTAGCTGAGAGTGCAATGGGTGGATGGAAGTGGGGAGTAATGGTGATAGGTCAGAGGGGAAGGTGGAGTGGATAGGTGGGAAGGGAGATTGGCAGGCAGGACAGGTCATTGGGACGGTGCTCAGATGGAAGGTTGGAACTGGGGTAAGGTGGGGGGAGGAGAAATGAGGGAACTGGTGAAGTCCACATTGATGCCTTGGAAGTTACAACTGTTGATTTAACTGTGCTACTTAAGAGTTTCACACCAAAGCAGACAAACTCGCCTACACACTAATCATTTCTAATACAGTTCATTTTTTAAATTTAAATATCCCAGTGCTGTGCTTTGGTATTCTTTATGCCATTTTTATCATGTCACCATCTCCATTAGCTTCTGCTCAAACATAATTCTTCTTTTTGCTCGCATGAATGATCAAAGAATACATTGACAAAGAAAACAGTAACGCTTTAATTTCTACTGAAAACAAAAAAGGTATTTTTGTAAATAGGTCGTTATCTTTCAAGAGTTCTATTGTAATATGGGTTAGATAGCTTATTAATTACACACTGCAACAATGTGAACCTCATTAAAATGCAGGATGTGTGACAGTAGTTAGCTAACAAGGGATTGGTGATTGAAGTATACAGCAAAAGAAGAATGGGGAAGGCTAAATAGTGTTTCTCCATACAGATTTTTTTTCAGCAATCCTCCATAGTTTTTTTTTAAAATAGCATATGAACATTCCAGGCCAGGCTAACGTTTATTTACCATCCTTAATTGAGCTTGGGAAATATTTCATCTCAAGTGGTTATTTGAGTCAAAAACTATAATATCAGTTAAAATTAAGTCAGGTAAATGTTGTATAAATAGAAATACTGGAAAAAGTTAAAAATCACATAACACCAGGTTATAGTCCAACAGGTTTCTTTGCAAATTCTGGAAAGACCGTCTATTTCATGTTTTTTTAAAAGATTTCCTATCTTGGTCTCTACCCTAGCTTATCTGATGCTAAAACCCTTATATTGCTGTTTCCTATCTCTTCTGGACAGCCTTGACTTGCCAACATTGTAAACCTAAGCTCATTGGCTGCCAGTAACCAAAATACTGCGCAAAGTTCAATTCACCTCTTGGCCCTACATTTGCTGACCTGCTTTGGCTTTTGGTCTGACAACACAAATCCACATCCTTGGTCGTTTTCTTGACCTCTGTATCTCTGTAACCTCATCCATCAAATTGCACCTTATTGCATTGGTTTTGAGAAAACATTTTCTTTTGAGTTTTGGTATAAATTTATTTAAATGCTGTAAATGCAAATTCTGTCAGAACCATTAAATTTGCATAATATTTTAAAAGCTAACTGTTAAAGAAAAAGATTGCTTCTTGAATATTCCGGGACATAACAGTGGCAGTATGATGCAATTTCATTGCAGCTGATAATACCCACAGAAAAATAATTTCTTTTAAGGTGCCAATCCACCATTGTGAATAATACATTTTTAAATAAATAATTTTTTAAAGTGACCATTTCCTCACATTATATCAGGCGTAGTAGATGTTTCTTTGGAAATTAAGAGACAAAGTTAAGAAAATAAGACCAGACAATGTAGATGGAGAAGTAGGCTATTCAGCCCATCAAGTCTGCTTTGCAACTCAATGACATCTAGACTGATCAGATAATCCTCAACTTCACTTTTCCATCTTTTCCCCATAACCCTTGATTCAGTCACTGATATAAAAAAAGTTGCCTATCTCAGGGCAGCATGGTGGCTCAGTGGTTAGCACTGTTGCCTCACAGTGCCAGGGACCCAGGTTTGATTCCAGCCTCGGGTGACTGTCGGTGTGGAGTTTGCACATTCTCCCCGTGTCTGCGTGGTTTTCCTCCCAGTGCTCTGGTTTCCTCCCGCAATCTAAAGATGTGCAGGTCAGGTGAATTGGCCATGCTAAATTGCCCGTAGTGTTAGATGCATTAGTTAGAGTGAAATGGGTCTGGGTATACCACTGCCTTCTCAACCTCTCCCCTTGCCTGAGGTGTGGCATCTTTGAAGTTAAGCCACCACTGGTCATCTCTCTCTAGTGGGAGAGTGTAACAATGGTAACTTTATTAATAATGTTAATAAGACTTGGGAGGGTTGGCGTGGACTTGTTGGGCTGAAGGGCTTGTTTCTATTCTGTAGGGAATCTAATCAAATCAGCATTTAATATACCTAACTTTACAAACTTCTGATCCACTACTCTCTAAGAGAAGAAATTCCTGCTCATCCCTGTTTAAACTGAATGACTCCTTACTCTGAGATTATGCCCTCTTGTTCTGGATTCTCTCCCACATGGGTAAACAACCTCCCATCATCCAACCCCTCGGAATTGTTCATGGTATAATGAGATTGTCTTTCATTCTTCTAAACTCCAATGAGTACAGAATCAACCTACTCAACCTCTCATCAAAGGAAAATCCTTTTAAATCTGGGATCAAACTTGTGAACCTTCTTAATGCTATCTCTAATTATGTTCAGTTGGCTGACAGCTGGTTTGTGGGTGATACAACAGCATGGGTTCAATTCCTACAATGGCTGATGTTACCACTGCCTTCTCAATCTCTCCCCTTGCCTGAGGTGTGGCATCTTTGATGTTAAGCCACCACTGGTCATCTCTCTCTAGTGGGAGAGTGTAACAATGGTAACTTTATTAATAATGTTAATAAGACTTCCATATTTTTATACTCTATTCCCTTTGTATTATAGACCAACATTCCATTTGCCTTCCCTATTACTCGTTAAACATTTTTGCTAGCTTTTTGTGATTTAGGCAGCTTTCTGCAGTCTTTCTTAAGTTAAAAAAATATTCTGCTCTTCTATTCTTCCTGCCAAAGTGCATTACCTCTCAGTTTCCCACAATTTATTTCATCTGTCAAGTGTTTGCTCACTCACTTTATCGATTTATATTCCTCTGCACATTCTTTATGTTATCTCTACCCCTCATCTCCCTGCCTATTTTTGTGTCATCCACAAACTTGGCTATTGTATATTCACTTCCCCTCATCCACGTTGTTAATATATAATGTAAATTATTGTAATCCCAGCACTCATCTCTATGGCACTCAGCCAGTTACAGGTTTCCATCCTGAAAATGCCCCCTTTATCCTAACGCTCTATCTTCTATTACTTACCGTCAAGATGGATTACTTGACATCAAACTAGATACTGGAAAAAACAAAGGCAGGAACAACCCTGTCGATCCTGCAAGGTCTAACATCTGAGGCCAAATGCCAAAACTGGGAGAGCTGTCTCACAGACTAATCAAGCAACAGCCTGATATAGTCACATTCATGGAATCATACCGAACAGACAATGTCCCAGTAGGGATTACCTACCTTGGATATTTTCTATTCTCCCAGTAGGACAGAGCCAGCAGAGGTGGCAGCACAGTGATATGATGTCAGGCGGGATTTACCTTGGGAGTCCTCAACATTGAGTCCAGACTCCATGAAGTCTCATGGCTTCAGGTTAAACATGGACAAGGGAAACCCCCTGCTGATTATCAGCTACTGTTTTCCCTCAGCTGATGAATTAGTACTCCTCCATGTTGAACAACACTTGGAGGAAGCAATGAGGATGGCAAGGGTGGAAAATGTGCCCTGGGTGGGCGGTTTCAATGTCCACCATCAAGATTGGCTCGGCAGCAGCATTACTGATTCTAAAGGACATAGCTGGCAGGCTGGGTCTGCAGCAGGTGGTGAGTGAACCAACAAGAGGAAAAACCATACTTGTCCTTACCCTTACCAATCTGCTGGCTGTCAATGCACATGTCTATGACAGTGCTGGTAAGAGTAACCACCGTACAGTTCTTGTGCAGACTAAATTCCGTCTTCACATTGAGAATACCCTCCATCGTGTTATGTGGCATTATTGTTGTGCTAAATGAGACAGACTTTGAACAGATCTAGCAACTCCAGTCTGTGCACCCATAAGTTGATGTGGGCCATCAACAGCAGCAGAATTATGCTCCAGCACAATCTGTAACCTCATGGCCTGGCATTACCTCCAATCAACCATTACTTCAAACCAAGTTCAGTGGAGAGTGTAGGAGGACATGCCAAGAGTAGCATCAGGCACACCTAAAGGTGAGGTGTCAACCTGGCGAAGCTACCAATAGGACCACTTGCACAAGCATCAAACCCACAACCACTTCCATCTGGAAGCTATGTGGGTACATCATCACCTGCAATTTCCCCACCAAGCTATTCACCATGTTGACTGGAAATATATCGTTGTTCCTTCACTGTTCCTTCACTGTTGCTTGGTCGAAATCCTGGAATTCCCTCCCTAAGGGCTTTGTGAGTCAACCCACAGCACAGGGTCTGCAGTGGTTCAAGAAGGCAGCTCACCACCACCTTCTCAAGGGCAACTGGGGATGCCCAATAAACGTTGGTCCAGCCAGAGATGCTCACATCTCGTGGATGAAACAAAACATTGCCCAGTTTAAAGATGTCCCTTGCAGAGGCAATGAAGAGCAAAAGTATTTAATTATGTTCAATGCAGTGATCAAGGGGAAGTTCCCCTTTTCCCAAAGTGTTTGAATGCATGCTTTTCAAAACCTTTCTCAGATATGACCATACAGAGAGCAAAACTTTCCAAACTCACCCTCAGTATCGACAGCTGGTGTGAGAGTCATGCGTAAGACATCAGTGGGACTCACGACATTTGGAAAGCCACTATTTCATAGGTCAAAATTAACAAGCTGGCGACCCTGCCTTTACCAGAGCTCGGAGAATGCTCACCTGATAGGAGCAACTGTCACCTGAGACAAGGAAAGCTGAATTACATGTCTCAGAAATGTCGATGAAATTTGCTGCTGTTTCTCTGATTTGCCTAATTTAAGCAGATTAATGCCGACGTGACCTTTAGCGGCAAAACCAAAGCATTACATCTGATGGAGCTGAACAAATGGCCCACTCTTCTAGTTATAAGAAGAACTAGTTCAGCATACTGATTTCTTGTGTAAGGGTCAAGGCTGTTTTTAACCTAGCCTGCTCAATGTCAATGGGATGGGATGGAAGGTATATTCGCAACTGGGGAGAGCTGCCTGCTCAATTCTTGCAACCTCTTTTAATTCTCTGGTGTTTGGTGTACATCAGGCATTTAACCCTTTGGAAGGAGAACTCAAAGATCAAAGTCCCTCTCCAATGATACCTTGCAAATTCTTTGACAGGATTTGATGGGATGCATCACTGGCAAGACCAGCACTTGTTACCCATTCCTAATTGTGTTTCAACTCAGGGCTTTTAGGCCATCTCAGAGGGCCATTAAGAGTCATCGTGTAGCTGTGGGTCTGGAATCAAATATTCCAGACTAGCAAAGGATTGCAGTTTCTGAGAAACATAGAAGATAGGAGCAGGACAAGCTCGTCTGACCCCTCGAGCCAGCTCCACCAGGCAATACGATCATTGAGCTCAATACTTTAATCCCGCTCTCCCCCTTCATATCCCTCGATCCCTTTAGCCACAAGAGCTACTTCCTTCTTGAAAACACACAATGTTTTGACCTCAACCACTTCCTGTGGTAGTGAATTTCCTAGGCTCAGCCCTACTCTCTGGGTGGAGAAATTTCTCCTCATCTCAGTCCGAAAAGATTACTTCTTATCCTTCAACAAGGACACCTGGTTCTGGACTCCCTGCTCATCAGGAGCATCCTTCCTGCATCTAATCTATCTAGTCCTGTTAGAATTTTATAGGTTTCTATGAGATTCCCACCCCACACGCACCCGCCCCCCCCCCCCCCCACCCCCCCATCTTCAAAACTCCAGGAAATAAAATTCTAACCAATTCAATTGCTCCTCACATATCAGTCCTGCCATCCCAGGAATCAATTTGTTAAAACTTTTGCTGCAGTCCCTCTATATTTCCTTCTATAAAGGACGTTAATGAAGTAGATGGAGTTTTTTTTTACAATGATTGATGGTCACCATTGTGGAAGCCAGTTTTCAATTTCAGATTTTTATGAATTGAATTTAAGTTCCACCGTTTGAACCAATGTCCCCAGGGCATTAGCTTGGGCCTCATTATTAGTCCAGTGACATTGCCACTACTGTTTTCCAATACACAGCCTCATTAAATCTCAGATATGAGGAGAAATTCTAACGTGGTTGGGATTCTGGGAAGCAGTTAATAAGGGGCATAATGGTTTCAGCTCTCTAGTTGCCAGGAGCTTTGGCTGTCTACATTGCTAGGAATGGCTCCAGCTTCCAGACTGACAATACTACACTTCTGTCTCCTTACAAAACTTGCCTTAGGTTTCTTGACCTGTTATGCGAGGACCTCAGGCCCTTCACTTGTTAACCCCAAACACCAACATCTGAGCACCTCAGACAAAAATGATAAAGGGCAGATAAACAAGAATGACAGGATAAGAATCACTTTCCGGACTCATTGAGGAATAGTGTTGAAGTAGACTACACTTCCCTGTCGCAGACCACCCTCCAGCAACAGGCCAGTCAACTTTCCAGCTCCTCGGATGCTGCCTGACCTGCTGTGCTTTTCCAGCACCACTCTGATCTAAAAACTAGTGGCTTTCATTAGCCCATATTTCCTATCATGAACTGAATGACTGACTAATGCCTTTTTTGTCAGGACTGAGGAATGCCTCATTAACCCCACTGACTACAACAGTCGACAGAACAGAGATCTTGAATATGATGCAATTGTTGATCCTTATGCATGTTGAGCCTGGCTTGATTATACACGTGTTACCAACAGGAAGATGAGCTGGCAAATACTTGGCAGTAGAATGTGATAGCACCCTCTCAATACATATTTACCAAACACAGCATCAATATAATTAAGGTCTGGGTGATGTCCCTTTGGATTACTCATTTAAACAATCCTGAACCAGACCTGGAAGGTGATGACTTGAAGGTGCCTTCCAAACAAGCAGGTGTTTCAGCCAATTTTAATAATCCTCCTGAATCCAAATCAACATTGTCTTTGCAATGAAAACCTCTTTGCGGAGCTGCTGAAAGAATCCTCTCCCTGCTGTTGGGATCCTTGAGATGCTGGCGCTCAGCAATTTCTCGATCTTGTGAGGGCTGCCTGCAGTCTGCCAGCTGCTACAACAGTCTGGAGAGCCAACCTTCTGGCAATACAGTGGGTATTGACTGTGGATCGAAAATACATTGGCATTCTGAGGCAGTCCAGTAAGAAACTCACCTCAACATTGTATCACTGCTTTGTCTGGGTCTCGTCATTTCAACTGAGCTGTGTGGGGTCCAGTTTGCACCTGCACACCCCCTTTCTCTACAAAACACTGATCCTTCCATTGTGGACACTGAGCTGAGTTTTACTATTTCCTTGCCTGAGTGTCAGCTTCTTTGATGTTTTGGGAAGGTTTGTCACCATGAAGCCCAGCTGGATTTCTCACTGTTTCTTCCCAAAAAGGCATCATTATCTACCAGACCAGGTAAAGGTGGCAGATTTCCTTCCCTAAAGGACATTAGGAAACCTGATGGGTATTACAACAATTGACAATGGTTTCATGATCTCTAGAACATTATTCGGATAATCTGTGGTTTACTAGTCCAGTGGTAATGCCAAGCCATCATTGCCTCACCTCAAATTTTAACAAGCAATAATTCCTTTCAGTGGACAACTTGGCATTCCTAGCAAGAAACTCCCTCAACACCCATTAAAGCTGCAGCGATTTGCTTCTGTTGTTGAAATTGTTGTATTTCTCAGGAGATTCTGTGACAAATCTTGCCTTAACATATGTCATTCAGGCCTCTGGAAGATTCCTCCCACTGTGTATGTATGGCTAACAGCAGCGATGAACCATATTGAGGTTAGAAAACTCATTGAAATTAGCATTCCATATAAATAACGAATGCTTCCTTCCTGTGTGAGTGTATCTTGCAACTCTAGAGAGCGCAGAAAATTATACGTCAGACTCAGGTATACTATTATAAATGTTTCACAGAGTATTAATTTGACAGAGCAAAAGACAGTCAATGTATGAAAGTTGGAATGTAGGTTTAACCTAAATTCATTAGCATTTCTTTGTGGAACCACAGTTGTGGGGGAGGTGGGCTGGTTGGGATGGGAAATTTGATGGGATGGTCACAATACGTTAAAGTCTGTACATTTGTGAATATATTTTGATTGCAATGATGCTGTTGTAACCCATTTATAAACTAAATGGATATCACCGATTAGAAAATACATTTTACTGTCAAAAAGTTTCCTTCAGGCAATACAATGTAAACACACAAGGCTGTGAGAAAAGATTATCTTTAGACAGTAGGTGGGTGGAATGTGAAACCATCATGAACCATTGCTGGAGTGAGATCCATAAATTGTCTTAAAAAGTGAATTTGGTACATATTGAAATAAGTATGCAGGAAGAGAGCAGGAGAGTCAGAATTAAACTAGATTTGTAGAAATACATTGGGCAGACTTGAATGATCCTCTTTGCCAGGATGATGGCATTGAGCTGGTATTACTTCTGTCTGGTTGGTCGACATTTGTCGGCGACCAATGGGCCAAGTTTCATTTTTAGGCATGTTCATGGTGATATTTTTGCTTGAGTGTATATGTTCATCTCAGTTGGATAGAACAGAGAGGAGATATCTGCTGTTGCAGGAAAGAACTTGGACATAGCAGGCAGTCTCAGACTTTGTAATAATTAACTTAGAAATTCCACTTTCTCCGATTTTGGTAAATGCTACCATTTTAGTCTGTTGCAATGCTGCATAACTGTTAAACATTGTTATCCAGTGTAGGTGAGATGAGAGAAATTAAAGACTTGATATACCCCTGTCATTATTACCTGAATCCTACTGTGCAGAATGAGACCATTTGACCCATTGTGCGTGTATTGGCTCTTTGTTCCAGTCTGACACTCTTTCTCCATAGCCTTGAAAATTCCTCCTCTTCAGAAATCTATCAATTCCCTTTTGAAAGTTACCATTGACTGTGTTCTAACACCCTTTCAGATGCTGTTGTAACCCATTTATAAACTAAATGGATATCACCGATTAGAAAATACATTTTACTGTCAAAAAGTTTCCTTCAGGCAATACAATGTAAACACACAAGACTGTGAGAAAAGATCCTCTTTAGACAGTAGGTGGGTGGAATGTGAAACCGATCAAAGCAACTTGCTGCAACTTGTTCTTCACTTGCACATTGATTTAACACAATTGACAAGTAAACCAATGTATTCTACTCTTGACTCTGCTATTGACCAGTGAAAAGAATTTTGCCCCTTTTTCCTCTGTCAAAACCCTCCATAATTATTGACATCTCTATTGAATCTTCTGTTAGTCTTCTTTGTCCTGAGGAGAACACTCCTAACTTCAATGGTCTTCTCCATTCTACTAATTTGAAGGTTAGTGTCTATCATTATCTTCAGTGGAAGGTTCATGCAGATATGGATTAGGTTTTGGAATAATTGATCCCTGGCTGGTTTCATCCATCTAATCCCCTCCTCCCACTATTCAGACCATTCTCAACATCACTCAGAAGCCTTGACAAGCCAACTGGTCTTTCTCAATGCTACAAATGTCAACGGTTCTATGGCATTGGGGATAGTTTCAATTCCCCAAAGTAAGTGGATTCAGTGCAGGTGGAAGGTTTTGTAAAGACAAATTTAAAACTGAAAAGGGCACTACCCTGACTTGAATCCACTCATATTGATTTTTAGCAGAGGCTGGATAGAGGGTGGGTGATAAATCCGCTTGTAGGAGGATAGGTCAGTTATTGAAACCTTGTAAGGAGGCTTTGTGCATCCAAATTGGAGGTGATACAATTTTTAACCAAAGTTGGTGAGATTTTGTCGAACCTTGGCAAGCTGAAGAGGCAAAGGGAGACATGAAGGGACTGGATCTATGCGGTTGTACTGCTTTGTGGTCCAGGGATAGCAGGACTGTTTCTTCTAAGCTCAACCAGCTAACACCATGAACACCATGTACAACATGGTGGCTCAGTGGTTGGCACTGCTGCCTTACAGTGCTAGGGACCTCTGATTCTGCCCTGGTATGATCCATGAGCTGGGTGCTTGCAAAGAAAGGTGCCAGAGCACTGAACTGTTCAGCATTGAAATGTAAGAAGTGGAATGGTGGCTCAGTGGTTAGCACTGTTACCTCACAGGTCCAGGGACCTGGATTCAATTCCACCCTTGGGTGACTGTCTGTGTGGAGTTTGCATGTGCTCCCAGTGCCTTTGAGGGTTTCCTCTGTGTCCTCCAGTTTCCTCCCACAGTCCAAAGATGAAGAGGTGAGATGGATTGGCCATGCTAAATTGTGCACTGTATCCAGGGTTGTGCGGGTATAGGAAATGCATAGGCTTACTGGGATAGGTAGGGGCTGGGTTTGGGTGGTATGCTTTTTGGACGGTCGGTGTGGACTCAATTGGCTGAATGACCTGCTTTCACACTGTAGGGATTCTATGTTCAACTCTATCCCACAGCACATCTTCTCTCCCTGCTCCCAATTACCATCTTTCTCTCGTCTCGTCAACAACACATGATCATTTTGTTGACCAGCATCTGCTTCCTTTACTCTGTGATCAGACTCCATCTGATTATAATCATTAAGCCTCCAATGATCGAATCACCCTTCCATTCCACCAGAATCTCTTGTAGTTTATCAGGAGATCCTGGGCAGTCAGGCAATCAGGCTGGCTGTTAGGAGAGAACCTTGTAAGAATGAATCAGAGACTTCCTGCAGTCATAAGCTGTGGGACATTCAGGGAACCTCTATATCTGAATTTCCAACCTATATCTCCTCTCCGTGCCATTGAACATAATTAGTGGCTGAGTGTAGTGTGTTTAATAACTGTTTCTCTTTTTCCTATTTTCTATTCTCTAACATCAATCAAGCCATTGATTGCAGTGGAAGCTACTTTTTGGAGGTGATTAAATTATGTTGATGTTATATCTTTGCTGTTATTTGTGTAATTGGCCAATCAGTAAGTTTCACAATTGTGTGTGAAATATTTCATTAAAGGCTATTGCCATTAAAAGGTTTAATGTAAGAGAGTAGGATAAATCGGAGAAAATTGACCTTCAGTTCAGGTTGGAACATTAATAAATTATAGAAATGAAGACATTTATTGTACTTCAATTGCAAATCATTGAGGTTTTGTTGGTTAATGTTGTCATTGCTCATTTTTTCTCAGTTCAATAAACCTGTGGAGCCTATCATCTTGCTGCATCTCTGGTTTCTAAAACTCAGGTGGCTATCATTTTCAGGTTAACTTATTTGAGTTGGTGACCTTGGTGTTGTCCTGAACCATGGAAGCCCATTGTCTTTGGAAATAATTCCTGAACAGCAAAACAATAAAACAAAGGCTTCCTTCTCCTAATGGATTTGCCAAGTGTATTTTTGTGCAGTCTGGCTGAGGGTGCAACAGCTAATAAATTCAACTCCGCCATTATCTTTCTGACAGTTTTCTGTACCTGGCTTGGTGAAGTGCTTGTTCTTCAGGAGCTAACCAATGTCTATTTATTCATCTCACATGGAATATCACCCAGAACATTTTCAAGATCTGAGAAGGCCGATACACTAAGATAAAACCTGCCTGCTCAATCTTCTTGCCATTCTCTCATTGGATTTGATTTATTGTAGTCATGTGTACCTAAGTACAGTGAAAAGCTTTATTTGTGAGCAGTACATGCTGATCATATAAGCAAGAACATGTAGATCATAAGGTGCTTAGACACAGTGAGACAAACAGGTTACAACTGCACAGGCGGTGTGCTAGGCAAGATCAACATTAATTGAAGTCAGAGAATCCACTCATCAGTCTAATAACAGCAGCGAAAAAGCTGTTCTTGAAACTATTGGTGCGTGTTTTCAAATTTCTTTACCTTCTGCCTGATGGAAGAGGTTGTAGGACAGCATTACTGAAGAAGGGCTTATGCCCGAAACGTCGATTCTCCTGCTCCTTGGATGCTGCCTGACCTGCTGCGCTTTTCCAGCAACACATTTTCAGCATTACTGGGACGGGAAAGGTCTTTGATAATGTTGGCAGCCTTTCTGCAGCAACAAGAAGTGTAGGTGGAGTTAATCGATGGATGATTAGCTTCTGTGATGGTCTGCCTGATTTGTGTCTTCATCTCCATTTTCCAAGTCATACTCTTGCCTCTGACCCTTCTGCTATGTAAGTCAGTTACCTTCATAACCAATTTTGTTGATTCTTTTCAAAATCAACAAGGGAATTTCAATTTGTCACCTTAATGTCTTCTCCTGATGCAGTAACAAGAAGCAACAGAGAAATTAAGATTCTTGACTTTATTAGTTTCTAGCTCTTTTTGTAATTACAAACATTTATCTCTCTTCTGAGACTGTCTTGCTAGCTTCCCATTAGACTCTGCATGAGCCCCATTGTTGCAATTATTCCCAAACTATTTTCCAAAATTACCCACTTCAATACTTGCAAATTAACACAAAAAAACTAATAGCCCATATAAACAAAACAGCAATAAAGCAGCATTGTAACATTCAGTGTGTAATTATTCACATTTGTGTATTATAGATCAACACACAATATACATCTCGTAATTATGCAAATTTGTGATGAACATCTCTGACCCTCACTGACAGTTTCCAAATCTGTATCTGCCTCCATTACCGCCTCTCTGAAAAGCTGGTCAGGCATCTCGACTCTCAGTCTGGAAACCATTGCCCTATTGAACCTTTTGGACACTGTATATGTCAAACCTTTGGTGCCTTCAGAATTTACAGAAGTACCACCACTGTTGAGGTAAATGCTACTTCCAACATCCGTAACAAAGGCTACCCAGCTGAAAATTGAACAATCTGCTTTCGCAAATTCAAGATGCTTCATTTGGAGATTCTTGTCTTCCTTTTCAATCTGGCAATGTCCAGAGGCAAAGCAATGTGGAATTATCAATAGATTGATCATTTTTGTAGATAACCTATTTTTGTTTTCACACACAATCCCTCAATTTCTGCCTGCAATAGAATCATAACTCATTGAACAAATCCAAATATGGAATGACTGAAGAGATTTTTACAAGATTGTTAATTAGAAAGACATAAGCCTGCTTATCCGAGTGCAGGCAAGGGCAAATTCTGACCTGGACAAATGGCTCAGATTCATAATCATTTTATTGATCATTTTATTCCTGGTTTGATACTGCAATAGCTGATTCTGCAAGTCTGTGTGTGATGAAAGAATATTAAGCAGAGCACAGTTCAAAATTGGTGTCATCTTTTTAGTCCCAGTGATTATATGATCAGTTTGATTTTCTGGTGAATGTAATCAGCTTTCCACTAATAAGTATAGGTAAAATATTAAGAGGCGATGGGTAGGGAAATAGTAGGTGTATGTTGGGCTGTCACAGAACAAGTAAACTGAAAGCATTTTGAAAATGGTAACTAAAAGTGCAGAGGTATTAGTGTTAATTAAATAATATCATATTAAAGTGAAACAAAACCAAGTTTTCTGATCAGTGCCACCTGGCAAACATGCCTTAATGAGAAACCAAGGTTTTCTTTATGGTTCTGGTCCTGAGATCACCTCCCAATTTGAGGCTTATCATTTAAATGTGTTCCAATAGTGTATGAAAGTTGTGTGATTCCCCAGTTTTCCTGTTGATTCATTGACTAACTCCTGTCCCTCAACCCGAGAGTAAGTGGTACCTCAGATTGCTAGAATGCCAAACTGTCAACCGATGTGATTTGATTCATGCTAACAATATTCTTCTTTTCCTGTTCCTTTTTGTTGTTCAGCTGTTGAGAAAATTTTGTGCTCACTTTTGGGTCACTGTCACTGTTGGTAGAAATGCATTTTTACACTTTCCCCAAGCAAACCACTTGAACTTGTGTATTTTGGAAAAGTGAGGGACTGAATAAGAGACATTTTATGATTGATAACCGATTTGCTTGGCAAATGCATTTATTTATGGAGCAAGGTGCATGTATTTCCAAAAGGTAAAGGAGCAGTGATTATATCGCCTGTGATTTTTCTCAAAGGATCGTTATTCAATGGAAGATGATCTACAGCTGATGCCTCCAGAGCATAGCATGGCCAGAGGATGTGAAGACCTTATGAGCTATTATTTCTAGCAGTGGAAACTTGCCAGGCCCTGTACAACATAAGCTATGGTGAAAAATCTTGAAGATTCACTAGAGAAATTGAGTGAGGTCTTTCCTGGTTTTGGGAGTAACTCTTCGCTTTTTCTAACGGGGTTCCAGGCAATGAGATGAGATTCCCATCACTGAGCCATGAGAGGCCTATTAATGGGGATTATTGCTGGTCATCACTCAAATTACTATGGAATCTTGCCTCATTAGTAAGCATTCCCTTTCAAACCACAGAACAAATTGAAATAGAGGTCAAGAATTCCCACCACAAAAGTCAGAGCAGTTCCCTGGCAAACGGTGCTTGTTGCTCACTTCTTCAGGCCACCATTTTGGACAATAGCACCAAGAACTCAGGGCATGTTTCAAGGCAGTGACTGCACACAGCCCACAACTCCATGGATGTTGGTATTCAACACATATCAGACTCGCTGTGCAATCATGGAATATCTCTGAACTACTTACAATATGATTTTGCACTTAGAATAGAATCCTTACAGTGTGAAAGCAGGCCATTTAGCCCACACTGACTTCATCAAAGAGCATCCTACCCAGACCCACTCCCTCATCCCTGTAACCCTGCATTTCCCATGGCCAATCAACCGAGCCTGCACATCTTTGGACAGTGGGAGGCAGCCAGAGAACTCAGAGGAAACCCATGCAGACACGGGGAGAACATGCAGACTCCACACAGAGAATCACCTGAGGGTGGAATTGAACCCGGGTCCCTGGCTCTGGGGGGCAGCAGTGCTCACCACTGAACCACCATACTGCCCCTTATGCTTCAATGTTTAACTTTTTAGTGCTCTGGAATCTTTCTTTGTAATGCTGATGCAAAGATCCTTTCTGCACAGGGACAGGCCCCCAGCTCATGGGTCATACCAGGCTGCAACTCATGAGTTTCTTAGCGTTCACTCATTTCACACTTACCTCGATTTTTCACAGCATTCCTGCCTTGCCCTGCCTTTTTGTGCTTTGACTCCTCAGCTGGAGTGTGATGGGTCATATTACTGCTGTTTTGCCAGGAAACTTGTCACAGTTGTTATCAGTCAGCAGTCAAGAGAGTGGAAATGTTGCTGCATGAGGTGGCTTTGGATCAATAGTGTAAGAAAATTAATTAGGCCTCGCAGAGCGAAACACTCTATGAAACTCAATGAAAATGACATTAAGGCAAAATATGGGAAGATTCTGCCTATCTCTTCAGATTTTTAAAATGGTAGTGATGATATCATCCACATCTGTCAATCTGCAATCCAGGAACATAAAACAACTTGCAGCTGGCATGTCTGGTTGAAGTGGCAATTTTGCCTCCTTTTCAATGAACAATTATCAGCAACATGTGTAGGTTGTGCATTTCTGTGAAATACAACAATTCATAAAGACCCCCGTGTCGGCGTGGGTTTCCTCCGGGTGCTCCGGTTTCCTCCCACAGTCCAAAGATGTGCAGGTCAAGTGAATTGGCCATGCTAAATTGCCCGTAGTGTTAGGTAAGGGGTAAATGTAGGGGTATGGGTGGGTTGCGCTTCGGCGGTGCGGTGTGGACTTGTTGGGCCGAAGGACCTGTTTCCAAACTGTAATGTAATGTAATGTAATCTAAACCCTATGTAGAATGTCAGGACCACCGTCAATTGGAAAGAATTGTACATTTTTAATGTTTAACTTGTGTGCAATCAGTAACTGGGACTCAGGTGACTGTTTTGCAGGCAGTCTTCACACAGTTTCTTGACGTAATACTTGACCCACAAAAAGAAAATGGCAGAATGGCTCCTGGGATTCAATGCTACTCTTTAAAATATGGCTCTCAACCTCTTTGTACAGTCCACTGGGAAAATGGTACTATGAGAGGCATACTTGCATAAGAATAATGGAGTACACATTGGCTTTGCAGAGCAGGTCAGCAGGAGTCCTGTAATAGAAGTCAAGTAAGGCATTGAGATCATGATAATCTGCTGAATGCTGCACAACCTCAAGCTGCAAATATACATCATTTTGAAGGCCCCAGAGGAAAGAGACATTCAGCTGCAGCGAAAAGATTAGTGAGAGGTGCTTGAACAGCGTGAAGTGGCTAAAAAGAAAGAAACCTTTGACTGTTTCTTCTGTCCTTGCAGTCCCTCAGTTGAATGTTTCTGAAGCAGAGCAAGGGAGTTATCCCCACAGACCTAGTCAAAAAATATTCCTCAAATAGCATGGCAAAAGGATATTATTACCTGGTCATTATAACATTACCAATTGAACTTTGCATAGATGGCTTGAGCAGGAGTCACACTCGACTGAGGGGTTTGTTCGCAAGTTGCCGTTGGTTGGATTGACTGAGGTATGATCAGATGATCTTGTGACCTTTACCATATGTACCAGCATTCAGTACTGGGTAAGGTTTGCTTGGGTTAAATCACTGTCAGAAATCCTCTTTTATCTATGTTTTGTCTTGGATCTGTCTAGTGATTAGTGGTTGAGGATACACCACTGTTGAGTATCTACAGAAGAGGCACAGTTCTAACTAACAAGGAGATTTATTGCATGATAGCAAAAACTACAACTAGATTTGGTTAGGTGTAATTACTTGGACCTTAAGGAACTCAAACAGATACATATACTCCCCCCAAAACTAGAACAGAGCATCTTGTTTCCACCCATATACTTCATATGCCATCAGTAGAATGGTGGAGCCAATGGAGAATGAGCATTTACTCCTTCAGAACCATAACAGAGGTTGCTGGAAAAGCTCAGCAGGTCTGGCAGCATCTGTGAAGTGAAATCTGAGTTAACCTTTTAGGTCCAGTGACCCCTGCTGCTCACCTTGTCCCGCAATTTCTGTTTTAAAGTTTCTGATTTACAGCATCCGCAGTTCTTTCGGTTTCCTTCAGAACCATTCCCTGACAAAGCAGTTTTTACCTTCAGAAAGGCATTGGATTTATTGAACAAGATTACTTTTGGCCACTAGCCTGCAGACCAGGAAGGAGGAAGGGGTGTCCACAAAACTGAAGCTTGTAGTTCTGAAGCAGACACAAGCAACAAGAATGATGCATAATCGTTTCAGCTAGCGTTCACACTGGGAATGAGCTCCAGTTAAAGATTGAGGTGAACAGTTGGTGAGGGATTTGTTACAATCTGTGCTGTCATGGGTTGAACTTTGTAGTGAATAATTACACATAGGTCAAACTCATTTACAACGTACTTGCAGTCATATGGCCTGCTAAGCACTGTGTCATAGTAATAGCTGGAGGAGACAGGATGTCCTGCAGATGGTGCAGATTTACACACTAGAAGGTAATGCATGTAATTACATACTTGCCAAGTCTCAATTAGAGTGGGCATGATATACTTATTTTAATGCTCTTAAGTTTTTAAACTAACAAACTGCAGAGTTATCCTTATCTGTCTGGTCTAAAGCTGTGCAATTTTCTCTACATCTCTTTGTTATTGTCTCTCCTCCTTGCAGGCACTCTTTAAAAACATATCTCCTTAAGCAAGAATTTGGTCATCTGTTGAAATATCTCCTCATGTGACTTGGTATTAAATTTTATTTATGTTCGGCAGATATTTCTTCCAATCATGGAAGATGATGAAGACAGATCCAATGGTAACATTCAAAGGGAAATTGAATAAATGCACAAAGGAAAAATAACTGCAGAGCTGTGGAGATAGTGTGGGGAGCCAGGATTGATTGGATGGCTAGGTACCACCAGGGAGCTGGTACAAGCACAATAAGCTGAATAGCCTCTTCCAGTGCTAGATATTTCTATCATTAATTTGATGGGAGCTTGCTATAAAGAATTCAACAGCCACACTGCCTACATTATAATACTGACCACTTCAAAACACTTAACTGGCTGTAAGCTATCAATGATTATAGCCCATCCTGCTCTGAAAATGCAACTCCTTATTTAAACCTTTTATGATTTCATGCAGGCAATCTTTAAATCTGTAATGAAGAACTTGTCATTGAATTGACAGCCTTAAAAATATCATCATCCTCTCCCCAACAATCATATACAATCTGTTCACTCTCTGAAAACATCTGTTATCAACAGCAAATCACCTCCATATAGACACTGTTTTCATACCTCAAGAAGAGGTTTACCAAGATGTTGCCAGGTACGGAAAGTTTGTGTCATAAAGGCTGGATAGGCTGGGACTTTTTTCAGTGGAGCATAGGAGGCTGAGAGGTGACCTGATGGAAGTTAATACAATGAAAGGTATAGGTAGAGTTAATGGTAGGTATCTTTCCCTGGGATGGGGGATTTCAAGACCAGTTGGCACATTTTAAAGATGAGAGAAGAGAGAGGAGCAAATTCTTTACACAGAGGTTGTTTACATGTGGAATGAACTTCCTGAGGAAGTGGTGGAAGTGGGTACAATTACAATACTTAAAAGACATTTGGATAGATACATGACTAGGTAAGGTTTGGAGGGATATGGGCCAGGCAAGTGGGACTACAGAACAACCTCAATTATCCGAGCGAGATGGGCAGGGAGTATTTTGTGCAGATAACTGATTGTTCAGGTAACGGATAATGTTTTTAAAGGACATTGAGATCTTGTTTGGATAATCCGAAATTCAGAAAATTGACATTCAGATACCTGAGCTTGTTCTGTGGTTTAGTTTGGAATAATGTTCGGCATGGGCTGGTTGGACCAAAGGGTCTGTTTCTGTGTTGTATGACTCTATGACTCAATGTTTGTGAGTTCTTCTCTAATCCTTTCCTTTGGATACAATGTGTGGCCATATTACGTCTATTCTGGTACTTTCTTTATGTGCCACCTCAGGGCAGAAATACATGAAATACCAGAGTATCATTTGGGATGGAACGGCGGCTCAGTAGTTAGCACTGCTGCCTCTCAGCGTCAGGGACCTGGGTTCGATTCCAGCCTCAGCCGACTGTCTGCGTGGAGTTTGCATATTCTCCTCGTGTCAACAGCAAATCACCTCCATATAGACACTGTTTTCATACCTCAAGAAGAGGTTTACCAAGATGTTGCCAGGTACGGAAAGTTTGTGTCATAAAGGCTGGATAGGCTGGGACTTTTTTCAGTGGAGCATAGGAGAATGAGCATTTACTCCTTCAGAACCATAACAGAGGTTGCTGGAAAAGCTCAGCAGGTCTGGCAGCATCTGTGAAGTGAAATCTGAGTTAACCTTTTAGGTCCAGTGACCCCTGCTGCTCACCTTGTCCCGCAATTTCTGTTTTAAAGTTTCTGATTTACAGCATCCGCAGTTCTTTCGGTTTCCTTCAGAACCATTCCCTGACAAAGCAGTTTTTACCTTCAGAAAGGCATTGGATTTATTGAACAAGATTACTTTTGGCCACTAGCCTGCAGACCAGGAAGGAGGAAGGGGTGTCCACAAAACTGAAGCTTGTAGTTCTGAAGCAGACACAAGCAACAAGAGTTTCCTCCCACAATCCAAAAATGTGCAGATTAGGTGAATTGGCCATGCTAAATTGCCCATAGTCTTAGGTACATCAGTCAGAGGGAAACGGGTGTGGGTGGGATACACTTCAGAGAGTCGGTGTGGACTTGTTGGGCTGAAGGGCCTGTTTCCACACTATAGGGAATCTAATCTAATCATCATGTGTCCTTGGCACCTCTTAGGACTGAATTGATCATTGTCATAGACAATTGTCTCATGAGATGAAAAGTGACTACTCTTTTGTAATTGTGTGAACATCGTTGCCCTTCAAACCCTCCATGACTGGCGGAGCAACTAGATGAGCCCGGCAAGAGGCTCCAAATGTGTTGCCTTCTGAAATACAGTAACATCAGTTCTTCCTATGGCAGCTATTGGAGCATTTGGGCATCTGCATACCATTGCCACTGATTGACATGACAACAGGCTTAAGGAACCTAAGGGATCAGTAAAGCCTGCCTTACCATCCTCTTCAGATGTTATTCAACCCCTTTGAGCTTCCAATCACAGACGTTTGGCTTGCTGGGAGTTCATTGCCTTTATGCTACAGCAATTTTAGAATTCTAAATGGGGTCAGTGAACTAAGAACCAGTTTATGATATTATGATGTGGAATACACTGCCAGAAGAAGTGATGGAAGCAGATGCAAACATAATTTTCAAAAGAGAATTGGGTAAGTACGTGAGGGTGGATATATTTGCTGGGGTGCAGGAAAAGAACAGGCCAAATGGGACTAATTACATAACTGTTTCAATGGACAAGGTGGGGGTTCATGGATTCCTTCCATGCTAGGACATTCTGTGAAGCAGCAACTCAAATTTCATGTTTCGTATTTAGTCAGCAAATTTGGGTTACTCTTCTGGCATAACGCAAAAAAAAAGTGAAAACATTGGGAAATACAAAGCAGCCTCAGGAGCATCTGGAAGATGAAAGATACACTTTTATAAATTGGCAATATCCTCCAGAAGATTGTGAAAATATCTCATGTCCAATAATTTACTTTGACATTCTGTAACAGGTGTTGAGTGTATGAAAACATTTCAAGATTCCAAAAAGGGCAACAAAATGATTAACTATTTGACCTGTTCTTTCTGATATTGCTTCAGGAATGAATGTTAGCTTCAAGAGGTAAAAGCACATTCGCTTTTGATTGGAGACTCTCCACATGAAACAGTAACCTGTGTTTTCTTTTTCAAGCATTGATGGGCCTGCTGTTTATTTTCAATAATCTCATTTTAGGTTTTATCCTTGCTGTTTACAAACAGATTCCAGAAGGAAAGACTGACATTCTTGATGTAGCTATGTCTATCAAAGTAGCATTGATACTTTTACAGCTGGCAGTAAGCAGCTACACAATATCTGGAAGATGTAAACAGGAGAATTTACAACATGACAAATGTTATCATGAACCTATTATCCTGTTATATTTCTAATCTAGTGCCAGAGGGGATTTAAGCTCAGTATAGGAAAGCTGACTGACCTCTGTCAAAATTTATACGAACATAAGAAATTGAAGCAGTGGGCGACACATTCCCTCGAGACTGCTTTACCACTTAATCAGACCCTGCCTGAACTTCTGCAGCAACCCTAATATCCTGCCATATCTCTGAACTTCCTTTATGACAAAAATCCATTTCTTGAATATATTCATTGACTGAGCATTCAAAGGGACTCAGGAATAGAGAATTCTAAATATTCACAATCCTTAATTGAAGACATTTCTCTTAATCTCAGTGACATTAACCCTAAATGGTCAACTTAGCGTGAGACTATGACCCATAGTTCTTGACTTCTAACTAAGGAAAATAGGCTGTCAGCATCTACCATGAGAGGCCCTCTAAGATTTCATTGAGATCATCTTTCACTGCTCTGAACTCCAGAGACAAGGGGTCTCATCTACTCAGTCTCTCAGATAAATCCTTCCATCTTCACCTTTGGTGTGGCCTCACCAAAGCCTGAAATAATTGCAGCAAGAATTCATAGCCCTTGCAAGAAAAAACAACATGCATGTTGACTTTGTGATTTATGTTCAAGGATTCCAAATTCTCTCCGAACGTAGTAACTCACCGCCTGGCTCGCCAAAACATGCATACCATTCGAGAGATTACAAATCAGGAGTATGATGGAACACCCCGTTAGACTGAATGAGTAAATCTTGAACAACAGTCAAGAAGCTTGACTCCATTCAAGGTAATGCAGCCTACCTGAGTGGCATCTCATTAAGCATTCACTTCCTCCTCCTTCACCAGTGTACTGAGACAGTAATGTGTTTCATCGACAAGGTACATTACAGTAATCTGACAAGACTCCCTTGACAGTACCTTCCAAATGTGTGATCTCTTATCACTTTGCAGAACAAGAGCAGCAGCATGGTAAGTTCCCCTCCAAGCCATTCACCATCCTAACATGGAAATATAATACTATTCATTCACTTGGAACTTTGGAAACTTTAAAACCTTGGAACACCCTTCATAACAGTACTGAAGCCTTCCCTGCATTCAAAGGACTGCAGCAGTTCAAGAAATCAGCTCGTCGTTACTGTCTGAAGGGCGATTAGGAATGGACAACAAATATTGGCCTTTACTGTGATGTTGCATCAAATGGACAAATAAAACATTTCTCTCGCCTTTTTCCATTCTTCCTGCCAATGTGAGTAATTTCACCTGCAATAACCCTAACCAAAACCCTAACTTCCCCACACATTTATCTCCAGTAACCTCTAAAGATTTGTCTTTGGCTCACTCTAATTTACTATCCATCTGCTGCCCCTCAGCAACATCGTCCAAAGACAGTATTAGTTTTCCAATGCATTGTGTAGATATCCCACTCCAATGAAATTTCTCACACTCCTATAGCTGCTAAAATACCAGACTGCTTACCCAAAATCCAGGACTGGATGTGTACAAAGTTCTTCTAATTAGATAGTAAGAGGACTGAAGCAATTAATGTTTGCCCCAATTCCAAATTCCATTCCTTAACCACTAACTCTATTCCTCTCTGTGATAACTGTCTGAAATTAAACCAGTGTGTTCACAACATTAGTGCTGTATGTGATCCCAAGATCAGCTTCCAATTTCCTGTTCACACCGACACTGAGACCATCAATTTTCAACTCTGTAAAATCTTTGACTTTGCCCATTAGCTGCTGAAACTCTCACTTATGCCTTAACTACCATTAGACTTGAAGCTTTTATTGAACTCCTGAATTGTCACTCACATTTTATTCTCTGTAACCTTCGGGCCATCCAAAGCTCTGCTGTTTGTGTCTTAACTCGTGAGTTTCATAATCTAGTCAGCATTGTGTTCCATGACCTTTGAGTCCTAGTTTAGCAAATTCGTGATTTTAAAATTCTCATCATTTGTGTTCAAATGTCTCCATGACCTTGGCCCTTGCTTTCTCTGCAATTTCCTCCAGCCTGATAATTTCCCAAAGGAATCTGTGCTCCTCTATTTCTGGCCTGTTGTGCGTCCCTAATTTTAATTGTGACAACATTGCTGGTGTGACTTCAATTCCCTTGACACTAAAGCTATGAAATTCCCTCTCTACATCTCTCTCCTCACTTTCCAACTTTTTAGAGTAAATTTCATACAATCCCTACAGTGTGGAAGCAGGCCATTCAGCCCACCCAGATCCACTCCCCTCCCCTATAACCCTGCATTTCCCATAGCCAATCCACCTAAACTGTACATCTTTAGACGGAAACCCACACAGACATGGGGAGAGTGTGCAGACTCCAACAGATGGTCACCCGGTGCTAGAATCAAACCCGGGTCCCTGGTGCACTGAGCCATTGTGCCGCCCCAACTTTATTGCACCTCTTAACCCCTCCTCTTTGAATAAACTTTTGATAATCTGACCCCATATTTTCTGACATGGTTCAGTGTCATTCTTTGTTTTATATCGCTCCTTTAAAGCAACTTGGGCTATTTTCTTACATTAAAGTCACTGTACAAATATAAGTTGTTGTTGTTGCCAACATTATACACCTCTACCATATTCTTGCATAAACAGTTAACAGATCTACTTGCACTTGTGGCCTTTTAATAAACTCTTCATAGCTTACCTTTCTATCTCGCTTTTCAATACACAAGCCTGGATATATTATACTTGATTCCTTCATCAAAGTCATTGATATTGATTTTGAATAGCTGAGAGCCAATTCCTGGCAGCACTTTGTTATTTAGACCCTGGCACATTGAAATGTATTCCCATTCTAAGCTTTGTGTCTGTTAACTACTCTTCAGTTTATGCTAATATATGATCCCCAAACTCATCAACCCTGCATTAACATTGGTTCTATGTTTCTGTTGCCCTCAGTCACCTTGGAATTTTGCAGTTTCTCGGTAAGTCAGCCATTTGGAACAGTGCACATTATACTGTGGACATCTTGTTTAAACAGGGATATCTGTCCATACATTTAGCCAATTTTTATAAATCATAAATCTGGGTGAAAGCCCATAATGGATACGCTACATTGGAGCAATTGAAAAGCCCAGTTGGTCAATATGATTATTTAACACAAAACCGGGATTAAAAAGCCTGAGGTTTGTAGGAGGAAGTGAAAACTGAAGGGATAAAACATGTTAAATATGCTGTAAAATAATGAGTTGCAGAAGAATATATTGTGATGATTTCCAGACATGGGAGTGTAGAAACTGATTGGCAGTGAAAGCACAGCAGTTTAATGTTGCTGCTGGACTGGGAGCTCTCAGTTGCACTCATATACAGGAATGGAAAAAGATGCACTGCTCTTTAATATATTTAAATCATAATGAATGTTTATTTGATGAGTATTCAAGGGGCATATGGTGCCAAAAAAAATGTAATTATCCCTCCTCAAAGCACGAGTTAATTCTGACTCACTTATCTGTCAATAAGATTGCTTCAGACAAAAGGATCACTTTAAATTTGGCTTGTGGGCAAGGTGGTTTTGGCTGAAGATATGGTTAATAATTATTTGACTTTCATATGCAGAATCTTCTGCATACACGGTTTGGCTATACAATGAGAGATGGATTGGTTTTTATTGATTAGGTGCTCTATAATCCTGAAGGTCAAGATCATGCTCCACATCCCAAAAGATGCCCTAAATTGAACATGGTATAGCAATAGGATCAACGTGCAGGTGGATCATTCTCACACGATCTTTAGCTTTGGGATAACAACCTACAAATAATTCAGGGACAAAGTCTTAGTAAGCGTGGTAAAGCATTATAACATTGCCTTGAGACAACTGCCTTGAAATTAAGCTTATTGAGAATTAGCATATAAATGTTGTAAGTGTTCATGTGATATTTTTGCTTGCCATCAATGCAGGAGCTGGCTTACATAAATTAAATGGGATAGTGTCTCTCTTAAACTAACATTGAAAAGGAAATTCAGGCAACTTAAGTACTTCCAGTTATCTTGTCGATACATCCTTACAGCCTGCTTCCTGTAAAGATTCAATTACATTCTTCCAGTTCCTCCATCTCAGTTACATTTGTTCTGATGATGCCAACTTCAACAGCGGGCCTCTGAAATGTTTAGCCAAGGATTCCCCAGCACTGCAGTTGACAGGGTCCTCAGCCGGGTCCAACCCATCTCTCATACTTTGGCCCTCATCCCCTCTCTTTCTTCCCACAAAACTGATAGGGTCCCCCATCTTCTTACCTACTATCCCACCAGCATTCACATCCAGAGGATCATTAGACTCCATTTTCACCACCTCCAGTGAGATGCCAACACCAGATACATATTCCCCTCGCCTCCCTTGTCAGCCTTCTGCAAGGACTGTTCCCTCCAGGACACCCTGGTCCATTCTTCATTGTTCCGCAAAGTAGGAATGGATAATGAAAGAACTGTGAAAGATGTCTACATTAGGGTGATGTGATGAAATCCATTTCCAGCATTATTTGAGAATGTAACATTCAGACAGCAGATTATTTTAAGTGTTGTTTGTTTTGTCCAGCAGTAAGGGCATGGCTTATTGTACATTTTTCAAAAGGTCACTCAAAACAGTTCAGGACACACTGACTAATAGTTCTGGAGGTCACAGGCATTTGAGAAGGGTACAAACCAGAACAGAAGCAGACTCTAAGTTAAGCAGTGCTGCCGTCAACTGCTTAGTTAAAGGCTCTGGGAACTCTAAAAGTAGTTGAATAATTCTGAGTAGTGAGGGCTGAGGGAAGTCTTGCAAACTTAGAAGAGGCTATGTGATATTTAGTTCAGCTGTACACAAGTGTGAAGGAAACCCACAAGCAGATTTTGCTTGGTGTAACAGAACCAGATTTGAGCTGGGAAAAGGCCAGGAGCAGGACTGGCTCAGTGAAGCTACCAGTCAGTGATATATTGTGAATGCCTGTGAATAGATACTAGAATACAGTTTTTAAGTCCAGACAAACCAAAACAGGAGTAATCATTGAGGAAACCCATGACAGAATGACCTTTTGTTTGAGGGTATCAGGCCAGATTGGCATAGGTTAAGAATTGTGATCCATTGTGAAGTTTAATGAGATTTGATGATTCAAAGTTTGTGAGATTTGATGATTACTGTGTCACTACCATCTAAAGGAAATCATTGAGAAAGTCATGGGATCTGTCATGATCCCATTACTATTTGATGTATACTATGGAATGTTCAATTAAAGTCTATTACCCATATTTACCACATATTAATTCTGGCTATTAGAAATATATTGTACAAATATTCTAGATTGTATTAGTGTCCTAAAGTTGTACACTAAACTTTATTGTTTGTTAAAACCTGTGGAATTTTGTGGTTTTATTCTCTTAGTAAGGTCCCTAGATTTTACAATTTGTCTATTTTTTTAAAAAAATGTACAAGTGCTTGGCCAGATTGTAAACCAAGTGGTATCTGGTCCACAATCCTAACAATGATCTGTATAACCTGGGAGGCGATTTGAAATCTACTGTTCTTGGCCCACCAGGTCATTTAGATTGTATCCTTGGGATTTGGTATCATTGCAAGGGTTTAAAACCATTTCACCTTCCCCACCCCCCCCCCCATTCACTTTTGTCGTGTTAAAATTGAGCCTAAGCAGCTAAACGTTCCCAACTCATCAGAGGGGCAAGGAGGATTCATCGCCAGGCAATAAGCCTGTTCTAGTCACTGCTTCATAGAGACTGAGGTCTCCATTATTACTTGCCCGGGTGTTATTGCAGCCTCTTCCTTACCCACTGAAGTAACTACCATGGCGTTTCTGCTGTTCCTGCCCATGGTCAGGTATCACCCACACTGCAGAGGTTGCCAGTGGCCCTATCCATAGGCAGTGCCATTTGGACTCTCTGTGTTCCAGAATCAGGCCCTGTCTGCGGCAATGAACTGATAATTGTCAGTTCTATTGGACCAGATCCCATGCAGTATATTAAGAGAGCCTTATTATTGGAACTCACCAGGAGTACACAGAAGGATCCTCATAAATGAACAATTTAAAAGCAGTTATGACTGATAAGTTACTATTTTAATCAGACACTGCTGCTTTTTTTTTGTTCTGGATGGTGAGAGGAAACAAGGCAAGCCAGAAAAAACGAACAACAGTCACAGAGGTTAATGAGAAAATGGTACACTTAATGGCCTCAAGTGGTTTCCATGTTATTTAATGATTTACTCTGAAGCTTGCCATGATAAAAGTTATTTACACATCTACAGGGTGTCAGAATGAATCAAACAACATGCTTGCTGTACTGTAATGAATGGCTATAGATAAAGAACCAGAAAAATATCAGCCATTACACAACAACACAAAACCTGAGGAAAAATGTACCTGATTTTTGCTAGTGTTGGTCAAACCAAGCTTTTGAGATTCATAGTATTTCCTGAGGCAGAAGTAACATAATAATATGAATTTTCATACATTTTTTTGACACTACAGATTCTTGTTGGAGTAATCTCCATGGACTTTCCTCTGGTGTTCTTTAAGTGTAATCTCAGAGAGTGAATGGTGACAGGCTGTTTGTCATGGGTCTATACAACTGGATGCTTTCCTCAACTGTCCTCCCTGCATACACACATGCCAATACATTCTCACATGCACTCACTCGTATTCTCCACCTCAATGACCAAAAGGAGTGGGACTCCTGGTTAATTTATTTTTCTTCATCCTAACTTGGGGAGATTGGGGTACACTCTAAAGGCAAGATTTGCTTTGAAATTGGACTCTTAACAAGTATCCGTCTTCAGAGGTAGCAACTTGCATAAAATAATGAGCCAGTACCTTCAACAGAAACAACAAATGACGGAATGGCAATTGAACACTTAAGCAATGCAACACAGAAGAACAATGTCAAGGAGACCAGAGCTGTTTGTAAACTAACTGCAAACTGGAAATCAAATCTGGATGATGCAGTTCATGCCTGCATCACAACTACAATGATTGATTCATGCACCAGTGGAATAAATCATGATATAAACTTCCTAATAGCATACTTACCTTGTTCACATGGCACTATTTCATGCATTCTCTCAATGTAGCCTTTTGAATGGATTGACATTTCCCATAAGGTAGCAGATATATGGAGACAGAGCTGGACAAATCTAAGTTTGGGTTGACAAGAGGCAGGTAATATTCACATTGTGCAAGTACCAGACAATGACTATCATGAACAAGAGAGAATTTAACTATCTCTCCTTGACGTTTGGTAGCATTTCCATGGCTGAATCACCCACTAGCAACTCCCTAGGAGTTTGCCATTGACCAGAGATTGAACTGTAACAGCCATATAACTACCATGGCTGTGCGAACAGGTCAGCAGCTGTGGTTTCTGGAGCAAGTAAATTACCTTCTGCCTCCCCAGAAGGCAATAAAAGGCACAAGTCAAGAATGTAATGGAGTGATTGCATTCTTGTGTGGGTTCTTTAGGTTCAGGTCAAACTTCTTAGTAGCCATGAAACTATGTATCAGTACATTTTATACGATGGCAAGGCTACAGAGCAGGAAGCTCTGAGTTGTACAGAATCCATCTTAACAGAATGCTAAAATATGCCTATTATGATCATAGTGTCATCACAGCTTATCTTAGAGGCTCATCCATATCTGTATTAAGCCCTATCACTACATCTTCCCCAAGTATTTTTACACTTTACAAGTAAAAGTACTTTCTTGTCAATATTGGATGAAAAATTTAACTGATGATATTCCCTTTAGCACTCAATGTATTTTCAATTCTGCCATTTCATTCCAAAGTTTGCTTTTCGCAGATCTAAGCACCATGGAGATCTTCTCCTTGAGCTAGTCATTTGAAGCAGCATGGGAGGAAAATCTTTTAAAATCTGGCTTGGAACCATGCTATCAGGAGCTGTAACTAAAAGAATAACATTAGTAACAACATCCCAAAGGACATAGTGTTGAGAGGACAGGTAGTCAGTGGGTTGCTGCTTCAGGATGTAGACAAGTGGATGTTCATCAAGAGGATAACACTTCCACTTGATAGCATGCTGGTTAGTGTTATCATTTTCATAACACATTCCAGTGAAATGAAGATCTTGCAATGGGAGACTACTGAATAGTAAATGTTGAATGCACCTTTGAAGACCAACTGAAGTGTATCAATGTTTGAATGCAAGAAGGGGACAAGATCATTTTGAATTTTCTGTGCTCTATGTTCAATTCTAGGATGAAGAGATTGGTGAACCATCTGTAAGGCCGCAAACAAGGTTCAGCTCCTCAAAGGACTCAAGCAAGTACTCTGAAAAATTAATGAAAGTCTCTTCAGAGATCATTGCTTTCAAGTCAGAGGTATTGGACTGCACTACAAATCATTCAGGACAGAAAGGTGAGATAAAGGACCTTTTGGATTGATAACTGACAGTGTTTCTGGAACAAAAGATGAAGGTAAAGTATTCTCTGGACTCTCAATACAAATGGGGGACACCCTTCTCATGCTTTAGCATTGATGCAGAATTCTCCATTACCTTGTATTTTCGGACAAACTTATCAGGGTACCTTAAATGCGGCCAAATGAAATACCAATGTGACTACCGCTTAAAGCTGAAAGTACTGGAACCTTTGTGCTAATAACATGGAGAATGGAAGTGAATAAACTGTAGCAATATTTGCTGATGACATAAAAATAAATAGAAAGGCAGATTGCAAGAAGGATGCAAACAGTTTACAGAGAGATATTAACAGGTTACATAAGTGGACAAAAAGTTGGCAAATGGAGTATAATATGGGAAAATGTGAAATTCTCTGTTTCAGAAGGGGGAACAAAAGAACAAAATTTTATTTAAATGGAGAAAAACTCCAGAACGCTGCAACACAATTTATGACTGAAATAAGGAAGAATTTCTTCTCTCAGAGGGTTGACAGTCTTTGGAACTCCTTGCCACAGAGAGCTGTGAAGGCAGAGACCTTGTGTATATTTCAAGCTGAGATAGTTTGTTGATCAGTAGAAGAATGACGGGTTATGGGAACGAGCAGGAGAGTGGACATGGGGAGTGTCGGATTGGTCATGATCTTCTCAATGGCAGAACAGGCTCAAGGGACCAAATAGACTACTCCTGTTCCTAGTTCTTCAGGTCTTATGGTCACTGTTCTTTCTTCAATATGCAGTGTGTCTTCATTTGCACTATAGGTGATACAAATTCATTTCATCACAAATTAAGGGAAGAGTTCTGCTCTTGTTGATCTTGAAGAGTATTAGAAGAACCTTGATATATTATATCAAGAATTGAAGAATAAGGTCCCATGGGATTGACTGTAATAGGTTATCAGGTTTACCCCCAAGTATATTACTTGGTTAGGATTCTCTGCAGAAGAAAGAGGCCCCTTCACTTCCAACACAATTTTTAGAAGGATTATAATGCTGATAAAAGTCTTAGAAAGCTGATAACATTTATCACAAAATGCTGTCTAATCTTATTGGGATGGAACTTTAGTTGGTAGAAAAGCTTGTGGGAAACCTTCACAAAATATTATCTATCCTACAGTAGATGAAAGGTCACATTTCTGTAAAGTCTGAGAGAAATGGAATGTAATCATCATTTAAGCATATCCATTCCACACAGAATGGAATATAGTCAATATTTGGCTTGGAATGCTGTCAACTGAGGCTGGCATATCTTGTGGCCACAGTGAAGACCCAACTGGACACATGCCTGTCAGCCTGACAAAGGTTCATTCTGATTCTATAAGATATTAAAAGGCTCTTTGATGACTTTATCAATGTAGGTAAATATTGCTTCAAAACCATCTTTAACTGTGTAGGACCTTGGCTCAATCTACCAATTTACTTTCTTCTATGTGTGAGCCTAGTCCTGCGTGTTCTTTTAAATGAAGCACTAGGAGAAGGTATTCAATCTCACACTCTTGATTTATTTTAAACAGTAAGTGGACAAAGCATTCAGAGCTCTGGGTCTAACCCTTTTTCCCTGACCAACTACCACGTGTGCCAGTTCAAAAAGTAAGACCTCGTTCTGTCCCTGCCCCAGTCTTTTATACAATAAAAAACGTCATACACACACTGAGGTAGAATTATCTTCTCATTGGCTGTTGGTCTGACTCCATTCTCCGCCTCCTCGCATTCCCGGATGTCCGACCCCACGTGAGCTTCTTTTGCCCGCGAAATGGAGCATCACGTGACCTCCTTGGCCCGCTTCCGGGGCGCGAAACGGAACGTCACGTGACCGCCTCGCACTCTTCCGAACGCGAAACAGAATGTCATGTGACCGTCTCCTGTGTGGGTTACACAGCGTCTTCACAGGCTTCTGGCTGCTGCAAAGGTTCACAGTCGCAGCCAGCCTTCAGTTTTTCGAGTAAGCCATATATTTACAACTGGAAGGGTGCAGCCTTTTAGACCCTTGACCCTGGACCTTAACTTTTGATGGTCAAAGGTGTACAGTGTGGAACTGTTCTAAACATGACCTATTAATATCCACTCATAGAGTCATAGAGTCATACCCCTGAATCAAGAAATAATATTAGTGTCAAAATTCTTGAAGATCAACTTTACTGACCAATTATCCTGGTCCATACCTTCATCTTCTATTGTAGAGTCAAGTAAGTAACATTCACATCTTCAGCCTCTGCTTATTCAGTTTGTGAATTCTGTTTTCTGGAAGTGATCTACATGATTTGTTTTTAACAGATGATCTCACATTACAAAATTGTAGAAAGTAGGCAAATCTGTAAAGACATTGGACATCTTCTGTTGGACAATATTATCACCTGAAATGTTTCCTTGATCCACAGTGGCAGCATTTCCAAATTGCCATTCATAACTTTTCCACATTTCTAATAAGTTTCTTCTTGGACTAGGCAGCCATCTTTGTGCTTAATTCATTGATGGACTTAGACTAAGACTTGGCCTTGTGTTGGATTGCTTTACATCCACTCTACTACACACAAGGGGTCACCTGTTGAAGATCCACAATTGCTCTGATTACAATAAATCAGGAAGTATATAGCCAAGAGTTCTTTAATGGAATACCTATCATTAACGTGAGCAAATGGCTACTGGGACTCCTAGTTGGACCAAACACACTCAAGAACTAAATATGAATCAAAAGGTGCTAAGACTGACTTAAAATCTGTTGAAGGTTCATTACCAACTTGCCTGATTACTATCCCTTCAGCAATATGCCCACAGCATATATAAAAAAAATTAACTTGGAGCTCTTGCTGTTCCAGATGGAGACCTGAGGCAATTCTATACCCGTGGAAGTGTGTCCTCCAATTGAGGTATCTACACTGGACTTTCAGCTGCATCAAAGTGCCTTGGAGAGGGCAGAAACTGTGGAACTGGTGCAAAAAATGCTGCCACATCTGGAGTATTCCTCATATCACCTCACCTTTGGGAAGCTGTTAAACCTCTTACCTCATAGTTCAACATTGCCTCATAGTTCTTCACATTCATCTGAGAAGAGACACTGTCTACTATAAACTGATGCCCCCAGTAGAATCATAGAGATGTACAGCATGGAAACAGACCCTTTGGTCTAACTCATCCAAGCTGACCAGATATCCTAAATTAATCTAGTTGCCTATGCCAGCATTTGGCCCATATCCCTCTGGTCTGTTCCTATTCATATACTCACAGTACTGCTAGCAGTTTGATTGTGGGTCTTGATTCAAGCTCGGGCTAAACTTCTTAGTAGCTGTTAATTGTTGTATATTGTTACACTGTGCATGACGGTAAGGCAAGTTCCAGCTTCTTAATAGGACATTAGGGTGGCACGGTGGGTCAGTGGTTAGCAGTGCTGCCTCACAGCGCCAGGGACCTGGGTTCAATTCCATCCTCGGGTGACTGTCTGTGTGGAGTTTGCACATTCTCATTGTGTCTGCGTGGGTTTCCCCCTGATGCTCTGGGGCTTTTCCACTGTCCAAAGATGTGCAGGTTAGGTGGATTGGTTATGCTAAATTGCCCATGGTGTTGAGGGATGTGCAGTCTAGTGGATTAGTCGTGGGAGGTTGCAAGGATGAGCTGGGTTTGGGTGTGATGCTCGTCGGATGGTCAGTGTGGACTTGTTTGACCAAATGGCCTGTTTCCACTTTGTAGGGATTCTATATTCTATGCACACTATAATGTGACTACTGAAGTCTCGTTGGCATCACAGCTTTCCTCAGAGTCTCATTTAAACACCCATCAAGCCCTGAAAGTACACTTGCCTGAATGAGTGCATCTCTAATAACATTCAAGAAGCCTGACACCATCCAGGACAAAGCTGAGATAGATAGATTCTTGATCAGTCATGGAATTAAGGGTTATGGGGAAAATTTAAGAAGGTGAAAGTGAGGAAAGTCAGATCAGCCAGGATTCTATTGAAGGGCAGAGCAGGCTCCAGGGTCCAAATGGCCTAGTCCTGTTCTGATTTCTTAAAGATTTATGGCTAAAGCTGCTGGCTTAAATGGGTGCTCCATCCATCACTGCCAACATTCATTCCCATTACCACAGACGCAGAATGGCAGCTGTCTATCCTATGGACTTGAGTTAAAAACAATCATAGCAAATTTTAAATGTTAACTCTGTTTCTCTCTCCACACATGTTGTCAGTCCTATTGAGTTTCTCCCGCACTCTCTGTATTTGTTTCAGACTTCTGCAGTATTTTACCTTTATCTCCACAATCACTTCACTCTCTTGCTACCTTCTCCCACCCTCTGGTGCAGGGGGAGCTCTGCTCAAAGTGGTTAAATGCAGAGAAAGGTTTCACTCCAATTTAAATGATTCAGTCTCAGACAGAGTCAAGTCAGGAATATCTACCTTCTTTATGGAATGGGAAGAAGTTATAATCAAATACTTGCCTTAGTATCACATTGAATGCTATAACAGAGTGAGCTGGTTTGGATGTAGCTAGCTGGAAGGTTTGAATAGAACCACATGCTTCATCACCTGCAGAAAGAGTGAACTAATTTTAAATGTAATTTGATACCTGATATACTTGTTCAGCTTCGAGTGTAACCTTGATCCAATTCCACGTGAGAGACAAGATAAGCTGCAGTGAAGGTTTGTTCTACAAGTGACATCCGGCAATATGCTGTACTCAAGGTGACTCAGACGTCCAGTCCAAAGTCTAATGAAAGCTCCTGTGAGCTAAAAGGAACATTGGAATAGCTCATCTGGACAAGGTGAATCTCATTGATGAATGATATTTACATCTTTGCAGTATAAATATCTGCTCTCAGTTCCTTCAGGTTAAGTCCCAAGTATAATCAGATCATTATTTTATATATTTTACCCCTATTCTCTTCCTTCCTCTCCCAGAGGTGCTGACATCTGCTTGTGTATGGCACTTCATTCATCCGGTTTCTTACCCAAGAGCCCAGTCTTCACAGATGGGCCTAGACAGTGAACATTGGCAGATAATTTAATCACCTAGAGAACCATAGCTCATTCCAGTCTGTTTCTCAACTAAGATTCATAAAAGAAAGGAATCTTCTTAAGAACTGTAGAACAATAACAGCAGGCCTGGAATCCATTTCAAACCTTTGCCTATTTTTCTGTTGCCTCTGTTCAGAAAATGGAAGACACTTAAACAACAACTTTCATGATATTTGAAGTACTTTACAGAAAATTTAGCACTTTTGTTACATAAGCATTGTTCTTATATAGAAATGTAGCAACCATTTTAGAAGATAATAAGAGAAGAAACAGGAACAGGAGTAGGCCCCTCAAGCCTGCCCTTAAGATTCAACACAATCATGGCTGGTTTGCCTCTAATCTCAATTACACACACTTGCTAACTCCTCATATTTCAAACATCTACCTATTGCCACTTTCAATACCTTCAGTGATGTTACCTCCAGTAGTTTCTGAATTAGAAAATTCTAGATATTACCCACCATCTAAAAGAAAAAATTCCTCTGCATCTCAGTTTTGTATAAATGCCCCATATTTCGTAACTACATTAATCGTTCAAGAATTTCCTCATTAGTGAAATTCTCCTCTCAACATCTATCCTGATAAGCCACCTCAAAATCTTGCAATTTTCAATGAGGTCACTCCTCATTTTTCAAAATTCGAAGGAAAAGAAGTATACTCTGTTAAGCCATTCTTGATAAGTCAATCTTTCATTCTGGGATTCACCTAGTAAATCTCTTTTGAATTGCCTCCAATGCCATTACATCCTGTCTTAAAAAATGGAGACCAAATCTGGGTGGCAGAGTGGCTCAGTGGTTAGCACTGCTGTCTCACACTGCCAGGTACCCAGGTCCAATTTTGGCCTTGGGCGACTGTGTGGAGTTTCCATATTCTCCCCGTATCTGCACGGGTTTCCTTCCACAATCCAAAGATATGCAGGTTAGGTGAATTAGTCAAGCTAAATTGCCCATAGTGTTAGGTGCATTAGTCAGGGGTAAATGTGGGGGAATGGGTCTATTTGGGTTACTCTTTGGAGAGTTGGTATGGACTTGTTGGGTTGAAGGGCCTGTTTCCATGCTGTAGGGAATCTAATTATGGATTAGAGTGGTGCTGGGAAAGCACTGCAGTTCAGGCAGCATCCGAGGAGCAGGAAAATTGACGTTTCGGGCAAAAGCCCTTCGTCAGGAATAGAGGCAGAGCGCTTGCAGGGTGGAGAGATAAATGAGAGGAGGGTGGGGGTGGGGAGAAAGTAGCATAGAATACAATAGGTGGATGGGAGTGGGGATGGAGGTGATAGGTCAGAGAGGAGGGTGGAGTGGATAGGTGGAAAGGAAGATTGGCAGTTAGGACAAGTCATGGGGACAGTGCTGAGCTGGAAGGTTGGAACTGGGGTGAGTGGGGGAAGGGGAAATGAGGAAACTGGTGAAGTCCACATTGATGCCGAGTGGGAGGGGGAGTTGAAATGTTGGGCCACAGGGCAGTATGGTTGATTGGTGTGGGTGTCCCAGAGATGTTCCCTATAGCGCTCTGCTAGGAGGCATCCAGTCTCCCCAATGTAAAGGAGACTGCATCGGGATACAATAAATGATATTGTTGGATGTGCAGGTAAAACTTTGATGGATGGGTCATTTCCCCTTCCCCCACCTCACCCCAGTTCCAAACTTCCAGCTCGGCACTGTCCCCATGACTTGTCCTACCTGCCTATCTTCCTTTCCACCTATCCACTCCACCCTCCTCTCTGACCTATCACCTTCATCCCCACCCCCATTCACCCATTGTCCTCTTTACTACCCTCCCCCACCCACCTCTCTGACCTATCACCTCCATCCCCACCCCATTCACCTATTGTACTTTCTCCCCACCCCACCCTCCTCTCATTTATCTCTCCACCCTGCAGGCACTCTGTCTCTATTCCTGATGAAGGGCTTTTGCCTGAAACATCGATTTTCCTGCTCCTCGGATGCTGCCTGAACTGCTGTGCTTTTCCAGCACCACTCTAATCCAGAATCTGGTTTCTAGCGTCTGCAGTCATTGTTTTTACATGTAGGGAATCTAATCTAAAACTCTACATAGTATTCCAGGTGCATCCTCACCAACACCCTGTTCAGTTACAACATAAATCTCTTATTTTTAAACTTCAACCCCTGAGCAATAAAGACCAAAAATTCCATTTGTGTTCTTTAATGACTTGCTGCACTGCCATGCCAACTTTTAATGTTTCATAGACAGGAACACTCACATCTACATGTGTTTCACTTTTTTTGGAGTTTCTTCATGTAAATAATAGCCTACCTTTTTATTCTTCCTAGCAAAGTGCATGACCTCACAATTTCCTTTTTATACTCTATCTCTAAACATTTTTCCACTTATTCAGTCTATCTCTATTCCTTTGCAATTCCCTTACGTCACTATCATAACATGCCCTCCCACCTATTTTTGTATTATCAACAAATTTGGAAACATTACACTCAATCCTCTCCTCCAAGGCAATAATATAGATGTGATGTTAGTTAAAGAACAATTATCAGACATGATATTAGGGAGATCTCCCCTATTGTTCTAAACATTGTGACCAAAAAGATAGGAAAGATCATGGCTTATTATCTTATTTGCAAACCAACACTGCCAGTTCTCCCTCGGTTCTTTACTAGAATGTCAACCTGGAAATGTACTTGAACTCACATCAAACTGACTCAGAGGCAATAATGCTACCACTGAGTCACAATTGACTCCTTGAAACAAATGGTATCTAAGACAAATCATCAACTCACTTTCCCCCATTTTATACTATTGCACAGAAGTTACAAATATGCCTTTAATTACTTTACATTTCAGGGATATTCGATAGCAAGTCAGACCAGGAATCCTAGAGTTAGATCCAAAGTTCTTAGAAGTTCAGTAACTGATTTATCTAAGAGAGCAATGACTATTCTGCAACAAATGAGTTCATAAGCTTATTAAAATTAACTTATTAAAAGTCTAGATAGTTGCATGATTCAGACAGTCATTAATGAAGTGAAGCACAGACTTGCCAGTAGTTGATATTTGCTATTCAAGCGTGATTTTGCTCATGTCATTTTGTTTTTAAAGTGAAATATTAATCAAGCGCTGTTATGAGGTTGTCAAATGTAATTTGTTTCTCATAGATCTGGTGTCTATCTAACATGTAATCCGATGTTCTTGCTATGTAGTAGAGAAATGTACAAATATGTTCTGCATTTGCTTTGTTGCGCAATGTTGAAGCTGTTCAAAATATTAGGGATTGTGCTTTCCACATTTGGATTGAGTTTTCCAATTTTTGATCTATCAATGGGATTATAGAGTCATAGAGTGATAGAGATGTACAGCACAGAAACAGACCCTTCGGTCAAACCCGTCCATGCCGACCAGATATCCCAACCCAATCTAGTCCCACCTGCCAGCACCCGGCCCATATCCCTCCAAACCCTTCCTATTCATATACCAATCCAAATGCCTTTTAAATTTTGCAATTGTACCAGTCTCCACCACTTCCGCTGGCAGCTCATTCCATACACGTACCACTCTCTGTGTGAAAAAATTGCTCCGAAGGTCTCTTTTATATCTTTCCCCTCTTGCCCTAAAACTATGCCCTCTAGTTCTGGACTCCCCGACCCCAGGGAAAATACTTTACCTATTTATCCTATCCAAGCCCCTCATAATTCTGTAAACCTCTTAGAGAGCTTAAATCTTTCTGGTGGAAAGAGAGATACTAGGGAATTTTGTTACATCGGTTGATTAATGATAGGCACTTAAAGTTGTTGATTTTTTTTCTTGATTTGGATAATGACAATTAGAGTTTGATCTCCTTGTACTACACTTATTTTGTTGCCTTGGATTCCTCGTTGATCAGAGTTATGGTTGAATTTTTGTTGTTGGAAAGATTGTTGTAGCACTAAAACTGAAAGCAGTTGAAGTTTTGGTTGTTCTAGGTGAAGTTAAGCTTGGGTTTCTTTTATCAAGATGGTGTATTCAAAGAGATAAATGAGGATATCCCTTTCCCAAGATGTCTGAAGGATTTCCAAACTCATTTATTAGTACTAGCTAATGCTATACATGGTGACCTGAGATATACTAGGCTTTAGTCTTACTCATACATTATTGAAAGATATTTCAATAACACATGCTACCTCTAACAATCTCTCACACACCTCTCCCAATCTTATTAACTCAGTCCACACCGTGTTATACATGCCCAGCAGGCAACATCTCTGTGACATTGTCACAAGGTTGCTCCAAGGCCCTAAGATCCTCAGACAACAAATAGATTTTCCCATTTTCTTAAGGTCTTGCCTCTGTGCTCAGAACTGAACTAGGATATCAGTCTCAATTACCTGTTCGCAAACTGAGAATTGAACTTGAATCCACAATCATCTGATCCGATGTGAAATTGCTACCATGGAGCCAAGGCTGAAATAAGAACTGTAGATATAACCTCAGGAAAGGAAACAGATAACAATACCTAGCTATAATCACGCTGGGTTGTATATCATACAGTAAAAATTGACGCTTGTATTTCTTAGCTATGTGACTAGTGTTTAACTAATTATCGGGAAAAATAAGGAAAACTGCTTCACTCTCAGCAAAGCTGATGGTAATTCAAAGAGGGAAAAAGTATGTCATCCAGAAAGGAGTTTGTCTCTGTAATGAACTGGTTTTATTGATTACTGTAATTGAGAAATAGAAAAACATTCTATTCAGAAAACTATAGTAAGTAGCAGTAAGCTTCATCAATAGGATAGGACTTGCTGTTGTCAGCATCATAAGTGACTTCTGACAGAAAGATATTGGGCAATGGAAAAGATGCTGATATCTGTTTTCAAAGCACAAAGAGAAAGGACGCATTATAACAATGGAAAAGAAGATTTTGCCATTACATTATTAAAAAATCTTATCGACACATTTCAGCCTGATCTTCCTACCTTTTCATATATCAAATGATGGGACAGACAAGAATATAGATTTCTTTATGCCCACCATTAATTTGATATCTATGGATAGAAAAGGTTTAATTGGTTCTGCTTAAGATTTGTCTCCTCTGTTGCTTCAATGGTTAATTTTACAGCAAAATAAGGATACAAGCCAGACGGTCTCAAGCTCAATTCTTAGTTTCCAATAACCTTAGTAAGAATTACAGTGAAAGTACATTTTATACATTCATTCTCATTCATATACATTCAAACTTTAAATTGATATTAAAGCTCAGTAATCAGATGAAAAGCATTCAAACAATTACCAATCGTGTAGTGAGAAAATTGATAAATAATTCAGCAATTAACAGGATAGTGGTGCATGAGATGTTAAAAGGAGGGTAAATGGTATTAAAATGATATTAACATAACAAGCCGACACACATTCTTACATTCTCGACACTGCCAGTCATATAAAATGGATTATTTAAACATTTCATTGAGGGCCAGAACATGAAAGAGATGAAGATCCATGGGTATATCATTATGCCAGAAAATATGACAGTCGTTTTACATTGAAGCAATCTCACAAATAGCAATGATGTGAATGACAATTTAATCTTTTGTGTGTGGTCGTGGATGGATGAGTCTTGCTAGCTATGGCATCAGGGTTACTTTCTCATCATCTTTGAAAATGGCATGGAATTCCCAAGTAATCATTCCGGGACATATTATCACTCTTTAGATGGTGCACAGGATTAGAAGAATTCCCAACTGTTTAACCCAATTTGAGTGACAACTGCCTAGAAGGTTGGAGGGTCACCCGAAAGGATAGGTGATTTAGGAAGCTTACTGGATCGCAGCCCGACAACTCAGAAAAGAATTTGGAAATAGCCACAAGTATAGTGTTATGGATTGCAGCAGATGTGTGGTATACCTTTAAAGGATGTCATCACCATAGTATTCAATGTAGCCTAATGGTATAAATATCTTAGTCTGCATTTTACTGTGTCTTGTTCGCTTGCAGTCTGACATGATGCAATTATTCCTGAATTGCCTCATTTGACACTAGGCACAGAGGAGCTTGTGATTGTGATGTATTTATGTAAATATAGGGTGCTGTAATAAAAGTTAATTAAATTCTTCAGTACGACGTGACTCACATCATATCCTTATATTATCAAAACTAATGTGAGTATCACAAAGAAATAGTGGCAGATCATCAATAAACAATGTCACCTCATGACCAGGTGACATCCCAGGAGTACGCACCAGTAACTGCTTATAAAAGAGTTTTCACTGAAGATTAGAAAGTCCTGCATCGTAAAGCATTTGGATGATCAACCCCAATAAGTGTACTTGAGTACAGATCTCCAATAAGCAGGATGCAGACTTCTCTTCACTCAAAGTTCAAACCCATCAAGCTAGGATCCTTCCAAGTCCTTTCCAAAACTTAAAGAAATCAACTTTCAGCCTGCATCCTGTGATAAAGGTTAACATGCAACAGTCAAAAGGCTTCTTACAGATTTCAAAGTCAATTCAGCAGCTGAATGGCTTCTTCTAGGCTGAAAACTAGCATTGACAGTCAAAGGATGCTGCCAATTTAATAACACTGCTCTCCTTTTCAAAGAAAGGTGTCTTAACCACACTAAAAAGGGATCTTTTTAACCTATGGCACTGAAGCATGCTCCAGTAGTTTTGAATCATGTAGCTTGAGCCCCGACATGCAGGTTACTGTGATTGTAATACAGATGTAGAGCCGTAAAAGGAATTCCTTACATCCTTCAGTATTACAAAGCTACCGCTCATCCTTGTGTTAGGAGCTGAAAAGTAAGTATCACAAAAGTGGAGTAGAGAATTATTGAACCAGCCATGATATCATTGAATGGTAGACCCAAGGGGCTGAATGGCCTACTTCTGCTTCTAAGCCTTTTGGTCCACTGCCGTGACAGTGGCACATCATCAAGATATTAATATGTGCCGCCATGTCACATTTTAATGACTTATCCTGAAAACAGAGGTTGCTGATATCAAGATGGGCTGTTTAAAATCTTTGCTCGCTTCTCTGCTACTTTGTCACAGTTATAATAAAAACAACAAGGCCTTTATCCTTTACCTCCCATAGCCACCCACAGCCCTATATCTTTACCATGTTCCATCCATGACATTTCTTGCACATTCACCCACCCAATGACACTTCCCACCATGCCAACATTTATTGGCCTACCCTCTCTCCATAATTTCTAATACAGTCCATGCCAACTTAGGACCAACACATGCCACTCCATAACCCTCCATTGATCCCCAGAGCCATTTGGAGCCCCATGCCCTCATTGTACCAATTCATGACTCCCTTTAACCTACCACCCTTCATTCAAACTCACCCAGCATCCATGTTGGTAAGACCTCAGGATCCATGCTGTGGTAAAATAACATGGAGTTCTAAGTATCTATAACACATTTCACTATGCTAAAAAAAATCTCTCATCAATTGAACAGATTCAGTAGAGTTAAAGAACTTCAAATGTGTAACTCTTTCTAAACAAAAGTAATTGTATTCTTTGCCTAACATCAAAGACAGCTAATCCTTTTATAATCACATGGAGCTGTCAATCAAGCTGTCAACTTACAGGTTCTCGACCACAATAAGAATAGCTAGTGGAATCAGTCAAACAGTACAAATCCTGTATTAATAACCATTTGGTTTATGTCAACAAAATCTATTGAAAGTTTATTTTTGTCATTTGAGAGTCTCAACAAGCCATTTTCTTCTCAAAATTTACAGTCATGATATAGAGGTGCCAGTGTTGGACTGGGATAGACAAAGTCAGAAGTCACATGACACCAAGTTATTTGAAAGTGATGAAGGAGCAGAGCTCCAAAAATTTGTGATTTCAACTAAACCTGTTGGACTATAAGCTGATGATTTGTGGTTTCAAAATTTATAGGGCAGGGCTTCTGCGCACATTCATGTCTACTCTTAATAATCTTAAAGGGGGTACATAAATGCTCCAAACATTTGTCTGACATATCCAAAGAACTCAGGTAATTTTAAAACATTTCCGCAAATTCACAAAACCCACAAGACATATTTCAAAAATCTGAGTGATGATTACTTTTGACTGAAGATATCAAAACTTTTAAATGTGCTACAGCCTCCATACACTGTGGATGTCTGAAATACAACCCACTCCCATTCCTTTCCCCTGGATTCGTGCCAGGTTCAGAGGTGGGTACTTCCTGCTTTTGAGTTCTGGTGCTGTTCTGAATGAAGAGTAGAGTCCTTCTGTCTTTGTAAAAGAATTAATTCACCTGACATCTCAGAGAACTGATATTCCTCTAATATCACTCTAGATGGGAGTGAATTTGAACATTCCAATTGCATCAGTGTTGCTGGGTTAGGGATTCATTTCCTGAAAACTATGTTGATCCCTATTGTGAAGCATAAATGCTGGGTAACAGCTGACTCTGTCTCTGCTATGGTACCTCACACAGCTAATTAGACTGGCAATGCTTAATATTAGAGACTTGAACATTTTACTGCCATCTTTTGACTCAATGGTCATCCATTGGATTAATTTCTCAGATCTAGCTTTTTATCATCTAAAAGCTGTATGTACTGTATACTTGCAAAGCTGCATTATTAAAGTATTAGCAATTACCCCATTGGGGCAATATGCTTGCTGAATTTAACATTGACTTGTTTTTGACCACTAACCTTTATCTCCGCGATGATTGAAATGAAAAAAATCTAACATTTTCCTTCAGGGATATGGTGAATAGTCAGGGTCTTTTCCCCAGGGTAAGGGAGTCCAAAACGAGAGGTTTAAAGTGAAAGGTATAAGATTAAAAAGGGCCCTACGAGGCAACTTTTTCACACAGTGGGTGGTGCGTGTATGGAATGAGCTGCCAGAGGAAGTGGTGGAGGCTGGTACAATTACAACATTTAAAAAACATCTGGATGGGGATATGAATAGGAATGGTTTAGAGGGAAATGGCCCAAATGCTGCAAAATGGGACTCGATGCTTTAGGATATCTGGTCAATATGGAGGAGTTGGACTGAAGGGTCTGTTTCCATTCTGCACATCTCTGTGATTCTATGACTCTAAATCCAAAGTGGAATGAAAGATAATACTTGTCAAATTCTGAAAACATCATCTGTATGAAGATATTGTTGCTCTGTCTATGTGAGCTTTACTGGCCCTATGCTCCTCCAATGTATCTATGCTCCTCCAGATTTGGTCTCTTGTGTATCCCTGAATTGAATTGCTCTATCACTGAGGGATGGTATCAGATTGCCCTTTCAGTTATTTTGTGTTTAAGATCTGGAATTCACTGTCTTTTTCTCTCCTCTTTAAAGACACTTCTTAAAAGGTACATTTTTTAAGGCATTGATCACCTGTCTTAAAATCTTCTCATGTGCCTTGATATCGATTCTGATTATTAACACCACTGTGAAGCACAATGAGATGTTTGAGAATCTGAAAGCTGTGATAAAACTGCAAGTTGATGTTGTTCTTACATGTAAACCACAAAATCCTGCAATGGGTTAATAACCTTAGGCTTAATATTTGATAGTTATTTAAGAGACGTTTGAACTCAAAGAAAATTATAATTGTTGCTGGATGAATTCAAGTTTCTCGTCATCCTTGTCTGTTTGAATTCTCCTCAACCTCAGGCTGACCTTATTCTCTCATCTCTTTGTCTGTTTCAATTGCTATGTATATGTTCACTAAATATTTGTTTCAAATTTTATTTACGGACTTAACATCTTTTTATCATTTTATCAAAGACTATCATGGAAAGGAGAAGTCCTTAATGATAGAAATTGGACTTCATTGTACTTGTTTTCTAAGCAGAGAAGACCAATTCATAGATTGATTACAGTGTGGAAGCAGGCCATTCAGCCCATACTGACCTTCTGAAGAGCACCTCACCTCGACAAACCCTCTTCCTGCATTTCCCATGGCCAAAACACCTAGCCTGCACAGCTTTGGATTGTGGGAGGAAACCCACGCAGACACAGGGAAAATGTGCAAACTCCACACAGACAGTTGCCCAAGGCTGGAATTGAACCCGGGTTCAATTCTATTGGAAGGATAATATAAAACTTGAAAGGAAAGATTTACAAGGATGTTGCTGGGATTGGGGGGTTTGTGCTATAGGGAGCAGCTGAATAAGTTTGGTCTGTTTGCCCTGGAGCGTCGGAGGCTGAAGTGTGACCTTATAGAGGTTTATAGAATCATGAGGGGCATGGATAAGATAAATAGGCAAGCTCTTTTCCCCAGGGTGGGGGAGTCCAAAATTAGAGGGCATTAGTTTAAGGTAAAAAGGGAAAGATTTAAAAGGGCCCTAAGGGCAAACATTTCCATGCAAAGGATGGTGGATGTATGGAATGAGCTGCCAGAGGAAGTGGTGGAGGCTGATACAATTACAACATTCAAAGGGCTTCTGGATAGGTATATGAATAGGAAGGGTTTAGAGAGACATGGCCCAAATGCTGGTTAATGAGATTAGATTTATTTGGGATATCTGCTTGGCATGGACAAGTTGGACTGAAGAGTCTATTTCCATGCTGTACACCTCTATGATCTGTGGTCTGGTATGAGACTACATCATGCACATTTCATTCTAAACTCACATGGAAGGACGACAAAAAGCATCTGCAACTGATCAGTGAGAGCTATGTCCAAAAACAGGTTTAATGGTGAAAACATAGCAATCTAACATCCAATATCCCTCTAATTGCAGCATCTGACAAAGCTACCAAAAGTGGTGGATCAGTGAAGCAGTGTTAAAACCCCACGACATCCAAAAGTGTGTTACAATCAATGATGTACTTTCAAAGTGTGGTCACTGCTCTGAATGTAGGGAACACCACAGCAGTCCACCTGAGAACAGCATGGCCCCACAAATGGCAATGAGACAATAGACAGATCCTCCTTACTTTATACATTATGTCGGTTGAGGGAGAACTATCAGTTTGGAAACTGGGAGCCCTCTGTCTTCCCTTTGATTAATGTCATAAGGTCTTTCACTGAGCGGGCAGTTAAGACCTCATTTTAAAGTCTCATGTGAGAGGCAGAACCTGGCAAATGTGCAGCACTCCTTCAATATTGCACTATAGTGTCAATATAGTTCCTTTATGCTCAAATCTTTGGAGTTAATTCTCAACCACCTGATTCACATGAGCATATCTTCAAACTTAATAATATAATCATCAGGAAACCAATTTACCCTTTTCCAAAATGCCTCATAGCATAATTCTGTCTGAAAGAGACATTGTATGCACATGGATTCACAAAGCACATGGATTATCCCACTTTTAAAACTGTAAATGGTCCCTAAAAATTCAAGGGAAGTCCTTTTGTGATGAAGCTTTAAACACATGTCTAATTATACTATCAACTGATGATTCACTCCAATGATTGATTTCTTTATTATATAAATGAACCAGCATAAACTGTAATTAACCATTTTCTAAACCTCCAGTAATGATCTCAATGCAACTAATCTTTCAGTATGAAATTGTCACACATCAAATACAAAGGCACAGCTTGAGGCAGTAGTAACCCTGTCCATCTGCACAAACCTGGACTCCAAGCATAACATAAAACATTTGGTAAATATGGTCAAAATTAATTGCATTGTGAACAGAATCACAGCAACTGTTAAAAAGCTTTGATATTGTTAGCAGCCACAGTTGCCAATCTTCCAAGACTACCCACGAGCATCAAGAGATCAAACATTAATCCTTGATCGGCTGCTTGGAGCCAAACGTGGGAGATAAATAATCAGAGCATTAAAAAGTAATTAACTTTTATCTTCATTTTCTTTGAACTCTTTATTGGTCATAAACGTATTAGCAATGGGGGATATGATTGTTTGACTGACTGTCAAGAACAATCTCATCAGTTAACAAAGACTGTTCATTTCCTGATGGGAAGATAGTGGGCTGCAGGGGTTGAAGGTGAGTTAGTTGCTCATGGATGTCATCTCTAGGGTTATGCCAATAACATAACTTGGATTCAAGAGAATGGGCTCTCAATTGAAGGACATTGACTCAGGACCAACAGCTTTTCCACATATGTCAATGAGCTGCCATTTTGCAGTTGACCTCATTGCTGCATCGCCAATGACTGTTCCTAGGAGCCTTAGAAAGGACAGTTTGTAGTTCATATGCGAGTTCAGTTCATATAGGAATACAGAGATTGTATTCTGAACCAGTGTGCTGGTGACCTATCAGTTTACCATGACCTTGTTAGGGTTGAAGTTATTATCAGTGGCTCCTGTACCAATTGCTTGCAATTCCTGTGTATGCCTTCTCAATATATTTTTTTTTAAATTGAGAACAAGTTTTTTTTAATTCAGTTTTCATTTTCTTGTTTGCAATTATGGAACCCCTGCCTTATCACAACAGTGGGGAAAGGCTACTTCTGTGCTCGCAATGAAATGAAATGGCAAATCTTAAAGAGACTTGGACAAGGGCAAGGCAATGGGTTAAAACAGACTGTTTTTTTAGTGAGGCAGCCCGGATATGATGGCTTTCCATTGTGCTGTAAAGTCCTGTGGTGAAGCATTTCCACAGATCTGTACCTGTGAGTAATTCCTGGAAAATTGTATGCAATGAATGGGGTTTCCCAAATATTGCAACAAAGTTAAAATGATCAAGTAGGAAAGAAAGTAGGAAAATTCCTAACCTCTGATGCTAAAGTTCCAAGGGCAAAATGTTCTGTGGGTTTGATAAACATCATGTTTAATTTCTGAGATGTGCTTTCGGCAAATTCCAAAATAGAAATACAAATGCATGAAATCTCCCGTTACATGGAATGGACCGAAATGTTCATTGGTAGAAAATCATTGATAGAAGATGGATGGTATTCAGCATTGCTTGTACCTCAGTATCAAATGTTGCAAGAAAATGTAACATTTTCTTAGATCAAAGATCCCACAGTAAGCTCAAAAATAAACGGAAATATATTTTTACATGCAGCAATTCAGCTTAATTTATTTCCACATTATAAGTAGCTTCACCAAGAAGCTTTTCTGCAGAAGTCCATGAAATGGAAAATTAAATAAGCTTCTGATTTGTTGCTCCCAGTATAATTCAAACTGCATTAGTATCAGAACATTGATTTTGGTTCTATTGTATCCCCCAGTTCTCCGCTTCACCTAGTCTGTCTATTTTTATACAGCCCTGTTTCGATTAAGAGATAAAGTGCTGGAAGCTAAGATCAGCTGTAGCATGAAATAACTACAAGGTTACAGGTGTGATCATTTTCAGCAGTGCTATCAAGGTCACTTCACGTGGACATTGCTGCCTGCAGACAGAACATTTGATCCACAACTGATTATTTTTCAGCCTGGCTCTTCTTCCTATTATTTACTTTCCATTCAAATCTTGGTCTTCAGGTTAGGTAGAGAAAATAAAGGAAAAAAGAGAAACTCTCAAACAGTACTGTTCACAATGTCAGGGTATCCGAACGGCATTTTACATTAGCATATTTTAAAGTTTATTTCTTATTGCAATGTAGGAAACACAGCCATCAATTTGTGTACAGCATACACCTAATTAATTTGATAATAAGCAAATTTTCAAATCATGCTGATTAAGCGATAATTATTGGTCAGGACAGCAGGAATCACTTCTCTGTTCTTCTTCCAACCTGTGGCACAGGATCTCTTGTATTGACCTGACAGGGCTATTGGGTCTGGAGTTTTGCATACCATCTGATTGATGGTATCTCTGATAACAGTGCTGTCCCTCAATGGAGTCCAAGCTAGGTACTTTGTGCTGAGCCTTTTGCGATGGAGCTCCAATCCACAACCTTCCAACTTATACTTCAGAATATTATTACTATGTGGAAAGGAACAAGGGACTTTCAAACCCATAGCTGTCTCATTGAGAGTCATAGAGTTGTGTAGCACAGAACCAGCCCCTTCATTCGAACTCTCAATGCTGACCAGATTTCTTAAATTAATGTAGTCCCATTAACCAGCATTTGGCCCATATCCCTCCAAACCCTTCCTATTCATAGACCCATCCATTTGCCTTTTAAATGCTGCAATTGTACCAGCCCCCACCACTTCCTCTGGCAGCTCAATCCATATATGCACCATCCTCTGTTTGAAAACGTTGCACCTTTGGTCTCTTTTATATCTTTTCCCTCTCACCGTAAACCACTGCCCTTTATTCTGGACACCCCTACCCTGGGAAAAAGACCTTATCTATTCATCCTATCCATGCCCCTCATGATTTTATAAACCACTATCAGGTCACCCCTCAGCCTCCGACGCTCCAGGGAAATAGGCCCAGCCTGTTCAGCCTCTTCCTATAGCTCAAACCCACCAGTTCTGGCAACATTCTTGTAAATCTTCTCTGCATCTTTTCAAGTTTCACAACATTCTTCCTGTAGTAGGAAGATCAGAACTGCATGCAATATTCTATAAGTGGCCTAACCAATGTGCTGTACAGCCACAACATGACATCCCAACTCATATACTCAATGCACTGACCAATAAAGGAAAGTGTAGCAAATGCCTTCCTCCCTACCCTGCCTTCAAGGAACAGTAAACTTGTATCCCAAGGTCTCATTATTTGGCAACACTCCCCAGGACCTTACCATTAAGTGTATAAGTCCAGCCCTGATTTGCCTTTTCAAAACACAACACCTCACATTTATCTAAATTAAATTCGCTCTGCCACTCCTCCGCCCATTGGCCCATCTGATCGTTTAATTTATTTTGAACTTTTTTCCCACTTTCTGTTCATTCTCTTGGTGGGAAGAATCAACAGCCCCTTTGAAAATCGAGACAAAAATGCTTCCCAAATGCAATTCACTGCCTTCTCAACACAGCCCATTGCAAATTTCCAAGGGTCAGTGCAGCAACGATAATAAATATAACACTCAGAGTCTGGGCCTTTACTTATATCCATTTAGTATGAACATATTAAATGGATACAAGTTCATATTAAATTTGATTTGATGTGATGAAAAGCTCATCTGATCTGTAAAAGCAGAATAGAATCTAGAAAAGCATTTGAGCGAGAAAGGAATAGATGGTTATGATGGTAGATTTCATTGAGAAAAGATGGGAGTGGAGCATAAACACTGACACAGACTGATTGGGAAAAATTACCTGTTTCTGTTCTGCTGGTGCTACATCAATGCACTAAAGGCCATCTTTGTGGACAGTCTCAATGCATTTTCTACCAGGCTGAGGACAAATCTGTACCTCATCCATCTCACAGAGACCGCAGGATGACAGACACAGATAAGAGAAAATTCAACATCGGGATGATAAGGCCTCTTCACTAATGGTGTTACTATTTCTGGGGAAGGTACATGAAATAAACTTTCAAATTAATGTCTAACTTCATGCAAAAAATCTAAATTAACTCCCTAAGTGATGTTAGATTACACACAGTGTCAGTTGCTTAGGTTAGACCTGTGTAGAAGAACCTCTTCCCCGATGGTTATTCTCCTGAATGCGGCTTCTGCACATCATCCTGTAATTGACCACATAGAATGGAATATTGAATATCCTTTATTGTCATGTATATTCAAGTACAGACGTACAGGAGTACAGTGAAAAGTTCACAATGTTGTCCCTCATGGCTCCATCTTAGGTACAAAGTACTGAAGCACAAATCTGAGTTACAAAAAGAAGATTAAAAAAAAGAACAGTGATGTCCTTGTTGCTGTGGATTTAGACCAATTTCTGAGCCTAGTCTTGGGACATACAGGTTAAAACTTTGGATTGGGTCATCTGGTGGAGTTTCAGTGCCCTACCTATCACATTGGTTACACGTGATCACCTGCACGTGGCCTTTTTTAGATTAGATTACAGCGTGGAAACAGGCCCTTCGGCCCAACAAGTCCACACTGACCCGCCGAAGCGCAACCCACCCATACCCCTACATTTACCCCTTACCTAACACTACGGGCAATTTAGCATGGGCAATTCACCTGACCTGCACATCTTTGGACTGTGGGAGGAAACCGGAGCACCTGGAGGAAACCCACACAGACACGGGGAGAACGTGCAAACTCCACACAGTCAGTCGCCTGAGGCGGGAATTGAACCCGGGTCTCTGGCACTATGAGGCAGCAGTGCTAACCACTGTGCCACCGTGTTGCCTGGGTTTTCATAGCCTGGGTTGGTTTGGGTGGTCTCAAAGTGTTTACCAACTGTGGATGTACTGTATAAGGCAGAAAGGAAATAATTTACACGTATCTGAACAGGCTACTGCCAATGCAAGTCGAGATTGTGGTGCTAAAAATGTGCAGCAGGTCAGGCAGCATCTGAGGAGCAGGAGAATTGACACTTCGGGCAAGAGCCCTTCATCAAAAATGCCATCAGGAATATTGTCAATGAAAGTCATTGCAGTCAGAATATCTGGTGGAAAGTCTTCCCTTCAGGCACATATTCTGAGAGATTTTTATACGCATGGCTGTTCAGTTAAAACTGTTTTAATTTTTTAAATGTCCAATATCAGAGATTGTGAAACTATCTTTGGTCAGAATGAATGGTTCGCCCTTTGTCCCAATGTTCTCTACATTGCATGTTCCTCCTACCAGTGCTATGCTTCAGACACTGATCCACATCACAGGTGGGTACATTTTGCTTACAAACAAAAATTATAAGGATATCACAATACTTCATGTCTCTGAGCACAAATCACTCTGCTGTTTCTGCATTGCATGTTGGAAATATTTGTGGGCTGCTTATTAACCTGGTCAGGCATATCACAAATACTCCTAAAGGGTCCTGGATTGGACCTGTACCCAAAGATTCTTGTTCAGAATTGGGTAATACGCTATTCTCTGACTGACAAGACCTCCCTGGTCTCTGAACTCAGACACACAACTCAGTACAGGTAGTGTTTCAAGTTAATAAAGCCATAAAAAAAAGCAAACAATACCCCCAGGGTTTTTCTTTTGAGATGGAATTGAAGAGAAAAGTAGCTAGATGAAACTTGTGTCAAATTGTGCTTTGGCTCAAGGGGTTATGCTCACCCAAGGATTATCATGAACAGTCTTGATTTCCACAGTTTAATAAAGATATAAAAACACTGGTGACAGTGTAATAAAGAGTGACTAAAATTATATCACAACTAGGTTGAGAAGGCTTAGTCCCTTTTCATTAGAAAAGAGAAGATTAAGCAGTGAGCTGATAGAAAGGTTTTTAAATCAAAATGTTCGATAAGGTCGACATAAAGATGATATTTAAACTTGTTGGAAAGACCAGAATTAGGGATCAGTCACATAAGATGGCCCTTAAGAAATCGAATAAAGGATTCAAGATAGGCTTTGTTCCGAAGAGAGTGATTAAAATGTGCAACTTGCCACCACAGAGAGTAATTGAGGTGACTGCTATAAATACATTTAAATGGAAGCTTGATAGACATGTGAGGGAGAAAGAGATAGATAGCAAGAGTTGATATGATAAATCATTAGAGGTGATTCATGTGGAACATAAACACTGACATGGACCAGTTGAGTCAAATGGTCTGCTTTTGCTCTGTGACTACAATATAAGTGTGCTGTACATCACTAGGTGAGCTTGGTAATTATACTAAACATCTAAGGCATGAACAGGTTCCTTCTCCAGCACTGCCATTGCTTAAACCCACATCTACGTTTTCAAATGAAAAATAACCTCGACCAAACCTGTAGCTTCAGACAGAATGCAGTTTCTCATATCCTTTAAGCAATGTTTGGCAACAATATAAGCTTCTTGGCATCGACCATCAGGTTTAATTAGCAATGTAGTATCTTTTAATAATCCTGGATCAATTCACTGATGGCCCGGGTACAGAATGTGGAGCTGAGGTAAGTCTTTATGAGAAAGACATGACAGATTTACCACTACACTAACCTAATGATGGAAATGTTTCTTTTAAGAGCTGATTACAACCCAACTGTTGGATTATGATTTAAGATTTCCAATTACTTGTTCTGCTGCCCTTTCTGTTGTTGGTGAGGTTGCTGAGCTGACTGGATCTATTTGATTCATGCATCGATCGAAGAATCTCAACAAAGTACAGGTCTCCTTGGCTTGTCCAGTGGGTAAATGCTTTTCTGTGTGCTGTGCTGATCAGGAAATAGCTTAAACAAATTAAAAATTGCTGGAGAAACTCAGCAGGTCTGGCAGCATCTGAGGAGAGAAAGCAGAGTTTGCACTTCGAGTCCAGTGATCTTTTTTCATAACAGGAACTATGTTAGGTTCATTCCCCGATTTTGACTGAGTTCAGTGTTCTGTGCCTGAGTAGTAAGTAGAGAGGGAAGGATGGGATTAGTGTGATGATGTCACTTTAAGAGGTTATTTTGTCATTTTTTTTGAAGAGAGGTTGTAAGGGAATGACCTGTCTCCAAGAAAGTAAACAGTTTATGAGGATTTGGTTTTTTTTTGGAACAATGGAAGCAGCATGGGTGGGGCCAGCTCTCACAGATCAGGCTTTCTAGCTTTTATTAAGTGTTTAGATTTAGTTTAAAACAGGAGCCTTTGGGGTCTAAAAAATGTTGGAAGCTTCGGTGAACGTCTCTTGGCTGCTACTTTGTCTGAGGTTTCCCTTGATTTTGTTTTTCCTCCTGAATTGGAGAACTGCATGTGGGAATCTGTGTCCGAATTTACTTTTTGCCAAGGAGTGGGTTTATAGGATGTTATTATGTTAGAGCAGTTAATTAATATATGTACTGTCTCTATTATTTGGTTAGGTTTTCCTAGTTACATTATTCTAAATTCTTTTTTCTTTTGTTTGTATTTTACCTGCAGTGTTTAAATAAATTGGTTTTGCTTAACGTCAAGTAATTTGACCAGTTACATTACATCTGGAGCTTGCACTTCCCATCTACTTTTAATTTAAGAAAAGGTTAGGGTCTAAGCTACATTTTAAAAATATTTTGAAGACGTCTGTTGTGGTCCATAACAATTAGTATCAATCCACAACTCCAAAAATCTGCATTTATAGAGCAAATTTAATCCTCACAGCAGCATTGCCATACAAAGTCTCACACTGAGCATGTTAGAGCAGATGGCCAAAAGTGTAGACAAGGCTGACATTATTCAGAGAGAGCTGTCCTCTCAGACAGACTGTCATTCACATGATATGCGAAGCTGAACCCTCATTGGCTGTCTCAGGTGGATGTAAAACCTCCAATAACACGATGCCAGAAAGCTCACAACAAAACAGGGATACAGGTTACAATGGGATAACTGGATAGCTCTTTTCATAGAATCCCTACAGTGTAGAAGCAGGTCATTGAGTCCTCCCACTGAGCCCCACGTCCTACCCTATGCCTGTAACCTCACATTTCCCATGTGTTAACCTGCACTGTTGGTTACCATTACAGATACAATTGGCAAAATGATCCCCTTCTGTACTGTAAAATTCTGCGATTCTATGATCTAATGTTATTGAACAGAGTATTATGGCCAGAAGGTGTTCAGTTGAAAGATCAGGTATTGCATCTTGAATCTGCATTGATTTTCAGAACATTGCAACGGGCCAAGGATAGAGAGTGGGAGGAAGAAAATTAAAACGACAGCGACATGAAATTCAGGATCATTCGTGCAGACTAAATGTTGGTGATCCCCGAAATGGTCTCTCAGTTTGAAATTGGTCTCCCCATTGTAGAGGGAGGTAACATAGTGAGCAGTGAATTGTAAGAAACATAAATTACTGTTCCACGTGAAAGGAGAGTTTTGGTATCTTAGATCTTGAGAAAGGAGGAGGTAAAGGGTGGGTTTTGCGTCTCCTGTGCTTACATGGAGAACTGCTACAGAATAGGGTGAGGAAAAGCAAGCTGAGGACTGAGAAATGGACCAAGGTATTACAGAGAAAATGGTCTCTTTGGAATGATGGAACATGAAGGGAAAACATACCGACAGGTTGCATCTGCTGGAAGTGGCAAATAGGGGGAAGCACAAAGAATTGAAAAGTGACGATGGTGGGATGTATAATGGGGACCAAGGGAATCTTAGGGTTGAAACAAAAAATGTTGCTGTCAGGCAACATCAATGGAGACAGAGCGAGCTAACGTTCTGAGTCTAGATGACTCTTCATCAGAGCTGACGTGAAGTGTGGAGGGGGCAATATTTATGCAATATTGGGGAGAGGGAGGGTTGGAGTGGTGGGGGATGAAGGATGTTGATAGTTCAGATTACGTGATTAGAATGTAATAATGACAGAACAATAGTGTGTCTAACTGTCAGACTGGAAAAAATACACACTACAGTGGGGAGGGGAGAGGGGACATGGTGACAGAAAAGAAGTAAAGCTAAAAGAAAGAGAGGGAATGGGGATCACAATTTGAAGGTGTTGAGCCCAGGGGCTTATGAAGTGTCCAGTTTGAAGGTGAGATGTTGTTCTTGCAGTTTGCGCTGTGATTCACTGGAATACTGCAGCATGCCGAGGACAGACATGCGGGCATGTGAGCAGGATGCTGTGTTAACATGACCAGCTACGGGAAGGTTGGGGTCCTGCTTGTGCATGGATCAGAGGTGTTCTGCAAAGTGGTGACCCAGTCTGCATTTGGTTTATCCAGTGTAGAGTAGGCCACATTGAGTGCAGCGAGTATAATACACAAGATTGGGGAAAGTTCAGGTGAGGTGAAGCTTCACCTGGAAATAGTGTTCAGGCCCTTGGATGGTGAGCCAGGAGGAGGTGAAGGGGCTGGCATTGCACCTTCTGCGGTTGTGTGGGAAGATGCCATGGGAAGTGGGGGTGGCATTGGTGGTCGAGGAATGGGCTAGGGTGTTTGGAAGGAATGATTCCTGCAAAATGCAGATGGGTCGGTGAGGGAAGGACATGTTTGGTGGTGAAGTTCTGCTGGAGTTGTCTGAAAGGGCGGAGAATGATCCTTTGAATGCGGAAGCTGCTGGGATGAAAAATGAAAACAAGGGGAACCCAATTGCACTGTTGAGAGTGATGGGAAGGGGCAAGGGCAGAAGCATAGGTGATAGGTCGCATCCGGTTGAGGGCCCTGTCAATGACAGTGGGTGGAAAACCACGGTTATGGAAGAAGCAATCCATGCCAGCAGCACTGTTTTGGAAGGTGGCATCATCCGAATCTTATGGTGGATCTGGGATTGGAGAGAAAGGATAAGAGCTACCCTGTGTGTAGTAGAATAATCCTGATGTAGCAAGTGTTGGTCCTCCAGCCTATGTTGATTGTACTGATCCAAAACACGTTGACACGTTAACAAAGCATCAAGGCAGCTCCAGGCAAAACACGCGAATATGTTTTTGTGAAAAACGTATGTTCAGCCTTGGAAGTGATGGACAATGTTTACTGCTGGGTTTGTCAGAAATTAATTAATTGAAGTCAATTATTTTTCTCCCATTCTGTCTGAATAACCTAAATAGTTATAAATGGATGGAATTGAATGAAGCAGGATCCTCACTGTGGGGAACAGAACACTTCCGCTTCTGCTGGGTCAGTATGAAATGTCAGGAATGTTATTGCACAGCCAGATACGTTGTAAAGCTTCTCTCAAAAGTGTCTTATCAGCTCCAACCTCAGGATATCAGTTCTGTCTGAAACACCCAACTCCTATACAGTCACCTCACAAACTCTCCAAGACGGATAGCTCAGCCCTGAATTGCAGCCAGTTTAGTGCCATTTGAGCTCCTGGCTACTATAAATCTGACTGAGCCTGCCGAAGGATTGTCTTACAATAAGAAATAAAAATGATCATGGGCCTATTTCCCTGTAAAGGATGAAAATAACTTCCATTTATGTAAAGCATTTAATGATCTCACACAATGCCCAATTAAATGCAGTATAGCCAATGAAGTAATTTGAAAACAGTAATGTAGGTAACAATTTGCATACAGCACACCTCTCAAACACAGTGGCTTGATATTCAGCCTGTTTTGGTGTTGGTTAAAGATCAAATAATTAGGGTGCAGTGGAGAATTCCCCATCTCTCATTTTAAAATAAATATTACTACTAAATCTTTTGCCTACACCTGGAATGGGAACTGGAAGACACCATGTCTGTCAGTGTATCACTTTTTCAGTTCCGCACTGAGGTGATAGCTTAGATTTTATAGCCAAGTCTCCAGAGTGTGACTTCCATCCCCTAACCTCGGACAATCTATTCAGAGACATAACTGCTATCAACAGAGTTATTGCTGACACAGCTTGAAAGTTGGTGCTATTTGGGTATTATTGCACTGAAACAAAATATGTAAGAATGTGGTTGTAGATATATTGGGATAGTTTTTCAGTTTAACCACTGGAAGCTGAATTTGACTTGGACAGAATGTAAAGGGTGAAGTCATCATAGTTCCACTTTCTTGTTAGCTATGATGAGGACGTGCTGGTGTTGGACTGGAGTGGATTTGGAAGTACAGCTTTCAGAGCACTGCTCCTTCATCAGGTAGCTAGGGGTGGGGGTGGGGGGTGGGGGAGGTGGAGGGAGATGGCTACCCTAGCTAGTACTTCCAAATAAACCTGTTGGACTATAACCTGGTGTGGTGTGGTTTTTAACTCTTTCATTAGAGGTAGATGACTTAAACTGAAGATCACCATAAATTAGACAAGGGGTGAGATAGAGAAGGAGAGACCGTCAGGTGACCTCAGTAAGTACAGGAATTAAACCTACACCATTGATGTCACTCTGTATCACAAACAATCTGCCCAGCAACCTGAATTAAGGAAATCAGCCACTGTATTTCACCCTTTATAGGGTGTCCAATGATTTTCCTTCCATTAACTTCAGAGGAACAAACGTTTAAGAGAGTTAAGTTACAGATGCATGATTCCCTTATCCAACTTTGCTCCTGTATTAATCTAAATGATACTTAACACCCAATGCTGAAGACAGCACTTTACCGTATAATTTTGGAGAGCATTTACCAAAGTTCCACATGAAAAGCTGTGTCCAAGATTCATGTGATGGGAAATCAGGATAAAAGTTAAATTGGATAATAAATTACCTAATGGGAAAGGAACACATTGATTCTTCATTTTAGTTCTGATCTCCAAGATGGCAATGGAGTGGCAGTGTAGCGTGTGAGCTCTTGCCCGGAGCTCATCTGTTTTGTCCACTTGTACTTTTCTTTTCTTCCTTCACAGTTTTCTTTTCCTTACTTTAATCTACCTTCTGTGGAGCGATCAAGCCAGCACAGGGGATAATGAGAGAGAGCACAGGGGAGAGTGAAAGGGTGATCTCAACATGGAGGAAAGCGAGCTCAAAGTGGAAGAGGTTGGGCCTGGTGTGACAGTGATACAGGTCCCCCGGCATGCGCAGTGGCAGCGAAAGCAGGCAGCCCGATGTCTGTCTGAATCTCTGGTCGCATCAAGCGTGGGGAGATCGAACCCAATGCAGAGGAGGTGGAACCCTTGTGGGGAGTGCAAGCCCAGCATGGATAAGCACTTAAAAAGGATTGCATTGTTGAATTTTTTTTTTATAATACATTTTTATTAAGAAAAAATAGTTTTTTAAATATTACAACAAATACAAAACAATGCAATTCAAAACAGTACAAAACTAAACCCAAATAATAAAAAAATTCCCCAGCTCACCCTCCTATACGAATGTATAAACATATATAGAGAAGTATAAAATTAAAAAAAACCTAAACTAGCTATTTAACTAACTAAATAAATACCTAACAACAAACAAATAAATAGTAATAACTCAGCCTAGCCAAACAAAGCACTCATACATTCACAGTTCCTCCTCCCTAGATATTGGACTCGTGAAACACAATCGTTACGGCTATATAAAAGCCCTTGTTAGTGTGGCAGATAAATCTGTGTCCAGGTATTTCAAAAAGGGTTGCCATGTCTTGTAAAAATTCTCAGTTTTGTGGTGTACCATATTTGTGAGAAAATCCAGGGGAATACGCTCCATAACAATCTTCCGCCAACCCGAAGGCCTGGGGGGTTTTCTGATATCCAACCTAGCAAGATATTCTTCCTTGCACAGAATGAAAGAATATTGAAAAGTTTTGCCTTATGCGAGTCTGTAGGAAATACAATGGGTAGGCCCAAAAGGAGCGAAAGCTTCTCCACCTCTACCCCTAAAGTCCTCTCCATTGCACCCACCACAGCGCTCCAATATGTTTGAAGCCTGTCACAAGACCAAAGACAATGGGTAAGAATACCCGTACAGACCTTCCACTTGGGGCATGCTGAAGATACCCCTGGTTTAAATTTTGACAAACGGTCTGGGGCTAAGTGGACCCTGTGGAGAATCGTCAACTATAAAGCATGGGTCCTAGTGCAAATTGATATCTTCCTTGCATTCTCCCAAATATTCTCCCATGCCTCTGAAGAAGCTTCAACACCTAACTCTCTTTCCCACATCTTGCAGAGTCGATCAGACTCATCTGAGGTGGCAACCCCCAACTGGTGATATAGAGTACTGACAGAGAGTGTACTTTTAGCCCTTAGTACCCCTCTTTCTATGTCAGATTTGTAGGACTCTGTCAAAAATGTGGTCCTTTCTGGAATATTATCCCTAACTTGAATAAAACAAAAGAGGTAACTCATACTTCCATATTAACTAATCGAAGGACATCATTACATCTCCCTCAAATAAATCACCCATGCAAGATATACCGGCTGACCCATTGTCTCAGCCTGCTTCTGCCCCACCGAACCCATCTCTGCATACCTCGACACAGTCCTGTCCCCCTTAGTCCAAGAACTCCCTAACTATGTTCGGGACACCACCCACGCCCTCCACCTCCTCCATGACTTTCGCTTCCCCCGTCCCCAACGTCTTATCTTCACCATGGACATCCAGTCCCTGTACACCTCCATCCCCCATCACGAAGGACTCAAAGCCCTCCGCTTCTTCTTTTCCCGCCGAACCAACCAGTACCCTTCCACTGTCACCCTCCTTCGACTGACTGAACTGGTCCTCACCCTGAACAACTTCTCTTTCCAATCCTCCCACTTCCTCCAAACCAAAGGAGTACCCATGGGCACCCACATGGGCCCCAGCTATGCCTGCCTCTTCATAGGATATGTGGAACAGTCCATCTTCCGCAGCTACACTGGCACTACCCCCCACCTTTTCCTCTGTTACATCGATGACTGTATCGGCGCTGCCTCGTGCTCCCACGAGGAGGTTGAACAGTTCATCCACTTTACCAACACTTTCCACCCCGACCTCAAATTCACCTGGACCGTCTCAGACTCCTCCCTCCCCTTCCTAGACCTTTCCATTTCCATCTCGGGTGACCGAATCGACACGGACATTTACTATAAACCGACTGACTCCCACAGCTACCTAGACTACACCTCCTCCCACCCTGCCCCCTGTAAAAACACCATCCCATATTCCCAAATCCTTCATCTCCACTGCATCTGTTCCCAGGAGGACCAGTTCCAAAACCGTACCACCCAGATGGCCTCCTTCTTCAATTTCCCCCCAGATGTAGTTGACGATGCCCTCCACCGCATCTCTTCCACTTCCCGCTCCTCCGCCCTTGAGCCCTGCCCCTCCAACCGCCACCAGGACAGAACCCTACTGGTCCTCACCTACCACCCCACCAACCTCCATGTCCAGCGTATCATCCGCCGTCATTTCCGCCACCTCCAAACGGACCCCACCACCAGGATATATTTCCCTCCCCTCCCCTATCAGCATTCCAAAAAGACCACTCCCTCTGTGACTCCCTCGTCAGGTCCACACCCCCCACCAACCCAACCTCTACTCCCGGCACCTTCCCCTGCAACCGCAAGAAATACAAAACTTGCGCCCACACCTCTCCCCTTACTTCCCTCCAAGGCCCCAAGGGACACTTCCATATCCGCCACAAATTCACCTGCACCTCCACACACATCATCTATTGCATCCACTGCACCCGATGTGGCCTCCTCTATATTGGGGAGACAGGCCGCCTACTTGCGGAACGTTTCAGAGAACATCTCTGGGACACCCGGACCAACCAACCCAACCACCCCATAGCCCAACACTTCAACTCCCCCTCCCATTCCACCAAGGACATGCAGGTCCTTGGACTCCTCCATCGCCAGACCATGGCAACACGACGATTGGAGGAAGAGCGCCTCATCTTCCGCCTGGGAACCCTCCAACCACAAGGGATGAACTCAGATTTCTCCAGTTTCCTCATTTCCCCTCCTCCCACCTTGTCTCAGTCAAATCCCTCGAACTCAGCACCGCCTTCCTAACCTGCAATCTTCTTCTTAACCTCTCCGCCCCAGCCCCCACTCCAGCCTATCACCCTCACCTTGACCTCCCTCCACCTATCGCATTCCCAATGACCCTCCCCCAAGTCTCTCCTCCCTACCTTTTATCTTAGCCTGCTGGATACACTTTCCTCATTCCTGAAGAAGGGCTTATGCCCGAAACGTCGATTCTCCTGCTCCTTGGATGCTGCCTGACCTGCTGCGCTTTTCCAGCAACACATTTTCAGCTCATGCAAGATATACCTCTAGCTGCCCAATGTTTAAATCCTGAATCTATCATACCTGGTTGAAAACTCGGCATACCCACTAAAGGTGTAAACAAAGACGTTTTGCCAATATTACCTTCCCTCTGCCAAATTGCCCTCCATGCTTTAACAGTATTGATGACTATTGGGTTATGGCAATGTTCCCTAACTATCCTCACCTTGTCCAAAAACAGCAAACTGGTAAGGGGGCACCTTGTCTGGGAGACTTCGATATCTAGCCGTATTGAAAGAGGGTCCCCACTTACATAGGTCAAAAGCGAGCTTAATTGGTAACTTTTAATGTCTGGAAGGTCTACTCCCCCCAATCTGTGAGGCAACTGCAGTTTGGTTAATTTAATGAGGGGCCGTTTACGGTGCCAGATAAAGGAGCTGAACCAACTGTTCAGTCTCCTGAGTGTTTGTTTATTGAAAATCGGGGGAACATCCGTATAGGGTATAGCAAACCAGGGAGAATATTCATCTTAATAAGTGCTATCCGACCCAACCATGAGACGGGAAGTGCCTCCCATCTTTGGAGATCTTGTTTAATTTTTTCAAATAATTGAGTAAAGTTGGCTTTGAACAGCCAATCCAGAACTGGAGTAATGAATATGCCCAAATACACAAAACCCTCCTGTGACTACCTAAATGGGAATCTATAGTCACTCTCAAGAGCCAACTCTTTTGTAAGACCACCCATAGGCATGGCCTCTGATTTAACAAAATTAATCTTATACCCTGAAAAAGCGCCAAACGTGTGAATACATTGTATCAGACATGGCACTGAAACTGCTGGATTTGTCAAGAAAATTAGAACATCGTCTGCATACAGCGAGATCTTATGTAATTTTGACCCCACTTCTGGAGCTGTTATATTGAGATCCCCACAAATGGCCTCTGCCAACGGTTCAATCACCAATGTAAAAAGTAATGGTGCAAGGGGACAGCCCCGCCGGCCGCCCCTAGAAATATTAAAATTGCTTGATCGTACCCCGTCGGTAATGACCGCAGCGAGAGGTACACTGTATACTGGGTGAAAACTTCACCCAGACCAAACCAGTCTAGAGTATAGAAAAGATACGGCCACTCAACTCGGTCAAATGCCTTCTCTGCATCTAAAGAAATCACCAGTCCCTGTATTGACTGCTGTTGGCATGCTTGAATTACGTTAAGCAGCCTCCTAACATTATTGGAGGATCTGCGACCCTTTATGAAGCCCATCTGATCCTCTTTAATAATAGAGGGTAACACAGTCTCCAGCCTTAATGCAAGAGCCTTAGAGAGGATCTTAAAGTCCACATTTCCGAGCGAGATGGGCCTGTATGAAGCACAGTCTTCTGGATTCTTCCCTTTTCTGAGGAAAAGTGAAATATTGGCCTCTCTCAGAGATGGTGGAAGACAAATGTATGAATCATTAAACATATTCAGCTTCAGGCCTGACAGTATACTTAAAAATTCCTTATAGAATTCACTGGGAAGTCCATCAGGACCGGGCGCCTTTCCACTCTGAAGCTGCCTCACAGCTTCCTGCACTTCTTGCTCTGACAATGGGGCATTGAGAAAGGACTGTTGTTCGGGAGTCACACCCGGGAGTTTCAGATCTCTAAAAAAGGATTTCATTTTGGCTTGCCCCTCCTCACAATTCTCAGACTGGTATAACTTAGAGTAGAATCTCTGGAACGCCACATTAATCTTTTTAGAATCACATGTTAGGTTCCCAGACCCTTCCCTAATCACTGTAATGGTTTGTGGGGCACTTCTCTTTCTGGCAAGGTATGCTAAGTATTTGCCTGGCTTGTCACCATGCTCGTATAACCTTTGCTTTGCAAAAGCCAGCTCCTTCTTTGCTGTCTGCGTGAGCACGGAATTTAGGGCAGACTGCAGTGCCATAATCCTCTGTAGTTTGACCAATGAGGGTCTGTCAAAATAGGCCTTCTCAGCTGCCTTCAACCGTGCTTCAAGGAGACGTTGCTGCTCACCCTTCTGCCGCTTCCTACTGGTGGAATATGAAATAACTAAATCTCTGGGATAAGCTTTGGCAGTTTCCCAGAGAACAGATGAGCTATCAACTGAGCCTATGTTGATGTCTAGGAATGCCCGAAGTTCCCTAGAGAAATACTCCACAAACTTGCTGTCCATGAGAATAAAGGGGTCCATTCACCAGTATCTTGAATCCACTGTAACATCCTTAATTTTAACCATGAGGTACACTGGAGCATAATCAGAGATGGCAATATTACCAATCGTACAGGATGGCACCAGATCCAGGGTTACCGCAGGGGTCAGAAAAAAATCAATCCTTGTGTGACCTCTGTGCGGATTGGAGAAAAATGTGAAATCCCTATCTGTAGGGTGGAGACACCTCCAGACGCCCACCAATCCTAATTCCCCACACAAACCCAATAACTGTTTAGTTTGTGCAGAGGGTATTGAGGGATGTTTAGGCAACCTGTCTACTGTGGGGTCCATGAGGCAGTTAAAATATCCCCCTATAATGATGTGCCGAGACTTGAGAATTATCAGTTTAGAAAAAGCATCTACCAAGAATTTAAGAGGATGAGCTGGGGGACAATAAACATTTAAAATGCCATATTCTTCCCCATTTATCAAGGCTTTAAGAATTACAAACCTCCCTTATGTGTCTTTAACACATTATAACAATTTAAATGAGAGATTTTTCCTTACCAATATAGCCACTCCCCTACTTCTGGTATTAAATGATGAAAAATAAACTCGGTCAAAGCCATTCTGCTGTAATTTCAGATGCTCCTTGTCATCCAAATGTGTTTCCTGTAACAAAGCAATATCCATCTTCTCCTTTCTAAGACTCGAGAGTATCTTCTTCCTCTTAATTGGTGAGTGACTTCCCTTGATATACCAGGTACACCATTTAATCAAATTATTAGCCATAATCTTCTGCAATTACATTTAAATTCCAGAGAGGAGGAACCCGAACCACAAATTGCTGAGCTCTAGTGTCGCATGGTCCACCAAATATAAAAACTATATAAACTAAAACCACTACACTTAACAAACATACAAAATTATTAAAAATAAAAAACAATAAAACCAGAAAACAAACCAACATATAAAGTGCCAATAGCGCTGAGTAGGGGAACTCACCCCCTGCTCAGAGGGGGCAACTACCCGTCCCGAACTGCCCATAAATAGGCATGTAACCATCTCAACCACCTTCACTTCTCCCAGTTAGAGCCGCATCACAAGCACAAGCTAAAAAGAATAAACACCCCATAGAATATCAATATGAATAAAAAAACATTCTTTTATATAAAAAAGGGAATAAATACCCCACCCATCCTTTGGTATGTCCTAACTTAGAAATTTAAAATGTACATCTTAACCACCACCAGACATAGTTTGAACCAAATTATTATCAATAGAGGGAAAAAAAGGGGTAAAACAAAGCTCCAACCAGATTTCCTTCATTTCTTTTATGAATGATAAACGCATACCCAAGCAACAATATTTATACATACATTAGGTTAGTTTGTCCACAAAGTCTCTTGCCTTCTCCGATGTGTCAAAGAGATGCATGGATCCATCTAAGGTGATCCGAAGCACTGCTGGATATCTCAGGGAGTACTGAATCCCAAGGTCCTTCAATCTTTTCTTGACACCATCATACGATTTTCGTTTCTGGATCACCGCCGCTGAAAAGTCCTGAAAAAAACATGATCTTAGACCCCTCGTAAATTAGGGCCTTTGGATCCTTCCCCTGGAGTCTGGAAGTCTCCATGACTCTCTCCTTATCCCGGTAATGATGGAACCGCACCAGGAAAGGACGAGGGCGTTGACCTAGACCCGACCTCCGCGCTGCGACCCGGTGAGCCCTCTTTATCTTCAATCCTCTCATGTCAGTCTCCAAGTCAAGGAATTACGGAAGCCAATCTTCAACAAATTCCACAGGCCGCTTACCTTCCTTACCCTCAGGCAGACCGTTGATCCGAATGTTTTTTCTCCTGCCCCTGTTTTCAAGACCATCCACTTGGTCACGCAAATTACGAACCTGCGTCTTCAGGGCTTGGATCTCTTCCTTGAATGAACTGGCATCAGCTTCCACCACTGTGACCCTGTGCTCCACCTCATCCGTCCTCTTCTCCAGGTCTCCCAGCTTAGATTACTTACAGTGTGGAAACAGGCCCTTCAGCCCAACAAGTCCACACCAACCCGCCGAAGCGCACCCACCCAGACCCATTCCCCTACGTTTACCCCTGCAACTAACACTATGGGCAATTTAGCATGGCCAATTCACCTAACCTGCACATTTTTGGACTATGGGAGGAAACCGGAGCACCTGGAGGAAACCCACGCAGACAAGGGGAGAATGTGCAAACTCCACACAGACAGTCGCCTGAGGGGGGAATTGAACCCGGGTCTCTGGCGCTGTGAGGCAGCAGTGCTAACCACTGTGCCACCGTGCAGCATGAAAGAGACTGGAGCCAGCTTCTCTTCAATCTGTTTCCCCAACATCTCGCGAGATTTCGAGAGCTGGTTCACCAGGTCCTGGAGAGTAATCGGCTCCGAGGCTGCTGCAGGCTGAGCTGCAGGCCCGGCCTCAGATGCTCCTCCTCCCTTTTTAGGCATTTCTGAACAGCTGAAAATAGAGGTAAGTCAATTTTAAATGTTTCTTAGGGCTCCACAATTTTTCCAATGCCCCAAGAAATCCTGATGACCTGGGTTGGGTGGGTTAAAGGACCATCCAGCTCCTGCTGCAATGTAAAGCTCTGCAGTGTGATCTTCTCAGATCGTCGCCATCTTAGATCCCCTGCTTGTTGAATTTTTAACTATATTTCCTTATTTTTCTACTTTATACCTAAGATTTTGTGCCTCAGTACCTTTGTACCAAAGATGGGGTCAGGAGTGGTGTCATTGTACACTTTTCACTACACTCATGTATTCGTGTGCTTGAGTACGCTTGACCATAAAATCTAATTCTAATTCTAAGAATGATGTTGTTTGGGCAAGGTCAGTGTGGAATGTGAAGGATTGCTAATTTACTTCAGGGACTTGAATTTAGAAACCCAGTATAAATTGCAGACAGACTAGAGAAGGTTTCTGCCTGAAACATCGACTCTCTTGCTCCTTGGATGCTGCCTGACTTGCTATGCTTTTTCCAGCGCTACGCTTTATCAACTCAGCATCTGATGTCCTCAATTTCTCCTATGAACTGTAGACAGCGCTAACAGAGAGAGAGAGAGAGAGAGTCAGGAATGCCCACAAAGACTTTGCTATGATTTACAAGTGTGCAGAATGGTAGCAGTTGGAAGTCAAGTCGTGTAGACTTTGTATACACACTGAATAAATCGTCCATTGTAGTGAAATATGTTTGGACTGATTTCACAAGTGTACAATTATATACTTGTAAATAGGGCTAATTGTTCTTTCTTAACATGGACACAGAACCACATGAGATGACTCCCAGAAATCACTTGACTGCTCCAATTGATTCCTGCAGCCAAAAGAAGTAGACAGGCTAATTATTATGCGACTCAGTTCCAAAGGGAAATAGTTAGAATTTGATTAACCTTAGTCAATACAATGGGTCATTTTAAAGGTGCGGAATTCAAAGCTACTGTGAGAACAAGAGACTGGTGGGACATCACAGAGAATTCCAGCATAATTGATTTTGCTTTGTACAACAGCAGTCAGTTGAAGTTTTGATCGAAATAAGACGGGCTAAAAGTGACAATCTTGAGCAGAACTTTCCAGAAGGCTACTGAGCGATACCCTCCATGTCATGGTTCTCAGAAGAAAAAGAGCATTAGGATAAAGCATTTTAGGAATTAATTGCTGTTCTGGTGAAAAAGTGCAGACAATCTACATGCACCATAACAGCAGAATGACTGAGAAACATTTTATCAGGAGTCCACTTCTATAATTTGACTACAGATGTCACCACACGGTGTCAAATTCTGATCTCATATTTTCACTCCTTTCCCCTAAGAAAGAGGAATCTTCAATAAGCCAAGTGTGCAACATAACAACTGATGTTGCTTTTATCACAAAGCTTTCTCTCACCCATACCTATTTTTGATCTACATATCTGGTTTTCATCTCATAATTATATCACATTTTAGGTAGTCACTTTCAGTCATAGTTGCATAATAAACTAAACCTTACATTGCTTAAGGCTGGACCTTTGATGCTTTTTAAGTAAAAATGAAACTGTCAAAAATGAAAAGTGGGCTAAATGAGCTACACAAATTCTCAGGTCACTAACCGGTCTCTGCACATGCCTGATGTGATCAAGGCAGTGATGATGAAAAAGATCTAAAAAGATGTAAAAATCAAAAGAACTGTGGATGCTGTAAATCAGAAACAAAAACCAAAGTTTCTAGAAAAGCTCAGCAGGCCTGGAAGCACCTGTGAAGAAAAACTTAGAGTTAACGTTTGGGGTCCAGTGATCCTACTCAGAACGCTGAATTCTGGGTTCTGAAGAAGGGGTATCGGACCTGAAATGTTAACTCAGATCTCTCTTCACAGATGTGGCCAGACCTGCTGAGCTTTTCCAACAATCTCTATATAAAGTTGTAAATTTGACATTTAAATTAGCAAGATTGCCCTTTCTGAGGTGAAGACTAAAGAGTAAAGGATAAACGTTACTACGTAAATCAATAGTCTTCACCAGTGATGAGAGATCACATGGCTATCAAAATGTTAGAATTTCCTTGTGAAAGTCTCAGACAAAAATTTGTTCTGGATATAGTTAGAAGATACAAGGTAGTCACCACAGACACAATCTCTCATAGAGAGATTAATAAGCCAGCCATACACAGGTCATGATGAAAATGGAGCCAGACAAGAGATAATAGGTATGTCACTTTAATTTCCAAAATACTATTGTGCCATTGTTCGACACTGAAGACTCCTGAAAAAACCAATATGCCACTCTGTGCAAACCCTTTGCTCCTGTTTCCTCTTCCATGTTTAATTCCATTTTAAATTTTTTCTTCTAATTGACTCCATCTTCCTTCGCATTCTAATTTTTTTGTTCATCACTTCTAACTACAATAATTTATTATTACAAGAGAGATAAAGAGAGATTGGGAATGGAGGGGAGTCGTGGAGATTACTTTTAGTTCCAATTGTTTTTTTAAGGCAGGGAGAGATTACACTTCCAATGACATTTCCTTTCCCTAATCAATAAAAAAAAGCTTTTGCTGCCACTGTGTAAACTCTGGACTGTGGAGTAAGTCTCTCGAGTGACAGGTGAACATTGCTGGACATTGCATTTACAAACAATATGACTTCAGACAAGCCTAAGGCCAAATCCAGGGCCAGTGAATCTGGAATATGAATCGATTGATTGGAATTATAGTTTCCAGGCCAATGAACTGTCCACATGTTTCGTACAGCTCTCGAGTCTGGGAGTTGTCACTACAATCGCTTTGTGCCATTCAATTGCACCCAATACCATTGTTATCAAAAAAGACCTGATTAAAGATGATCACAGAATTACTTCTCGATATTCCCTCTTGTGCTGCTAATGAATTACTTCATTCTACATTTTACTCAAGTGCAGTGCTGTTTCCCTGACACTGCTCCCGGGGAACAAATGCCATCAAAGCAATTTCAAGCCATTAATAATGAGCCCGAGTTTAGCTTCCAGGTGTAAATGCTTGACATTTGCAGAATATCTTGAGATTCGGAGATCGGAGGAAAGAGGGCAGGAAGGACAGGGTTGGCTTTCATCAATGCTAATGACTAAATATGAAACATCTCCACAGAAAGGTTCCTTATTCATTTGTTTTCAAACATAGCCTTCAGAAGTACAGCAGGGCATGATCAGTGTCCTTTGCACAGCAGGGAAGAGTTCTTTAAACAAGAAGCAATCTCAATCCAAGCAAATGTTTCAACTCTTTAACAATTTTTTTTTTGCGGAATGTTTTATGATCACTCACCATCTGCTCCACTTTCTGCTTGCGTGGTCAAGAGCAAAACAGAAGGCAATCAATGTAACAGAGTCACAAGGAAAGCCAACCGTGAATTCAGAAGAACGGTCTTAATGTGTGAACACTGGGAATGTGGAACCTGCCATCACAGGGTATGAGGTGAATAGCGTACATGTACTTCAGGGGAAACTAGATAGGCCAGTGAGGGAGAGAGGAAATAGTCCAATTAGATTAGAAAGATGGGAGGAGGTGAAATTGGAGCATAAAACTGTGTTCAAGCGACCAAAGGCCCAAAGTTGGACATTCTAAACGGACCCACAGCTGGAAAAATAGGGACTGATAGAAAATTGGCCAAACTAAATTAAACAGAAGCCAGCAGCTATCAGCTACAGAGAACAGTGGAATCCAAGGTCAGAGGTCACAAACAGTTCAAAGGAACTAGTTACAACTAGCCCAAGGGTTGTGTGTTGGTAGAGTATCGATCAGACTTTCTGACACCTTGACTTCCAGTTGGTCCCTGAGGATGTGCATTTTACACCTCCTAAGCATGGCAACAGTGAAGGATGTTGGTGCCATCTCATTGGACGATTTGTACCTTGGTCATGACCCCATTGGCCAAAGGCCACAGAAGGTCTGACGGAAAGTGGTCATCTATGCTCAGATGACTGGAAGTGGCAATGTGAGCTGTTGACAGCAAGGTGTTATGAGGGGCACCCAGAAGGAGGGGCAGGCTGGAAAGGAGGAAAAGGAAAACATCAAGAGGTTCTTTATCCTTAAAGGTGTTCAGAAGGCAACAGAGATAGATGGGAGAAAGCTGTTGAAACTCGAGAAAAGCATGCCGAACCTCGTCATGCTGACAACGATGGGGTCCAGGGTCTGCACTGTGGAGTAGGAAGAGATGTGCTCACATTTCTCCTTCCAGAAAGTGCACAGGGAGAGCTCTGTGTTCAGCAGCCTGAAGGAAGAAGATGGCTCGGTAACATCATCTCAGTCTGACATCCTAAGGATCAGCAAATCCTTTTATGCCAGACTGTGTGACTTGAAGCCCACAGACAGCGCGGCCTCCCAGTTGATCCTGTCCTCTATCATGGAGGGCTTAGGTGACAGCACGAGGGAGAGGCTGGACCAGTGGTTATCATTGGGTGAGCTGACCAAGGCCTTCAAGTCCTTAGAAAAGAATAAAACTTCTAGATATGATGGCTTACCAGCTGAGTTGTATTCAGCTCTGTAAGACTTGATTGTCCAGGACCTGCTGGAGGTATCAATGTCCTGGTTCTGGCAGGCAACATGTGCGAATCTATGAGGAATGGAATCATCACTCTCATCTACAAGCAGAAAGGGGAGTGGAAGGAAATTAGAAACTGGTGACCAGTCTCACTGTTAAAGGTGGATGACAAAATTTTGCCTAAGGTCATTGTCAACCAGGTCACGTCAGATGTGGGATCAGTAATACACCCTGACCAAACCTGTGCTGTACCAGGCAGGATCATCTCTTGAGAACCTCGTGCTCCTCAGGGATGTAACAGGGTGGCGGACACCTACCCCATCAGCCTTAACCAGGAGAAAGCCTTTGACAGGATACCGCATACTTACAGGTGGGATGTAGTCTCCAAAATGGGCTTTGGGGAGGGAATCCACAATTGGATCCAACTGCTCCCCACCAACATCATGAGTGCAGTCTCACTCAGTGATGGAAATCACAAAGCGTCCTGATCAAATAGAGTCATAGAGCCATAGAGATGTACAGCACGGAAACAGACCCTTCAGCCCAACCCATCCATGCCGACCAGATATCCCAACCCAATCTACTCCCACCTGCCAGCACCCGGCCCATATCCCTCCAAACCCTTCCTATTCATATACTCATCCAAATGCATTTTAAATGTTGTAATTGTACAAGCCTCCACCACTTCCTCTGGCAGCTCATTCCATACACGTACCATCCTCTGCGTGAAAACATTGCCCCTTAGGTCTCTTTAATATCTTTCTCCTCTCACCCTAAACCTATGCCCTCTAGTTCTGAACTCCCGACCCCTAGGAAAAGACGTTGTCTATTTATCCTATCCATTCCCTTCATAATTTTGTAAACCTCTATAAGGTCACCCCTCAGCCTCCGACGCTCCAGGGAAAACAGCCCCAGCCTGTTCAGCCTTTCCCTATAGCTCAAATCCTCCAACCCTGCAACATCCTTGTAAGTCTTTTCTGAACCCTTTCAAGTTTCACAACATCCTTCCGATAGGAAGGAGACCAGAATTGCACGCAATATTCCAACAGTGGCCTAACCAATGTCCTGTACAGTCGCAACATGACCTCCCAACTCCTGTACTCCATACTCTAACCAATAAAGATCTGGAGTCAGGCAGGGCTGCCCATACTCTCCTGCCTTGTTTGTATGTTGTATAGGGCCTTTTGCTGAGTCCATCAGGAAGGATGTGAGCCTGAGATGTGTTGATAAATGCAAATACCTGAAAATTGCTTTGGAAACCATGTACAATGCTCTGGATAAGGAGGGCAAGGGGAGGTAGGAACATACCCAATACTGCCCTCACCCTGATGGCCACCTTTGTGTGTGGCTGCATTGAGCTGCATGTAGACCCTCAGTACGCAAATCCGATTGGAAGTTACATAGAATACTATTAGCCCTAAATATCTGCAGCAAGTTTAATTTGTATTTATCGCACTCATACGGCAACATCAAAAAAGTCAGTGCACCTCAATGACAAAGTAATGTTTTTTTCATGAAGCTAATGGCAGAACAGTACATCTCAGAAGCAATTTTCAGATATTTGCATTTATTGACACATCTGCTTCTCACCTGAAGTTTGCTCGGTCACTTACACATAAATAACACCAAGCATAATTAGCCTCACCATCAATTCGACAGTGGAATCTAGCTCCCTTCTGTTGCTGTTCTAAAGATTGGGTGGCCCAGCTGATGTTCTTTGTTCATAAATGCACAATAGAGGCATAATTAAACAGCTACTTATCTACCTGTTACTCACATTGCACTCTCAAGCATGTTGCAGAAGACACACTAGAATCTTTAGTCTGCAAGAGCAGCTGTTCGAATTATTAGAATTATTGTCACATGTACTCAAATGAGTGCAGTGCAAGGTATTCAAATCACCACTTACGCGCCATGTTAGGTACAAAGGTACCTCGGTACAGATCCTTAAGTACAAATTCTTAGTGGAAAAAGAAATAGAAAAATAGAGAAGTAAAAAATTCAGAATAACAGTCTATCCAATCCAGTCCTCACTAGCACGTAGCCTCCAGTCTGTGTCAGGCCTCACCTTAAGGATGGGAGGCCGGTCTAGAATCACCTTGACAGTAATTGTTCCTCAATTGTCCAATCCCCGTCCTTTAAGTGTTGCTTATTCCAGTCCAAGATTTCTGCTGCATCTGTACGCTACTAGATATGGGATTTTATTGGAGATAGTTAAAAGCAAGAACTGGAGAAGAAAGTAAAAGCTCCGCTCAATGCAGATGGAACATGCAATGTCCACTGGTTGAGTTGAGGCTGCTGGAAACAGCATTATAATCGGATGCGTTTCCTTAAACATTTTTACTTCTGTTACAGTTGGTTGAATGGGTCCTTTCAAACTGGGCAGATCTTTTCCCATAGTGTCAAAAGAGTATAAAAAGAGAAACCACTGATTTATTGATGCAAAGAGACATGCAAAGAAACTCCTGGGATACTGAATGTTCGTGAGGGTAGAGCAGACATTTGCAATGTTAGATTTTGCAAATAAATCTGGACCTAAGTAATAAAAAGAAGTCCTGGGTTTCAGGAGCAAATGCTGGATTATTCACCTTTGAGTTCCTTATTTACATATGTGCCTTTTAATTTAAATGATATCACTTGCATCTAGAGATTCCTTTATTAAGCTGCCTATGATAGCATTATATAACATGATAATACTTTTCAAACTATACTCACAATACACTCCCAAAAGTGTGAACAATGCAAGATGTCACACAAAGAAAGGCTTTCAGTGTCAGCTGTTATCATGAAGTATAAAATGTTTATAATGAATTCAATTTTCTTGACTGAGTGCACCGTGCATATCCCCATTGAATTCATAAGCTTGACAATGAGGCCTTTTGGAGATGCATAGGTGATTTTTTTTTGTAAATGACTATTCAAGATCAGCACAGAATTGAATTCATAAATAGAAATGATCAAACTATTTGGGTCTCATTTCTTTCCCCTTACTCCAATTCTTTTCGCTCCTGAAGATGCTGACAATTGCAGCAGTCCATTACCTTAGCCCCCTCCCTCCCTCCGCCACTGACATTATGTTTCTCGACAGTGAATGCCAGCAGCACTCCAAATCCAACAATGCTTCAAAAGTATTTTGCTGGCTGTGGAGTTCTGCAATCAGGAAAGAAAAGTTTATATCACATTTTTTTACTATCTCAAGAGGTTCCAAGGACCTTTGGAGTGAATCAAATATTTTTATAATGCAGTCACTGTTGTAACGATGAAAAATTGGCAACAAGTTTATTCACAGCAAATTCCCACAGAGTGAAATAATGAACACATAACCAGTTTTTGTGATTTTATTCCCCGGCATCTTTCCATTTTAGTAGGACCATCTACATCATTGCATCTTTATGGATGATTAAAGAGATAATTCCTCAGGAAACGATTCTTCCATGTTTGCTGTGCATGAAACCACTAAGTGTCATTGTGGGTTGTTATTTTCAGTATTGGCCTCTGTTACAGCCATTGTAATGGTGCCACACCAGTCTACAAGTTGGAATGTGACTCCAGGGAGTAGTGGTCAACATCTAGGTCCTTTGGGTGATGCTTCAAGCTTTTAAATGCTGCTTAATAATTGGATAGGTCACTGGAGACTATGTCCTTGCTCTACTCCAAAGTAGGATCGTTTATGGCATCTTGGATGGCACAGTGGCTCAGTGGTCAGCACTGCTGCCTCATAGCACCAGGGTCCCCGATTTGATTCCACCCTCAGATGACTGTCTGTGTGGATTTTGCATATTCACCATGTGGATTTCCTCTGGGTGCTCTGGTTTCTTCCCACAGTCCAAAGATGAGCAAGTGAGGTGGATTGGTCATGCTAAATTGCCTGCAGTGTCTACTGATGTGCAGGCTAGGTGGGTTCGATATGGGAAATGCACGGTTACAGGCAAAGGGTAAGGGTGTGAGTCTGGGTGGGATGCTCTTTGCAAGGTCAGTGTGGACTCGAAGGGCCGAATGGCCTGATTTCAAACTGTAGGGATTCTATTCTATGATGGACAGGCAAATGGGAGTTGGCCTAACAATATTATTCTTCAGTGTAGCAGTCCCTTAATACTTTGTTAGAATGTTAGTCTAGATCTTGCACTCAAACCTCTGTAGTGGGACTTAGATTCATAGAGTCATAGAGATGTACAGCATTTAGATTACTTACATACTTACAGCATGGAAATATGCCCTTTGGCCCAACAAGTCCACACAGACCCGCCGAAGCGCAACCCACCCAGACCCATTCCCCTTCATTTACCCCTTCACCTAACACTACAGGCAATTTAGCATGGCCAATTCACCTAAACTGCACATTTTTGGATTGTGGGAGGAAACTGGAGCATCTGGAGGAAACCCACGCAGACACGGGGAGAATATGCAAACTCCACACAGAGAGTTGCCTGAGGCAGGAATTGAACCTGGACTCTGGCGCTGCGAGGCAACAGTGCAAACCACTGTGCCACCGTGCTGCCCACATGTGTTACAGATCCTTTAAATTGATCCTTTGGTCCAACCCGTCCATGCCGACCAGATATGCCAGCCCAATCTAGTCCCACCTGCCAGCATCTGGCTCATATCCCTCCAAACCCTTCCTATTCATATACCCATCCAGATGCTTTTTAAATGTTGCAATTGTACCAGCCTCCACCACTTCCTCTGGCAGCTCATTCCATACACGTACCACCCTCTGAGTGAAAATGTTGCTCCTTAGGTCTCTTTTATATCTTTCCCCACTCCCCCTAAACCTATGCCCTCTACTTCTGGTCTCACCTACCCTAGGGAAAACACTTTGTCTATTTATCCTATCCATGCCCCTCATGATTTTATAAACATCACTGAGGTCACCCCTCAGCCCCTGATGCCACAGGGAAAACAGCCCCAGCTTATTCAACCTCTCCTTATAGCTCAAATCCTCCAACCCTGGCAACATCCTTGTAAATCTTTTCTGAACCCTTTCAAGTTTCACAACATATTTCCAATAGGAAAGAGACCAGAATTGCACATAATATTCCAACAGTAGCCTACCAATGTTCTGTACAGCTGCAACATGACCTCCCAACTCCTGTACTCAATACTCTGACCAACAAAGGAAAGCATACCAAACGCCTTCTTCACTATCCTATTTACCCGCGACTCCACTTTCAAGGAGCTATGAACCTGCATTCCAAGGTCTCTTTGTTCAGCAAACTCCCTAGGACCTTACCGTTAGGTGTATAAGTCCTGCTAAGATTTGCTTTCCCAAATTGCAGCACCTCACATTTATCTAAATTAAACTCCATCCACCACTTCTCAGCCCATTGGCCCAGCTGATCAAAATCCCGTTGTAATCTGAGGTAACCTTCTTCGTTGTCCACTACACCTCCAATTTTGGTGTCATCAGCAAACTTACTAACTGTACCTCTTACGCTCACATCCAAATCATTTATATAAATGATGAAAAGTAGTGGACCCAGCACCGATCCTTGTGGCACTCCACTGGTCACAGGCCTCCATTCTGAAAAACAGCCCTCCACCACCACCCTCTGTCTTCTACCTTGGAACCAGGTCTGTATCCAAATAGCTAGTTCTCCCTGTATTCCGTGAAATCTAACCTTGCTCGCTGGTTCTCCCATGGGGAACCTTGTCGAACACCTTGTTGCTATCATCAATCCTCTTTGTTACTTCCTCAAAAAACTCAATCAAGATTGTGAGACATGATTTCCCACGCAGGAGAAAGTGAGGACTGCAGATGCTGGAGATCAGAGCTGAAAATGTGTTGCTGGAAAAGCGCAGCAGGTCAGGCAACATCCAAGGAGCAGGAGAATCGACGTTCCGGGCATAAGCCCTTCTTCAGGAATGAGGAAAGTGTGTCCAGCAGGCTAAGATAAAAGGTAGGGAGGAGGGTTGACTATCCGTCATCAGTCCTTGCCTTTCCAAGTACATGTACATCCTGTCCCTCAGGATTCCCTTCAACAACTTGCCCATCACCGACGTCAGGTTTACTGGTCAGTAGTACCCTGGCTTGTCCTTACTACATTTCGTAAATAATGCGACCACATCAGCCATCCTCCCGCCTTCCAGCACCTCACCTATAATGATCAATGATACGAAAATCTCAGTAAGATGCCCAGCAATCAGTTTCCTAGCTTCCCACAGTGTTCTAGGGTACACCTGATCAGGTCCTGGGGATTTATCTACTTTTATTCATTTCAAGACATCCAGCTCTTCCTACTCTGTAATATGGACATTTTTAAAGATGTCATCATCTATTTCCCTACATTCTATTTGGTAGAGGCATAAGACAGTGCTATTTTCTAGGTCTGTAGATTGATAGAAGCAAAAAATGGCCTTTAGTAGAGTGATATGCTGTTCTTGTCGGATGTGGGAGTTTAGGGAGAGTTTATGGGTTACTGAGGATTATATCTGCAATAAATGCCATTGGTTGCAAATCCTATCAGATTGAATGGATCAGTTGGAGAGGCAGTTAAAGGCAATGAGGAATTTACAAGAGCAAGGGGATGTGATGAATGGAAGTTATAGGAAGGGGGGAAAGTCTCAGATTTAGTCACATAGATGGGTTAACACCAGGAAAAGTAAGAGAGGTAGGCAGCTAGTGCAGGAGTCTTCTGTGGCTATCCCCATTTCAAACAAGTATGCTGTTTTGGAAAATATAGGGGGTGATGGATTTTCAGGGGAATGTAGCACAAACAGCCAAGATTTTGGTATTGAGACTGGCTCTAATGCAATGAGGGGTACATTGGTTTCCAAGAGATGGATTGTGTTTGGGGACTCTGTAGTTCAAGGTACAGACAGACGTTTCTGTGGTCAGCAATGAAAAATCAGAACAGTGTGTTGCTTCCCAGGATCAAGGGTGCAGAAGGGTCAGCAAGAGGCTATTGTACACATTGGAACCAGCGAAATAGGAAAGTAACAAGTTGCATTTCTGAAGGGACATTACAGAGAGTTAGGCAGGAATTTAAAAAGGAGGTCTTCGAGAGTAGTAATATCTGGATTACTCCTGGTGCTATGAGCTAGTGAGGGCAAGAATAGGAGAATACAGCAGATGAGTGCATGGCTGAGGAGCTGATGTATTGGAGAAGGAATCACATTACCTGTATAAGAAGGAAGGATTGCGCCTAACTTGGAAGGGGACTAAAATATTCGCAAGGAGATTTGCTAGAGCTGCTCGGGAGGATGTAAACTAGTAAGGTGGAGGGGTGGTAGTGGGACCCAGGGAGACAGTGAGGAAAGCAATCAGTCTGAGACTGGTCCAGTTGAGAACAGAAGTGAGTCAAACAGTCAGGGCAGGCAGGGACAAGGTAGGACTAATAAATTAAACTGCATCTATTTCAATGCAAGGGGCCTAACAGGGAAGGCAGATGAACTCAGAGCATGGTTAGGAAAATGGGACTGGGATATCATAGCAATTACAGAAACATGGCTCAGGGATGGGCAGGACTGGCAGTTTAATGTTCCAGGATACAAATGCTACAGGAAGGATAGAAAGGGAGGCAAGAGAGGAGGGGGAGTGGCTTTTTTGATAAGGGAGAGCATTACAGCTGTATTTAGGGAGGATATTCCCGATAATACATCCAGGGAAGTTATTTGGGTGGAATTGAGAAATAAGAAAGGGATGATAACCTTATTGGGATTGCATTATAGACCACCTAATAGTCAGAGAGAAATTGAGATAAAAATTTGTAAGGAGATCTCAGTTATCTGTAAGAATAATAGGGTGGTTATGGTAGGGGATTTTAACTTTCCAAACATTGACTGGGACCTCCATAGTGTTAAGGGTTTAGATGGAGAGGAATTTGTTAAGTGTGTACAAGACAATTTTCTGATTCAGTGTGTGGATGTACCTACTCGAGAAGGTGCAAAACTTGACCTCCTCTTGGGAAATAAGACAGGGCGGGTGACTGAGGTGTCAGTGGGGGAGCACTTTGGGGCCAGCGACCATAATTCTATTAGATTTAAAATAGCGATGGAAAAGGATAGACCAGATCTAAAAGTTGAAGTTCTAAATTGGAGAAAGGCCAATTTTGACGGTGATAGGTAAGAACTTTCAAAAGCTGTTTGGGGTCAGATGTTCGCAGGTAAAGGAACGGCTGGAAAATGGGAAGCCTTCAGAAATGAGATAACAAGAGTCCAGAGACAGTATATTCCTGTCAGGGTGAAATAAAAGGTTGGTAGGTATAGGGAATGCTGGATGATTAAAGAAATTGAGGGTTTGGTTAAGAAAAAGAAGAAAGCATATGTCAGGTATAGACAGGATAGATCGCGTGAATCCTTAGAAGAGTATAAAGGAAGTAAGAGTATACTTAAGAGAAAAATTAGAAGGGCAAAAAGGGGACATGAGATAGCTTTGGCAAATAGAGTTAAGGAGAATCCAAAGGGTTTTTACAAATACATTAAGGACAAAAGAGTAACAAAGGGTAACTAAGGAGAGAATAGGGCTCCTCAAAGATCAGCAAGGCGGCCTTTATGTGAGCCGCAGGAGATGGGGGAGATACTTAATGAGTATTTTGTATCAGTATTTACTGTGGAGAAGGACTTCGACCCACAATCTTGTGACTTTGAAGGCCCAACAATTCCAAATGACTCCCACATCATTTTGTTCTGGGAGTAATGGGCTGCTTTGTGTAGGTCTGATGGTCTGGAATCCATTTCTTCTGATACTAGACAGGCCATAGCTATAGTCACAAATCAACTGTACGTGCCCAAAGATATGAAGTGAACAGACCAAATGCAAATCACCAGTGGCCTCAACAGATGGTGGAAAGAAATTTAAGCACAACATAAAAATCTTTCCTGGAGTGACAGCTTGCAAGCTCCAAGATGACAATGTCCACATATAACAGATGGTTTTTTTAATCAACCCTGCCTCACTCGTCCCTGAAAAATATTCATGAGCTATAAATCTACACTGATAAAAACATTTTATCAAAAAAAAAATCTGTCATTGTTATCACTCTCTGATGTTTTCCTTCACCCAATGACCAGAATGGAGATGGTCAGCACCATCTGTTCATACCTCTATCAAGAGTCTGCACTCTCTTGTTAATAAAATTGCTGCTTCAGGACTGGTTTATCTACAGAAGACAGCCTATTGTCAGTGTACAGGTTTCATACAACCAGCTGAAATCTGAAGGTCAACTTGTCACAACATCTTACGAAGATGGAAATTTGGGAAGACTCGGAATCACAGCAAGATTTAATGTCAATGTACAGTATGCTCCACATATTTTGTACACTATAGAAACAACTTATAGGAACCTCTAACAAGCTGATCAAATTAAAACACCCTGTGGTACTGTTATACTTAATTTAGAATCAATTCCAATGGGGCTTCACAGAAACTTCAAGCACAGAAGGAATCCATTCAGTGTGTTGTATTCAAGTTGATTCTTTGAAAGAGCCCTTGTACTTTGTCTCAAATATGTGTTTCCTTTCAGAAAGTCTGTAATTTCCTCATCCTCAAGTCATTGTCCAGCTACTGTTTAAAATGAGTTTATAAAATTGGCTTCCACCAACTTTTCAAGTGAAGCCTTCAGATCCCAACAACTCTCTAATGAAACGTACTTCCTGTCCCCAGTGTAGATCTTCAATCTAAACTTACTCTAAATTTATGATGTCTCATTATTGACCCACTCACTCTATAGAAACAAAAAAAAAGGACTGCGGAATGCTAGAAATCAGAAAGAAAAACAGTAATTGCCGGAAAATTTCAGTGGGTTTGGCAGCACCAATGGAGAGAAAGTACAGTTAACTTGTTGTGTCCAGTGACTCTTCTTCAGAGGGGTCCTCTTCTCCTTCCCCTTGAGAAAGATGATGTCATATGCATTCAGATGGGATAACAGCTTTGGACCTTGACAAGACAAGAGCCACTACTTTTATTTGACTACTGAGTGGTTTTCCTCTACCACATTAGACCAATCAGGCTCTAACACCTAATAGGAAAAAGAATAGTGCCAAGAAATCATTCACAAAGATAAGCAATGGTAAGGATACATCATACAACATCTCACACATACAACTACTGTAGTCCACAGAGATAAGGAGCCACTTCTCTCTATGAAAATTGAAAACCTGTTGTCAATGTGTGGTGTTCATTGATTTACAGGGAAACCTGTAATCTGAGATCAAAAAATGGCACTCTCTATGGCAATTTATGAAACACACTATCTTTGTTTCACTTAGAAATGCTGAATAGGTACTTTTGACACAACTCCCTTTAACCATCAAGATTTATTTGATAGTTTACAACACAATTGTTTAAGGTGTAGGTTTGCTCGCTGAGCTGTAGGTTTGATATCCAGATGTTTCATTACCTGGCTAAGTAACATCATCAGTGGCGACCTCCAAGTGAAGCGAAGCTGTTGTCTCCTGCTTTCTATTTATATGTTTGTCCTAGATGGGGTTCCAGGGGTCTCTGGTGATGTCATTTCCTGTTCGTTTTCTGAGGGGTTGATAGATGGTATCTAGATCTATGTGTTTGTTTATAGCGTTGTGGTTAGAGTGCCAGACCTCTAGGAGTTCTCTGGCATGTCTTTGCTTAGCCTGTCCCAGGATAGATGTGTTGTCCCAGTCGAAATGGTGGTTTTTTTCCCTCCGTGTGTAGGGCTACGAGGGAGAGAGGGTCATGTCTTTTTGTGGCTAGCTGGTGTTCGTGTATCCTAGTGGCTAACTTTCTTCCTGTTTGTCCTACGTAGTGTTTGTGGCAGTCCTTGCATGGAATTTTGTAGATGATGTTGGTTTTGTCCATGGGATGTACTGGGTCTTTTAAGTTTGTTAGTTTTTGTCTGAGGACGTTGGTGGATTTGTGTGCTACTAGGATTCCGAGGGGTCTCAGTAGTCTGGCTGTCATTTCTGAAACTTCTTTGATGTATGGTAAGGTGGTTAGGGTTTCTGGCTGTGTTTGTTCTGCTTGTCGTGGTTTGTTCTTGAGGAATCTGCGGACTGTATTTTTTGAGTGTCCATTCTTCTTGAATACATTGTATAGGTGGTTCTCCTCTGTTTTCCGAAGTTCGTCTATGCTGCAGTGTGATGTGGCCCGTTGGAATAGTGTTCTGATACAGCTTTGTTTGTGTGTGTTGGGATGGTTGCTGGTGTAGTTAAGTATTTGGTCAATAAACAATTGTTTATAACAATATTTCTGGGACTTTGGAAGACTCAGAATGTACCTATGGCAATATAACTGTCGCCAACTGTGAACATCTTAAGACATCACTCCAACAGCACAATCTGCACAACCTTTAGTTATTAATTGTCCATGCCTATTGTTAAGTAGACTTCAAAATAGAATCCCTACAGCGTGGAAGCAGGCCATTCAGCCCATTGAGACTATATCAATCCTCTGAAGATCATCCCACCCAGATCCATCCCATTCCTGTAGCCCTGCATTTCCCATGGTTAACCCACCTAGCCTGTACATCCCTGGACACTACGGGTAATTTCCCATGGCCAATCCAGATGTACATCTTTCGACTGTGGGAGGAAACCAAGGCACCCGGAAGAAATGCACACAGATACAAGGAAAATGTGCAAACTCCACACAGTCACCTAAGGATAGAGTCAAACCTAAATCTCTGGCACTGTGAGACAGCAGTGCTAATCACTGAGCCACTATTCCACCCTGGCTACATAAGTTACATGACCCTGTCCATTTTGTCTCAAAGTAAAGATGAAGTTCCAAACGTTAACAACTTTACAAATCTTGTAATTGTCACAACATTCATAGCCACAGGATCACCTGAAATGGCTTCCCTTCTCACTCAATTCCACAACATTACCTTTGGTATCTCCCAGGGACATATTTAACCTTGTTCTTCTCTGATTTCTCATTAATTTATAACTCCATAGAACCATCATCCAAAAACACAGAGCAGTTTCCAAGTGTATGCTAATGTCACTGAGTAATATTGTACCACCATCTCTCTCAACTTCTCCAATGGTTTGAAATTGTCACACTCCTTGTCTAGCATTCAGTGTGGGTGAACAAAAATGTCTTCCAATACGGGGAATAGCAAAGCCATTCTCTTCAATATCCATACGCTCACCATTGCCACCATCTCTCTTCCTGGTAGCTATCATAACTTAAACCAGATTACTTGCTAGTTTGTTGTTATATTACTGACAATAATCCGTGCCATTAATAAGGTAACTAATTTCCATCTTTGTAATATTGGCTGATGGTGCTCACCTGCCTCAGCTCAATGTTGCTAAAACACTCATCCAATCTTTTGTTATCTCTGGTCTGAACAATTCAAACATTTTCTTGGCCAGTTGCCTACTTTGTACTCTCCACAAACTTGAAGGCATCCAAAATTCTGCTGCCTATGTCAGAACTTAGTTGAAATGAAATCATCCATCACCCCTGTAGTCATTGATTTATATTGTCTTCTCATTAAGCAACACCTCAATTTCACTGTTTTCCAATTCCTTCATGGCCTGACCCAATCGTATCTCTGCAACTTCATTGATTCCTGCAACTCACTGAGATATCTATGTTCCACTAATTCTGTGCTCTCAAGTTTCCTGTTTTTAAATCAATTCAACATCATCAGTCATTCCTTCAGTTACAAGGGCCTTAAGCTTTGTAACTGCTTCCGAAAATCTTTTTGCATCTTTATCCTCTGTTAAAATGTATCTTAAAACCTACATTTTGGACAAACATTTGGATAATTCTTTACCTTATTTATTGTTAGGGCTTTGTTATAAATTTTACTTCGCAATACCTTGGGACATATATATGATCTAAAGGCATTGTAGTTGGAATGTTCCCCTCCCTGGTGTGGTGAAAATAATGGCAAGTGCAGTGACAAAATATGTGAGAATGAAAAGGAATACCAAATTCTTTTTGACTAAAAGAATTTTCCTGGCTTGCCCTCCTAATTCAGTGTTGTGGAGAGATCAGTGCAAGTCATAGACAATGGTCAGTCTGGATATCAGCTACAGTTTGTCATGGGTGTTTGGTCAATAATTGTCAGGGAGCTTCTCAGGCAAGAGAGCATGGAGAGAAGTGGGAAACTCAGATCTGAGAATGGGTGCCATTTGTACTGGGTCACTGAGTGAACAAATGTAATGATAAGGACAATCACTGAGACAATCATTGATAGCAATGTCAGTGAATGGGAGAAAACTGGGAGATTTGGAAGGAGAGATTCAACCAGGTCACAGAAACACTGGCTTCTACGTGAGGAAGTTGCAGAATCAACAAGAGAATAGGAATTTCCAAAGTCATGGCTCTGGGTATAGTGCTACATTAACGTGAAAGGGGATCAACCAAAATTGGTTACTGGGGCACAGGGTGACCAACACAAAAGGGAGCGCATTTAGACTAAGTTGCTTTGAAATGCTTGAATATTCTGTAGGACACGGTGAATCAGCAAGAGGTGGGGTTTAGTGGAGCTTTCCTTGGCCAACCACTGCACAATGAGGAAGAGTAGATATGTGAGCTGCCCATTCTCTTTTCCAGCCTTGAGTGGCACTATACACCTTGAAATGTTGATAGATAGAATGACCTTTCCCTGTGTTGGTATGTGGAATCATTACTGAATCTTTACTTTCACTTAAAATGTGGATCTACGTGTGAAATGATGTGTGCAGGCCAGAGCCTGGTATGTTTCCTTCACATTGTGATTAGCCGCAGTGTTGTCCCCATTAAAGTACAACACCTTGGCTGCAATCCTTAACATCAGGGTGTAAGGATACCTGATGTCTGAGTCCAAGTGCACTAAAGGAGTTAGCTACTTCTGACATTCAGCAGTGCTTACTGATTGCAAATTCCTCCACCCTTGGGTTGTCTGCAGACATCTCGCATATAAGTGCGACTTAATCATGTCCTACAGTGAAAATTATACTGCAACACACATTTAACAGTATAAGTGAAAATATGTTATTGGAAAGGGGTAACATGGTGGTTTAGGGGGGCACAGTGGCTAGTACCACTGCCTTGCAGTGCCAGGAACCCGGGTTCAATTCCAGAACCAGGTGACTGCCTTTGTGGAGCTTGCACATACTCCCTGTGCCCGTGTGGGTTTCTTCCCACAGTCCAAAGATGTGCATTAGCCACAGTAAATGCAATGTAATGGGGACAGGGTGGGGTGCCGGGATGCTGTTCAGACGGTTAGTGGGGACTCAACGAGCTGAATGGCCTCTTCCTGTGTTGTAGGAATTGAATGATTTTAAATGATAGTTTATTTCTATGATATTGCACCTGTTCTAATTATGTGCATGCAATATGTTTTCATCATCCTCTGTCTCCCATTAAATGTAAGTGCAGGTCTGACTTGCAATCTAGGATGGAGGGTGGTGGCTCTGTGGTTGGCATTTGGAGACAATGGCCAGTATTCCCTGGCACCTTTGGGCCTAACTAGGGGGCCCAGGTTTGTTGAGAGTTTCCTGCACAGATGGAGGATCAGTTTCCTCATTTGTACTGTTGCAGGTTTTGGGAGGAGTTGGAGGGGAAGAACACTTCTGGAGTTCAGTGTCATTCCTCATCCTCATTGTGGGTGATTTGTAGGCATCATCCCAACTCCCTGAGAGGAAACGGGCAATTAGATTGAGGACAAGATTTCTTGTCCTCCCTTCGCCTTGCCATTGGTGCTTATCATTGATGGCTAAAGTGATGGAGTGTAGGTCCATGTACACATTCAGAAAACACCATTGGATCTAGGTCTCCAAGACAGTTGCCAAGCAGTCTATAGAGGCAGCCAGGTGAATGTGTATCAGAATCAGCACATATTGAGAATATTGGTGGACTCCTACATTCTTCAATCAGCTGTGTTGCCTGATGTTCCTGTGCCTCTTTGCAGTTTGACCAATCATTAATGGGCAAGAACAAAGGCATGTCTTCTACCCAAGACCATATAGATGCCTGGTCTCCAGGAAACTGAGGTACCTCTTCCCTAACTTGCTACAGAGAATTAGACCTACTGAAACCATGTGATATTGGCCTCAATACATTAACTCTGTTTGTCTGACTTCAACACCGGCACCTCCACATCATGGCCACAGATCCTGCCAAACCTATATTTCTCCATAACCTTCTGTTTTAAATACAAGTCATTGTCATTGCTGTTGGTATCTGACTATGAGCACATAACACATCAGAGCAATCCTGAGTAGAGAGCTTGCACACCTACTGTATAGGACTATTCTCCCCACTCCCATTGTAGAGCAGTAGTACAAACTGGTTACATAGATTCTTAAGGAGATAACGTATGAAAATAGCTGTCAAAAGTCAGGTGACCTGCGATCTGTGAACAAAAAAATTAACGGATAACCGAACATAGTTCTGAAAAGTTTATAAAATGTAAGTGACCCTGGGTGGAATTCCCCCTCTTTCAAAGACATTCACGATGTGAATCCAACTATGAATTTTACCACCTATTGACTGGGTGTTTACCAAAACCCAACAATCAGTTGCTGCCCCAATGTAGTGTACTGAAGTTGAATACCTAACAAAACAAGCTGCAGGGGAACCAACTTACTACTAACAGGTGTGAACAGGCACCATTCATCTTTCATTATAAAGCAAGGCTTCTAACTTCAAATCATTTGTGGGGGACAATAAAAATATTGATTGTATGTCCTAAGTCACTTCAGAAAACAAGTCTTGTTACACCAGAAGAGAATCCAACAAATCAGTCTGGAAATCATCAAGACCAGAGGGACCAACCAAAAGAATGTGGAGTATTATGTTCAGTTTTGGTTACCTTGATATAGGAACGATGTTATTAAACTGGAAAGAATGCAGAAGAAATATACCAGGATGTTGCCAGGACTTGACAGTCTGAGTTATAGGGAGAGCTTGAACAAGCTGGGACATTTTTCTTTAGAGCGTAGGAGACTGAGGGGGGATCTTTTGAGTTGTGTAAGATCATGACAGACATGGCTAGGGTGAATGCACTCAACTTTTTTGCAGTGTTGGGGTATCAAGGACCATACGGCATCAGTTTAAGGTTAGAGGGGAAAGAAGAAAAGGGAACCTGAGGGGTTACCTTTTTACACAGAGGGTGGTGCGCTTATGGAATGAGTTGCCAGAGGAAGTGGTTGAGGCTGTTACGTTAACACCATTTAAAAGGCATTTAGAGAAATACATGGATAAGAAAGGTTTAGAAGGATATGGGCCAAGAACAGGGAAATGTGGTTAGCGTGGACGGACATTTTGGTCGGCTTGGACCAGTTTGGGCCAAAGGGTCTATCTCTATACTGTAGGACTCTGTGGCCCGATAACTGAACATCTCTTGGCAGCCAGTCACTCCAGGCAGGATGAGGGAGCCTTATTGTTTTCACCCCTTCGGATAGCAGCTCCATCTCATAGAATCCCTACCGTGTGGAAGCAGACCATTCAGCCCATTGAGTCTACACCAACCTCCGAAGAGCATCCAATTTAGACCTGCCCATCCCTGTAACACTGCAATTTCCACCTAACCTGCACATCCCTGGACAATATGGGCAATTTAGCATGGCCAATGCACCCAACCTGCACATCTGTGGATTGCGGGAGGAAACCGGAGCACCCAGAGGAACCCCATGCAAACACGGGGAGAAGATGCAAACTCCATACAAACATGGAATCAAATCTGGGACCCCGCCACTGTGAGGCAGCAGTGCTAACCACTGAGACACCGATCTGGAAGTGCAGAGTCGAGGCCGGACATGAGCTTTTGTTTAATCACGCAAGTGGGATTATGTTATTTTGCTAATAATTTGCATGTTTTGATCTTCAGAATCAAGCAGTATGTTCCCTCCAAAACACAAATTTTGTTGCAGACAGCTGAGAGTTAAGGAGACGGCAGAAAAAATATCATCCCACTGTCTCGCTTCCATTTTCTGCATGTTGAAAAGCAAGTCAAAATGACAGACAGCAGAGTTTTCCATGTAACAAACAGAGAAAAAGCAGTATTTTGGTTATGAGATAGTTTAGGAACAACACAAAGAGAAAAATCATGCAGATCAGAAAACGTGGCAATAACAAACGCAATTCAACAATAAAATTCACTAAACTTAGACAGAAAAGCAAATGGGGAGTCTTCCTCACAGCCCTCACCTTCCACTTTTCTCTGTAACTAGGCAACATTTCCGAGTGACAGCGAGAAAAAAAGCTGTCCCTGTAGATTTGAGGCAATTTGCACCAGTTTGCCTGGTTCAATTAGAAACTTTGATAATCTAAAATGGGTTTCTCAATTCCTGCTGTGTGCATACATTCCTATTAACTATGCATGGCTCCCAGCCTGGTCTCCTCAAGATTGTATCTTTCTCATGCTGATTCTTCCAATTCATGACAGTGATTTATTCCCTTGGACATCCCATAGCACAACAGAATTACCTCATACAGTGTTTCAGGAATGAAGTTCAAGATGATAAGTTTGTCAGGACTGACTTTCTCATCTCTCTTTATGGTAGGTACATGCCATGAGTTTTACTATTGCCTAACTACTGTTATATAAAACTGCATCAGAATTTCCTTACTCCTGGATTCACAGTCTTGAATAATAAAAGTGAGTATTCCATAAGCTTTATTAACTACCTGTCCTGCTGCCTTCAAGGAGCTGTGAAGTGGTTATTTTGGAGTTGAGAACAGGCTATCAACACCATCCCATGATCCTATTGTCTGATACTATTTTGAGAGTGGGTAGATACTTTACTTACAATAGACACTCATGCACTATATTGGCGTTTCAAAATGTTTGTAAAGGTGATGAGTCTCTGCAGGTTTATGAAAATGGAGGCTGAGGCTTGAAAGCAGAGGGTCTGCTCGGGGTGGGGGGGGGGAGGAGAGAGAAAGGGGTGGAGTTTTCTACACAATGGTTCAAAAAGGCAACTGCTGATGCTAAAGTGATATTGCCTCAGGCTCATCTGATTTTCATTCGTAGCTTTGAGTAAACAATACTTGTGCACTTTAGACCTGGTAGGGGAACATTCAAAGTTATTGGAGGTTTTATTTTGGAGAAGCATGTAACTCTTTTTGGAGAGGTAAGATGCCCTTATGGACATTCTGACAGGATACCTTTGGGGGAGGTCAGTTGCCATTTAGGATTATTAAAAGTAAACATGAACGGGTGTAACAGTGGTATACATTTAATGAACTGCCAATCTAATTGGAATTATCAAAGGAGTTTTCAGAAAGGTCTATTGAGGTCAAAAGAAACAGACAAAAAATGGACTGCCAAAAGGTGCAGTAAAGAGAGTTGTCAAAATAAACTGTCAATAGATTACCAAAGGGAGCTGTCAAGATGTCAACACATTTGAAACTATTCAAAATATTTGAAATAAAAATTAGTGCTCACCACTTTACACAGTCTCTCGTCATAAATCTGATGACTAGCATTAGAGAACTGATTCTACAACCTTATATTATCTCAGTGGGTTGACTGTCAGATGACAGATTGATTGACAACTCCAGGTGGTTTATGAGTTTTTGAAGTGGAGCTATGTATTTCAGCATTTTCCATTAAAGGTGAACGAACATTAAATATAGCTTTTTTTTAATGAACGAGATGAGTTTATTTTTTATTCATTTTGACAAATCTGGGTGTTGCAAGCTGGCCAGTATTTATTGCCTAGTCCCTAGTTGCCCTTGAGAAGGTAGTGGTTAGCTGCCTTCTATAACCACTGCACTCCACCTGCTGTAGGTTGACCCACAATGCCCTGAGGAGGGAATTCCAAGATTTTAACCCAGCAACAGTGAAGGAACAGCGATATATTTCCAAGTCAGGATGATGAGTGGCTTGGGGGGATCTTGAAGGGGGTGGTGTTCCCATATATCTGCTGCCCTTGTCCTTCTAGATGGAAGTGGTCATGGGTTTGGGAAGTACTATGTGAGGATCTTTGGTGAATTTCTGCAGTGCATCCTGTAGATAGTGCATATTGCTGCTACTGAGTGCAGGTGGTGGAGGGAGTGATTGCTTGTGGATGTACTGCCAATGAAGCGGGCTGCTTTGTCTTGAATGGTGTCAAGCTTTTTGAGTGTTGTTGGTGCTGCACCCATCCAGGCAAGTGGGGAGTATTCCATCACACTCCTGACTTGTGCCTTGTAGATGGTGAACAGCCTCTCAGGGGTCAGGAGGTGAGTTACTCATTATTTTGAAATAATGAACTTGGTACACACTAAATAATATTATTTAATCACTGCTTATGTCCTTGAGTCTGCTCAGGCAGTTATTGGGTGATAACTGTGTCTGGTTGTGGGAGTAATCAGGTTTGGTCAGAGAGGCAGCTTAGCGTCAGATCAGGTTGGGGATAGATGGGGCGGTGAGTGGGCTGGGGTGTACAGTCCTTTGTAGTGCTCAGTGCTCATTGAGTTACACATTGCTTAAAACACTTAGACTATCTAACATTTCCTTGGTAATTATTCATGTAACTGGCCCAAGTCTCTGAACCTGAGCTTATGGCCAGAAAGATTCTTGAAAATCTCGATAGCAGGAAATTAGTTTTCAGAAGCTTAAACCTCACAGGCAATTCCCCAACCTGTTAAAGGTCAGAACTTCCATTGAGTCCTGATATGCATCTTTCAACGTACCTCAGAATGATTCAGGTCCAGCATTTCCTTGTACAATATATTAAATAAGAAAATATCTGCTTGTGAAAATGAACGTAGGGCTGAACATTATACTCTTCTGGGGGTGGTTGGCAAATTAGGGGCAATTCCATGAACTTGGCTTCCTGTGCCTACTTGATGCCAGACTCTCCACTCCCAGTTGTGCCAGGGGATTGATCAGGTGCTGCACCAACCATGGCTCAGTTGAGGCCTTCCAGTGACCTGTTAAGGGGTCAGTGCAATTGTACCCTCAGCAGTTGCCAGCTGGTGCCAAGTTGAAAGTCTCGTACATTTCATTTCTCCATTGTGGGCAAGTGCAAAACCATTTTACCAGTTCCTATCTCATGACCACTCCGTATCCGGTCTCCTCTCCATCCTGGCCTGGCCACTACAACCCTTTTAGTAGGGCCTGACAGCCTGATGAGTGATAGCCCATTGTAGCTTTGAATGATCCATCAAACATTAAAGGAGCTGAAAGAATAGATACTTTTTTGTGTGAATCTAACTCTGCTGCCAATATGGCAAGTTGAATTTAATATTAGCTAGGACACTGAACTTCACCTGGACAGGCTAGTGCATATTTAAATATGAGCATCTTATGCTCCCAATCGTAATGAATTATTTGTACTTTACTTAAAGGAATTACAAAATTGAACCTTTACATTTTGCATGCAGCAGGACTAAGAGGCAAAACTCAGGATTCAAAATGGGACACCAGTTAATGCCACATGAGAAGAGGCTGATGAATGGCTGAGACATCATTGCCTTGAAGATGCAGTAGGAGCAGTTAACTGTCAACTTTAATAATCAGGCCTAGCATACAGACTCTGATTGGTCAGCATGTTGCCATTGGGAATACATCCAAAATTGGCAGTCACCAAGACCCTTGTTTTAATCAGGGAGAAAGGTCCAATGTAGATAAGGCTTTCTTTTGGCAACATAAAACAGTATCCTGTGTGTTAATATATGTAGCTTCTAGCATAAACATACACATCATATTGCGAGGCCGATTGATAATCTTATATTGGTTCTCAGTGTAATTCCTAGCACAGTCCAAATTATTTAAAAAAGCATTGTCTAGTATCAGAATTACATCTCATGCTGGACATAGTATAATGAAGTTTGATGCATGGGTTGAGTGAGCATGATCAACACGTTGCCCATTGCAAACAGTTAATGGGGTGTGTTGTCTGTTAAATGAGCTATTATGTTGTATCCAAAAGATGATAACTGGTTAACTGGCATAATTTAAGAAACCCTCAAACTTGCCCATCAGCTAACCCTATGGGCAGTGTTGCCTTTTTATTGATATGAGACCTTACTTCACAATTGAGCTTAAGTATGAAACATAACAGCTGCTTTCTTCCTCGACAGAACTGTACACCACCCCATGTGCATTAAGGATTTTATGAATTGGAAAATTCACCAAACGTTTTATGAAGCAGTAGAAATAACTCAGCCTTCTGCCGGGCTGGCCCTTTCAACAAGATACAATAAAAATTTCAATGGTTTCATTCCAGATTTCATTTTTCAAGTACTGCCTGGAAAGGGAAATGAACCGATCATTTTACTGCAGCATATTTTCCTTCATTGTAATTGAAATTCTGTCTGGACGTGTGAGGAAAGAATATTGTTCGACAAGAACAATTGTGGAATGCCATCCTCTCTGCAGGTTGACACTGTCCTGTTATTCGGTGAGCTGCAAGGGTAATCTGTATACCAGTCAGTGCTATAATACTGCTGAGATGGAGAAAAGCCCTATTTCAGATGCTCAGATAAACCCATGGGAGTTTTGTGCATCTCCATGTGTATATGTATAGCATTATTGAAAAACTTAATTACTTACAATAAACTTGTCAGAAACTGTGGAAATTCAATTACAATCTGTCGCTTCGCATGAAGGGCATGGTTTCTGCATGTTATGAAGTTATTGAACGAGATAAAAGAGACCAGATTTTGAATATGACTATGTATGACACAACAGAAAAGTTGCTTTTCCCAAGAGGTTATAGGTCAATTTTCCCCTTTCTGTTTCACAGCATAATCAGTGATGATTCGCCATCATGTTTCAACTCACTCCTGTGTTCAATTTGCCAGGAGGTGGAGAGGCAAACATCATGCCTCTACTTGGAAATTGCCATGAGAGGGACCAGGGCCTAAGGCAGGAATGGGGGGGTTTGAAACCACTACTAGACCCGAGGCTGTGAGCAGCAGAGGGGGAGCTAGTCTATTACCAGGTTCCAAACAGTGATAGAGAGTATTATCAGTGTCAGATCCCAGCTGTGAAGGGAATAAGACCAGTATCAGGCCCCAGGCTGTGAGCAAGAGAGGAGGGTGAGACAGCAACCACATCCAGTTTGTGGGCAGGATAGAGATACCAAGAATGTGGATTAATTAGAAATGTGTAGGCAGTTGAGTGTTGGGGCTTCTCAGGGATTGGTGGTTGGGAGAGAATTCTCTACTGATAATGTTTTGGGCTGGGAAATAGGCATTGGGAAAAAATAGCTTGGGCTGAAATTGTTTAATTTTTGCAACTTCATCTGATGCATTTTGTAAATATTCCTTTGCTTCTCTCACATCTCAGTAAGGGCCATGTGTCTTTGATTGCAACATTGCTTGCTGCTCCTGCACCCAATAGCATTACTCTTGGAGGAGATTGGATTGTCTTCCAATGTCATCTGAGGGCTGTACTCAGGTTGATTTGTTTTAGAGTGAGACTCCTTGCATGACAATATTAATTCCATCCACCTTCTAGTTCTCCTTTTGAGCTTTCTCAGCTTCCCGCACTCTCACTCAACCACTTTGCTTATCTGACTTTCTTATCGTGTCTCTCTATCTCATTCCCTGTGCCTCTCAGTTATCTGCAAGGAAGCAGTACCTGTCGCAGCATTGGATTTCTGTGATTTGGGACCCAGATTTTAGTTTATCTTGAAACCTTGTCATTTCTGTCAGTCTTGAATTTAGACATTCTTCCTTGGTTTGGTAGATGAACTTACAGAGTACAGTAATTTCTTACTTTATGCAGTAAACTCTGCCTTTTTAAATGCTGGCAAGATGTATTTGTTTTCTAGCTTAGAGGATATAAACTACAGGTGCATTTTGTTGCCTGGACACAATCGGCATACCCGACTGTGCATCACTGCACTGCAAAATTATTCCAATCCTTTTCCTAGTTGTCTCCAGTAGGTTGACCAGCTGGTATTTCAGTTAGTCAGGGAACACAGCTGCTGCACTGATGTGCAAACAGAGTTATGTTTTGCCATTCACTGTTCTGGTGTGGGGATTTCTCACGTGACCAAGGAGCTGCAGTCAGCGCTCAGAGGTGCAAAAAACAGAATGAGGTTGCGACTTCGATCTGCTGTGTACTCTTCTCTGCTGATTCTGCCCCTGGGCTGACATCCCTTTCACTTGCAGCTAATGGGCCAGAACAAGAAATCTGAATGATGAGCTTGGCTGGGACCTAACCTTTAATACAAAAAGCTACCTGTAGAGGCTGAATGACAGTGAGTGCAGCAGCAAAATAGCCAAAAGCATCTGCTCACTGATTCTGCTTAGCATCAGAACATGCACAGAGCAGTAATTACAGCTAATCATATTTGTACTGCATATTAAATACGATCGAATTTTTATTCATAGTCTCACCTAAATGGAATGCATAGTTATGCAGCAAATAAAATGTATGTTATGTATTCAATATAAGTTCAAAAAAGTTTAAAAGCATTAAAATCTTACTCTACACTATAAAATACACTACCCATGTTTCAAATATTTCAAATCTATTCAGTGGAATGCTGTGACACATTACGAAGAATTATGCATGTAACACTAATTATACAGTAATTTAAAATCTATAGCCCTGAAATAGAGCCCTTATATTCGATATGGTAATTATTGTAGTAAAAACAGAAGTCCATTCATCTATATAATAGAAAGATTTGTGCCTTTAGCGAAAATGGTGAAGGCAAGTGTAGAAAGCAAATAAAAACAATATAGGGGTAGAGAAATAATTAGAGCAGCCAATTATACAGTGAGAGAGATACAATTGTTTCTAAATTTTCTGTCAGGGATTGATGAATAGATGAACAATACTTGGCTAATGATTCATTAGTCTTGAATTATGAAGCATATACCAAAAACTAAAATTCACTATTTAGACATAATTGATTTCAGTTAGCTTTGGTCTGAAACGTGGATTGATACAATTATAAGCTTGAGGTTGTAAGATGTCTCTAAATGAGGGTGAAACGAAATTAAAATGGATGTTCTGGAATTACAAGCAAATCGTTTTCATTATTTATTCATGGGTTACAAGAATTGTTACCAAGGTTATTTTTTTGAAAACCCATCCATAACTGCTTTTGAGAAGGTGTTGGTGAGCTACCAGTATGGGCTGCTGCAGGGAAGGGGTTTCTCACTCTTGACCCAGGGACAGTGAAGGGACATGATACAGTTCTAAATCAGGATAGTGTGTAGTTTGGAGGTGAACTTGCAGATGGCACTGTCCCCACTTGTTTGCTTTGCTTCTCCTTCTATGTGGTAGAGGTCCTAGTCGGAAAGACTTGTCAAAACAGCCATATCTACAAATCTGACCTTGTGATAGACTAAAGGCCATTGATGAAGCAGCCGAAGATGATTGAACCTGTGGATATTGCTCTGAGCAACTCTTGCAGTGATATCTGGGGATAAGGTAATTGCCCTCAAACAAGCACAGATGTTTTCCACTGCGTTAAGCGTGACATAAATCACTAAGAAAATTTCAATTTGCAATGGTTCCCATTGAATTCAGTTTTACAGGGGGATCCTTGGTGCTATGATTGGTCAAATATTACAATGATGTCAAAGGCAGTCACTCCCATATCACCTCTTGAATTCAAATTGTTTGATGACTACTCTAATGAGAGTAGAGAGAAAATGAGGACTGCAAATGCTGGAGAGTCGGAGTTGAAAAGTGTGACACACGAAAAGCAGATCAGACAGCATCCAAGGAGCAGGAAAGTCGACATTTCTGGCATAAACCCTTCTTTAGGAATGGCGAGGTTGGGGGAGAGGGGGGGAAGGGGGCTGGGAGATAAATAGGAAGATGGGGGTGGTGCTGAGGGGTGGGGGAGGTAGCTGGGAAGGTGATAGGTGGATGCAGGTGGGGTGATTGTGATAGATCAGTGGGGAAGTTAGAGCAGATAGATGGGAAGGAAGATGGACAAGTGGGACAGGTCAAGAGGAGGGTGCTGAGTTGGAGGGCTGGATATGAGATAACATGGGGAGGAGGGAAGATATGGAAACTAGTGAAGTCAATGTTGATGCCACGTGGTTGAAGGGTGGCAAGATGGAAGATGAGGCATTCTTCCTCTAGTCATTGAATGGCTTGGATTTGGTGATGGAGGAGGCCCAGGACTTGCATGTTGTTGGGGGAGTGAGAGGGGAAGTTGAAGTGGTGGGTCACAGGGCAATGGGGTTGTTGATGCATGTGTCCCAGAGATGTTCCCTGAAACAAGTTGACGTCTGTCTCTCCAATGTAGAGGAGACCACATCGAAAGCAACGGACACAGTAGATGAGGTGAGCGGATGTGCAGTAAAATCTCTGTCGGATGTGAAAAGATACTTTGGGGCCTTGAACAGAGATGAGGGGGTAGGTGTGGGTGCAGGCTATACACACCTTGTGGCAGCAAGAGAAGGTGCCGAGTGTGGAGGGTGTTTGGTGGGGGTGGGGGGTGTGGACCTAATAAGAGAGTCACAGAGGGAATGGTCTCTGTGGAACACAGATAGGGGTGGGGCGGAAAATATGTCTCTGGGGGTGGGGTCTGATTGGAGGTGGCAGAAATGGCATTGGATACCAAGTGATAGGATTTCAGTGGACCATTCCTTCTCGATGCTACGTCTCTAGATAAGACACTGAGAGCCTTAAATAGGGAATCCTTTCTGAGAGAAACAAGTCTACATGCGTTTGCCTATTAAGTTTTTTGCAGAGTGCGCAAACCTCCTAGCCAGCCTGCCAATGATTTAATATTACAGCTATGAGATATGGTCCAAATAACTGCTTAAAGTCCTCAACTGGCTGTAAAATGGGCCTTCACACCATAGACATAAGGTGATGGAGGAAGGAAGACAAGGGGGTCCTTACCCATTACCTTTCCACCCAATTAACTGCTACCATATTTACCACAGGGGAATTCAATTCTGCTCACTATTCCATCAAGAGCTCTTTGGAACTAAAGTAAGTAAATAAGCTTTGAATAAATATGAAAGCTGGGGGAAGGTGGTGCGAATAAAAGGGGAGGTGCGTGTTAGAGTGGAGGGCAGGAGAGACTAAATCTCAGAAATGTTCAGGATACAAAATGCAAAAGTTGCAGTCAAGGAACAAAGGGCTCAATTTTATCAGAGGTGTCTTGGGGTGTTTCATGAAGGGTTTCTCCCAGTGATTCCCAGCAAAGTTTCTCATGCAACTCAATTCACTAGCTATGTATTATACTGCTAAGACCCCCCCATTCCCACTATCAGCTTCTCGCCATTGGTGGAAATGCTCACCGCTGCTGGGTCATCCTGGGATTCCCAGGTTATCACCATATTTAAAACACACTTAGAGAGTCACAGAGTCATACAGCACAGAAACAGACCCTGCACTAAGAGTCTGGACCTGTCCTATGTGGTTTGCATACACAAGGAATTGCTCTTGAGATGGTGGAAGGGAATGAGTTAGCTTCTTCCTTCACCAACAGAGACCTGGAGATTCTCACCGATGGGGTGATGCAGGGGAAGGCTGTCCTCATTCCTCAGGTCCGTCAGAGAAAATCACACAACCAGACCCTACCGGCCCTGAGCCAAGGTTGCCATCCAGGGCAGGGACATCTCTGCAGTACAGAGGAATATCCAGCAATACCACAATAAGGTGACTTACAATCTGTGTTTTATGAGGGTAAAGGCCTCTCTCTGCTACAACACACTCAAAATACATTCTGCTTCCTCTGTCCATCTTCCAACTATACAGCAGATTCTGTTGACTCCAGCTGTGGACAATATCAGAAAGAAAGCAGCTCCTGCAACATAATCGTTCGCCAGTCACATCCCAAACAAGTAACATTTGAACAATGTCCTTCAAACACCTGGGTACATGGGGACTCCTTACAAGAAGGCAGATGGGCAGTGTTCCCTCAAAGCTGTGCAGCACGTAGCTACTCGGAGGTTCCTCTGACATTCCACTCAAGCCGACATGTAGACCTGCAGTTTTGGAAGTTGTTGTGTATGGTCCGAGGAGGTCTGTGCACTGAAACAAAAAAACAAGAAGGCATATTGTTGGTAGAATTCCCCAACCTAGCTTTTGCACAGCATTGCCCAATTTAAATGTCTGTTGCTCAACACTTCTGGTGCACTCACAGTGGGGGATTGTATATGCAGTAGAAACTATGACGGTCCCCACATTGAACCCCTACATAGGAAAGGCAACAGTGCCCATATGATCATGGTGTGGGCATTTTACAGTCCGGGTTGTGAGGTAATTGCTACTTTGGCAAATAGAGCATATATTTCCAGGCCACAAAACATTTCTGTACCTCATAGCTATGAGTATGATTGATTCATAATATTAAATGATGTGGTCAAGAGTGCTTGTGGCCAAGACTTTTAGTCGACTTGGTAGGTCACTGCTTAAGGTACACAACCAGTATTTTATGAAGACATTTCTTTCACCTTTACTGTGTGGGTGTTTGTTTAGAGCTATTGACCCTTGAAGGGTCTCACATTGCAGAAAATGGACCACCGTCACTCAGATATTAAACACTTACTCCACTGGTGAGGTTGCAGCTATTTTGATTTAAATTGTGTCGTTGTAATTTGGATAAAGATGGAAGACAATAGTGGTTGTGCTTCATAGATCGAGTCTTAGACCCAAATAGTCCCATCTTGTTGACCCCTGAAGCTGACGTATTTCCTTTTCCCTCTTTGCCCTCCCCTCACTGCAAACCTCCTTGGCGTGACTTTCCTCAAGTTCCCATTCGATCCATTTACTTAACTGTTCACCTCTGCTCCCTGAGGCCCAGGCATCTCATGTAGTCATTTCAGACATGGTAATGCACTGTCTCCATGGGGTCCACTTTCTCCCCCCAGATTGACTTCAAATGACATCCTTGACCAAACCCAATCCCTGGACTGATATTGGACAATTGACTTACTGTTCAAGTATCCTCTTGCTGAAGGCTGTTTCCCATGACCTGACTGACTTCTCCCCTAGATTTTGAGATATGCCTATTTGCATAATGCACATGCAGTGCATTTGCCATGTAAGCTGCTGGGACATGGTGCAGGATGTAGCACAGTGCTGTACAGCAACACCTCCTTGCCCTTGACTGATCCCTACATCTGAGGTAAAAACAATGGCTGCAGATGCTGGAAAGCAAATACTGGATTAGTGGTGCTGGAAGAGCACAGCAGTTCAGGCAGCATCCAACGAGCAGCGAAATTGACGTTTCAGGCAAAAGCCCTTCATCAGGAATAAAGGCAGTGAGCCTGAAGCATGGAGAGATAAGCTAGAGGAGGGTGGGGGTGGGGAGAGAGTAGCATAGAGTACAATGGGTGAGTGGGGGAGGAGATGAAGGTGATAGGTCAAGGAGGAGAGGGTGGAGTGGATAGGTGGAAAAGGAGATAGGCAGGTCGGACAAGTCCGGACAAGTCAAGGAGACAGTGCTGAGCTGGAAGTTTGAAACTAGGATGAGGTGGGGGAAGGGGAAATGAGGAAGCTGTTGAAGTCCACATTGATGCCCTGGGGTTGAAGTGTTCCGAGGCGGAAGATGAGGCGTTCTTCCTCCAGGCGTCTGGTGGTGAGGGAGCGGCTGTGAAGGAGGCCCAGGACCTCCATGTCCTCGGCAGAGTGAGAGGGGGAGTTGAAATGTTGGGCCACGGGGCGGTTTGGTTGATTGGTGCGGGTGTCTCGGAGATGTTCCCTAAAGCGCTCTGCTAGGAGGCGCCCAGTCTCCCCAATGTAGAGGAGACCACATCGGGAGCAACGGATACAATAAATGATATTAGTGGGTGTGCAGGTAAAACTTTGATGGATATGGAAGGCTCCTTTAGGGAGCCTTTACGTGTATGGAATAAGCTGCCAGATGAAGTGGTGGAGGCTGGTACAATTGCGATATTTAAAAGGCATTTGGATGCATGTATGAATAGGAAGGGTTTGGAGGGATATGGGCCAGGTGCTGGCAGGTGGGACTAGATTGGGTTGGGGTATTTGGTCGGCATGAACAGGTTGGGCCGAAGGGTCTGTTCACATGCTGTACATCTCTATGACTCTATGACATTCACCATGAGTGTGAATGGCAGCATAATGAGCAAAAGCAAAACTGTGTGCAAAGAAAAAGAAGAAAAATGGAGGGACAATGTTTACTGTCTGAAATTTTACACATTGTTGGGTGGGTGTTGGTATTGTAGCTATACTGGAACAGCTTGGATCGGGGTGTGGCTAGTTCTGGAGCACAGGTTTTGGGTTAGATAGTAGTGTTACAGAATCACTTGTGATGCTAAATTTCCAGTTTATTTTCATGTCAAACACCCAAAATAATTTTATTCCAGAATTAAGTGAGTTATTTTCCTGGTCATCCATAATTCCAGTAATGAATACTGAAACCTTTCTTTGCACTGCTGCACCTTTGTCCAGAGAGAAGCAACTTGATTTTCTTGATCAAAAGACAACAGCTTAACTGCACACCCTAAAGCATCCTTTTGAAGAGCTCATTTACATAGAGGGAAGGTAGAAGATTGCCTCTGTAAAAGCATTGCTGAAGAATAAGTAGACAAATTACAGTAAGCGTTTCTAGGGGCCTTATTCAAATGCTTGCAGCGGGAGGCAAAATGAAAGCAAGCATTACCAGAAAAGCTATGCTATAAATAGGGCTACTTTGTTCTATTTTGACGTTACAGAATTGGCAGGCCCCTGAGGGAAGGTGTAACGTAATTGCCTCATGTTTGATTCTTTGATTCATATTGCATATGTTCTACATATAGGTTTAAAAAAAATCAATGATTAAAAGTGACAAAGATAATGCCTGGTAATGTGATACAACATTTCTCCAATTATTCTATTAATTATTCAAATTCACTTCGCTATTGAGCAATTACACAATTACACAATCACAGAATTATTTCAGCAGAGCAGGTTTTTTGGCCTGTTGTATTTTACGAACTCTTCAAATAAGCAATTCACTGAGTACAATTCTCCTGCTTTCTCCCAGTAAACCTTTACCCAGTTGTAAAAAGAATATTTTCAAGCTGGAAAGAGTTCAGGAGAGATTTACCAGGATGTTACCGGGTATGGAAGGTTTGAGTTATAAGGAGAGGCTGGAAAGGCTGGGACTTGTTTCACTGGAGTGTAGGAGGTCGAGAGGCGACTTGATAGAAGTTTATAAAATAATAGATAGAGTTAATGATAGTTGTCTTTTCCCTAGGATGCGGAATTTCAAGACTAGGAAGCATATTTTAAGGTGAGAGCAGAGAGATTTAAAAAAGACATAAGAGGCAAAACTTTTACACAGGTTCGTATGTGGAATGAACTTCCTGGGGAAGTGGTGAATGTGGGTATAATTACAACATTTAAAAGACATTTGGACAGACTCATGAATAGGAAAGGTTTGGAGGGATATGGGCCAGGAACAAGCAGGTGGGGCCATTTTAGTTTGGGATTATATTCAGCCTGGACTGGTTGGACGGAAGGTTCTGTTCTGTGCTGTATGACTCTATGTTTCTTCTTTTAAATTCATTCATGGGATGAGGGCATTATGGGCGAGGCAAGCATTTATTGCCCATCTCTTATTGCCCAGAGGGCATTTAAGAATCAACCACATTGCTGGGGTCTGGAGTCAGGATGGCAGTAACCTTCCCTAAAAGGACTTACAGTCTCCTTCCTATTGGAAAGATGTTACAAAATTTAAAAGGGTTCAGAAAAGATTTACCAGGATGTTGCCAGGGTTGGAGGGTGTGAGCTATAGGAAGAGGTTGAACAGGCTGGGGCTGTTTTCCCTGAAGCATCGGAGGCTGAGGAGTGACCTTATAGAGGTTTATAAAACCATGATGGGCATGGATAGGGTAAATAGACAAGGTCTTTTCCTTGGGGTCGGGGAGTCCAGACTAGAGGGCATAGGTTGAGGGTGAGAGGGGAAAGATATAAAAGAGACCTAAGGGGCAACTTTTTCACTCAGATGGTGGTATGTGTATGGAATGAACGGCCAGAGGAAGTGGTGGAGGCTGGTACAATTGTAACATTGAAAAGGCATCTGGATGGGTAAATGAATAGGAAGGGTTTAGAGGGATATGGGCTGGGTGCTGGCAGGTGGGACTAGATTGGGTTGGGATATCTGGTCGGCATGGACGAGTTGGACCGAAGGGTCTGTTTCCGCGCTGTACATCTCTAAGTGAATTTTCCTGACAATGGTTTTAATGTCATTATTAGTCTCTCAATTCCAGATTTTTATTGGATTCAAATTCCATCATCTGCAGTGGCAAGATTCAAACACAGGTCTCTAGAATATTTTATGGGTCTCTGAATTATACCATAATATCACAAGGCTGTTTCCTCCTCCTTTGCACATAAAAGTCGATTTCCCTTTTAAAGCTTCAGTTAAACTTGTTTACACCACCATCTCAAGCACCATGTTTCAGACTCTCATGTGGAGGTGCTGATGCAATGCTAATCACACTGTCTTCAATGCAGAATCCCAGGATAATGTTCTGGGGTCATGGGTTTGAAACTACCCATGGCTGATGGTGAATTTTGAATTCAATAAAAATCTGGAACAAAGGCTAGCAAGTAACAATCACTGTAAATTGTTGCGAAGACCCATCCGGTTCACTTATATTCCTCAGGGAAGGAACTCTGTCCTGGTTTCTCCCATCTTCTTTGTAACTCATGCTCTTCACCCCAGAGCCATTCTTATGAACTCTCTCCAATGCCTTCACAGCCTTCCTGAAGAGTGGTATCCAAACTTGGATACAAAACGTCAGGCTGTTGCTGAAGGGTTGGGATACCTGGTTGGCATGGACGGGTTGGACCGAAGGGTCTGTTTCCATGCTGTACATCTCTATGACTCTATGAGTCTAATTAGTGTCTTATATTAGTTCAGCATAAATTCCTTGCTCTTGTACTCTATGCCCCTATTAATAAAACCCAGGATACTGTATGATTAACTAATCATTCTCTCAGCTGTTTCTGCTATCATTAATAAGTCAGACACACACACACATCCAGTTCCCAACTGCTACATGCTCTTTTGAGTTGTACTCTTTGTTTAATATTATTTTTCCATGCACCCAATAACAAAATGCATCACCTCACATCCCTCCACATTGAAGGCATCTGAGCCCATATTTAGCTTCAAACTGTGCAAGAACAATTCAAAGCATCAGTCCCAACTTCATTAAAGCAGATTATCTGGCCAATTGCTTTATAATGGGCTTTCCCTGTCATCAAAGTGTTCACTATGCTTCTCTACACTTTAAGGAAATGAATAAAATTAATAACACAGATGAATAATACACAAATGAATAAAAACAAATTATTTATAATAAAGCTTCTTTCTTTTGTTCGATTGACAGAAATATATAAAGGCAGAAAAATAAGAAATAATGTTCAGCTTGACAGTCCTTCTTGTCAAGCATGGTTCTCAGTTTTCTTCAGGTCTCCGGGGTTTCTGTAAGGTCTCCTGATCTCCAGGCCGCAATGAGTCCCTGTTCCAGGTCCAGTCGTTGCTCCTCTACCACTGCTTTGCTGACATCACTAGGAGTCTGAACCAGGCCCACTACGCAGCTGTGCTGAAGCTGCCAGCATTTGGCCCATGTCCCTCTAAACTCTTCCTATTCATATGCCTTTTAAATGCTGTAATTGTACCGGCCTCCACCACATCCTCTGGCAGCTCATTCCATACATGTACCACCCTCAGTGTAAAAAAGTTGCCCTTTAAGTCCCTTTTACATCTTTCCCCTCTCACCTTAAACCTATGTCCTCTAGTTTTGGATTACCCTACCTGGGAAAAAGGCCTTGGCTATTCACCCTATCCATGCCCCTCATGATTTTATGAACTTCTGTAAGGTCATCCCTCAGACTCTGATGCTCTGGGGAAAAAAGCCCCAGCCTATTCAGTCTCTCCTTAAAGATCAAATCCTCCAATCCCAGCAACATCCTTGTAAATCTTTTCTGAGTCCTTTCAAGTATAACAATGTCTTTCCTACAGCAGGGAGAGCAGAACCAAATGCAGTATTCTAAAAGTGGCCTCACCAATGTCCTGTACAGTCACAATATGACATCCCAACAGCCATACACAATGCACTGACCAATGAAGGCAAGTGTGCTAAATGTCTTCTTCACTACTGTGTCCATCTATGGCTCCACTTTCAATGAACTATGTACCTGCACCCCTATGTCTCTTTGTTTGACTACACTTCCCAGGGCCCTATCATTAACTGTGTAAGTCATACCCTGATTTGCATGACTAAAATGCAATATGTCACATTTATCTAAATTAAACTACATCTGCCATTCCTTGGACCATTGGCCCATCTGATCAAGGTCCTGTTGTATTCTTCACTGTCCACTAAACTATTTTGGTTTCATTTGCCAACTTACTAACCATACCTCCAATGTTCACATCCAAATCATTTCTATAAATGACGAAAAGCAGTGGACCCAGCATCAATCCTTGTGGAACATCATTGGTACCAAGCCTCCAGTCTGAAAAGCAACTCTTCCCCACCACTCTCTATCTCTTACCTTCAAGCCAATTTTCCATCAAGTTGGCTAGTTGCTGGACTGTATGTGAACTAACCTTACTAACCAGTCTACAGTGCGGAACCTTGTCGAACACCTTGCTGTGGTCCATATAGACAATGTCTACTGCTCTGCCTTCATCAATCTTCTTTGTCACCACTTCAAAAACCTCAATCAAGTTAGTGAGACATGATTTCCCATGTACAACGCTCACGTGTCTGAGGCAGCAGAATCCAAATAAGGTTGTTGCAGTCCTGCAAACTTTGTGGCAGCTTGTCCAGTGTCCCTAATAAATCCGGCTCCTGCTCCTGTATTTGTTGGGCATTTGTGTCAAGCACTGAATTGCTGATACCATGAGGCCCTTTGCTGCTTTGGGCTGAACATTGCCTGGTCTCTGGCAGTGCTCGGAATGCCAATGACCTGAAGCAATTTGTCCTCCAGCAACTGCAGAGAAGTGGCAAGTGAGGCATCAGCAGGTGCTTCCAGTTCTAATCTAGATAAAACACCCAGTAAGGTGGCAGTATCTGAGCTGGTAATGAGTGCAGGAGGCAGTGTTGCCAGTGTTTTCACTGAGGCATCTGTGCTCTCTTCCTCAGAAGTGGAGGAGGGAGGGGTTGCTGCACCATTCTCCTGACTATGGAGACTGCTGGCATCCTGTTGGCACCAGCAGGAGATAAATAAGAGAATAAACTGTGACCAAGGGTTGAAACTGGGATATGAGAATGGTATAATCAGCAGTGTAGGTAATGAGTGAATAAGACAGCTATGGACAATGGTTTTCACTTGATATACAGGATATAAATCATCAGCATCTCCAAATGTCTGGTCCTGTTAATTGTGACCACCTCAGATAGACTTTAGTTTGTGGACAACTTAGCAACCAATGTCTTTGTGAATACATGCTGTTGTTTAACAGTGTAATAAAAAGTGCATTTAGTGGACGATTGTTTCAGTTGTGTGCCTTATCCAGGTCAGAACCTTTAGACCAAGAAAGGTTTCTTATAATGTCAAGGGCAGTCATTCTTAACTCACCACTGGACTCCAGCTCTTTTCTCCATATGTAGGCCCAGGCTATAATGAAGTCAGGAGCAGACCCAAACTGAGTGTGTGTGGACAGGTTATAACTAAATAAGAACAGTTTGACTGCACTGTTGTCTATGCCTTCCACCATGTTGCAGATGATGAAAAGTAAACTGATGTGGCTGTAATTGGCCAAGTTGGATTTGTCAGAGTTTTTGTGAGTCGGATTTACCTGTGTTATTTTACATGTTACCAGCTAGATTCTAATGTTGCAATTGTACTCAGCTTGACTTGAGGTACAGTTTGTTCTGAAGCATAAATCTTTTACACTGTTGCCAGAAGTCATAGCCTTAGCAGTATCCAATGCTTTCAGACTGTTTCTTGATACCATGTGAAGTTGAATTGGCTAAAGACTGACGTTTCAGATGCTTGCCACGTTTGAGAGAAACATGCTCTATGACCCCATCTCTGTCATATTTGTGCTCTAAAATCCATGTGAGAAATTTGGTCTTGCATTCGATAATGAGTATTATTCCCTGGCATCACAACGTTCATATTACTTGCAACAAATGGACACCAAGCTGAATAAAATAATATGCATAAAAACTGGCTATCAGCCGTTTCTAATATTTGTCTTCCTGACATCAGGCAGCTGGTCTCTTTGTATAATATGTCATAAAGGGGCAAAACATGCCACATCCATGTAAAAACATATTTAATCCATCAGGCCAGTGTCCTATGAAAAGGTACCCTGTCTGGAGATTCCTCGAATGAACCAGATAACACATCCAGATGACTTATTACACAGAACCAACAAGCTTCAAACATCACAACTGGCTAGTTAGTCACACATGTACCAGTAGAGTTCCTTAGATTTCTTGTCCCAGCACATCCATGCCTAAAGCTCAATGTTTATAGATAGGAATGTTTGAATGGACTGGGTATGACTACAGTTTAGCCCTTTGTGATTTCCCCACTCTTGCACTCTTACCACTAAGGTCAATTAGAAGATGTGATGTAGGCTGTATCCACTGTGAGAATGACTGCTTCCTTAGTGACCCACATTCCACTGTCAAATGGTTACAACACATGGATGAGCACACTTCAATTGGAAGCCTATGTGTATGCAATCACATAAATAGCAGAAACATTACAGTCCTTTTTGCACATTGCTTCAATTCACTCATTCTGTGAGACAGAAAGGAACAGCTCCTGTATCAGTATACTGTGTGTAAAACACCAGAAATAGGAACATCACGGGCTGGCTGTGTCATCCAAGCCAAGCATTCAATTATTCAGTGTTACCTCTAAGAAAGCCTTACATTTTAGGAAAGAACATTATGGTTTTGTTGTTATAATGATACACAGGTAATTGATAACTGAAACATCCTATCAGTAGCCATGTCTATTTAACCTAGGGTTGCTGATCCATGTTTTCTATTTCAAGGGAAGAAAGTTGCTATCAATTAATTGGCTTGTGGAAAGCTGCTATGAGAAAGTGAGGACTGCAGATGCTGGAGATCAGAGTTGAAAACTGTGGCGCTGGAAATGTACAGTAGGTCAGGCAGCATGTGGGGAGCGGGAGAATATTCCTGATGAAGGGCTTATACATGAAACGTCAATTGCCCTGCTCCTCGGATGCTGCCTGACCTGCTGTACTTTTCCAGCGCCACACTTTTCAACTGTGGAAGGCTGCATCTAGTTGGTTAGCCCTCAAATTCCTATCAGACCACTCCGAGTGGTAGAGTAGAGCCCTCCTAAACTCAAGGGCTGAATAGGCTGGGGTGATTTTCCCTGGAGTGTCAGAAGCTGAGGGGTGACCTTATAGAGGTTTATAAAGTCATGAAGGGCACAGATAAGATAAATAGACAAGGAATTTTCCTTGGGGTGGGGGAGTCCAGAACGAGAAAGCATAGGGGATAAATTTAAAAGGGTAAACTTCTTCACACAGAGGGTGATACGTGTATGGAATGAGCTGCCAGAGGAAGTGATGGAGGCTAGTACAATTACAGCATTTAAAAGACATCTGGATGGGTAAATGAATAGGAAGAGTTTGAAGGAATATGGGATAAATGCTGGCAAATGGGACTAGATTAATTCAGGATATCTGGTCGGCACGGATGAGTTGGACTGAAGGGTCTGTTTCTGTGCTGTACATCTCTAGGACTCTGTGACCAGATCATTATTGCCCTGGGTTGTGTAGATGAGGTGGGTTAGCCATGGTAAATGCAGGGTTACAGGGCTAGGGGTATGGGTCTGGGTGGGACGCTCGTTTGAGCTCAATGGACCAAATGGCCTGCATCCACACTATAGGGACTCTATGATAGAGTCTATGATTAGTGTAGCCAGGGTAGGTCACAGTAAGGGATGTGATATGCTCCTTGAAGACCATGCATCTTAAACTGTTGTCAATCCTTAGTTAACACCAGAGAATATGACACAGTAATCCAATGATGGTGTACTCAGTATGACAGCAGTAGCCCTACAAAGGCAGATAAGCCAACTCAGTGCTCCAGTTATCACGGTATGTATGTAACTTTTTCTTCTGTTAAAGGGCCTACATTATTGCTTCGACAATCCTTGTATGATTGGTATATGCTGAAAAGAAGAATGCAACAAAAGGACAACCAGTGGCACCTATCTTGATCTAGAAGAAAGTGAGGACTGCAGATGCTGGAGATTCAGTCAAAAAGTGTGGTGCTGGAAAAGCACAGCAGGTCAGGAAGCATCCGAGGAGTAGGAGAGTTGATGTTTCGGGCATAAGCCCTTCATCACTGGCAGAGCAGTTCAGCTGATCCACCTGAAACTCTATTTGAATGAAGGAAGAAGTGACTGTTTTGTCCTCATTCTTTCCCTGGAATTGATTACTTTTGCCTATTTTCAAAGGCACACATGCTAGTTCTCAGTTCAAACTCTATGTGAAGCTTTTCAAGGGTATAAAGGGTGGAATTGGAAGGGGAATCTCAGAACTCACTTGAAAATATCTTTTTAATGGAAGGGTGGAGTTGAAAGGTTTCCTCAACTAACATTACCAAAAGAGAATATTCAGTCCTTTATCTTGTTGATATCTGTGAGAGCTTGTTGTGCATCAGATGGCTCCATTACCTTCTATAGCACATCTGTGACTACATTTCAAAAGTGCTGCATTGGTTATAAAGTTTTTGAAATGACCGGAGGTTGTGAAAGATTTGATGCAAATGCAGGTTCATTCTTTCCAGTAACCAGAAATGTGGCTGCCTCTTGCAAGCTGCTTAATACAAGGTGATGCTGCTATCACAGAAGAAATAAACACTTTCACTGTTGGTGCCTGCGTGTTTATTTATCATTGCAGCTGCTTCTGCCACAGTTCGTGAGAAACTGGCAATGTCCCTATATTATATGCTGGCCTTCCAGCTGGGTAGCTACACAAGGTTAGAAGTTACGCTGTTAAGATTTTCATCAAAGCTTGACAAATCACTCATTTCATAACCTCTCGCCCAATGTGCTGGCCTTTACCTGGCTCAGAACTCCAGAAACAATCCAACAATTAGCTTGCCAAAATAAAAGGAAGAAAACACAAACATTGGAAATCTGAACACAAGCAGAAACCACTGGAAACAACACAGCAGGTCTGTGGAGTATCTTTAATAGAAAGGATGAGGTATCAGGTCATGTTTTCTAATTAACTGGCTCTGGTGCGAGATCTTGCACACCAACAACATATGTTTAAAAATATTGGACACTCTTCCAATTTTCTCTTCCTTGTGTGGCTGGCGGATTGTTAGAACATTCTTGGTGTGGGCCCTTCCTCAGAAATGGCTGGTGTCCCTCCTGTTATGGACCAGACAAACCCCCTCAAGACACTTGAAAGACAGTCTAGACCATAACATTTTCTATTTTAAAGGTAAATAGAAGGCATTGCATTCCAGATGCAATTCAATGTGTCAGACTACCAGAGTTAAACCAAAAACAGACTATTCATCCACTGTCGTTAAAATACAGCAAAAGAAAGAAGGAATTGGAATAACTTAACTGTATTGGAATACTTAATAGAACAATAGATGAAGTAGCTATTACTAATTAACTGTTCCAACATAGCAACATCCCATTGACACATCCTTGGCAAAAAGGCAAATTCCGAAAACAGATTGTCTCCCATGCAGTTAGAGCATAGAACATAGAAAAATACAGTGCAGTACAGGCCCTTTGGCCCTCGATGTTGCAGTAGCCCAGTTCTCCAATCCAAGAGAAAACAACATCAAAAGACAGTTCTGAGAGAGACAGAACTCCAGCTTTCAGCTGTAGCAAAGAGAGATGTGGCAGTTTTTCACAAAACCAGCAGCTTCTTCTCCTGTAAACCTAAAACTAAAAATCCTGGTTCTATGGGTGGGTGCTTGACCATACCCATTCAAGTACCTTCTATCGTTCTGATGTTTTTTTAAAATAATCCAAGGTCTCACAAGCTGTTTACTTTCTTACAGACCCTTCTACATCTCTCATTCAATCTCTTTCTTTTTAATCGACAAAATAACCTCTTAAAGCCACAGCATTGTCACATTCCTCATAATATGTCTTTCTAAAGCTGATCTGCCATGCATAACCAGTAAATTCTTGTTTTATTAGCAAAGTGAAGACATCAGAACACTATTCCTTTACGAATACACAATTGATCTCCTTACAATAGAGGAAGCTACGGAGAAATAAAATGACATATCCAGGAGATACTCAGCAGGTCAGACAACATTGGTAGAGAGAAACAGAAATAACCTTTCTGAAGTTCAGCTGATAGGTTTCTAACATTAGATGCTAACTCTGATTCTTTCCACAGATGCTGCCTGATGTGATGAGAATTTTCTTTTTCATTTTGTTTCAGATTTCCAGCATCTACATTATTTTGTTTTAGCATTATGGTAGTGAAATCAAGCAGGCAAATGGGTAAAATTGATTCATTTTATGTGATATGATCCATGGCTCTTTCCTGTTAAATCTGTTAAAATTTCTATATGACTAAAACTTTGTTTGCTGCTACATTGCAGGACAGCATACTTGTCTAAACATTAAACATTTTGTCAGTTAGTGAACTTGAAGCCGCACACAATTTGATCCATTGTACCTGTGCTGAATCTTTTAAAGAGGTCCTAATGATCCTGGTTTTCTGCCTTTTCTCCATTATCGCGTAAATTTTTCCTCACTAAGCATGCATCCAATTCCCTTTGCAGTGTGCAGCTACTTGTAACCACACACATATCAATCATATCAGTAAATGCCTAGTGTCCTGGCAACAGTCATGGTGCTTTTAATCTCTGCTAGTCAGCATTGCCCATCATCTTCAAGCTACCACAATGAGTCAGAGGATGTTTGATGACACTGCACTCTGCACTGCGTGTCTTCACTACCTGACCACACTTGCATGACAACAATACTGGCACCAGGAAGATCATGGAGCAGGGTTTTTGTTTTTCAGTTTTCTCAAACAACAGTTCCAATGTTTTGGATAATTTGCCTCTGTTATGCACTGGATCATGTCTCCAAATTCATAGTGGTCTGCTGCGCTCTACATAACTTGGAATCACCAAGCCATTCTAAACATCATCTCTCTAGGCTGCTGTGCCCACGTCGGCCTCTGATTTCCTGAAATTATCACCATGTTTCCACCATTCCCTACCTTTCAAGCTTTTCACTCTGGACAGTCACGGGAGTGTGCTGGCACATCAATGGCCCACCCACCTCTTCCCACAACCACCACCTGCCCCAAGTGTAATAAAGCCTGTGATAACTGCATCGGACTGGAGAGCTGCCTACGGACTCACCTTGAGGGTGGAGGAGAGTCATCCTCATCTGCAAAGGACTGCCAGTGATTAAAACAATTACAGTACCTTCTTGGTCAAATCCCTGAATTAAAAGACACCAGAAAGATCTTCACAAATTTATCCAACACACATCCAATAATATTTACAAAACTAACCTCGTTACATGTGTGAAATCCTTAATGTCAGTCTTGTGGCTGCTTTTCCAGTCTTAGTAGTTGTAGATGCATTGGTAGAAGGCTGTTAACTTCCATTGGACAAGATGATAGATGGCCTTCCAGGTTGTTTAAGAGCAGCCTCAGTGTCTGACTGCACTGTCTTGGCCTGGGTGGTCGTAGCTGGCTGACCAGTCTTAGCAGGGACACTATCAGAGTGGAGGAAGGACAAATGCTGTCTTTTCTGAGAGACTCCTTATTATAACTTGTGCTAGCCTTGAACAAACCTCAGCTCGTTCCCCCCCTGCTGAGTGCGCAGTCAAACTATAGCATTTAGTGCAGGGCTGCAGACTGCAATCATGTGATAGGCAGCCAGCACTAAGTTGTGTATTGTTTGCATCATCTTGATGACTGTAATCATGCATTGAGATCCCAGCGTCCTCAAATTGGTCATGTTGAAGTTTAAACCCCAGGAACAACATTATATCAATGGATATCCTCTGCAGGCTTTCTAAATACTGGGGTTGCCAGCAGAAAGAAGCAATTCTCCTTCAAAGCTCAACTGTACTTCAGCATTGTTAGGAAGTATTAAATTACATAATGCACAAAAATCTTGTTAAATTATTTCAGTATAGATTTCAGATTCCAATCATTCTTTTTCAATTATTGTTCCTACAAACTGCCCTAAATTAAGTGATTTATGTATTTTTGTGGGGTTGGGGAAATAGTCCATCATTCTATTTAAGTGACTAAAAATGCAGACCTATTTCACACACACTTTTATATGACTCAATCTAAACTATAAAAAAATGATTCTATCATATTATAAAACTGGATGAATGGGACTTGAGAAGGAGCATCTTGGTCTTTTGTGAAATGATTATGCGTATCTGACAGCATTTCTATTCCACCTGGGATAAGTAGTCTATATAACAACAATAGATTCTCTTTTCTAATGTCTATCCATGGGATTGGCATGATTTCCTAAAGCGTATGTACTTTCCCTGATTCTGGGTGGCATTTTCTTTCACAGCACCATGATTTGAAGGAGAGGGAAGACTTAAGGGAATTGCTTTTCGTAAAAGGCTTGTCCCATGTCGGTGTAGAAAACATTGCTCACACAACTACTCAATTGAACAATGTTGTGCATGAATTTCTCTGCTGGTGTGATGTTAGGTTCACTGATGGTAAATTCTGGATTAGTGGTGCTGGAAGAGCACAGCAGTTCAGGCAGCATCCAACGAGCGGCGAAATCGATGTTTCGGGCAAAAGCCCTTCATCAGGAATAAAGGCAGTGAGCCTGAAGTGTGGAGAGATAAGCTAGAGGAGGGTGGTTGTTTTTACCTCACTGATGGTAAATCCCAGCGATTGGTTGATGTAATCAACAGCACGTTACTTCAGTTGTTCATTATGGGCAGATTACATATGTCATGAAACCTGACTTCCCTCTGTGCTGCCTACTCACTCTCCAGTGACACCTCTCCACCTGCATCAACAGTAACCACTGTGCGACATATTTTAATCTCTCTTAATTTCTGCTTCACTCACATTCCAAGAGGAAAACAGCCCACAATAGGGGAGAAAGAGTGAAGATGAGGTGTGTACTGTCTGACAATCGATTCCTCACCCCTTATAAGGAGAACACCCTGAATCTGATTGCCCCAAGTGCCTGACTGACCATGGACTGGTATTAGAAGGTGCCCTTGGCATACTGTGCTGGGACCCCTTGAGCGAAGGTAGGTAAAAACAAGGACTGCAGATGCTGGAAACCAGAGTCTAGATTAGAGTGGTGCTGAAAAAGCACAGCAGGTCAGGCAGCATCTGAAGAGCAGGAAAATTGACGTTTTGGGCAAAAGGTGGGAGAGACAAAGCAGGAAATTATAGACCAGTTAGTCTGACCTCAGTGGTGGGAAAGATGCTGGAGTCTATTATAAAGGATGAAATTACGACACATCTGGATTGTAGTAACAGGATAGGTCAGAGTCAGCATGGATTTATGAAAGGGAAACCATGCTTGACTAATTTTCTGGAATTTTTTTGTGGATGTAACTCTGAAGATGGATGAGGGAGATCCAGTAGATGTAGTGTACCTGGAATTTCAGAAAACTTTTGATAAAGTCCCACATAGGAGGTTAGTGAGCAAAGTTAGGGCGCATGGTATTGGGGACAAAGTACTAACTTGGATTGAAAGTTGGTTGGCTGACAGGAAACAAAGAGTAGTGATAAACGGCTCCATTTCGGAATGGCAGGCAGTGACCAGTCGGGTACCGCAGGGATCAGTGCTGGGACCGCAGCTTTTTACAATATATATTAATGATATAGAAGATGGTATTAGTAATAACATTAGCAAATTTGCTGGTGATACTAAACTGGGTGGCAGGGTGAAATGTGAGGAGATGTTAGGAGATTACAGGGTGACCTGGACAGGTTAGGTGAGTGGTCAGATGCATGGCAGATGCAATTTAATGTGGATAAATGTATGGTTATCCACTTTTGTGGCAAGAACAGGAAGGCAGATTACCACCTAAGTGGAATCAATTTAGGTAAAGGGGCAGTACAAAGAGATCTGGGTGTTCTTCTACACCAGTCAGTGAAGGTAAGCATGCAGGTACAGCAGGTAGTGAAGAAAGCTAATAGCATGCTGGCCTTCATAACAAGAGGGATTGAGTATAGAAGCAAAGAGGTTGTTCTGCAGCTGTACAGGGCCCTGGTGAGACCATACCCGGAGTATTGTGTGCAGTTCTGGTCTCCAAATTTGAGGAAAGACATTCTGGCTATTGAGGGAGTGCAGCGTAGGCTCACGAGGTCAATTCCTGGAATGGTGGGACTACCTTACGCTGAAGCGACTGGGCTTGTATACCCTTGAGTTTAGAAGACTGAGAGGGGATCTGATTGAGATGTATAAGATTATTAAAGGATTATTAAAGGACATTCTAGAGGCAGGAAACATATTTCCGCTGATGGGTGAGTGTCGAACCAGAGGACACAGCTTAAAAACATAGGGTAGACCATTTAGGACAGAGATGAGGAGAAACTTCTTCACCCAGAGAGTGGTGGGTGTGTGGAATTCTCTGCCCCAGAGGGCAGTGGAGACCCAGTCTCTGGATTCATTCAAGAAAGAGTTGGATAGAGCTCTCAAGGATAGTGGAATCAAAGGTAATAGAGATAAGGCAGGAACAGGATACTGATTAAGGATGATCAGCCATGATCATATTGAATGGTGGTGCAGGCTTGAAGGGCAGAATGACCTACTCCTGCACCTATTGTCTATTGTTGATCTATTGTCTAAAAGCCCTTCATCAGGAAGAGCCCTGCCGAGTTTTCACCATTCCCCCTGACGTCCCCTTTAGTCCTGCCAGGTTTTCACCATTCCCCCTAACCTCCCCCTCACTGAAGACGAAAGATCAGTCCTCAGCAAAGGCCTCACCTTTATCCCCCTCCATCCACACCCTTTGAGTGAAGGCTATCCTCCTTGATTGACTGGGGCCTTGTGATAACCAAGCTGCACTTTCTGGCTTTGTGTCTCCACTAAATGACATAACAACACAGCAGCACTGGGAGCCCGGTGTCTCTGGCCAAGATACAAAGCAAGGCAGGAAAGCTGAGAGTATCCAAGTAGGCTCGCAGTGAATGAGGCTTAAAACAGCAAGTGACTAGGCCAGAGGTCCAGGAACTGGGGGTATGTCCCTGAGCAGAAAGTGGACTTACTGCAGCATTACAATGATAATTGTGATTGCAGCATTGAAGTCCAGACACATATACTCAGTAGATCAGAGATAGAATCATAGAATCCCTACAGTGTGGAAACAGACCATTCAGCCCATTGAGTCCACACTGACCCTCTCAAGAGTGCTTAACTCAGACCCACCCCCCTACCCTACCCTTACAGTTACCATGGCAAGTCCACCTAGCCTGCACATCTTTGGACACAATGGGGAATATCTCTGGGCTGTGGGAGGAAACTGGAGCACCTGAAGAAAATCCAGGCAGACATGGGAAGAATGTGCAAACTCCACAGTCACCCGAGTCTGGAATTGAACTTGAATCCTGGCACTGTGAGGCATCTGTGCTAACCACTGAGCTATTTTGGCATTCTAGTGTTATAAGGGTTCTTAGAGGCTGGCACATAATGGTCTGTGGACATGGATTAAGTGAATCCAGTGCCCATGGACTCTGAAATATTGGTACCTAGTATGCAGTGAGCAGAATTCACTAGGTACCTCTCTGACTTTCAAGTCCCAGAATTCTTGGCATACAATTTGTTTGTGATGGTGGCTTGTTACAAATCTGCATATTAATGAATAGAGGAATACTGTTAATAAGATCATTAACAAGTGATAATCCTCCTTAATAGGCAACTTCTTAATGCCTTGAAAGAATCGCACTTCAAAGCTCTGATCAGAGTTGAAAGATGTAGTGAGTTGTTCCTGATGGCAAGGTAGACCTCACTGGACTGGCAGTGCTTCTATACTCCAGGTTGTCCATCGCCAACTAAGATTCTGCCCCTGGTGTGAGATTTGAACCCTCAACCTGCTGCAGGTGAGTGTCAAATCATTGGAGGGTGTACAAGCTTGTATGTACTTAACACCATATGCCAACTTTCTGAAGCATCCCAAAGCACATTACACAATGAATTAACTTGAAGCGCAGCCAACTGTTATGCAGGAAAACATGGTGACCATTTTCTAAAGAGCAACGTTTCTTAAAAGCATAAACCAATGAACCTTGGACTTGTTTATATAAGTAAAACTTGCCTGATCGTAATAAGAGAATCATAGAATCCCTACAATGTGGAAACAAGCCATTCAGCCCAACAAGTCCCTAACAACCCTCTCAACAGCACCCAACCCAGACCCACACCCCTTAATGTATCCATGGCTAATAGGCCTTGTCTGCCCATCACTGGACACTATGGGCAATTTAGCACGACCAATCCACCTAACCAACACAGCTTTGGACTGAGAGAAGGAATCAGAACACTTAAAGGAAACTCACACAGACACAGAGAGAACATGCAGACCATACAGACAATCACCCAAAGCTGGAATCAAACCCAGTTCCCTGGTGTTGTGAGGCAGCCCATGCTTACCACTGAGCCACCATGCCGTCTGTTGACAGAAACAACGGACAAGCCATGTCTTGACTGCTCAGACCTCTCACCTGGTGGAGCTCAAATAGCCATCAGCCTCACAGCGCCAGGGACCCGGGTTCGATTCCCGCCTCGGGCAAGTGTCTGTGTGGAGTTTGCACGTTCTCCCCGTGTCTGCGTGGGTTTCCTCCCACAGTCCAAAGATGTGCAGGTTAGGTGAACTGGCCATGCTAAATTGTCCATATTGTTAGGTTGATTAATCATGGTTAAATGTAGGGGAATGGGTGGGTTGCTCTTCGAAGGGTTGGTGTGGACTTGTTGGGCCGAAGGGCCTGTTTCTACACTGTAGGGAATCTAATGTAAAGATGCAATAACAATGAAACCCATGGAATTGAATTCTACACAGGAAAAGGAACCAGGACATTTTCTGCTGAGTTGTATCCTGATGTTGAATTCACTGTGTATGCCGTGTAACATGTCGGATAAAATTAGGTAGTTCAGTGCATATCACAAAACTCTCTGCTGCTGCGGTTCTGATTTCCATGTCATCTGCTCTGCTCCACAGTATGCTAAGTGACAACATGCAGTATAAATGGCTGGCATTCCCAGATCATTCTGCCTCTCAGACAAGTGCACAACAGTGTCAGTGGTGCAAGCACTTGGATCACTGTGTGAGAGAGTACCCTTGGGATGTGCAAGTATAACATTAGCTTTATTGATTGGTCTGCCACATGCTGCCTTTTGAATTTAGGTTTAATAAGCAAATGTCTATATAACCCAGAGCTTGTGTGTTCATTTACAAGAGGATTTGGGGATTTGAAGTGTAATGCTCATTGTAGTTACGTGCTGTCAGTGTCAATGAAGGAGACCAGAATACTCATCTTTGCATTGCGAAAGCTTGCTAAACACTTATAGATGTCGGTGCAGTACTATGGCAGAGCTGAGTTGCTGGAGATTCCAAGTATTGCTGTTGGAAATGGTAATAGAGAGGGCACATGGGATTAGGATCATCAATTAATTTGTAAGTAAATACCAACATAAGCGAAATGGCCTGAATCTTGGTAATAATTCTTGTTTTCTATGTACAAGCAAGAGATTTCTTATGTTCTGAGTGTCATCTACTTCCCAAACATCTTGAAAAGCACTTTATGACATAATGAAGTTGTGAAAGATACAATGTAAATTCAAGACTGTACTTTTAACCACCAGACCAAAACAAAATGAATTGAGTGACCTTCCTTTTATTTCCTGAATGTAGGAACCTACTGTATGCAAATTCCCTGCCATATAGCTCACAAAACAGACCTATATTTCTAAAGTAAGCTATCAGTTACAAAGTATCTGGATGTGGACAATGATATAAATTTAATTTATTCTTCTATTTGCTAGCTATCTCTAACCATTCACATAGATTAAAGAATTCCTACAATGTGGAAGCAGGCCATTCAGCCCATCAAGTCCAAACTGACCCACACCCCTACGCTATCCCTATAATCTTGCATTTCCCATGGCCAATCCACCTAATCTGCACATCTTTAGACTGTAGGAGAAAACTGGAGCACCCAGAGGAAACCCATGCAGACAAGGGGAGAATGTGCAAATTCTGCACAGTCACTGGATTGGGCTCTTGGCACTGTGAGGCAGTAGTGCTAACCACTGAGCAGCTTCTGTGCTGCTCACTCTGGATTCTATCTTGGCTTCCCAGTGTTGTGCATCATCCCTAAACCGTGACCTACTTTGAAAATGGTGACCAACAACTGGTCATGAGGAGATGCTCCAAATGAGCGCAGAGTGAACGATTTCCTTTTCCATAGGAAAATGGCAATACCAAACAAGGACAAGTCAATCCAAAATCACTGTCTGGAAGAAACAATGAACATCTTTATAGGGAGCTGAGTAAAAAGAGAAGATAGGGTGGATTAGTCAGCAGTTATTCTTACATAGCCAATAAAAAGGCCTTGATCTTTCCACAGCCAAGAATGCTCCGAATATCCGGAGTTTGAAGAGACTTCCAATATCTGGTGACTCTGTTCATTCCTTGCCATTGCCTTTGCAAAGGATGGGAGCACCACCTTCCTAAAACCTAGATAGGAACTCCAAACTCAAGATATAGCCCAGTATATAGTTGAAAAAAAATTCTTCCATAGGATATCTGGCAAGAATAACAGAACCCCTACAGTGTGGAAACAAGCCATTTGGCCCAACACGTCCACACTGACCCTCTGAAGAGTAACTCACCCAGAACCATTCCCCTACATTCACCCTGACTAATGTCCCTAACCTACACATCCTTGAACACAATGGGCAATTTAGCGTGGCTGATTCACCTAACACACACATCTTCTGGATTGTAGGAAACCCATGCAGACACAAGAAGAATGTGCAAACTCCACAAAGCCAGTCGCCTGAGGCTGGAATCAAACCCAGGTTCTGGCACTGAGGCAGCAGTGTTAACCACTGAGCCACCGTGCTGCCCCCTATGTTTGATGCACAACATTACTGACACTAGATTTCAATTTCAAACATAGAAATGGAATTTAAATTCCACCAGCCATCGCAGTTATGTTCAAAACCTTATTCCCAGACCATTAGATTTGATTTCTGGATCAGTAGTCCAGTATGCCACCTTCAGTTTCTGGTGTCTTGTTTAGTTGTGCTAGAGGGGCCAGGGACAGTTGGCCCAAGGTACATGGCCAATAATGGAGATTAAAGCAATCCCACCATAGGATTCTACAGGACATACAGCACAGAACCAGGCTATTCTGCCCAACCAATCCAAGCTGTTGTTTGTACTATACTTGACCCCCTTCCCAGCTCCACCACCTTAACACTCTCTTCCTTTCTCCCTCTGATGTCTGTCTAACTTCTCCTGAAATGCATTTCAATCATGCTCTGTGTTGGTGAGTTGGGCATTCTTAACACTCATTTGTGTTAGTAAATTGTTGTGAATTAATGCACAACAGTAATTCAAAAGACTGCTTGTAATTGAGCATTCTGGGTCACTGTAATGAATCAGTGTGGCATGGATTAGCTCTGCTGTGAAGTAATGATATACTTAAACTAGTATTGTGACTGTAATATTTTAGATTTAAATTGCTTCACCACAATCAATGACACCTATAGTCTTGTGAGGTAATAGTTCTGTTCTGTCAAATAATGTAGGGTTAGTTAATGCATTTCTGGATATTAATAACTCTAGCAAGTAAGAATCTAATCATACTTTACTCAGTGTTGCACTGTGACCTGATTAACCGATATACAGTTGACTCGTGTATGTGTGACTGTACAAATTTAAACTAATTTAAGTATTTTATTCTAATGTTAAATGCTACATTCTAAACTTCTAACGTATTGTTTGATGAAAGAATGTCGGTCTGGGGAATGAAGATTTAGTTGATATTCTTTAGCTCCATATTGTGTGGGATTTAAACTTTGTAATGCTATACTAACTTTCGTCCCTCAGTAAATTTGGACTCAGAAGGATATATGCATGTTCAGGAATCTGCAGCTAGACAGTCATCTCTTTTTTTATAAAACTAATTCATTTGCAAAAGTCAATTCAGAATGATTAGGATACGGTATGCATTTCTTCTGCCTGGCTTTTCACCCTCGAGTTTTATTATCTGACATCTCAGCACAACATTATATCCCAGAAGGTTTCAGCTTCACTCCACCACTGCCATCATCTGCATGCACTGTATCTTAATTTGTATCTTAAGCATGATTGACAGGTGTCACGTGCCTTCTTACCTTGGCAACAGAATGTCAAATATACTCTTCCCTATGTAATTCAGGTTTAGTGATGTATTATGATGAGGCAATCACCTTATATGCATTAACCCAGCAAAGCAATGCTGAATGTAAGGTGCAGCTTGCAAAGCTGTACAATGTTAGCACTGTAGGAGTAACATTTATACTCTCTTCATGGCCAACCGTGAATGAGGTACACAAAGGGGACACATCAGGGAGGAATATTGGAGCTTGAGATTGTCCCAAGAGAGAGAAGAGGTAACATATTTTAAAAAAAACAGGGAAACAAGACAAGAAGGAAAAATAAATGTAGCTTAGTTACTTCTTTACTTTGTAAGTAATAGTTTTCACCTAATAATTACAAATGTCATGTGCAGAAACAGTTAAGTCATTTATACCTAAAATGTCTATGTATACATAGCACCTTTATGTTTTAAAACATCTCAAAGCACTTCCAGGAATGTTGCAGGACTTGACTTCCTGACACCCTATAGAGTTTAAAGAGCAGATCACCAAAATCATAGTGAAACTGTTAGTCTTTAAGGAGTATTAGGGGCTGTGCGGTGGCTCAGTGGTTAGCACTGCTACCTCACAGCACCAGGGTCCCAGGTTCAATTCTCAGCCTTGAGTGACTATGTGGAGTTTGTACATTCTCCCTGTGTCTGTGTGGGTTTCCTCTGGGTGCTCTGGTTTCGTCCCACAGTCCAAAGATGGGCAGGGTAGGTGCATTGGCCATGCTAAAATTGCCCATAGTGTTAGGTGCATTGGTCAGAGGGGAAATGGGTCTGGGTGGGTTACTCTTCGGAGGGTTGGTGTGGACTTCCTGGGCCAAAGGACCTGTTTCCACAATGTAGGGAATCTAATCTTTTCGAAAAGCAGCACAGTGATGAGAGAGGCAGAAAAACCTATGTAGGGAGTTTCAGACATAGACATCTGAAATCAGTCAACAAAGCACAAGAAATTATATTTGGGATGTGCAAGAAGCTTGTTTTAGAAGAATATAGATATGTTGGAAGTTTATGTGGCTTGAGGAGATTACAGAGATAGGAATGGTTGAATAATGAAGTCATAATGTGGAGGTGCTGGTGTTGGACTGGGTTATAGTCCCAGTCCAGGTTATAGTCCAGCAGGTTTATTTGTAAGCACTAGCTTTCGAGGCGCTGCCTCTTCATCAGGTGGTCTCTTCATTCCAACTCCATGACATTGTAACCCTTTTGCTATAAATTGTGTGTCCTATGGCCCTGTTCCACAAACACCTGATGAAGAAGCAGTGCCTTGAAAGCTAGTGCTTCCAAATAAACCTACTGGACTATAACCTGGTGTTGTGTGGTTTTTAGCTGAATACATGAATGAATTTGAAATCGAGGAGGAGAGTTCTAAAATCCAGCTTTTGTTTACCTGAGAGCGAGTGTCTGTTCAGCAAACACAGTGACAATGCGTGAGTGGGACTTGGTATGAAATAGGCTGTAAACAAAGTTTTAGCTGGCCACACTTTTCCAGATGATAGAACATAGGAGGCAAGCCAGGAGTGTGTTAAAATAGTCAAGTTTGTAGGGTTAAAAATATGACTGAAGTCTTCAGCAGATGAGTGGGGGCAGGGCAAGAGTTGTGCACCAAAACGGGGTTGGAAGCAGCTAGATAGCGATGGCATCAATATGTAATTTGAAAGTCAGCTCAGAATGAAATATCTCATGAAATTTTCTCCAGGTCTGATCCAACCTCAGACAGTAATTAGAATGTGCGGAGATGAGGACCCAGATTTTGATTGAAAAGGCAGAAGAAGGATAGGTTTCCTTTGTCACCGTTATGTAGGATGTCTTTTGTTAAGAGCCACTTTGACGCTTTGGGAAAGGTGGAATTATATGACTACTATTGTAATGGACATTCAGACGTCCAGGTTAAAAAACTCCATTCATATGCTGGACCAAAAGAGCTTGACCTGAACAGATTAGCATTTGTTCAATAATATTTTACTGCAATTTCCAGACTTTAATTACAGTTGTCATGGGTCCCCTTTAAACTTTTTGAAGGGCCGAAAATGACCTCTTGTAGGGTCACAGGACAAGATCCTTTATCACAAAAGGAAAGTAAAAAGTTTTTGATTAGTTTCTGCAAAGTCCAATACACTTGCATTAAGATTCAGCATGTGTTCTGGCCAGTGTAACACTTGCAGCTTAACCCAATCCTTCAGCAGCAACAAACATGATCAATCCCCTTTGTAAATCCTCTAGAATCATGTGTTGATTCATACATAACATCCCATTGAGGGGGCACATCATAGGCCAGGTACCTCGAGGACCTTAATCATCTAATCAATGAGCTTCTGGGCCAAGCTGAATAATCAGACATTCTTGTTTCATTCTCCTCATGGTGCACAGTCAAAGCACATGATTTATAGCTTGCAGAACATGAAATACTGATGGTCAATAAGTGCTCTCTGCTATTTTCCTTTGTTGTTTCATCAGAGATATTCAAGTCCCAATAATCCAGCCCTGAAATTTCACAGGAATCCTATTATAATTCAAGTGGGTGATTGGCGGAGCCTGCTAATCAATCCCTGTTATCTCAGGGGGTGATTGTGTGAAATCAGCTAATTAACATCTCAGAGGGCCCTTCTTACTCATTTTCTGGGGTGTTCGATAATCTCATTCTGAAGTTACTGCCACCTACCCCACGCAGAAGGAAAAAACAGCCTTGAACCAACTTCCATTAAACAAGGATGGCCCACATTGCATACTGCAGATGGCCTCATTGATGTAAAGGTTTGACTTCCACCTTCTGGACTCCCATCTGAAGGAACCAGTTACTTCCAATACTTAGTAGCAGACTCAGCTGGGACTGTGAGCTGTTCCTGGAATGACAAGAGCATGGCCACTGGATGCAGGTCATTCCTGGATTTTTGGCTCAGATAAGACTGGAAATCTTGGAGGGGTAGTGAGTGGTCTTGGGGGAGGGGTTTGCGTTTTGAAGGTCAGTTGAGGAGATAAGAGCTGAGAGAAGAGTTGAGGAGATAAGCAGCTCTGATCTCCAACATCTGCAGTCCTCACTTTCTCCTAGTTGAGGAGATACACAGGATAGTAGGAAGCATCATAGAGTCATACAGCATAGAAATAGACCCTTTGGTTCAATTAGTTCGTGCTGACCATGTTCCAAAACTTAGAGTCTCACCTGCCTGCTTTTGGCCCATATCCCTCCAAACCTTTCCTATTTATGTACTCATTCAAATGTCTTTTAAATGTTGGAACTGTACCTGTATCTACCACTTTCTTTGGTAGCTCATCCCCCACACAAACTACTGTGTAAAAAAAAAGTTGCCCCATATTTCCTTTTTAAATCTTTCTCCTCTCCCCATGCCCCTTAGTTTTGGGGAACTCCCTATCCTAGGGAAACGACCTTTGCTTTTCACCTTATCTGTGTCCCTCATTATCTTATAAAGCTCTATCTGCTCACATTCCAGTGGAAAAGGTCCAGCTTATCCAGCCTCTCCTTATAACTCAAACCTTCCAGACCCAATAACATCCTGGTATATCTTTTCTGAACCCTCTCCAGTTTAATAATATCCTTCCCACAAAAGGGTGACCAGAACTATACACAGTTCTCCAGAAAAGGCCTCAGCAACTTCCTGTACAACTGCAACATGACATTGCTACCATTGTGGACAGAGCACACCCAAAAACGGACCTCCCTTCTAATGCACCCTTTCAGTGGAAGAAATGACTTGCTAATTTAGTTTGCCTTCTGTTGGCCAAGTGTGCTTTGGCAGTGGAGTGGACATCAGCCTAGAAGTGCTTATTAGTTAGGCATTTAAAGGCCTCAATGGACCTTAGGAGATAGTGAACACTGCAGCTACTGGAGAAGTGAGAATCAATAGAGTATGGCACTGGAAAGAGCACAACAGGTCAGGCAGCATCTGAGAAGCAAGAGAGTCAATGTTTCAGGCTTAACCCTTCATCGGGATGTTAGCTCTTTCCAGCACGCCATACCTTAGGATAGGTAACTTAGTAGATATATACATACACATTGTCAAATAGGGTTAAGGTCAAGGTGGGTGGGAAAGTACTGGGCTAATGACTTGACTTATTTTATGTAGCCTACTGCCGAAAATAGACCTAAGCAGGGAAGCCAAAATACCCAGCCCTTATTCTGCAGTTTTTTTCAGTTTCAGGATAATTATTCCCAACTATAAGCACAGCTCATACAGGCAAAATTTGAGGTAGTCCTGTTTCTCTAGTTATTTCAAATGCTCTTACCACCCTTGAGCTAATCTCCTGGAGATTTTGCAAAAAATTCATACCTTCCTTGCTTTGAGTGAACAAGATTATTTTACATTACCCCTTCACTATATTCATAACAAATTCAGGGAAGTGCTAAATCTGTCAAGTTGAACCCAAGATCAATAACATATCTACTGGTTCAATTAATGAGGCATAGCCTTGTCTGAAACTCTGCACAGGATGAAGTTATTTGACTAACTGCAAATGTGAAGAAATAGCGTTTTTATAACTATATTCATTCAAAGTTGATTTATTTAACTTATATCCAGAATATTAGACCCTATAACTAAGCTGGAACTCATGAACATCAGCAGCAGCTAACTCCAAAAGAATTTGCTTCTGTTCTGGATGTGCTTAACAGCAAGATCCAATCACTGCAGTCACTTGGGAATGCGCTGGTGTTTCAGCAGTTTGCTTTAACTAATGCACCCCTTCAGACATACCGTGCAGGCAACATGGATCTTTTTAAGTAACCTCTTCGTCCTCTTCAAATATTTATCCACTTTACTCTTTTGAAAGTTTCCTTTGAGTCTGCTCTTTCTGAGCTTCAAAGCAGAGCTGTCCAGATTGTAACAACCCACCACAGCAACAAGCATCTTACACATCTCAATTTTCTGCTCATTCAGCTTCCCAGTCACCAACATATGTCGACACAGTATTACCTAGAGCTCACATTATCCTCATGGTGTTAGAATTCAGGCCTCAATCTTTAGCTGAATTAGGCATCAGGGACCCAGTGGTGGGTTGGCAATCTGTGCTGGAGGCAATCACAATTAGGGGTGAGTGAGGAAACCAACAAGTCTCCTTGGGTTCTCAGTTCTTCATGCGGCAATTTTGAAAATTAATAAAATTTACCTTAGTCGGCTTCTTCTGGCCATTGATCACGTTCTTGCCAATTTAAGCCTGGTTAGTGAAGTAACTGCTGATCCCCTGGCAGGTGGCAGGTTGAATTCACGGGATAGGCCTCACTGGCTTCAGGTGGTGACTCTGCTGCCTGCAGCTTAATGTAGCAGTCAGCCATCTTGAGGGCAGTTTAGTTTGGGCAACCTCTCACTCCAGTTTGACTTGTGCCAAGTGGAGTCGAGAGTGTGGTGCTGGAAAAGCACAACAGGTCAGGCCGCATCTGAGGAGCAGGCAAATCAATGTTTCGGGCAAAAGTCCTTCAGGAATGAGGCTGAGAGCCTCGGGGGTAGGGAGATAACTGGAACGGGGGTGGGGCTGGAGGGAAGGTAGCTGAGAGTGCAATAGGTGGATGGAGTGGGGTAAAGGTAATAGGTTGGAGGGGAGGGTGGAGCGGATGGGTGGGAGGGAAAATTGACAGGTGGGACAGGTCATGAGGACAGTGCTGAGCTGGAAGGTTGGAACTAGGGTAAGGTGGAGGGAGGGGAAATGAGTAAACTGGTGAAATCAACATTGATGCAATGGGATTGGAGGGTCCTGAGGTAGAAGATGAGGTGTTCTTCCTCCAGGCATCGGGTGGGAAGGGAGTGGCAATAGAGGAGATCCAGGACCTACATGTCCTCGGTAGAGTTGGAGGGGGAGTTAGTGTTAGCCATGGGGCGGTGGGGTTGATTGGTGCGGGTGTCCCAGAGATGTTCCCTGAAGTGCTCCGCGAGTAGGTGTCCTGTCTCTCCAATGTAGAGGAGACTGCATTGGAAGGAACGGATACAGTAAATGATATGTGTGGCACTCTGATGGATGTGAAAGGCTCCTTTGGGACTTTGGATGGATGTGAGGGGGGAGGTGTGGGCGCAGGTTTTGCAATTCCTGTAGTAGAAGGGGAAGGTACAGGGTGTGGACCTGACGAGGTAGTGGCGGAGGGAATGGTCTTTATGGAAAGTGGCTAGGGATGGGGAAGGAAATATATCTCTGGTGGTGGGGTCCATTTGTAAGTGGCAGAAATGGTGGAGGATAATATGATGTATATGGAGGTTGGTGGGTTGGAAGGTGAGGACTAGATGGGTCTGTTCTTGTTGTGGTTGGAGGGGTGTGGTTCAAGGGCAGAGGTGCGGGATGCAGATGAGATGCATTGGAGGGCATCAACAACCACGTGGGAGGGGAAACTGAGGTCTTTAAAGAAGGAGGCCATCTGGTGTGTTCTGTGGTGGAACCGGTCCTCCTGGGAACAATTAAACCATAAGACATAGGAGTGAAAGCAAGGACATTTGGCCCATATAGTCCACTCCGCCATTTAATCATGGCTGATGGACATTTCAATTCCACTTACTCTCACTCTCTCTGTAGCCCTTAATTCCTTGCGAGATCAAGAATTTATCTGTCTCTGCCTTGAAGAGACCCAATATCCCCGTCTTTACTGCACTCCGTGGCAATGAATTCTACAGCCGCCACTCTCTGGCTAAAGAAATGTCTCCTCATTTCCATTTTAAAATGACCTCCTCTAATTTTAAGACTGTGTCCATGGTCTTAGTCTCCCCGCCTAATGGAAACAACTTCCCAACGTCCACCCTTTCTAAGCCATGCATTATCTTGTAAATTTCTATTAGCTATCCCCTCAACCTTCTAAATATAATCCCAGGATCCTCAGCTGATCACCATATGTTAGGCCTATCATATCAGGGATCATTCATGTTCCAACCTTGCAGCTCAGCACTGTCTACATGACCCATCCATCTGTCCATCTTCCTTCCGACCTATCCACTCCACCCTCCCCTCCAACCTATCACCTTTCCCCAACCTCCATCCACCTGTTGCAATCTCAGCTACCTCCCCCTCAGCCCCAACCCACTCCCATTTATCTCTCCACCCCCAAGGCTCCCAGTGTCATTTCTGATGAAGGGCTTTTGCCCGAAATGTCAATTTTCCTGCTCCTCAGATGCTGCCTAACCTGCTGTGCTTTTCTAGCACCACAGTCTCGACTTCAATCTCCAGCATCTGCAGTCCTCGCCTTCGCCGTTTGCCAAGTGGAGTGCAGGTTAAAGTTGAGGCCTAAGACCTGACACACATTCCAACCTATTATTTAACAGAAGATTAAAATTCTCCAGCATAGAATCCCCGCAGCGTGGAAACAGGCCATTTGGCCCTAAAAGTCCACGTCGATCCTCCAAAGAGTATTCCACCCAGGCCTGTTCCCCTAACTAATGCACCTAGTCTGCACATCCTTGAACACTATGGGCAACTTAGCATGGCCAATTCGCCTAACCTGTGCATCTTCGGACTGTGGGAGGAAACCAGAGCACACCCATGCAGACATGGGAAGAGTGCGCAAACTCCACACAAACGATCAAACTCAGGATCCTGGTGCTGGGAGGCCACAGTGCTAACGACTGAGCCACGCCTTCATCTTCCTTGACTTACATATCATTCCTCTCTGACACATCTTTTAAACTCAAGCTTGATTTAAACTATGACCATGTTTATGTCACCTGCTCTTTTTTTATTATCTTAGTGACATCTTGTACACAACAAGCCATTGTCCTTCACCTCAGTTTCTCATTTTGTGGTTGCAATTTGTTTTAGTTCTGACTCAGATTAAATGAAGGGGTAAGTTTGCAGAACTGAGGGGAAAGGGCAGGAAAATGAGGTGGGATAATTTGTACAAAGACCTGCCTGGGATAAGCACAATAGATTGAATTCCATCCCTCAAGATAAATTGTTTTCTGATTCTCTAACAAGACAGATGTCGATTTTGCACCTGCACTTTAAAAATGTGACAGACAGTGCCCATCATAGAGTCATAGAGATGTACAGCATGGAAACAGACCCTTCGGTCCAATCCATCCATGCCGACCAGATATCCCAACCCAATCTATCCCCACCAGCCAGCACCCGGCCCATATCCCTCCAAACACTTCCTATTCATATACCCATCCAAATGCCTTTCAAATGTTGCAATTGTACTAACCTCCACCACTTCCTCTGGCAGTTCATCCCATACATGTACCACCCTTTGTGTGCAAAAGTTGCCCCGTAAGTCTCTTTTATATCTTTCCCCTCTCACCGTAAACCTATGCCCTCTAGTTCTGGATTCCCTGACTACAGGAAAAAGACTTTGCCTATTTATCCTATCCATGCCCTTCAATAATTTTGAAAACCTCTATAAGGTCACCCCTCAGCCTACGACACTCCAGGGAAAACAGCCCCAGCCTGTTCAGCCTCCCCCTATAGCTCAAATCCTCCAACCCTGGCAACATCCTTGTAAATCTTTTCTGAAGGCTTTCCAGTTTCACTTACCTCGCAATGGCTCCAATATATTCTTGATCAGGAGAAGAGGATCCTTTCTGACGGCCTCTGAAACAGGGCCTGGAGGCCTTCATCAGAGAAGCGGATTGTGCTTTTTTCTGTTGTCTGCTCTAGTGTGGTGCTCAGTTTAAAAAAAATCCCTAATTGGGCATAATGATCACAACCTGGAACTATGCAGTGAAAAATGCCACCTAATAATTTGGTGAAAATTTCTTACCAAATTTCTTAACTTCTTACCATGTGAAAGCAGCCATCTTGCATTTCTTTCTGTGATATCCATCTGTGCTTTCTCCAATATGGCATGTTGCCATGAATTTATTTTTTCAGAGAAAACATTGTTACTTCATTTTATTCACAGGTTTTAAAAGCTCCTATCTGATGACCCATCAAAAGTCATGGTTATAGAGCATGGAAACAGACCCTTCTGTCAAATTTATCTACGCCGACCAGGCTTCCCAAACTAAATTAGCCCTTATCCTGCCAAACCTTATTAGAGTATCTGTCCAGATGTCTTTTGCATGTTGTAGCTGTATCTGCATGTACCACTTCCTCTGTCAATTCATTCCATATATGAGCCACTTCCTGTGTGAAAAGGTTGCCCCTTGGGTCCATTTAAATATTTCTCCTCTCTCTTAAAATGCCTTCCAGTTTTGAACTTCCCTACCCTAGGAAAAGACTTTGATCATTCACCTTATCTATGCTCCTCATGATGTTAGAAACCTCTATAAAGGTCACTCCTCAACGTCCTATGCTCCAGTGAAAAAGTCCCAGCCTATCCAGCCTCTCACGATAACTCAAACCCTCCTGTTCCAGCAACATCCTGGTGATTTTCTTTTCAATTTGTGTAGGAATGTTTTTGGATTAATAATATGTTTACTGCGTGCATTAAAGTCTTGGAATTTTTGTGACACGTAGATAGTTTTGTTCATTCTATTATTTCTTTTGTTAATAAACTCTGTCTTATTGTTGAAGCAAAATTCGCAACATTACATGCTTATAGTTTAATGATCACTTCCTCAAAAACAAAATGAACTACCAGCCAGGTTTCTGTCTGAAATCTAACCTATTGAGTAATAATATTATCTAAGTTCATAACGTTCAACATGGTGAAGTCAGACCAGATGGAATTGGAAGCTGAGTCGATTAGGTTCCAGGCAAATGCCTCTCTTACCAGGCTTTCCTAAGCAGTTATATTTAATAAGGCTTGCTAATATTTATTCAGCTGAGTGAAGACTGCAGCTTACTCCACGATGGTGACCTGATCCATGGAACTGAAAGCAAGTGGCAAAAAAGCACCTGAAGTGAAGTCCAATTACATAGCTTTATGGGTGAAGAAATCTGTAATCTGAGCTCAGGACTGGTGACACTGCCTGAAGTGGACCCCAACTGTGACAGAAACAGCAAGCAACCGATGTCAAGGCCTGCAAGAGGCACTGAACTGAGAGAGAGGAAGCCTGGGCTAAAGCTTTAAAAAGTGTGGGAGAAAGCTAAAAGCAGATTGTGTAGCAAGAAACTAGAAAAGTAATCAACTGCCTCCAGCAAGTATAGCATCACATTTAAATTGGAGGTACTTGCAAGAATGGGGAAAGAACACTCAGAAAAAACACCAATTGTGTCAGGAAACAGGGCGCAGTCAGTATCATTCAGGAACCCACCAGTGGGAACTCAGACTAGCCAGTCTTATCAAGGGTCAAGACAGACTTACTACAACTGCAGAAGCACAAAGCAGAAAACTCTGCATGTCCTCCAGCAGCAGAGGACATAGAGGGGAAAAGAAATTTAATATTTGTGGGGGATATGGCAAATCCATGGCGAGATTTTGGCTTCCTGGATTGCATAGATCAACCAGGTACATTCTACCATGCAGAGATCAAGGTTAGTGGCAATAAAGCCAGAATTTTATCCAAGGGAAGGAGATATGTTGTGGTTGGGGTCAAAACCTCTTGTGGGGTTGAAAGGAGGAGAGAATGGGAGGAAAAGGAGTAAAGATTTAAATGCTCATGTTTAAAGGTTAATAGTTAAAATGGTACCCTAAAAGAACTTAGGGATTGTGGAGGTAGATGTCATGTACAAAAAATATTCTTACACTTTAGGAATTGTTTCAAAGTGTGTGTGAAAGGAGCTATTCATAATGACATCAGAAGACATGAGACTGGAGCATGTTTTTAACATCTAGAAAAATGTCCTCTCTTCCCATGTCTTGTAAGTAACAATGTTTAATAAAGCTGGTAAATGTATAAACTTGCTTGCCTCCTTCATCTCCCAGCATCTCTAGCCCTACCTGACTCCCGCATTACTGATCTTTCTGTGTGAAGCCTTTTTATTGCCGTTTATGCTCTGCCTTTCTTCAGAAGTCATTAAGTATAAATATTAGCACTAACAGGTCCCTTGTGACAAACCCCATCTGTTAAATTGCAGGCTTTAAATTACTGCTGTGAGTGTGGTTCAGGTTAAACTGATTCAGGACAAGCCTCGGCCCTGCGCAATGAACCTCCAACCCTGGGGTCTCATTACAAATCCCTTATGCACTTGTAGAAAGGCATAGGCAATGAGGCAGATTACTGACGATCGTCCCCCTCTACAGATTAAGTGATGAACTAATCCCCTTAAACTCAGCAAATGAGGAGGCTATCACAAGGCTCCAGGGATTTGCATTTACTAAATAAATAAATCCTCCTTTCAATGTTGTACCTAATACTCTCCATTTTTGAAGCTGTTGTTTTTACACATTAAATTCCTATTTAGATAAACTGCTTTGATATATTAGAGACATCTTTAACTTTTCAATTTAATTTAATCTCCATGTTTATCATGGAATCTACTGTTAGATACAAACCTTGGATTAATTTTGATTTCTAATCCACAATCTTACCTTGCAGTCTTCCTTACAATTGATCTCAGTCAGATTCTTTTATACCCTCCACTGATTTATATCTTTTTTAAATTCTTGGTACCCTGTCCTTGACTTTCCTGTTTCCTCTTTTGTTCATACACTGAATCTCATTTTGATGTGTTTGCTGCTTTCCATATTCTCTCTATTTTTAGGCTGCCTTCATGACTTTATTACTTCATTACATATCACTGAAAATTGTTAAGTAGCACTGCTGTCTTAGATAGACAGGTTATATGCTATTAACAAGTGAACAGTCCTGAAAATATGCCAAAAAGACTTCCCTTTTTTTCACCATTAATATTTCCACTTTTGTGCTATGTTTTTGCATAATTCAAATCTTTTTTTGTATTAGAAAACTGGGCAGAACCTTCCCAAGCCTTGAATGATATGGGCTATGCAGGAAATTTGGGAAATCTCAGGTGAGAAAGAGTAAGACTCTTGCTGATATCGAGACTCAGAAGTAGCATTTTCCGACCAAATCCCAGGTGTCAAGACAGGATTCTTGCTATTGGGTAACGAAAGGCCCATTGATGGGTTTGTTGCTGTTAAAACCCTCATTTATGCCTTACCTCGCCTCATTAATGTGTCAGCTCCCATTGCTCCACCAGATAGAAACCAATCATGCAGAATCCCCAGTGTGGAAGCCTGGGCAGATCACTGGTGACTGTAGCCTGCAGCTTGTTGCTCTGGGGCTCCATCTTGGAAACCCAGTACAAACGTCTCAAGGCACAATCCAAGGGCAGTGACTGCCTGCACTCCATGTCCATGGATAGCATCCATCATATATCAGCCGCTCCACACCATTACTTCATTACTTACTTTAGGGCGGGATGGTGGCTCAGTAGTTAGCACTGCTATCTCTCAGGGATCCGGGTTCGATTCTAGCCTCAGGCGACTGTCTGTGTGGAGTTTGCACATTCTCTCCATGTCTGCGTGGGTGTGCTCCGGTTCCTTCCCACAGTCCAAAGATGTGCAGGTTAGGTGAATTGGCCATGCTAAATTGCCCACAGTGTTCAGGGATGTATAGGTTAGGTACATTAGTCAGGGGTAAATGTAGGGAATGGGTCAGGGTGGGATACTCTTTGGAGGGTCGGTGTGGACTTTTTGGGCCTAATGGCCTATTTCCACACTGTTGAAATTCTATTCTATTACAGTGCATCTTTGATCCACCTACAAGAAGGTTCAGGACTTCAATGCTGTATTTTGGACCTTAGTGGCACCTTTCACTGGAATACTGCTGCAAGGCCACTTTGCTTGCAGGGACAGATACCAAGCTCATGTATTGAACCTGGCTGCATCTCAGGCTGCTTGCTCACTCACCTACCTGGATGGACACCCCTTCCTTGCCTGGTCTTTTTGCACTTTAGCCCCACATCTTGACCTGAAAGAATTCCATCATCACTGAAGTCTTACCAAACTATAGACTTGTGGTGAAAATGTGCTGCTGGAAAAGCGCAGCAGGTCAGGCAGCATCCAAGGAGCAGGAGAATCGATGTTTCGGGCATGAGCCCTTCTTCAGGAATGAGGGAAGTGTGCCCACTTTCCTCATTCCTGAAGAAGGGTTCATGCCCGAAACGTCAATTCTCCTGCTCCTTGGATGCTGCCTGACCTGCTGCGCTTTTCCAGCAACACATTTTCAGCTCTGGTCGCCAGCATCTGCAGTCCTTACTTTCTCCTATAGACTTGTGGTGGCTTAACTTAGAGGGTCACAATGCCTCAGGTGAGAAGGAGAATCCTTTATTGTGATGAAAATTGAGCTCACAGTGTTGGCAGAACTCTGCATCATAAACCAGTTGCAAGCTAACTGACTTCACCCACCCACCTTGCACCCCCCCCCCACCAAGCAAAAAGCCCTGCCATTTTTGGCAGGCACAAAGTCAGCAAGCCTATTATGGTTGTCAATAGTCATCATTCAAAGGGGTGGACATGTTGCTGTATGGCACTGTACCATGTCATTTTTATGCCAACACATGTCCCAACCATGTACACAAACAGACTGCAAACATATGGAAAATGCTTCAAATTCCAAGGGGAGTAATCCTTGGTCAAATCCAGGGAGACACCCATTGGACAAGGGGCTCCTGGCAAGGTGAGTTGAGGGCTATCTCCAATATGAGTGTGGTTCCAGTACATCCAGTCCGGGTAGTCGAAGTAACATTGTTGAGGAGCTGTATAGCCATCAGTCAGGGTGTGGTTTCTTATTGTTTAAGGTTATCCAGTTCATTGGCCCAAGAACCACAAACAACCCACTAAAAGGCAAGTGGGGGGGGGAAGGAAATCAGGGGCCATTGTTGTAGGAGAAAGGCATGGGAACTTGATTATGGAGATTGGAATCTGAATGCTGGGATACAGAGGTGATTAAAATACAGAGTGGAGCATGGCAATGTATAAGGAGGAGAGACAATAGAGCAGGGGAGAGAAAGGGGTAATGCAGGGGAGTTGGGCATTGACTATCATGACTTCCATGGGTGGACTGCCCACCATAGATTAACATGTTTTGAGATGCTTGGGACTGGGATGGCAAAGTGGTCAGATGGAGATATCGATAAGTTGAGTGAGGACTTGGGGCTGGTAGGAAGGGGATGCTTACATTTGAGTGTTCATCAAGTTGGAGAGACTGAGCCAGAGGAGCAACTGCCTTCCATCATGTTGTAAATAACAAGGGCACAATGAAGATGAAAAGGGCTGCAACCACAGCCAGAGTGAATAGGGAACGGGGTTTCATTCTGCGAAAGAGGGATCTTCATGTTTGAGTGATAGGAGGCCCTTTAGGTCAACATCATTACATAGACACCCATAGATTAGAAAGTCCCAAGTGACTGAATGGTCAGCACAGAGGCCAATGCTGGGCTGGTCAGGTGGGTCAGAGTCAAAAACAGGAATTTCTGGAGAAACCCAGAGAGTCTGGCAGCAGCATCTGTGGAGAGAAAGCATAGTCAACGTTTCAGGTCTAGTGATACTTCTTTTATTCCAGTAAGTGTGGGTGCGAGCTTGGGTGACAGTGCATGTTGCATGCTACAATAAGTGTGCCAGAATATGAGCCTTGGTGGGAGTTGGAAGTAGAGAGAAGACATTTGATTTGATTTATTATTGTCACATGTACCTAGGTACAGTGAAAAGTTTTGTTTTACATGCAGTACAGGCAGATCATGCCATAAACAGTAATAGAACAGAGCAGGAAATACAATGTTATGGCTGCAGAGAGGTTGCACAAAGAGCAAGATCAACATTAAATTTAAAATTGGAGAGGCCCATTCAGAAGTCTAATAACATCCAATCAATCATCAGTACAGGAAGGTGTTGTCAAAAATGACCATAATACATAGGAGTGGAAGCAAGGCCATTCAGCCCATCGTGTCCACTCTGCCATTTAATCATTGCTGATGAGCACTTCAATTCCACTTACCCCACACACTCAACAATGCTATCAAATGGTATTCTCTCAGTAATAACTTGTCTTAGTGATACTGTCTTTGGTTCTGCCACAACACTCGATTCTAGACCTTAAAATCCATGGTCCAAATATGGATTAAAAAAGCTGAATTTAAGTGGAAGTGAGGTGAAGTGACATCGAATGTATTCGGTAGTGTGCAGCATCAAGGAGCCCTAGCAAAATCAAAGATAATGTGAACTAGTAGAAAAACTTTCCACTCTTTGGGATCTTTAACTAGCACAAAGATGGTGATTGCGGTTGTTCGGGCTTAATCATCTCAGACACAGGAACCCACAGTAGAAGGCCCTCAGGATTATGTCCAAGGTTTAACCAAATTCAATTGCTCCATTAGTGACCTCCCACCTGATGTAAGGTTAGAGTGGGGATGTTTGCTCATGATTGAACAACATTCAGCATTGTTCATGACTCCTCAGGTGCTGAAGCATTCATATCCATATACAGCAAGACTAAGACAGGATTAAGGTTGAGGCTTTCCACAGGATTGGCAGAGGAGGTTACAAGACCAGGCATCTAGACTGTGCCATCTCCAGTGCAGGAAGAAGGCCAATGATTATCTTTACTCCATCACAGTTAAATGTCACTATCCCCTCTCTATTTTATAGTCACTATCTCTGCTACTGCACCAATTCCCAAAAGGTGGAAAGTAACATTCTTGCCACACAAATGCCAGTCAATGACCACCTCCAACAAGACAGAATATGACCATCTGAGTCGGACTTTCAAAGGCATTACCATTGTTAAAGTCTCCACCAACAATACCGTGGCAGTTACCGTTGATCAGAAACTGAATTGGATCAGTCATATAAATAATGTTGACAACAATAGATGAAATGCTCAGTATTCTGTGGTGAGTAACTTGCTTGATGACTTTTCACTATCAAGAGTTAATGGATCTTCTCCACTTGCCTGGATGAATGAAGTGCTAATGATACTCAAGGAGGTTGACAGTCCTGAAGAAGGTTTACACCCGAAAAGTCAACATCTTCACCTCCTGCCTGTGTTCCTTCAGCCTCCTGCTTGTCTACCTAGCAGTCAGGGCAAAACAGCCTATCCATCATCTTAAACATTCACTTCCACCACCACTGACACTCAGTAGCAACTGTGTGTACCATCTACAAAATGTGTTGCGGCGACTCACCAAGGCTCTTTCAACAACACCTTTCAAACCCACCATCACTATCAACTGGAAGGATAAGCAGAATGCCATCAGTTACAAATTCCCCACCCAAGTTACACACCATCCTAATTTGGAAATATAATCACCATTTCTTCTCTGTCACTGGGTCAAAAACTTGAATTCCCTTCCACGTAACACTGTGGGTGTACCTACACTACATGGGTGACTGGCTCACTATCACTTTCTCTAGGGAAATTAAGTTAGGGCAATAAATGTTGGTTTCACATCCCATGAACAAATTGCAAAAAGAAATTGAACAAGCGACTGCAGAATTAAAGCATGTATAAAAAGTATGTAGTATTCAGCAGTCCTTGAGCAAAGCATGATATTTGATGCTGTACTCCAAACAGTATTTTCTATGTTTATATACAAACTCCAATCCCACATACAAGCCCTTCCTTTTGAGTGAGATTGTCAAATTATTCAAGTCATACATTATGGATTCGAGGCCACAATAAATGAGTTATATTTTTATTTTAAATTAGGTCCCTTTCTCTTTTCAACTGGGGTGAAAGGAGTCACATCATTTTCTGCTCAAGGCCATTTCCACATTATCCCTCTGGAATTGTGTCAGGACAATGCAGAGAACACACTATATTCAAACTTAGTGATGTTATTACTTATTCAGTTGGCACACCACACCTCCGCGCAAAAGAACAAAGACAATGCCTTGAGGCAGCATCAAGTGTTACAATCTAACACCCAAACTGTCGCTGAAAGAACTCAGCCTTAGGGAAATAGTGTTAGATAATTGGTAACTTACTGGCAAGACACTGACAATCAGGCTGATTACAGAGACCTGTAATTGTATTTTCTCAACAGTACAATTTGCATAAAGTAATACTTCACTAGTACCACTTCCAACCTGCTAACAATTCAAGAGTGGTATTTGTGAAAATTGCTGCTTTTTGTCCCTCCAGGTGTCCACTGATTTAAATAAAACAATCTGTTTTGGGTATGGGCATCTATCAACATTTGATGCTGTCCCTATTTCTCATCGAGAAGGGATAGTAAATCCTCTTTGGAACCACTGCATCCTATGTTGTGAACTTGCTGAGGAATTCAACTAAGAATTAAATTTCCTGTGAGTCTTTACATACTGCCTGCTGGTGCCATTAAATTCACTTCCACCTCTTCTGTAACGCTTAGCAACACCAGATCCCTGTTTTATATAAGCATGACTGGCACTGAGTGCAAGAGCAATTACAGAAATTGGAAAGAATAAATCAAAAAATGTTGGTTATTTTCATGAAGTAATCCACATTCCTGTATCACCTCCCTGTTAAAAATAACTGTGGAATCGCTCATTATCCTAAACAAATTTAACAATTTGTTTCTATGCATCATCGTTAACAATAAAATGTACAAGTCACTTCACTTCATTAAAATTGGGGTTTTCAGGAGACTGATGTAGGAACAGTGCAGAGACATAGGGTGGCACAAAGGCTCAGTGGTTAGTACTGCTGCCTTACAGCGCCAGAGATCTGGGTTCAATTCCTGTCTCGGGCAACTGTCTGTGTGGAGTTTGCACATTCTCCCCATGTCTGGGTGGGTTTCCTCCGGGTGCTCCGGTTTCCTCCCACAATCCAAAGACATGCAGGTTAGGTGAATTGGCCATGCTAAAATGCATTAGTCAGAGGGAAATGGGTCAGGGTGGGTTACTTTTCAGGGGGTCGATGTGGACTTGTTGGGCCGAAGGGCCTGTTTCCACACTGTAGGGAATACTAATTTAATCTAATCACAACTTGTGGTAGGGTTTGGGAAGGTTACCAAAATCCTTGGTTGACAAGCAGGAGGGTGGAAGAACACAGCAGGCTAGGCAGCTTCAGGAGGTGGAGAAGTTGACGTTTCAGATGCAACCCTTCTTTAGTCCTGAGAAGAGGTTACACCCGAAATGTCGATTTTTTCACCTCCTGATGCTGCCTGGCTTGCCGTGTACTTCCAGCCTCCTGCTTGTCAACCAAGGATTTTGATTGGGCTGGGGTGTACGCAAACAAAAAACAAAGAGTTACAAATACTGGAAATCTGAAACGCAAATTGAAATAGTTGGAGAAGCGCAGCAGGTATGATAACAGCAGTGAAGAGAAAGCACAGTCAGCATGGTGGGTCCAGTGAATCTTCTTCAGCAAACTAGGCTTTGAGGAAGGGTCATTGGACTCAAAGCATTGAGTTTCCTTTCTCTCCACAAAATGCTGATAGACCTGCTGAGTTTCTCCAGCTATTTCTATTTTTATTTGGAGTTTATATAAGATGGAAGGTGGGATACCAGACGAGAGCATATTGATGTATTCCTATCTTGATGTAACAAAGGCATGGTTGAGGGACTTAGCAGCAGGTAAGATGATTTTGGGACAGAAATTACGAAAGTGGAAGGAGGCAGTTTGGGAAATGAGCGTCCGTGTGGTCGTAGGTGCGTTTCAGATCAAAGATCAAAGTTGAAAATAATCTGGCTAGACCGCAGATAAAGGTCAGGGAGAGGGATGGAGTTAAAATAAATAATTCTGCAGATTGGAGTCATACCTAAAATGATAACATTGAAACATATGAATATTCAGTCTCATTCATAGGCCAGAGAATTATCTTTATGAAAATATGGATAATATCTTCAAAATATGTCATGCTATGGATGTAGCAAGAATATGAATTTCAGAAGTGCTTGAAGATAGTTATCTTGAGTAGAAAGGTCAGATAATCAGCTTGTCTAGTTTTCTTGATGTTTCAGCATGTAAAACAACCTTCATGTAACTCTTTCAATACCAGTCATTTTAACAAAATACCATCTTCTTCCGCACTGAAGACATGGACTCTCATTGCATTCTGCTTCTAAAGTTACCTGCAGCCTTTGAATAACGTACATTTATACAACTCTTCCAACATAGGGAAACCTCTGAGGAAGCTGAACAGGTATTTGATCAAACAGAAATGACACGAAGATCAGAGAGGGGATAGTGGGACAACAGAAAGATTAGATTAGATTACTTACAGTGTGGAAACAGGCCCTTCGGCCCAACAAGTCCACACTGCCCCACCGAAGCGCAACCCACCCATACCCCTACATCTACATTTACCCCTTACCTAACACTATGGGCAATTTAGCATGGCCAATTCACCTGACCTGCACATCTTTGGACTGTGGGAGGAAACCAGAGCACCCGGAAGAAACCCACGCAGACACGGAGAGAACGTGCAAACTCCACACAGTCAGTCGCCTGAGGCGGGAATTGAACCCGGGTCTCTGGCGCTGTGAGGCAGCAGTGCTAACCACTGTGCCACCGTGCCGCCCAAAGGTGGTGGTGATGGTGGTGGTGCTGGGAATGAGTGCAATGGCCATCATAGCCAAGTCCAATTCTGCCCTCTTGATTTAACACACTCATACTTTCTAATTAGGTGTCTCTCATCAGGCAGTGACCAAGAATGAAGAGCTTAGTTAAGCCTTATCTACTCTCATACAGATGCCAAACCTTCAGATCAATTGGGTCTATTTATGAATGAACATGTATAACAATGCTCTGTCTGCTATTTAACATTAAACAGCAAACTACCCAGCTTTCAGGACATCATTGACCAGAACACCACCCAACCCTGCCATGGCAACCTCTGCATTCATGTCAAATTATTGACGTGAGTACTACCATCACATGTTGGGACACTATCCACCATGTACACGGAAGATACTGATGTGACTCAACTGATGTTGTCTATTTCATATGCTGCAGGAAAGCATACTCCGAGACATGGTATATTGGTGAGACCATGCAGATGCTACGACAATGGATGAATGGACGCCATTCAACAATCGCCAGAAGGGAGTGTTCCCTCCCAGTTGGGGAACCCTTTCAGCGTCAAGGACATTCAGCCTCCGGTCTTCGGGTAATTGTCCCCCAGGGCAGCCTTTGAGATACAAAAACACAGAATCACCGAGCAGAAACTTTTAGCCAAGCTCTGTTCCTATGAGGACGGCCTCAACTGTGATCTTGGGTTCATGTTGCACTACATGTAACACCACCACCCTGTTCTGTATCCATAAAATCTTCCTTCCTGTCCTGTTTTGACATCATCACCTTGATAAATTGAAATGATCTCTCTACCCAAGTATCTCTCTACTTAGTTTGTACAGTTTTGGATTAATTATTACTTTGGTTAGACCCTTGACATGCAACTCTTATATCTATCATGTTATTCCAGTTATTTGGTTTGTCTCTATCACCACTTCATTTTTAATTTTTGTTATTATCTTTCAGCCTCATTTAATCAGATTATAGGAGATCCCTTCACTTGTTTATCAATTGTTGACACTTTACTCACACCATCTGACACTTTTGATCATTTTCTGAGACTTATTATTCAACCCTCCAATGACACCATTAGTATGATCTTTTAATCTCGCTGCCCTTGATCTCTCTGCCTATAAATTCTGTGTTCTGTCTGCTTCTCTCCCACTTCACCTAATGAAGGGGCTAGGCTCCGAAAGCTTGTGATTTCAAAAAAAAATGTTGGACTATAACCTAGCGCTATGTGACTTCTGAATTTAATATCAGATTATTGGAGAAATCAATGCAGACTGGGTGACCACTTTGCAGAACACCTCCAGTCCACACATAAACATGACCCTGACCTTCTTATGGTTGGTCAATTTAACACAGCATCCTGCTCTCATGCCCAACTGTCTGTCCCCAGCATGCTGTAATGCTCCAGCGAATCACAACACAAACTAGAGCAACAACATTTCATCTTCAGACGAGGCAGTTAACAACTTTCTGGACTTCATATTGAGTTCAACACCTTCAGGTTGCAAACCCACTCCTCCTTTTGCTTTTAACTTTACTTGTTGTATTCTCTGTCGCTATGTCCTCACCCCTGTCCCCCCACTCCAGTGGGGCTGTCTGTTCTTTCAGGTTTGGCAGTTAGACACACCATTTTTCTGCTATTCTCACATTCTGATCACTTAATCTGCATCCTTTCTCTCCCAGTCCTCCACCCCACACTATCGCAGAAAAGCTGCCCCCTCCACACTTCATGTCTGCTCTGATGAAGAGTCATCTGGACTTGAAATGTTAGCTTGCTCTCTCTCTCTCTCTCTCTCTCTCTCTCTCTCTCTCTCTCCATGGATATTGCCTGATCCACTATGATTTCCAGAATATTTTGTTTTCAGATCAGATTATTTCCAATAGTTTCAGATTGAGGACAGGAGACATTCAGAACTATACATAACATTCATGCTAATAAATAAAATAGGAAGTTTTGACTGATATTTTATGCTCTCACTCCAGGTGTGAACATTTAACTCAGCACAGTTCAGGGATCAAACATCTCTCCACACTGTTCTTTAGGACTCAATTCCACAACAGGCAGTGGAGTTTAGCAATGGGGTAGCCATTATGGAGCTATATCTGTTAATTAATTGCAACAGAATGCATTCTGTATATTCTCACTTGTAGCCTGGTAGGAAGATGTTTGCAATGTTAGTGTTAGACATTTCAAGTCAGCTTCTGTTCTGTAGAACTGTTTGGATTCTTGCTTGTCATCCTCGTAAGCTGACAACTACTGTATTTTAATATGATGCACCATTCAGGCTAGCTATCACTGATCTCCAGGTGATGTGTGACTGGGTCTTGATGATTTTATTTATAGCTCCTTAGTAAAATAGCGAATTCAGAGCAAAGACATTGATAGGGAAAAACAGGGCTCGGCTCATTCAGTTTGCTTTCTGCCATCCTGATAGTCATGTAATTAAATAATGGATGATTCTTCTTACAGCTCTCCTGCACAAACAGGCATTTCAGATTCTTTATCCCCGGTTAAGCAAAGTCAAATTGAATGAAGCAAAATGCCTCATCCACATTTCCCGAGTACACAAAGATGAATAGAGGGTTTCAGTACTGGTAGCAGATATTGAGAAATCCCAGGCACACTACTTGCAGGAGATTCTGCGTGGCAGCACCATGTGTTTGAGAAATGAACCTGACTGAAAGGTCATAGGTACAAAAGTTCCAAAAACAATTAACATAAATATAATGTCATCAGAATGATCACATGAGAATTGTCATACATATATAATGAAGGTTGATGGATATTGTACCAATTCCAGTCTCCTCTCACATGCAACTGCTTTTAGCACTAAACTGAATTGTGTTTCTCAGAGATTACTGTGTATGCAGTAAATTAGGATGCATGAACTGAATATGTATCATACTAACTTAGAAGGAAATTAGTAGCTGAAAGAGTTCATTGACATCTTTGAGATCAGCTCTGCCCATTAACATGTAAAGGACTGTTGGTGGTGGCTGTTGTGTTGCTGTAGTAGAGTCCCTATCTCTGAGCTAGAAGGCTGGGGCTCATGTCTCATGTCTTCACCAGAGGTCTATAATAACATCTCTGAACAGGGAAATATCTATAAAGGACTGATTCTAGGATCAACTAGCCAGTTGTTGCTCTAGCCAACAGCACCAGAGCTAAAGTTGTCTCTAACTTACATACCAGAATGTACTTACTCTTCAATTAAACTTGATGGCTCACAAGAGACCACCATCTATCATAGATATAATGTGATTCATTATTATTAATAAACCTATTTGTGTTCATTAAGATTGAGTCTCTTTTGCTGAAGACTTTGTGTGGGTATCTTTATTGACATGGTGGCAGGGGCTTAGATTGGTGGCAGTGAAACTATGCAAAGCTTCTCAGGCCTGCCATTATAATGCTGAAGTTTATTTAACCCCTTTAATCTACTACATGATTAAGCTGTATCATGAGAATATTATCAAGAAAATTTGAAACCAATCCACCAAAGGATCAAGTTTGGCTAAAGAATCTCAGAAGTGTTATAGCACAAAAGAAGGCCATTTAGCCTATTTTGTAGATACTGGCTTTCCATTGAAGCAATTTACCAAGTGCCACTTCCCTGCCTGCTCCTATAACCTTGAACATTCATCCGATTCAGCTAATACTCCAACTCCGTCTTAAATACCTTGATGGTGCTTGAGACAGATTCAATCTCAGTGGGGCACTCCAGATTATAACCACTCGCTTTTTATCATGTCATCATTGTTTCTTTTCCAAATTATCTTAAGTTTGAGCCCTCGTATTCTTGACCATTTCACCAATGAAACAGTTTCTCCCCTTCTGCTCTGTCTAGCCTCCTCATGGCTTTAGATGCTTCCATCAAATCTCCTTTTAGCTTTCGTTTTTCTAAAGAAAACAGTCCCAACTCCTCTGATCTATCTACATAATTGTAGTGTATTCTTAGGAATCTTTCCTCACTAATACATTCATATCATTCCAAACATATGGCACCCAGAACTGGACACAGTTGAAGCTGAACCAAAGTTTTATGAAAGCTTCACATAACTTCCTTCCTTTTATTTTCTGCCCCTACTGATGAAACCCAGATGCCTTTTTAATTTCTCTCTCTTAACCTCTGCTGTTGTCTTCAATGATCTAGGCATATAAGCCCAAAGCCCTTATGCTTTCACACCAAACCCCTTATTTTACATTGGTGGGAAGAATGCAGAGTCAATATGAAGCACTTTGCACTTAGAGTCATAGAGATGTCCAGCAGACTCTTCAGTCCAACTCATCCATGCCGACCAGATTTCCCAATCCAATCTGAGTCCCCCCTGCGAGCACCTGGCCCATATCCCTCCAAACCCTTCCTATTCATATACCCATTCAGATGATTTTTAAATGTTGCAATTGTACAAGCCTCCACCACTCCCTCTGGCAGCTCACCGTTGTGGGCGGCACGGTGGCACAGTGGTTAGCACTGCTGCCTCACAGCGCCAGAGACCCGGGTTCAATTCCCGCCTCAGGCGACTGACTGTGTGGAGTTTGCACATTCTCCCCGTGTCTGCGTGGGTTTCCTCCGGGTGCTCCGGTTTCCTCCCACAGTCCAAAAAAATATGCAGGTTAGGTGAATTGGCCACGCTATATTGCCTCTAGTGTTAGATGTAGGGGAAGGGGTATGGGTGGGTGCGCTTCGGTGTGGACTTGTTGGGCTGAAGGGCCTGTTTCCACACTGTAAGTAATCTAATCTCATTCCATACACGTACCACCCTCTGTATGAAAAGGTTGCCCCTTCAGTCTCTTTTATATCTTTCCCCTTCTCACCCTAAACCTATGCCCTCTAGTTCTGAACTCCTCCACCCCAAGGAAAAGACTTTGTCTATTTATCCTATCCCCCATGCCCCTCATGATTTTATAAACCTCTATAAGGTCACCCCTCAGCCTTTAACGCTCCAGGGAAAACAGCTCTAGCCTATTCATCCTCTCCCTATAGCTCAAATCCTCCAATCCTGGCAACATCCTTGTAAATCTTTTCTGAACCCTTTCAAGTTTTACAACATTCTTCTAATGAGAAGGAGACTAAAAGTGCATGCAATATTCCACCAGTGGCCTAACCAATGTCCTGTACAGCTGCAACATGACCTCCCAACTCCTGTACTCAATACTCTGACCAATAAAGGAAAGCATACCAAAAGCCTTCTTCACTATCCCATCTACCTGCGACTCTACTTTCAAGGAGCTATGAAACTGCAGTCCAAGGTCTCTTTGTTCAGCAGCACTCCCCAGGACCTTTCCATTAAGTGTATAAGTCCTGCTAAGATTTGCTTTCCCAGCATCACGCATTTATCTAAATTAAACTCCACCTGCCACTCCTCATCCCATTGGCCCATCTGATCAAGATCCCATTGTAATCTGAGGTAACCTTCTCCGCTGTCCACTACACCTCCAATTTTGGGGTCATCAGCAAACTTACTAACTATATCTCTTATGCTCACATCCAAATCATTTGCTGCTATCCATCAAAGTGGTAGATCGCAATGAGTGTCTTAAAGAGAGAAAGGTGGACCATTGGGGATGTTTAGGAAGGGAATTCCAGAGATTGTGATCAAAACAACTGAAATTACAGTAACTATGTATTGAAGGAAATAGGGAGGTATGCAAAGAGGTTAAATCTCGAGGTAGCTCAAGAGCAGATAATTATTATCTCCAAACAGAGCAAAGAATTTCTGATGGAAACCATGCTATAAGTGCACTGTATTTACCGTGAGAGCATGCTGAACTAAGTTAGTATAGAAGGATTTCTCTCTCTGACTGCATGGTGTCTGCATACTTAGCAGAAATACTGACGTCCAATAAGAAATAATCAGACCAACACCACAACAGGCGTTGCCATGACATAAAATAGTTTCAATTCCCACTGTAATGAAGTACAGCAGATGTGAAGTCATACTTAGGTCGATGGTATAAGATCTTAGAGATAAATACACTGCTTTCTCGGCTGGCCAGGTAATTTTGTTTCATTGTAGACCTTCGCAGATGTTGTCTCAAACTGACTACCCTGAAGTTTTCAATTATATCATAGAATCCCTACAGTGTGGGAACAGGCCCTTCGGCCCAACAACTCCACACTGACCCTCTGAAGAGTCACCCACCCAGACCCATTCCCCTAACCTATATTTACCCCTGAATAATGCACTAACGCTATGTGACAATTTAGCATGGCCAATTCACCTAACCTGCACCATCTTTGGACTGTGGGAGCACCCGGAGGAAACCCACACAGACAAGGGGGAGAATGTGCAAACTCCACATAGTCACCCAAGGCTGGAATCAAACCTGGTTGCCTGGTGCTGTGAGGGAGCAGTGCTAACCACTGAGCCACTGTGCCTCCCCATATATCACACTTCATGTCCCTAGTACACCCCAAAATGCCTTGTCACCTTTGAAACATAAACAATGTTGCAATATAGAGAAACACAGCTGGCTAACTTTGCAAAGAGTAAGGAATTAATGACCAATTAATCTAATTTACTGATTGAAGGATAGGTATTAGCTAGGCCATCAAAGAGAATCCCCCAGTTCGTCTTCACCATTCGTCCGACTGAGCTTTGGTTTAATATCTCATTTGACAACAATATTTGAGAGGGTAGTAATTCCTCAATACTATGCTGGGAGTGTCAGCAGGATTATTAACATTATTAATAAAATGAACCAATTTTTAGTTTGAGGAAGCAAACCCTTGAGGAAAAAGTGAATAATTTTGTTTATAGAAATTGAACACATTTGCTACTTGTAGTATAGAGTGAATATGTTCACAATGACGAAGTAACTGGAATAGACAGTCACATTTTATCAAGACACTGAGAGGAATACAAAACTTGCATGAGAGCATTCTGAATATTAGAATGTGAATAAAAATTATTGAACTCCTGACAGTCAGACTATGGTCACTGTCAGACAAGATATAGACTGAAATGCCACAGACCCAAAGTAGGGACAGTCTAACTAGTCAGTGAAGCATCTAGAATTCAGTTAGCTATCCAACCCACTAACCCTCTGTGGGACATCACAGTCTATGGAGACAGGAGTCTTAGCAGAAATCATATTAGCAGCTAGGCATACTACAATGTAATACAATGAATTGAAGTTACAAAATGGATTCTGTGAGGAGCAAAGAGGAAAAAAGGGAAGACTGCAGCAGACCAGAGGGAAGGTTGGCCAACTTCAACAAACCAGCAAATAAGATTAGCTGACGAGCCAGGTCAGTGATGTACAGGAACCCTGGATGGCTGGCATCACCAGCCAAGAAATGGCATTGGCAAAAATATAGGAGGCTCACATAGAACTCACAAAGGGGATTTGTTGAAATAACCATTCTAACAATACTGGACAGAATCAGGCTTACATGCTAACAGTGGGGTTATACAGTGGCTCAGTGGTTAGCACTGCTGCCTCACAGCACCAGGGACACAGGATCAAGTCCCACCTTGGGCGACTGTCTGTGTGGGGTTTGCACATCCTCCCTATGGCTGTATGGGTTTCCTTTAGGTGCTCCAGTTTCCTCCTACAATACAAAGATGTGCAGGTCAGGTGAATTGGCCATGCTAAATTGCCCATTGTGTTAGATGTGTTGGTCAGAGGTAAATATAGGGTGCCAACTTGTTGAGTCAAAGGACCTGTTTCCATACTGTAGGTAATCTAATCTAAAGAGTGGCAGAATCAGGTTAGTACACTCCTATGTGCAGACAGACCGAGAGTCAATAACCTCCTCGAGATACAGCATGTAGAAGAAGGTCCCACTAATTTCAAATCCATCCTTGAGTATTCAACATGTATTTCAGTCTGAAACTAAACCTCATCATTGAGCCGTGAGATTGAACCAAAGGTCCCAGAGTCAATGGATATAATTATTCCTTATTGATCTTTATTGGTTAGCAGGATGCTTTGGACATATTACAGATGTAAGGATTGGCCTGTTGTAGTCATCCAAGATGGGAAGTTATTGCATCTCTGACCTTGACAAAAGCAAGTCAGTATGTGATTCAAGCCATGACTTTTGCCCAAAACTATGAAAGTATCTGAGAAACCACCAAGAATTCTCTGAATTGTCTTGGTTGGGTAGGCCCCTAGATAGAGTCGTCACCCTTCCAAGGTGATTTAGACTTGCTGTACTGCACTCCAAGACATCACTCTAACAGCATGTGCCAGTTGCCTGCATGGCTAACACACTGCATGTTCATTCAATCAAATGGCTGTGTCAGAAAACAGATGAGAGGCTGTTCCTCAGTCCAGTCAAGTGGAGAGAGCCACTGTCAGCGAGGGAATCCGAGTTTCATCAATCACAAGCACAGTCTGTACACAGTTCAGAGGCTTGGCCACAGTCACCCACTTGGGTCAGTCATGGTCAGGGAATCTGTCTATTATAGTCTGGGGAATGGCTAATAGCCAGCCCCAAAGGACTATCACTAGCCATCAGGCGATTCAGGTATTATTAATCAGGGAACAGGAAAGATAGTGGTCAGGGGTCTGGTTAGTCCCATTTGAGGCCGTTCGTCAAAGTCCAGAGTTCTGGGCCATTGCGGCCTCCATGTGATGTTTCTCTACTGGCTAATGACATGTTTCATGTACCCAGTTTGCACTGGGGATAGAGAGGTATTAGAGGGACTTTTAGACAAGACATATCTAAAGTCAGGTAACCTGCTGTGGTGATTACTCAGCAACTAGTGAGAGAGAATGGAATTGTAAGTATACAAAAGTGTCAGCCATGACAACTATGTGCTGCGAGCAGCATGACTTTGAAGCTGCTGTGCATTACCAGATTGCCAACACTCTTCTGGGTACACAGCAGCCTGTTAGAGATGAGACAGGTTCCAGAGTTGCTAGTCATTCAGCAGTTTTCAGGTAAGTGCTAAGTTGTTCTGGAAACAACTCACAGTAAGATGGAGCTAAAACCCAATGTGAGGAATGCCGTGGGAACGGGGAAGGTAGTTAATGCATTTGGCAAGATATGTCAAGAAATCTTGCTTAGCTCCACATCAACAACTCACCCCCCCCCCCCCAACCCCCACCAAAAAAAAGACTCAACGCAACTGACAGCTAAAAAATGTATGATTCAGTCCCTGAAACTGAAAAGCAGGGAATCAATGCATCAAAATCAGAAAACTGTACCCAACAGCTAGTCAAAGAATAGTCAAACAGACCAGATCCTAACAAATATGAATACGTGAACACAGTAAATGATCTGGTAGTGTTTGATCACAGCTAGGGAATCAAAGAATCACATGACTTGAGTATCACTGAAAAAATAGACATAGTCAAAACTATTCATCTTGCACTCATTGGGATATTTTGTAAGAATACAGGGAAAAATCAACATTTATATTACATGAATGCAGAGCACTGACTGGTTGGTAAGTGAACTTTGATTGGTGGAAGCATTGTCGTGGAGAATTGATCCATTAATGCTGATCGACATTTAATAGGCAGGCTGTGAAACCCAAGCCTGGTGTAAAATATAAAGACATTGACTTTACTCCTTTTAGTGAAAATGAAGGAGTATATTTATCATAGAATTTAGGACAAGAAGCTGAGAACTATATTAATTACCTCCCAAAGTGGTACAAGGTGACTGAAGTAATGGCGATTATGACCCTTGTTAAACAATCCTGGGAAGCAGAACAGGACAAGTTATGGAAGTCTCATAAAGACTCAACCTCTGACATTCTGACTTTGAGTGGGGAGGGAGATGGTGAAAACATAAATAGATTAAAGAAATTACTGAAACAATGTGAAAATGCAGCAGAGTTAAACTGGATAAAGATGTAGTGTAATGAAAATAAATGTTACTAATGGTTATGTGTGTGATAATGTAACTCCGATAACAATACTCATAATATTGAGACTCTGAGAGAGAAGAACATTGGAATTGAACTAGACAGCTGAAATCAGTATTCTATATACAAGAATATAAATGAAAAGTTCACAGGGCTTACCAAGAATTAGATAATAGCCACTCTGAATAAGGGAAACATAGAAACGTAGCATACTCAGAATAGGAACAGTCTAAGTAGAAGAGTTTCAAATGGTCAGTGCAGATACCCAATGCCGATAGCAGATAGGATTCGTAAGGGGGGGAAAACACAGGCAAGGAGACAGGAGCCTTAGCATAATCAATCCCATTCCTGACTGTTAAATCCTCACAGATTTAGTGTAACATGGCCAGCTGCAAAATGCAGCTTTCTCTACACTGCTCAAAAAGTAGAGAAGACACACAATAAAAGTAGATTACCAACACCCAATAACCCCGCTATGCTCCTGCCTTATAAGCACTGAGTGGCATCGCCAATTCTGTACAATATTTTGCTGAATTTTGTACTTTGGAGTCACATTACCTGAAATTGGGCTGATACTATACAAAATTGTTATACTTGGGTAATAAAACAATAAGGACCACAAATCCAAATAAAAGCCACATGCTTAACACTCAGATCAAACACCATAAGGACAGAGTTTACAGCTTTAAATGAATGGCAAAATAATTGTATTTAACAGAATCAACCAGCTCAATCTAGCAGAGACTGCAAATTGCTGCTACGACTTTTCAGAATCTATACATCTCTGCAACAAAGGAGATGCTTTAGACCATAAACAACTACACTCCTTATTTTTTAATGCAGTGAGTTAGATAAATATATGCAGCCAGAGACAATCAGTACTGAATAAATGACATTGCAATATCATATCAGTGAAACAGCACAGCATCGACCTGAAATACTATTTTTAACAAAAACCTAACAAAACTAATTCTATCTGATATGTGCTTTTGACATTAGGAGCTGGCATAAAATGGATTTCATTGACTCTGAAAGGGAGGAATGATAACTTCGAGCATTTCATCTTTAGGCTGTCAGTCCTGTGTGAGCTATTCCTTTTGATTTGGCAGGATTATAGATGAGAATTTGCTGATGTCACTGGAAACGATAATATTTTTGGTTTAGTTGAGCTGCTAAAGAATATTTATAGAATATGCTGAGGTAAAGAAAACATTAAGTTTATTAATGTAACATCTTACCAGATATTCATCTTGCCACAAGTCTCCAAGAGAGATCAAAATCATGTGGCATTACATCACTTCCTCTCATAGGCACTGTCCCATTAATATATCACATAATCAGAGTTAATCCCTTATAAACACTAACAAATGAATATTGGGTGTGCTTGAATGATATTTCTCTATTCGTATATTTTAAATAGGAAGCCTGCTTGAAAGAAACACCTTCAGTAAAAGATCAGACAGAGAAAAAATACAGAGACAAATTAAATGTTTGCCCACCAACATTTTGAACAAGACAGCACAGCAGGAAGCCATTCAGTCCATGTGGGTGTGGCACAAGAACATCCTAAAACTAATTTCAGTCTCCTCCTGCCTTTCCATAACTAAACATTTACAACTGTTCACTCATCTTACCAAACAACTTAAACAATGTGGTATTAAGCACCTTGAACTAACATGGCTTTCTGACAATGATCAAGTTGTTGTGGTTCTGTTCGCCGAGCTGGGAATTTGTCTTGCAAACGTTTCATCCCCTGTCTAGGTGACATCCTCAGTGCTTGGGAGCCTCCTGTGAAGCGCTTCTGTGCTGTTTCCTCCGACATTTATAGTGGCCTGTCTCTGCCGCTTCCGGTTGTCAGTTCGAGCTGTCTGCTGTAGCGACCGGTATATTGGGTCCAGGTCGATGTGTTTGTTGATAGAGTCTGTGGATGAGTGCCATGCCTCTAGGAATTCCCTGGCTGTTCTCTGTTTGGCTTGCCCTATAATGGTAGTGTTGTCCCAGTCGAATTCATATTGCTTGACGTCTGTGTGTGTGGCTACTAAGGACAGCTGGTCATGTCGTTTCGTGGCTAGTTGGTGTTCGTGTATACGGATCGTTAACTGTCTTCCTGTTTGTCCGATGTGGTGTTTTGTGCAGTCCTTGCATGGGATTTTGTACACTACATTAGTTTTGCTCATGTTGGGTATCGGGTCCTTCGTTCTGGTGAGTTGTTGTCTGAGCGTGGCTGTTGGTTTGTGTGCTGTTATGAGTCCTAGTGGTCGCAGTAGTCTGGCTGTCAGTTCAGAAATGTTCCTGACGTATGGTAGTGTGGCTAGTCCTTTGGGATGCGGCATGTCCTCATTCCGTTGTCTCTCCCTTAGGCATCTGTTGATGAAATTGCTGGGGTATCCGTTTTTGGCGAATACCTTGTATAGGTGTTCCTCTTCCTCTTTTTGTAGTTCTGGTGTGCTGCAGTGTGTTGTGGCCCTTTTGAATAGTGTCTTGATGCAACTTCGTTTGTGTGTGTTGGGGTGGTTGCTTTCATAGTTTAGGACTTGGTCTGTGTGTGTGGCTTTCCTGTAAACCTTTGTGGTGAATTCTCCGTTCGGTGTTCTCTGTACCATCACGTCTAGGAATGGGAGTTGGTTGTCCTTTTCTTCCTATCTAGAGTTCACAAGAGAGAATTCACCCCAACACACACAAACGAAGTTGCATCAGGACACCATTCAAAAGGGCCACAACACACTGCAGTACACCAGAACTGCAAAAAGAGGAAGAGGAACACCTATACAAGGTATTCGCCAAAAACGGATACCCCGGCAATTTCATCAACAGATGCCTAAGGGAGAGACAACGGAATGATGACTTGCCGCATCCCAAAGGACTAGCCACACTACCATACATCAGGAGCATTTCTGAACTGACAGCCAGACTACTGCAACCACTAGGACTCATAACAGCACACAAACCAACAGCCACGCTCAGACAACAACTCACCAGAACGAAGGACCCGATATCCAGCATGAGCAAAACCAATGTAGTGTACAAAATCCCATGCAAGGACTGCACAAAACACTACATCGGACAAACAGGAAGACAGTTAACGATCCGTATACACGAACACCAACTAGCCACGAAACGACATGACCAGCTATCCTTAGTAGCCACACACACAGACGACAAGCAACATGAATTCGACTGGGACAACACTACCATTATAGGGCAAGCCAAACAGAGAACAGCCAGGGAATTCCTAGAGGCATGGCACTCTTCCACAAACTCTATCAGCAAACACATCGACCTGGCCCCAATATACCGGCCACTACAGCAGACAGTTCGAACTGACAACCGGAAGCGGCAGAGACAGGCCACTATAAATGCCGGAGAAAACAGCACAGAAGCGCTTCACAGGAGGCTCCCAAGCACTGAGGATGTCACCTAGACAGGGGACGAAACGTTTGCAAGACAAATTCCCAGCTCGGCGAACAGAACCACAACAACGAGCACCCGAGCTACAAATCTTCTCCCAAACTTTGAATGATCAAGTATTTGGAAGTAAATTAGAAATCACTGAGGATTTCAAGCATTATATCTGGGTCTGACAGGGTTAATATCTGGAAGAGTGTGGTAAGCAACACATACTCTGATAATGTCATAGAGACAGTCATGCAGGCTGTTTCATGGGGAGACAGAGACAGAGATAGTCAAATGTAATACACAGATGTTCTTGTTAACCCATATATGGTGCAATAGTTCATATATGTCTTATTGTTAAATCTACCAGACACTTAAAATCTCTGTTTGCACAGAGATCGATAGCCCCCATTGACTGAAGACATACCACTACAGGCAGGCAGCAGGGGTCACAACATAAAGTGTTACTTCAATGTGCATAACCTTTCTTACTGGATGTTTGAAGAATTCTTTCAAAAGACATCAGGGGATTCTCTGCAACACTTTATCAAGGATTCACCAACTTTCTTATTGACAAGTATGCCAGACATTCTCAAGGAACCTCACTTAACAGGACCTAATGCTGTGCCACTCCATCCCATCGACACTTTATAAGATGCAGGAGGAGAAAGGTTCACCAGCATGTTGCTAGGGGTCCTAGAGAAGTACATGAGGCCAACTACTTCAGGAAAGTGGGACATAGAGTCATAGAGATGTACAGCATGGAAACAGACCCTTCGGTCCAACCCGTCCATGCTGACCAGATATCCCAACCCAGTGAGGAAAAAGGCCATTTGGCCCATCAAGTCCACATTAACTCTCCAAAGAGCATCCCACCCAGACCCACCCCATACCCTATGATCCTGCATTTCCTATGGCTACTCCATGTAACCGGCGCATTCCTGGACACTATGGGCAATTTAGCATGGCCGATCCACCAGACCTGTATATTTTTGGACTGTGAGAGGAAACTGGAACACCCAGTGGAAACCCACACAGACACAAGGAGAAATGTCCAAACTCCACACAGATAGTCACCCGAACGTGAAATCGAACCTGGGTGTCTGATGCTGTAAGGCAGCAGTGCTAACAACTGAATCACCAGAATGTACTCCTCCAGCAGGATGTCCAGTGGTGTTTCTGAAGAGACATGCACATTTTCATTCTATCACTAAGCCATCTGCAGATCTCTTGGAAGTGGGAACATAGAACCCACATATATCGGTCCATTAGGCATGATATCATGCGTCTACATGAGCTATTAGAATTGCCCATCATTAACATGGTGGAAAAGATGGCTTCCCAAGATCTGTGTAAAACCCTGAGCCAAACTGATGCTAAATTACACACTGCTCCTCAACACTCGATTGCATAACTTCTGGCAGACTTCTCAATGCTCAACATTTCATTGTGCATCGTCTCCTTCTGTGACCTGGAGCATTTAAGTCATTATCTGCGTACGCTGCACAATACATGGGTAAACTTGGTCACTGGGGAGCTGGCAACCATAGTCTTCCAGCCCTTGCTCTGGTATACACCATTCATGTCTACTGTCTCACTATATGTAAGTCCCACTTTGAGCTGATGGCTGTAAAAATGAAAGCAAGTGACTGTGTATCTTTATGATCATTCTCTTCTTGCTGCTCCACCCTCACCAGGCCATTTACAATTCAAGGGTATTTCAAGGGGAAAAGGTCAGAGGGGATAGGGTTGCAGGGAGGGCAGGACAGGAGTCAGAAAGTTGGATGGGAACACCCTTGCCATTTTTGCTCTAACTCGGAGGAGAGTATAAGATTAGGGTGAAGTGTGAGAAGCCTCTCTGCTGACTGCAGCTTCAGAAACAGCCACTCCAATAATGACTAACACCATCATCCCTATAGAGCTTCCAGCATGCAGGACTGTCACCACTGCAGGCACACACCCCCACCACAACAACCAATACCATAGTGCTCACATTAATGCTTACTGTCTCTGTTCATGCATCACCTTGACTTAAACAGAGAGAGGATTGTTTCAGTGAGTGGATTACATGGTTACCATGGTTAAATAGCCAGAGTGTTCAAGGTGAGTGATGAGGTTGAGAGCAGTGCTGAAGGAGTTGACCCTAACTGAGTGTTGCAGACTAGCACATTCCAAGGTCCAGGACTACGTGTTGAGGGATGTGCTGAAGCTTGGGGCAGCTGCTGCCAAAGCGCGGTGGGGAAAGACACTGTAAAATCTGCCTGCCTAAGAAGAACAGGGGATCCACGCAGTCATTTGGGCTCCGCTGACACCTCAGCTGAAGAGCTGGATAGTAAATGCACAGACTTGTATATAGGAAAAATACATTTTGATGTCCGTATGTAAAGCAATGTAATGTGTGCACAAGAATGGCGTGACCAATTGCAAAGAGATCCAAATAATTTTATGAATAAAGTTTATTTCTGAAATAAAAAAAAGGTTGAGAGCAGTGTTAAGTGTGGTGAAGGTGAGAAGAAGCAGATGAAATGTAGACACAAGGTGAGGTGATGACCTAGCGGCATTACTGCTAGACTATTAATCCAGAAACTCAGTTAATGTTCTGTGGAGCTGAAAATGTGTTGCTGGAAAAGCGCAGCAGGTCAGGCAGCACCCAATGAACAGGAGAATCGACACTTCAGGCATAAGCCCTTCTTCAGGAATAATGTTCAGTGGACCTGCGTTTAAGTACTGCCATGGCAAATGGAATTTGAATTTAATAATAATCTGGAATTAAAAATCTACTGATGACCATCAAACTATTGTTAATTGTTAGGAATCTGCCATTGTCACCCAGTCTGGTATACACGTGACTCCAGATCCATGGCAATGTAGTGGACTCTCAACTGCCTTCTGAAATAGCCTAGCAGGCCACTCAGTCCAAAGGCAACTAAGGATGGACAATAAATGCTGGCCTCAGCTACCTTTCCCCCTGCCCCCCCCCCCCCCCCCCCCCATTTATCTCTCCATCCCCGAGCCTCCCAGCCTCATTCCTGATGATGGGTTCCGGCCCAAAATGTCAATTTTCCTGCTCCTTAGATGCTGCCTGATCTGCTGTGCTTTTCCAGCACCACACTCTCAACTCAAATAAATGCTGGCCAACCAGTGACACCTATGTCCCACAAGTGAATAAAAAGAAGTCTGGCTTAATTGAGTTGATGGGTGAGTCAGGCGGTTGTGGTGAATTGAGCAATATCTGATGTTTGTAGTGCATTTGTATAAGATATTTGAGGATATATTCACTGAGATTGACCATTTTTGTGAGGTTTTGAAACACTGTGGATCTTTGTATTCAGGTCATGAGGCTAGATTCCTAGCAGGGATCTTTACAGCTATCTGGTCTAACTGTCCATTCATTGTGTGTCTGAAGGGCCTCTAGTATTCTTACCCCTTCCAGCTCCTCCACCTCAAGCTATACGACAGTGTTGGAAAACCTGAATGGACACACTCACTCAGGTTCAATCATTCCTTTATCTTTTTCAGGTCAGATTCAGTTCTCCCAAGAGTCCCATAATGTGCCTGTTTGGTATTAGGGTGGGTTATTTCTGAATAAGCTAGTATTAATTAGGTGCCTGGCTGATGTATGCAGCCAGTGAGTAGTGTGCTTAATCCAGGAAGCACAGAAACATCTCTGAACTGAGCAGGCACCCGTGAAGAATGGACCTTCCTGCAGTACATTCAATGTGTGTGAATTAGTTGTGCAGCACCATCTCTCAGTCCTTCTTCAGAGTATATTCAACTCAATGTTGTGCATTTGTGTGCAGTGGACATGAAAGCCCCAGGTATCTTTCACTGTACACTGGAAATAATCAGACAAGGATAAGAAATGGAGGACTACAGTGCACTTCACGGTAATTGGATTCCATGTGTCCATCATGTCTAACTGTACTCTGGTGAGATGCAGCTATCTGCCATCACCTGACCTGATCATCTCAGGTTGACGAAGCTCTTTCATGGGATCAACAAATTTCAGTCTTTGACCTTGTGATGTGGATAATGGCTCACTTGACCTCAGTCTCCCCATTTGAGCCGTTGTTTTTCCTGTGATGATTCCATCATTGTTGCTGGGAATCGCAATGTCTTTATCTTCTAATTTGTTGACACATACATTTTACACTCTACCTGTTCACATCTTGTTGCTTGAAAGTCTCCAAATTTGGGGAAAAAAAGCTATAGTTACACAATAGCTACCTAGTTGACATTCGTCAAAGCAAATTGAGATATGAATTGGCTGATAATAATTTATACAAAATGTACAATGACCATAAAAACTGGATTTTATCATTTTTTTACTGGTCAATTTTCAAGCCTTGAAAACTGAATGGAAATCTGGAAGAGAGATGTTAAATTTAATCCCAAACTTAAATTCAATTAAAAAATATCTCATTAGTGATTCCTAAGGACATTAATTTCATCAACAATTACCTAGTTACCAGCAATAATTGAAAAGTCAATTTGATTCATTAGAATACTTACAGATATCCAAACAAACTGCATGTATTAAACCCAGAAGTCCATATATTAGAAGGTTTAATTGTTTTCACAATTTAAAAATAATTTGCTTTAGTGCTTTACTGCTTCACCCCAAACCCTAACCCCAACCCCAACTTAAAACTCCTCCCACTCAATGATCTCTATTCTGATCTTTTGTTGCAAGTTCCCCACTGCACCATTCTCCCCTGGATTTACGTAACATATCCTTTGACACTTTCAACAATGCATTCTTCAATGTATTGAGTGGTAGCATGATTAAACATTGAAGACAAGGAATCCTGAAGTAAGCTCACGTACAATGAAGAAAACCCAGAATGAGTTCACTGACACAGAGGAAATAGTCCAAATGAAATCTCCACAACACCTTGGAGTCCTTGGGAAAACTCAGGAACAACAAAACAGAGGAAAAGTTAGTAACACTAGCTGAGGGAAATCCAGGGAGAACTCAATGACATTTTAATAAGAGTGAGCTGAGCAATAGGTATCTCACTTGCAAATGTTTAGCGTGCTAATGATAACCTTAGTTTGTTTGTTGCTCTCTTTCTCTGGAGTCTAGCTTGTGTATCATTTAAATACTAAAGAGCTCATTGACGGCATCTTCACAACAAAGAGGGTAATAAATACAAACTTTCTATTGTTAATTAAATACAAAAATAAGACCTTATTGAATTTGGTGATGGTCTCGTTCTGGAAAAGTCTGAGGTGGCACAGTGGTTAGCGCTGCTGCCTTACAGTGCTAGGGTCCCAGGTTTGATTCCAGCCTCAGGCAACTGTTTGTGTGGAGTTTGCACATTCTCCCTGTGTCTGCGTGGGTTTCCTCTGGGTGCTCTGGTTTCCTCCCACAGTCACAAAGATCTGCAGGCTAGGTCAACTGGCCATGCTAAATTGGCCGTAGTGTTAGGTGCATTAGTCAGAGGGAGATGGGTTGGTGTGGACTTGTTGGGCCAAAAGGACTGTTTTCACTCTGTAGGGAATCTAATCTAATCTCATCAGAAATCAGCTAAACCTCACTTTTGGCAGGTTTCATGGAAGGTTTCTTTCCTGAGTCCTATCCAGTTTTCTTGCACGATCTTCTCAAACTCACCCTGTTATCTGTAAACTATGTCCTTCTGGCATCTTGCTCATTGTATTCTCCTTCTTGTCACAGGTGGAAGTATTGGCCACGGGCAGGGCACTCCAGGATTTCTGGGAACTGCGCCATTGTAAAAAGTTTTAAAGTGAAACATTTTGCTCTCTTTGGCAGGAATCTCCTTCCTGCTGATCTCACGTAATTCCCCCAAAGTTCATTATCCTGCAGTCAATCTCCATTTGGCCTGCCTTGGATTTACATTTTGCCATAAATACTTGCAAGACCTTTTAGATTTTTTTTTAGATTTCTCAATGTCTGGAACTATTATGACTGAAAACTCTGCAATGAATTTCTCTCTAGCAATTGGAACAAGGGCCAGGTGGATCTCATTGACTATGAGATTTGTCATTGGGGTTGTTAACCTGGGCCTATCAATGAGCCCTAGCTGACAGATATAAACAGGAGATTAATAAGCACTACCGCACTTAGGTGGTAGTGTGGGGGTTAAAATAAAAAAAAATAAAAGGAGGAATGGGTTACGTTAGAGCCTGGGTAAAAAGAAAGAAAAAGAAAAAAAAAAGAAGAAATAATAAAAAAAATAAAAAAAAAATAAACAGGAGATTCAGAGTCTCCTTAGGTTAGGGGACTGACTGGCATTATAGTCAGCATGTTACTGTTGGGCTCTGCTTTCTTTTTTTGGGGGTGTGGAAAAAAGAGGAGAGAGAAAAAGAAAGAAGAGGTGATTCCTGATTCCTGATTCCGCCAGTTTGTTAACTGGCATTCCTTTTAGTGAGGACTGATTGTTAAACTCCATATACATAATGTGTTTCAGGTGGAACTCTGTTCTCCTTAGGGGATTGTTGTTTCACTGGTTGGTTACACTCTTCTCTTTGAGAAAAGGACAATGTTAATTTTATGGTAGGGTTTAGCCCTTGGACTGTAGTTTTCTTTGTTTTTTGTATGTATCTTCACTTTTTTTATTGGTGTTTGGACTGAGCCCTGTGGAAGACATATGTTTTTTTTACCAGAGGAGCTGTTTGTGGGGAGGCCTGAAACTGGGCCTCTGAAGATTGAACACCTGTGTGCTGGGAGGTGAGCAGTTGCTGTATCCTGGAGTTTGGGAGAAGACCTTTCCTTCAGGAGTGCACCAAACCCCCTGGGAGTTAATTGCACCTGTACTATGTATTGTGTTCCAGAGTGGGCCTGGCTTTCCAAGGCTGGGCCAGGACTCCATGGAGACTGAACATGTGTGCATTTGCTGCCTCCAGGAGTGGACTCTGCCTTGGTTGTGGACTGTTTTTAGCAATGGATTCTGTAGTTTGAAGTGGACTCTAATTCTGACATTGCACATTGTATACTGGAGTGGACTCTTTCTGGAAATAGATTCCATATCTTGAAGGCTGTATAGATTTGGACTGTGCACCAGAAAGGACTTTTTTGGTAACTAGCTAACTGTATTGTGGTGTCTCCTGGGTCTATCACCTGCACTGTCCTGTGTCCCTGGGTCTGGGAGGCTAATGTGTTCTGAGAGCTGGAGGGTGGATAGGCTATCCTGTGAACATGAAGGTTGGTAGGCTGTCCTGAGAGCCAGATGGTGGGTAGGCCATTGAGTACCCCTTTTCAGGAAGACAGCAATCAGGATGGGCTGTCCTAGAGGTGGTTGAAAGGTGTCAGAAGGCTTGTGGGCTATCCTACACTGTCATCCCAGGGAAGGGGATGGGCTGTCCTAGAGGTGGCTGTAATGTGTGCCAGAATAGCCCACTGGTGGGAGGTGCAATGGGGTGGGTGAGAGCCCAATGGTATGTAGGGGCAGACTGAGAGCCAGAAGGTGGGTAGCTGTCCTTGGTGCTGTCACCCCGGGTGGGTACTGAGGTGGGCTGCCCTGGAGGTGGTCAAAAGGTGTCAGGGAAGACCGAACTAGAAGGGGCATGGGGTGGATTCCACTGGAAGGTGGCTAGGGGTGGGCTGCCTTAGTGGTTGGAAGGTGGGAGGGATGGTGGTTTGCTGGGTCTGTATTGTCTGCACTTTTGTATGTAACAGTATTGTCTTATGTACAAATGTCATTGTCTCTTTATATTTTTGTGAAATTAGGATTTGAGGTTTGTCCTCGTGTCTCTGTGAACTGTTTGAACAGTAGGGTTTGGGGTCTGGCTTTGCTGCTCCCCTCCTTTGTAAAATTGCTTTCTCTTGTATGCAGCTGTAAATGTAACTGTTAACTGTTTTAATTTGTTAATTAAAAAAATAAACAGGAGATTGAGTCTTGTCAGTTTAGGGGACTAGCTGGTACTACAGTCAGCATGTTATTGTTGGTTTCTATTTTGGAGGGGGAGACCTGATTCCTGAACTGGCTGAATTATTTAGCCTGTTAACTGACATTCCTTTGAGGACTGGTTGTTAAACTCCTAATGCACATGTGTTTCAGGTGAAACTCAGTTCTCATTAGGGGATTGTTGTTTCACTGGCTGGTTACAGCCTGCACGTTACTGTCCTCTTTCAGAAAGGGAAAAGAGAAAAATGTTAATTTTGTGGTAGGGCATAGCCCTTGGACTGTAGCTTTCTTTTTTGTATGTCTTCACTTTTTATTGGTGTTTTGACTGAGTTCTTGTGGAAGACATAAATTTTACCAGAGGGGTAAATTGTTCCTGTGGGGAGGCCTAGCCCTGGGACTGGGCCTCTGAAGATTGAACACCTGTGTGCTGGGAGGTGAGCAGTTGCTGTATCCTGGAGTTTGGCAGCAGACCTTTCCTTCAGGAGTGCACCAAACCCCTGGCAGTTAACTGCACCTGTACTATGTTCCTGTGAGTGAGCCTGGTTTTCTAAGGCTGGGCCAGGACTCCATGGAGACTGAACTGTGGGGTGTGCATTTGCTGCCTTCAGGAGTGGACTTGTTTGTGGACTCTTTTTAGCAACAGACTCAGTTTGGAGTGGACTCTATTTCTAACATGGTGCATTGTATACTGGAGTGGACTCTTCCTGGAAATGGATTCTATATTTTGAAGACTGTCTGTCTAGATCTGGACTCTGTACCAGAAAGGACTTTTTTGTAACTAGCTGTATTCTGGTGCTTCTTGGGTCTATCACCTGCACTTGTGTCCCTGGGTCTGGCAGCCTTATTATGAGCTGGAGGCTCATGGATCATCCTGAAAGCTGTCACCCTGAGCCAGGGTGGGTAGGCTATCCTGTGAACCTGAAGGTTGGCAGGCCCTCCTGAAAGCTAGAGGGTGGGTAGGTCACCCTGAGCCAGATGGTGTAGCTCATTCTGAGCACTGTCATCCTGAGGTGATCAGGATGGGCTATCCTAGAAGTCAAAATGTCTCCGAGCAGCTGAGAGCCAGAAGGTGCATAGGGGCAGGGTGAGATCTGAAAGTCTTGTGGGCTACCCTGCACACTGTTCTCCCAGGGAAGGGGACAGGCTGGTCTAGAGGTGGCTGGAAGGTGTGCCAGGATAGCTCACTGGATGGCCCATGGGTGGGTGAGTGCCCAATGGTATGTAGGGGCAGACTGAGCCAGAAGGTGGGTAGCTGTCCTTTTTGCTGTCACCCTGGGCAGGTACTAGGGGTGTGTCCAAGAGGTGGTTGAAAGGTGCTGAGGGTGGACTGAACTAGAAGGGGCATGGGGTGGACTGGAAGGTATGTAGGGGTGGGGCTGCCTTAGGATGGATAGAAGGTGGGAGGGAAGGGGGCTTGCTGGGTCTGTATTGCATGTACTGCTTAGTAACTGGATTGTCCTTTAATGTATGAATGTCATTGTCACTGCCTTTTTATGTGGAACTGGGATTTGAGGTTTATCCTCATCTCCCTGTAAACTGGTTGAATGGTAGGGTTTGGGGCCTGGCTTTGCTGCTCCTCTCCCTTGTAAAATTGCTGTTGTATACAACTGTAACTTTGTAAAGTTTTTTAATTTGTTTATTAAAATCTTAGATTCATTTAATCCCTGCCCTCAACTTCTTGATCACACAGCATTGCCCTTTGAAAAGGGCATTGCTTGTTACCAGTAACTCTAGTGTTTCCTTTTTCCCTGGTGGAATATATTTTTTAAATATACTTTTCACAATTTGGCCTGTATAGTTGGTCATGCCATACATTCTGATCTGTATGTAAATGTTTATCACTTTTTTATATACAGGTCTGTACATTTATCAGTCATATGTCCATATAACTAGCTGAGGCATCAGCAGACCCCAAATGACTGCATGGGCCCCCCTGTTCTTAAGCAGGCAGATGTTAGTGGTCTTTCCCACCACACCTTGGTGGCAGCTGCCCCAAACTTCAGCATGTCCCTCAACACATAGTCCTGGACATTGGAATGCCACACTCAGGTGGGGTCAACTCCTTCAGCTCGAAGATCAACAGGTTTCAGACCAGCCAGAGCATCCTTCACTGAGTTGATGATCCTCCAGGCACAGTTGATGTTTGTCTGTGTCCCAGGGAACAGGTCATAGAGCACGGTACCATGTCACGGCAGTACTTGGGATGAACCTTGATTAAACACCACTGCATTCCTCTCCCTACTTCTGCGTAGGCACATTCCAGAAGGAGGTGTGACAGTCTCATTTCCTCCCCACCACCCCCCACCCTGCTGCAGCTGCTTTGAGGGCAGTATGCAGTACAGCTGAGTGTCCAGGGTGTGCATAAAGGATCTCACAGGCACAGCCCTTCTCACCACCAGCCAAGCCATGTCTTGGTGCTTGGGAAGTTCCGGCAATGAGGCATTCTGCCAAATGGCTTTGCCAGTCTGCTCAGGGAACTGATCGATAGGATCTACCCTCTCCTTTCCCAAAGGGTCTAAAGGACACTACATGCTGACCACTTCCTGATGGACTTGTGGTCAAAGGTGTTTTCTTCAACTTCTCCACGAAGGACAGGTGATACAGAACGGTCCAACTACTTGGTGTTCTGTGGCAGTGAGGCCAGGCCCATCCTTTACCAGGTAGAACCTCAGTACATAGTGACACTTGGTGTTTGCATACCAGGGATCCACACAGCTTGATGCAGCCACACAAAGGTGGCCATCAGGATGAGGGTGGCATGGGGTGTATTTCCCCATTGCCCAGATCTTTTGTACAGCAAGTCCCTTCAGACCCAGTCCATCTTTGACCTCCATATAAATTGGAAGATGGACCAGGTGACTGCAGCGGCACAGGTTCTGGAATAGGCCAGAGCTGTGCCATGTATAACAGCAATGACAGTGCCTCACATCTGATGACCAGGTTTTTTCCCACAATGGAGAGCAACCATAGCTTCCATCTACCCAGTTTCTGCCTCACTTTGCTGATACGTTCCTCACAAGACTTGGTGTACACCCCACCCCCGAACCAGATACCCAGCACCTTCAGGTGGTCGGTCCTGACTGTGAAGGGGATCGAGCATTGGTCGGCCCAGTTCCCGAAGAGCATGGCCTCACTCTTGCCTCGGTTTACCTTGGCCCCCAAGGCACATTCGAACTGGTCACATATGTACATGAGTCTGCGCACAGACAGCGGATCAGAGCAGAAAACGTCATCCATGTACAAGGAGGCCTTAACCTACAGGCCCCCGCTGCCAGGAATAGTCACCCCTCTCAGGCTCGCATCCTTCCTGATGGACTCGACAAATGGCTCTATGCAGCACACAAACAAGGCAGGAGAGAGAGGGCAGCCCTGCCTGACTCCAGATCTGACTGGGAAGCTATCTGATTCCCATCCATTGATTGAGACTGCACTGACCATGTTGGTGTAGAGCAATCTGATCCAATTGCAGATTCCCTCCCCAAGCCCATTTTGGAGAGAACATCTCTCATATACCTGTGTGATATCCTGTCAAAGGCTTTCTCCTGGTCCAGGCCGATCAGGCAGGTGTCCAACCCTCTGTCCTGCACGTAGGCGATCGTATCCCTGAGGAGTGCGAGACTCTTGGCGATCTTCCTGCCTAGTACAGCACAGGTTTGATCAGGGTGAATCACCGACCGCAGAGCAGACCTGACCCAGTTGGCGATTACCTTTAACAGAATTTTGTAATCAATTTTTGAGTTCATCCCTCTTCCCCCTGCTTTTTTTATTTCAAAAATATACTTTATTCATAAAATGATTTGATGGTCTGTACATTTGGTCATGCCATACATATGTCCACATTTACAAACACAGATTCGAATTTATCCTTGTCATATACAGGTCTGTGCCTTTTTCAATCTTATACATATATTTGGCTGAGGTATCAGCAGAGCCCAAAAAACGTCCGCATGGGCCCCCTGTTCTTTAGGCAGGCTGATCTTACACGGTGGTCTTTCCCCACCGCGCCTTGGCAGCAGCTGCCCCAAGCTTCAGCGCGTCCCTCAACACGTAGTCTTGGACCTTGGAATGTGCCAGCCTGCAACACTCGGTCGGGGTCAACTCCTTCAGCTGGAAGATCAACAGGTTTCGGACCGCCCAGAGAGCATCCTTCACAGAGTTGATGATCCTCCAGGCGCCGTTAATGTTCGTCTTGGTGTGAGTCCCGGGGAACAGGCCGTAGAGCACGGAGTCCCGCGTCACGGCGCTGCTCGGGACGAACCTCGACAAGCACCACTGCATTCCTCTCCAGACTTCCTCTGCATAGGCACATTCCAGAAGGTGGTGTGTGACAGTCTCATTTCTCCCCCCCCGCAGCCACTTCGAGGGCAGCGTGTGGTGGCAGAGAGTCCAGTCTTGAAGATTTAAACACATTATTCTTCACTGTGTCTCTTGCATGCAATGGACGCTGGGGGAAATATAAGCACTACTGCTATTAGGTGGTGGTGAGGGGGAAAGGAAAAGAAAAAAATGGGTGGCAGAAGCTCTGTTCACTCTAAACAAAAAGGGAAAAAAAACAGATTCAGAGAGTCTCTAGGGCTTGGGACTGAGTTGTCTGGTCAGACCCCATCTATTCTGCATATGTAGATAAAGGTGACTTGATGATTGGATACTGACCTCCATGTCTGTCTTGATTCACTCCCACCTGCAGTGGGTCATTGCCTGCTGAGATCCAATGTGGCTGTGAATTGGACAGACTCGCAGTTCACACTTCAGAACATTTCATCATTCTTACTGAATCTAAATTAAAACTAGTTTATGAAATGAAAAATTAATGATACAGGAAGTTACAGTGAAAAGTAGCTAAACAAAGTGTGTTTAGTATACCGTATAGGCAAATAAATAATGGAGCACCATTTCATATGTGAATCGGTTGACTAGTTATTCACATGGTAATTGAAGTGGGAAATCAATTGGCACCTTTAAATTCAAGGTTTGGATTACAAACATGCACAAAATCTACAAATTATTTGAAGTCCACACTTTGCTGAATAAATTACACACTTGTTACCATGTTTTTAGGAGTGAACTTTCATGATGGAATTAATTTAAAATGAGTCAATTTATTTTGAAATCCTAAATCAAAGTTGAACTTCAGGCAAGGTTGATACACAAGCCAATGCCATTTTATCCCCTCCAATTATTTCATTACTGAGGTTACAGTCTTCACATTTCAGAAGGTTACTGACTCAAGTACTAGCCTAGAAATGTGGGCCTAATTTCTAAACTGACAATCTGGGACAATTTTCACAAATATGGAGGGATCTTTAAATTTCCCAATTTAGCAGATGAGCATTCAAAGGGTCCCTCTCTACCCCCATATTTAAAATGTTTGCTCCTGAGAGGTGGATGCAGATTGATATCAACCCCAGCAGTGAAGGTGATATGGAGGTATGTGTTCTTAGGCATGAGAGTTGTTTCGAACACTTGCCTTGCTTACCAGGGTCTTCTGCCCCTTGTATTAAAGGCTCTTTTTAAAAACAGGCCAGACTTCACAACAAATACAATTGACTAGAAACCATTCAAATCCGAATTCAATGGGCAGTAACATAAAACCTTGAAATTAAGTTTATCAGCTATTAACAAACTAACAAAAATTACCTGAAATTCCTTTCCTGCTTTTAACACCGATATAAACCTATTTACAAAAAGTACCCTAGTAAAGCCCAACTTCAAAGCAGAAGACTTTTAAAAACCAATACAGTTAACATTTTTATAGTGTTGAACTCTGTAGAAAATCTAAATAAATGATCAGGAGCACTAGGACACATATGCAATTGCAACTGACACCAGGGAATCTCTTAACTTTTGTTGTGAATTGTTTGAATTGGAATCAAGTTATGGTAATCGGTCAATTCTTTCCAAATGTTAACACTTAACCATAGGTTTGATCCTGACGTTGGACGGAGAGCATAAAAGGAAAAACACATTTTCAGAAAGACGAGCTATGGATCTGCAGGATGCTGACAACAAAACTTCCTTGCTATCAGCAGAAGATCCATATTGGATCAAGAGTCTGAAGTTGTGTTATATGCTGTGATGCCAACCATTAGTGGTTGGTGGTTGGAGTACAGTGCTGCCAAAATTCCACCTTTCTAGGCTGAGTCTAAAAGCCTGTCAAAGTAGTAGTGGTAAATAAAATGAATACTATTTTGTCATTTAAGAAACATTTGGATAGGTACATGGATGGAATAAGTATGGAGGGAAATGGACCAAATGCAAGCAGATAGGACTAGTTTAACTGGGCAACATGGTCAAGTTGGGCCGAACAGTCTGTTTCCATGCTGTAAACCTCTATGACTCTATGTTGATGGCTCAATGATAAACTGCTATTGATTCCTCATGAGAACAGGTACTTGTGTCTTACATAATAACGTACAGAGGAACCTCGATTATCCGGCATTCGATCAACAGAATTCCGAATATCCGAACAAGATCGTCAGGACCCAATGCTTCGTTAACTATGTTATCCGGCACTCAATTATCCAGCATTTGATTAACCGAACAAAATTCTCCCCGCCTGTGTCCTTCGGTTCCTCTGTAGTTTATTGCATGATAATAATAGGTAAAGTATACATTCTTACAAAGATTTATCAGGAGCGAGGGAGGACACATCTATCTCCGTGGGGACTTTCTGATGGATTGCTTCAGATTCCTGAAGAAAGGCTGATGCCCGAAACGTCGATTCTCCTGCTCCTTTGATGCTGCCTGACCTGCTGCGCTTTTCCAGCAAGGCATTTTTAGCTGCTTCATCTCTACCCAAAAATGTGTGACACCATCAGATAAAATGGAGCTTCATGCAGCTTCAACATTAATTTTTAGAGCCATTAACGTATGTAACAAAATTTACTCTCAGTACTTCATAGTAATTGTTTTTGTATTCTGTACCTTCAGAGGTGCTGAACACTACATCCCTTATACTTTTCACTTTAATTATATTTTTGATCTTGGTGGGTTTTTTCCCTCTGATGTTTGCACTGATTCAAACCATTTGCCAAAACTAATGCCTTGCACCAATAAAGCCTTCACCATCAACACTGAACAGGAAATGTTGTAACCAGTTCTTTCTTAATCTCATGTATACTTCATAAATAGTTCATTCTCCACTCTCAGTCAAAGGCATTATTTTAATAAGTAGTCTGTTAAAATAAATTGAGATGGTCAGTGTTTTTATTAAACTAATTCTGACCATGTGCTAGTGTGTGTGTGTATGTTTCAATCACCTTAGCACTTTATTAATTGTCTTGTAGCTTAGATTTAGAAACACCGAAGACATGAAATTTCTGCTCATCCAATATTCTATCAAAATCAAAGCCATGATCCCCCACATGCAGCCAAATAGAGTCATAGAGATGTACAGCACGGAAACAGACCCTTCGGTCCAACTTGTCCATGCTAACCAGATATCCCAACCCAATCTCGTCCCACCTGCCAGTACCTGGTCCATATCCCTCCAAACCCTTCCTATTCATATACCCATCCTAGTGCCTTTTAAATGTTTCAAATGTATCAGCCTCTACACTTCCTATGGCAGCTCATTCCATACACGTACCACGCTCTGTGTGAAAAAGTTGCCCCTTAGGTCTCTTTTCTGTCTTTCACTTCTCACCCTAAACCTATGCCCCCCACCCCAGGGAAAAGACTTTGTCTATTTACCCTATCCATGTGCTCCTCATGATTTTATAAACATCTCGAAGGCCACCCTTCAGACTCCGATGCTCCAGGGAAAACAGCCCCAGCCGGTTCAATCTCTCCCTATAGCTCAAATCCTCCAACCTTGGCAACATTCTTTTAAATCGTTTCTGAACCCTCTCAAGTTTCACAACATCTTCCAGATAGGAAGAAACCAGAATCGCTCACAATATTCCTACAATGGCCTAATCGATGCCCTGTACAGCCGCAACATGACCTCCCAACTCCTGTACTCAATACTCTGACCAATAAAGGAAAGCACACCAAATGCCTTCTTCACTATCCTATCTACCTACAACTCCACTTTCAAGGAGCTATGAACCTGCACTCCAAGGTCTCTTTGTTCAGCAACACTCCCTAGGACCTTACCCTCAAGTGTATAAGTCCTGCTAAGATTTGCTTTCCCAGAATGCAGCACCTGGCATTTATCTAAATTAAACTCCCATCTGCCACTTCTCAACCCATTGGCCCATCTGATCAAGATCCCGTTGTAATCTGAGGTAACCTTCTTTGCTGTCCACTACACCTCAATTTAGGTGTCATCAACAAACTTACTAACTATACCTCTTATGCTCACATTCAAATCATTTATGTCAATGATGAAAAATAATGGACCCAGCACAGATCCTTGTGGCACTCCACTGATCACAGGCCTCCAGTCTGAAAAACAACCTTCCACCACCACCCTTTGTCTTCTACCTTGGAGCCAGTTCAGTATCCAAATGGTTAGTTCTCTCTATATTCCGTGAGATCTAATCTTGTCCACCAATCTCCCATGGGGAATGTTGTCGACCACCTTACTGAAGTCCATATAGATCAATCCTCTTTGTTACTTCTTCAAAAAACTCAATCGAGTTTGTGAGACATGTTTTACCACACATAACGCCATGTTGACTATCCCTAATCAGTCCTTGCCTTTCCAAATACATGTACATCAGAATTCCCTCTAACAACTTGCCCACCACTGACATTAGGCTCACTGGTCTATAGTTCCCTGGCTTGTCCTTACCACCCTTCTTAAACACTGGTACCACGTTAGCCAACCTCCAATCATCTGGCACCTCACTTGTGGCTATCGATGATACAAATAACTCAGCAAGAGGCCCAGCAATCACTTTCCGAGCTTTCCACAGAGTTTTCGGGTACACCTGATCAGGTCCTGGGATCTACCCACTTCATCCATTATCTGATGAAGGGCTTATGCCCAAAACGTCGATTCTCCTGCTGCTCGGATGCAGCCTGATCTGCTGTGTTTTTCCAGAACAACACCCTTGACTCTGATCTCCAGCATCTGCAGTCCTCACTTACTCCTAACCACTTTGCATAGCCAAATGTCAGAGAATTGATGCCACTCAGACTTATAGTTCTTGCAAAAATGTTAGAATGTAAGAACACAACAAATAGGAGCAGGAGTAGACCTTCTCACCTGTTGAGCATGCTCCACCATTCAATACAATCATGGCTGATTTTTTCATGGACTCAGCTCCACCCTGTCACCAAAACCCTAATTCCTTTACTGTTCAAAATTCTATCTTTGCCTTAAAATCATTCAACAAGGTAGCGTCAATAGATTAGATAGACTGGAACTATACTCATTGGCATTTAGAAGAATGAGGGGGGATCTTATAGAAACATATAAAATTATAAAGGGAATAGATAAGATAGAAGCAGGAAGGTTGTTTCCACTGGTGGGTGAAACTAGAACTAGGGTGGCATATCCTCAAAATAGGGAGGAACAGATTTAGCTCTGAGTTAAGGAGGAATGTCTTCACCCAAAGGGTTGTGAATCTTGGATGAAAAAGCCTGTGCCAGGAAGTACATCTCAGGTTTTCAACGTTTTAAAATACAGATCACACAATTAATAATATTCTGAGTTGATTGGAAGCTTGTAATTGCAGCACCCTAGCATCAGGGCAGAATAAGATTAATAAAAGCACTGACTATCTCAATTTAATGTAACAGCCTGCATACTATTACAATCACATTGATTGTGAAGTGGAGAATGACTGCTATAGTTAATCTACATTTTAGTAAGAATGAGCCGACTGCAGCATTTCTTTTTGAAACTCATGAAAGAAGAGGAAAGATTATGTGCACTTTTATATGTTCAAGCATCATCTACCATGTTCGATCGTTTAAGTAGTAAGGTGAACTGTTAGATTCATAGAAATAAGAGAAGTCCATCTGAGCCTGTGGGCATGTGCCACCATTTAATGAGGCCATGGCTGATCTGTGGCCTAATTTTTGTCCCTTAACACGTTTGCTAAACAAAAGTTTATCTGCTTCAGATTTAAAATTAACAACAGATCCAGCATCCATTGTGGAAAAGAATTCCAAATTTCTACCACACTTCGTGTGTAGAAGTGCTTCCTAGTTTTTCTCCTGAAAAGTCTGGCCCTAATTCTTAGACTAAACCCCCCCTAGCAAAATAATTCCCAACCTGTGAAAATTGTTTTCTTTATCTACCCTGTCTTTTCCTGTTTATATCTTGAAGACTTCAATCAGATGATCCCTTAACCTTCTAAATTCTAGCGAAAACAGATGTATTTTCTATTATTTCTCCTCATAACTTAACCCCTGAAGTCTTGTATCATTCTTGTAAACCTATGTTGAACTCACACCAAGGCCAATATATCCTTCCTAAGGTGTGATGCCCAGATCTGATCACAATACACCAAGTGAGATCTAACGAGGGTTTGATATGAATGCAGCATAACTTCTGCATCTTTGTATTCTTGTTCTCTCGATATAAAGGCCTGTACAATTCTCCACAACCATCTGATGAAGGATCAGCGCTCCAAAAGCTAATGCTTCCAAATAAACCTGTTGGACTATAACCTGGTGTTGTGTGATTTTTAATTTTGTACACGCCAGTCAAAGACTGGCACCTCCAAACCTTGATTATTTTCAGCACCTGTTTGTGATATTTTGAAGGGCTGTGCAGCTGTAATTCCCTGGTTTTCCTCCATTGTCCTTCTTAAAAAGTGACATGTGCAATTTTCTAATCCAGAGGTCTGTTTCCACACCATAGGGATTCTATGATCCTTATGATTTTCAGTAAGTTACACTCTTTTTCTACTGTAAGTACTGAGTCAAAATAATTATTCAACATGTCTGCCTTAGTCTTTGACAATGTCCCCACTTTTGGTCTTTATTGGGCCAACCATTACTCCTGACCACTCAATTTCCCTTTGTGTAACTATAAAACTTTTTGATTTTGATGTCCCTGGCAAATTTCCTTCACAACCCCTTTTAGTAGCTCTTAGAAGCTGCTTTCTGGTCCTTTTCTGGTCTTAGTATCTTTCCTGCTCTGTGCCAATTTCTTTCTGCATTTTTGTAAGCTCTTTCAGTTTTATGTTGTGCCTTATCACTTTAGTTGTTCAAGGCTGTTTGTAAGTGAAGGTTTTCCTCTGAGGTGTTTAAACTGGCTTTGTACTGTGTTAAATGTTTTTTAAACATCGCCCTCTGGTCTTTAGCTGTTACCTATTAGCAGATTATCTCTTTGTCATCACATTAAAAGCTGGCTTACCTAAATCTAAAACTCTCGTGGCTAATTCATGTCTTTCACTTTCAAATATCACATCGAGTTCAGTCATGTTATGATCACTATTTAGTAAACACACACACACAATTAGATTACTCATTACATCTGGGCCATTTACCAAACCCAATATTGTTTCTAATCAGTAAGGCTACTTCTCCTCCTCTGCCACTTTCCTTGTCATAGAACCAAAGAATCCCTACAATATAGAAGCAGGCCATTCGGCCCTTCGAGTTCTCACCAACCCTTCAAAGAGCATTCCACCCAGACCCACACCCCTACCCCATCCCTGTAACTCTGCCATTGCCATGGCGAACCACCTAGCCTGCATATCCCTGGACACTATGGGCAATTTAGCATGGCTAATCCATCCAACCTACACATCTTTGGACTGTGGGAGGAAATCAGAGCACCCGGAGGAAACCCTCGCAGACATGGGGAGAATGAGCAGACTCCACCCAGACAGTCACTCAAGAGTGGATCCTGATGCTGTGAGGCAGCAGTGCTGACCACTGAGCCACCATGCTGTCCCAAATCACATCGTATCCATCTGTAAATTTATAACCAAGTATATTTAGTCCCCAATCCCAATCACCCTGCAACCAGGTGCAGTAATGACTACTGTATCACCGATTCTAATTTGAATTTATGTCTGCAGCTCATTTAATTTATTCATTACGTTGTGTGCATTTGTATATCGAACTCTCATTTGGGCTGTGCACTGTAACCTGGCCCTCACCATTGTTGCTTTATTCATCTGTTTTTATTTTGTTCTTCTGGTTTAATCAATACACTTCCCATAGTTTTGTTACTACCTGCCATTACTGAAGTAAGATTCTTGAATGCTTCTTTTCTCTGTCCTATTATTTGCTTTTGAAATTGTATTGATTTCTCCTGAGATGTTCCCCCATTTATGAGTTTAGAATCCTTTAACCATTGCGTTTTGCCTTTCAGTGAGGAACTGGTCCCAGATCAGTTCAGGTGGACCCCCATCCTGATGGTAGACTTCCTTCATGTTTCAATACTATTGCCAATGCCCAAAAAATGGAGTCCCTCCTTTCCACATCACTTTTTTTTAGCCAAGCATTTACTTCCCTCATTTTCCTATCTCTCTGACAATTTGCACATGGTTTGGGTAATAATCTAGAGATTATAAATCTTGAAGTCTTTATTCTTTAATTTTGTTCCTAAGTCCTAACTTTCCCCAAATAGTATGTCTTGCCTAATTACGTCTGTGTTGTTGGACCACAATAACTGGCTGCTCCCCCTCCCATTCCAAACCTTTCAAGCTGGTTTGAGATACACCTTATCTTGGCACCAGACAGGCAATATACCATACAGGGTTTTCGACCCTGCTTACAAAGGATGCTATCTGTTCCCTTAAATATAAAATCCCCTACTGTTGCCATTTTTCTTTTTACTCCACCCACTTCAATGGCCTCCTTGACCACAGTACAGCAGTTGCTTTGCCTATTTCCTCACCAGCACAGGGATTAAGTACCTAATACCTGTTAGACACAATCAAGAGCCAAGGCTCGTCCAATACTACTGTAGGATTGAGCAAAAATTCCCATAATCTAAAATACTGGATAAGACCTGGGACTTTCCTAACATCCAAAATACTGGACTGAAGTCCTGAGCCCAGGTTGCAACAAATACGCACAGAGCCTAAAGTATTTCTGTCTGGGACTATTGAACAGCCTGCAATTCCAAGACACACCTACACTCTTGGAGAACAATTAACTAAATTTAACACTCTAGAATGAAACTAACTTTAACACCTTGGACTGCACAGCACAGACAGTATGGGGCCTACACAGATACTGGATATTCAACTTCAATTAAAATCCATTCAGACATATTCTTAACTCTCAAGAAGCCATTAATTTCAGAAGAAACAGCACAAACACAATGGACCACACAGATTTGCGAGGTTAGGGAGCCTAGTTCAACAACAAGCTTCGGAACGAACAGCTTCTCCACAATCAGCTTTGGAACCCAAACCCACGAGGCCAAACAGAGAAGCTGAATCGGCAAGCTAACCAAAGGCTTCATCACAACAAAGGACATCTGAGAGGAGAGAAGCCAACCAAGTGCTATCCGAACAAGACCTTCCAGAAACTGGCCTGTTTCAAACCAAGAGAACCAATGGCAAGAACCTCAAAAGCCAGCAGTACTTCAAATCTGCATTTTCTTCAGTGGTGAGCTGAAATTCCTGAGATCCCAAAGTTCTACCTAGCGGGGAGGGGAAGGCAGATAGTGTGGGATTCCATGTGTATAAAGCCTGATTAAAGTGTCTGTGACTGAAACTGCTGTTTAGGTTCTAACAGTGTTTAATCTGTTGTATTTAATAGTGTATTTAATTATTGTCCTTTGTATAATTGATAGTGTCAATTTCACTGTTTATTGCATTTAGCTGCATTTAAATGCAGAGATTCTTTTGCCCGAAACACCTGTTTACTGTCTTCTTCATTTCACATTCCCTAAATAAGTTCAGTGGCAGAACCAAGGATCTGGGGGTGATTCGAACCACCTAAAATTAACAAATTACTGAATGCAAACCAGAATCCTATACCACATTCAGGATTCCTCTATTTGCCCCACTTGCAGTCAGACCCTCTCCTCCCTGACCACTGGCCAAGTTTGAAGTTCTTAACCACTATTGCACTATACACACACACAGACACTCCTACACACACACACACATACAGACACTCCTCCACCAGCTCGCATATCCCAAAGGTACAACACATTGCCTCGACTTGCAGTTTTAAATTATTTAATTAATTTAAAATTTGTACTCGTAATATTTCTTACTGGTCTCTCATTTTAAAACTATAAAATATTGCCCCAATTTAATGGGGTCATTTAATCTTAATCAGATGAGAATAGATATTCAAATTAGTGTTGACTTACCAACCAATGACCTTGTAACTTTTCCTGTAATATTACTTTCTGATGTCACTGCCGCTGATCCCAAGTCTTCTCACTCACAGGCTCCCCTTTCCATTTCTGTCCTAAATCCCCGAACACTATACTTTGATATTAAAGAGCAGAAGTACTCGCCAATGACAAAAAAGAGGGGATTAATAATCTTCTCCAATTGAAAGCAACAAAGCAGCATTCCAATGCAAACTCAAGAAGTGAATCTATACATTTATTTATTATATAGCCATTTAGATCAATTGCCTATTTAGGTGTACTGATGAATACAGTCTTATATTTATGTAGTGCTTTTTGCTGCTATGAGACATCTCTTAAAGTGTTCTACAGCCTATAAGGTACTTTTGAAGTGGAAGCAGCACTGTAGGAATTGCCAATTCCTGGCAAGTTTCCACAAACACTATTGGGTTAATGACAAAATAACCTGTTTCACTGATGTTTGGTGTTAGAATATCATTGGTCAGGAAAACCAGGAGAACTCCTTGACTCTTTTCCAAATTATTGTTGTGTTTTTTTTTGTTATCTGTACAATGTTGAGTATGTTGTGTACTCAGTTTAATGTCTCTAAAGAATGGCACCTCCAGTTGTAAAGAATCCCCTGACCACTGGGAGGACCAGCCTTGATCTACTGCTTGAGTTTCTCGAGCAGGACTCAAACTCAACGCCTTTAGACTCAAAGACAACTGAATACTAGCTCCACTATGAAGTTATGCCGATGGTAAATATTTCAGAAGGGATAAAGCAGACAATGTTTCATATATCCATTCAAACCCTTGATTTGCTATGAATCTAATGTCATTCCTATAATTTGCCTTTGTGTTTCCTCAGTTTGGGTGTAAGAGATTGCTGGTGAGTAGGCCATGTGCAGACTGCAGCATCAAATGTTTACTGTATTACTGGCAACATACTCCATGCTCAGGTGAGTGGGAGAAGGAAGCGATGTCATTACTTCACTCACACTACTGATGAGAATTAATTGGTTGCTGAGTTGAGATGCACAAGGGAAAGGTGTCATCTCTGTGTTCATCACTATGAAATGCAGAACCAATTTACAGTTCCAGGAATGCGAAGGAAGTCTGTCTCCAGGGTGGTAGGTTGAAAGAATTCACACAATAAATAAAAAATTATAAGCTTCATAGCTTATTCAACATCTGCTATATCTTTGTATTTAACATCAATATGGAGAGTGCAGCTATTCCAGGGGGCTAGGTTACAATGAATGAATCAAGATGTACTGATGCTGTAAATAAATAGACTGTTCAGATCGCAGCAATGCTATCTCCACAGCCATTGAAAGAATGAGTTCCATTTTTAATATCTTCACCTAGATTCAACAGCAAAATGTTGCAAAGTTTTATCTGTAAGGGATTGAATGAGAAAGTACAGAACTGATATTCAGTCTGCACAAGATTTTAAGTCCCAGTCTTATGGGAATCTGTGCTGGAAATACATTTCATTTCTTCTGGCGGCAGTTTGAGGTTGTGACACTTTTGTCTGTATGGGCTTAGGGCTCTGACCTTGTCTCTGGTCTTTTCTGAGACAGGAAGTAGGTGTACCATAGCTCCCAGCCTGTGGGAGAATTAGGCATCCCACAGCTGCACTTTGACATTCAAGAGATGTGGGGAAGATTGTGTTTGGATTGAGACACAGTCATGTTCAAATGTCTGTTCTAGTTTGTTCTAGTAATGTGACATCTACCATTGAGAACCTACGCTTGCGTTCTACATGGTGTCAGAAGAGGCACTGACGTGAGTCCAGAGCTGAAATAAAGAGCACAGCTGTGAATTGTCCCTGCAAGAAGGAAGAGTGAGGATTGCAGAGAAAACAATAGTTAAGATTAAAAGGCTTCATCTTCGTCTCTCTCAGCTTCTATGTAAATGATTGGGGTATGGGGCAAAACTGGAAATTAGTCACAGAATCATAGAGATGTACAGCATGGAAACAAACCCTTCATTCCAACTCATCCATGCCAACTAGATAGTCCTTTCTAATCAGTTACCACAAGGGATGAACTCAGATTTCTCCAGTTTCCTCGTCTCCCCTCCCCCCACCTTGTCTCAGTCAAATCCCTCAAACTCAGCACCGCCTTCCTAACCTGCAATCTTCTTCCTGACCTCTCCGCCCCAGCCCCCACTCCAGCCTATCACCCTCTCCTTAACCTCCTTCTACCTATCGCATTTCCAATACCCCTCCCCCAAGTCCCTCCTCCCTACCTTTTATCTTAGCCTGCTCGGCACACTTTCCTCATTCCTGAAGAAGGGCTCCTGCCCGAAACGTCGATTCTCCTGCTCCTTGGATGCTGCCTGACCTGCTGCGCTTTTCCAGCAACACATTTTCAGCTATAAAATGATGCGCCTCATCATTTTATAAACCTCTATATGGTCAAGCTGAAATCAAGCAAACTATCCAACAAGTTGTAAAGCTTCAAATGTTGTAAGAAGCAGTGATAAAAATAAATTTGGCTAGAGGGTATAATGAACCCATCTGTTGCTTTAAGAGCGTATTTGGATAAACAGGAATGAATTGTCAGGCCAAAATGGCACATTTACAAAAGAAGTTGAATAATCATCCTGAATGTTTTGTGACAAGAGGTGCTAAAGTGCATCGATGCAAGCAAATGAGAAATTGAAATTTGAGTATGTGATGTACTCTATTGACCAAACATGAGCAACAAAATGAATGGCCACGTCATTCACTGCAGTGTTTGTAATGGGTATCAAGGTAAGCAATCTGCTGATGACACATAGCATAGTAGAGAGACACATCTACTGATTGTGTGGAAAATTGATGAAGATAAAGACTGATGTCATGCTTTAATCTTCTAACAACAAAAAAGCTACTGAAGCCAGAAATAGTAACAGGTTTGAGTGAAACATCATTGTGAAATGCCAGAAAGGTATACTTTATTCAGAAATTTAGAATTGGAGAGCCAGTCAGAGTGCAAACATTCAACTACTAAACAAAATCCAGTCCAAGTGCCAACTGAGACCTGTACGGAGTAGTTTTCATCTCAAATGTATATGGTGGAATTGAGCAACCGTATATATCATTGCAACTGCAGGCACATATACCTGAGTGCAGAAGCTGTTCATAAACTGCAGACTACACCATCTACACAGAACACACATCAACCATCAGACACAGAGCTCCAGGTGAGATGGAACAAAGCCTCAAATCCGAGTTCCAACCCACTCACTCCTGAGTTTAACAAAGACAGGATGAGGGAAGGCTATGCAATCTGATTTCAGTGGTTGGCATTTTAAATATTATGAGCTTGCAGATCCAGTATGAAGCTGAAAGTAACCTGGCCAACTGGATTTCTAAGTCCTCAAGTAACTGAAGTGAGGTGAAGACAACATCAACTATATAATGCCTTGGCAGCTGTGTGTGCGGGGAGAAAACAAGAGATGCATATGTACCAGATCCCCTCCCCCTTGAAGACAAACCTCCCCTCCCCTTGATTGAGAATCAGAACAATCTCCCAGCTCCCCGTGTTAAATCCTCAACTTGGATTGGACTCCACCGTGGCGTGGAAATTTCTGACCAACCATGTCTTTGAACTGCTCTACTCCTCATTGACTGGAAATCAAATCCTGTCAATTAGGTACCCAAGTGTGGAATATGCCAAATTAAAACTTGCACACTGCAGTATCAAAATCTAGGAGTCTTTATTATCACTCGTGTCACTATAGTTCAGTTGGTGACTCTCTTAGAAATCAAATGTGGGTTCTAGTGGTCAATAAACGTTGTTAAACAACAATGCCCACATAGTGTAAGTGAATTTTTTTTTAAATCCAGCAAAGTTAGCTCAAAATCAAGGCTGGCTCACACGAAATGTATTATTAAAGGAGTGCTGATCAGACAGTGTACAGATACTTGAAGGGCTTTTGCCCGAAACGTCGATTTTGAAGCTCCTTGGATGCTGCCTGAACTGCTGTGCTCTTCCAGCACCACTAATCCAGAGTCTGGTTTCCAGCATCTGCAGTCATTGTTTTTACAATCATTGGTCCAAGGCCGTCCACAGTGAAGGAGGAGCATCCAGGAAGGCATCAGCACCTTGAGACTTGCGACCAGGCAAAAATGGAAGCTGGGGGGAATAGCGTAAGGAGTGTGCTGCCACGCCAACACCCCACCCACCCCTTCCCATGACCACCGTTTGCCCCAGCAGAGTCTGCTGAAGCTGTATCAGACTGTACAGCCACTGCATACTCACCTTGAGAGTGAAGGAGAGTTATCTTCATCTGCAAGGGACTGCTAATGACTGACTGACGAGCTGAGATTTTAAACTTGGCCTTATATGCCATCTCAGTAAATACTAAGCAAGGTCTGAGAATAGTCAGGGTCACTCTGTGTGTGTGGGGAGAAAACCAAGTCTTTCAAAGCAGTCACCCCGAATGATCAAATTTGCTATGACCTGCACACGTGCAGAGCGTTAGGGGAGTGTGCAGCACAACAGTGGGGTGATCTATCATTTAGTAGGGAGCTATCATTAATGGAATTACATTCTTCTGGTAGGTTGGTTCTGTCGGATCGCTTGTTCAGTTGAAATTATGTGTTACCCACAACAAACTAGCTAAAGGGGGGCTCTGTTCCATTTTATAAGAAAGTCCGCCCAGCGAGTGTATATGAATGATGAGCTGTTGTTTAAGAGTTCCAGTGTGGTATATGAAATAAAGCATGAATTATTGCATGGACTTTCACCTCTGGAAAGCAGGGCTGAGTGTTCCTTTTCATATTGCATCGAAAAAATGTTCCAGTATCTCTATGAAATTCTGGAAAAGTACAAATCCACATCATATCTGGTAATAATCTAGCTATCTAATTGCACACAGTTTGACATTAAGGTAGTTCATGTGTTTGGCACACAGAGTATGAGTTTCTTGACCCTCCTTTAATTAATAAATACATCTATTGACAGAAATGGGTGTTTATAATATCATTTTCAACTGCCTCATTGAAAGAAGATTAATTAAATTTGATTGCACAATGTAAAATGGAAGTATCTTTAAAACAGTCCAATTTGTGTACTGTAGTATCTGTAAAATTGTGTTTCATGAAACCAGAACACTCTTACTTGTTTATTCATTCGAAAGCTGTTGCAATCTGCTCCAAAATATGGGAGATTCCAGCAAAGAATGTTCTCCTGAAGACAGGCATTTCCCAAGACCTCTTCAAATTGTAAATCTAGACCTTCAATATTACTTCCTCTTCACAAATGTTTAGATCCAGTACTCTGCGCACTTCAGTTCCCCCCTGCAAATCACATAATGGATATATAGATATCTGCAGCTGATGCTTAAAGAAGCTGATGTCTGTAAACTCACAGCCCAGCCACTTATTTCCACATTTTTGACAAGACCTTTAGCTTTCATGTTTCGCACGAGAAAACACAATGAGAAGCCAAGACACCTGTAACAATCCTGGAGCCCAATGTAATGAAACAGATTGGAGATAGTAGCACAGTTGCTCCAGAGATAAGCTAAGTTTCAGAGTTGATACAATTGTTCCTTGATATTGGACTTATTCTTGAGGCCGCTTTTTGATTTTGTTGGTTTCTCAGATTTTTCTCCATCTTTCTCATTTTGCCTTTTGCAGTTTTACAACAACACTTGGCCTAGAAATGCTATTGACAACATCAAATGGTCTTTTTTGTGGTGTTCAAAGCAATTGGGTTACTCAGATTCTTTGTTGCAGGCGATCATGAGATTTGTTTCCTTGAGACTACTGACATTGGCATCACCTCCCACCAGAGGTGATAAACTAATCTTAACAAGGGGACCTCAAACTATTAAGTAATGCCCCCATTATTTTCATAGGCAAAAAAATCAATATCTGTGTAAGATGTGAGTAAATACACTACGTATTTGTTCTTATCCAATATGATGGCATGTATACTTGCTGCCTATTATATTGGGCCTGTCATGGTCCAAGTACAACTCCAACAACTCTCAAGAAGCCTGACACCATCCAGGACAAAGCAGCCAGTTTGATTGGCACTACATCCGCAAACATCTACTCTCTCCACCACCAATGCTCAGTAACAGAGCACTATCTTCACGATGCATTGCAGAAATTCACCAAAGATCCTCAGACAGCACCATCCAAACCTAGGACCACTTCCATCAAGAAGAACAAGGGTAGCAGATATATAAGAACATCACCACCTTGAAGTTCCCCTCCAAGCCACTCGCCATCCTCACTTGGAAATATATCACTGTTCCTTCACTGTCGCTGGGTTAAAGTCCTAGAATTCCCTCCCTAATGGATCAACCCACAGCATGTGGACTGCAGTGGTTCAGAAAGGTAGCTCACCACTACCTTCTCAAAGGCAACTAGGGACAGGCAATAAATGCTGGCCCAGCCTGTGATGCCGACATCCCATAAATGATTATGAAAAAGCAATACCTTTAAAGTGAACAGCCCATGAACCAATTTTTGGCTATTACCCTTCAGTCCTCAATTCTGAAAAAATAATTCATATTTCTACTTTATGCTGGTACTGACAGGTCAGCTGTGTAATGTATATTGAGTATTTACCATTTTATCCTTTTACTTTCTGCTCCTAAGAGTTAGATTAGATTAGATTACTTACAGTGTGGAAACAGGCCCTTCAGCCCAACAAGTCCACACCGACCCACCTAAGCGCAACTCACCTAGACCCATTCCCCTACATTTACCCCTTCACCTAACACTACGGGCAATTTAGCATGGCTAATTCACCTAACATGCACATTTTTGGACTGTGGGAGGAAACCGGAGCACCCGGAGGAAACCCTCGTAGACACAGGGAGAATTTGCAAATTCCACTCAGTCAGTTGCCTGAGGTGGGAATATGAACCCGGGTCTCTGGCGGTGTGAGGCAGCAGTGCTAACCACTGTGCCACCATGCCACCCAGTTAATGGTATTGCACATGGGTCTGAAAGGGTTAAAAGTGAGGAGTGCCTTGAGTACCATCTACTATGACAATGTCATAGTGATATTGGGTAGAACGGTTTAGATCACAAAGAAGTATGATCTAACACCCAGCTCCTTCGTGTAGCCTTAGAATGACAGCCAGTATATCAATGACAGCATGTCATCAGCGGGAGGTGCAGTCCAGTGCTACTATAACTGGACTGTTAACCCAGAGACCCAGGTAATGTTCTGGGACCAGGGCTCAAATCCAACCACAGCAGATGGTGCCACTTGAATTCAATAATAAAAATATGGAATTAAGAGCCCAATGATGGACGTGAATCAATTGTCAGGAAAGCCGACTGGTTCAATAATGTCCTATCAGGAAGAAACCTGCCATTCTTACATGGTCTGGTCTACATGTGACTCCAGAATTACATCTGTGTGGTTGACTTTTAACTACTCTGTGGGCGATAAATGCTGGCCTAGCCAGCAACATCCTCATCCTGTGCAGAAGGATTCTGGGTAATCCAAGATGGAGTACGGGAAACATTTCTGGCCGTAAGAGCTGCTCCTTTTTTTTGAGGTATTTTAGGTGATGGAGGTGATTTCCTCGAAATCCAGGAGCAGTAGTTACTGTTTTATATGCTGTTGCATTGTTTTGGAACTTTGGGGAAAAAAAGTCAAAACAACAGCAGTTTTTAAAAGGGAGAAGAGCAGACAAAGGAAGCACATGGTGAGGACTGTGCAGGAGAGAGAGAGAGAAAGAGAACCTGCACATTTACTGCCTTTGCTGTTTTTGAATTCATGTGTCGCTGGACATCGGAGTGCATCTGAGAAAATTAACAAACAGTGAATTTCACAACTAATCTTGGAGGAACCGGTTTGGGCGAAGTTCACAACACAGAATCAGATAAGTTAATTGTTGTTTTAAGTCTGTCCAAGAGAAAGTCTATATGAGTGAGTACAGTGGGTTCTTTCTTGATTATATGTTTTTGGAGATAAGTCTCTTGATTAAACTTAAAATGTAAGCCATAGCTCTTAATTTAACCTGGTGCAGTGTTTTGTAGAGGAATAAGACAGTGTTATTTTCTGGGCCTGTAGATTGTGAAGGAGAAAAAATGGCCTTTGCAGTGATATGTACTTCTTGTCAGATGTGGGAGTTTAAAGAGAGCTTAAGGGTTACTGCGGATTATATCTGCCATAAATGCTGTTGAATGCGAATCTTATCAGATCAAGTGGATTGGTTGGAGGGACAGATGGAAGCAATGAGGAATTTGCAACAGCAACAGTATGTGATGGATGGCAGTTATAAGAAGGGGGGAAAGTCTCAGATACAGTCACATAGATGGGTTAACTCCAGGAAGGGTAAGAGAGGTCGGCACCTAGGGCAGGAGTCTTTTGTGGATATACCCATTTAAAATGGATATGCTCTTTTGGAAAATGTAGGGGGTAATGGATTCTCAGGGGGAATGTAGCATGAACAGCCAAGATTCTGGTATTGAGATTGGCTCTAATGCAATGAGGGGTACGTCGGCTTCCAAGTGATCAATTGTGTTAAGGGACTCTCTAGTCCGAGGTACAGACAGACGTTTCCATGGCCAGCAGCGAAAAATCAGGACAGTGTGTTGCTTCCCTGATGCCAGGATCAGGAATATTGCGGAGAGGGTGCAGAATGTTCTCATGGGGGAGAGGGGCCAGCAAGAGGTCATTGTCCACATTGGAACCAACGATATAGGAAGGGAAAAGGTTGTGATTCTCAAGGGAGATTACAGAGAGTTAGGCAGAAATTTAAAAAGGAGGTCCTCAAGGGTAGTAATATCTGGATTACTCCCAGTGCTACGAGCTAGTGAGGGCAGAAATAGGAGGATAGAGCAGATGAATGCATGGCTGAGGAGCTGGTGTATGGGAGAAGGATTCACAATTTTGAATCATTGGAATTTCTATTGGGGTACAAGTGACCTGTACAAGAAGGACGGATTGCACCTAAATTGGAAAGGGACTAATGTAGTGGCAGGGAAATTTGCTAGAACTGCTTGGGAGGATTTAAACTAGTAAGGGGGGGAGGGTGGGACCGAGGGAGATAGGGAGGAAAGAGATCAATCTGAGACTGGTACAGTTGAGAACATAAGTGAGTCAAACAGTCAGGGCAGGCAGGGACAAGGTAGGACTAATAAACTAAACTGCATTTATTTCAATGCAAGGGACCTAACAGGGAAGGCAGATGAACTCAGGGCATGGTTAGGAACATGGGACTGGGATATTATAGCAATTACAGAAACATGGCTCAGGGATAGGCAGGACTGGCAGCTTAATGTTCCAGGATACAAATGCTACAGGAAGGAGAGAAAGGGAGGCAAGAGAGGAGGGGAAGTGGCATTTTTGATAAGGGAAAGCATTACAGCTGTGCTGAGGGAGGATATTCCTGGAAATTATTTGGGTGGAACTGAGAAATAAGAAAGAGATGACCACCTTATTGGGATTGTATTATAGACCCCCCAATAGTCAGAGGGAAATTGAGAAACAAACTTGTAAGGAGATCTCAGCTATCTGTAAGAATAATAGTAGTTATGGTCAGGGATTTTAACTTTCCAAACATCGACTGGGACTGCCATAGTGTTAAAGGTTTAGATTGAGAGGAATTTCTTAAGTGTGTACAAGACAATTTTCTGATTCAGTATGTGGATGTACCTACTAGAGAAGGTGCAAAACTTGACTTACTCTTGGGAAATAAGGCAGGGCAGGTGACTGAGGTGTCAGTGGGGGAGCACTTTGGGGCGAGCAACCATAATTCCATTCGTTTTAAAATCGTGATGAAAAAGGATAGATCAGATCTAAAAGTTGAAGTTCTAAATTGGAGAAAGGCCAATTCTGACGGTATTAGACAAGAGTTTCTGGAAGCTGATTGGAGGCAGATGTTCACAGGTAAAGGGACGGCTGGAAAATGGGAAGCCTTCAGAAATGAAATAACAAGAATCCAGAGAAAGTATATTCCTGTCAGGGTGAAAGGGAAGGCTGGTAGGTACAGGGAAATGCTGGATGACTAAAGAACTGGAGGGTTTGGTAAAGAAAAAGAAGGAAGCATATGTCAGGTATAGACAGGATAGATCGAGTGAATCCTTAGAAGAGTATAAAGGACGTAGGAGTATACTTAAGAGGGAAATCAGGAGGGCAAAAAGGGGACATGACATAGCTTTGGCAAATAGAATTAAGGAGAATCCAAAGGGTTTTTACAAATATATTAAGGACAAAAGGGTAACTAGGGAGAGAATAGGGACCCTTAAAGATCAGCAAAGAGGCCTTTGTGTGGAGCCACAGAAAATGGGGGAGATACTAAATGAATATTTTGCATCAGTATTTACTGTGGAAAAGGATATGGAAGATATAGACTGTAGGGAAATAGATGGTGACATTTTGCAAAATGTCCAGATTACAGAGGAGGAAGTGCTGGATGCCTTGCAATGATTAAAGGTGGATAAATCTCCAGGACCTGATCAGGTGTCCCTGAGAACTCTGTGGGAAGCTAGAGAAGTGATTGCTGGGCCTCTTGCTGAGATATTTGTATCATCGATAGTCACAGGGGAGGTGCCGGAAGACTGGAGGTTGGCAAATGTGGTGCCACTGTTTAAGATGGGCGGTAAAGACAAACCAGGGAACTATAGATCGGTCAAGCTGACCTCAGTGGTGGACGAGTTGTTGGAGGGAATCCTGAGGGACAGGATGTACATGTATTTGGAAAGGCAAGGACTGATGAGGGATAGTCAACTGGCTTTGTGCATGGGAAATCATGTCTCACAACCTTGATTGAGTTTTTGAAGAAGTAACAAAGAAGATCGATGAGGGAAGAGCAGTAGATATGATCTATATGGATTTCAGTAAGGCGTTTGACAAGGTTCCCCATGGGAGACTGATTAGGAAGGTTAGATCTTATGAACTAAAGGGAGAACTAGCCATTTGGATACAGAACTGGCTCAAAGGTAGAAGACAGAGGGTGGTGGTGGAAGGTTGTTTTTCAGACTAGAGGCCTTTGACCAGTGGAGTGCCACAAGGGTCGGTGCTGGGTCTTCTACTTTTTGTCATTTACATAAATGATTTTGATGCGCGTGTAAGAGGTAGTTAGTAAGTTTGAAGATGACACCAAAATTGGAGGTGTAGTGGACAGCGAAGAGGGTTACCTCAGATTACAACAGGATCTGGACCAGATGGGCCAATGGGCTGAGAAATGGCAGATGGAGTTCAATTCAGATAAATGTGAGCTACTGCATTTTGGGAAAGCAAATCTTAGCAGGACTTAATGGTAAGGTCCTAGGGAGTGTTGCTGAACAAAGAGACCATGGAGTGCAGGTTCATAGCTCCTTGAAAGTGGAGTTGCAGGTAGATAGGATAGTGAAGAAGGATAGTGAAGTATGCTTTCCTTTATTGGTCAGAGTATTGAGTACAGGAGTTGGGAGGTCATGTTGCGGCTGTATAGGACATTGGTTAGGCCACTGTTGGAATATTGTGTGCAATTCTGGTCTCCTTCCTATCGGAAAGATGTTGTGAAACTTGAAAGGGTTCAGAAAAGATTTACAAGGATGTTGCCAGGGTTGGAGGATTTGAGCTATAGGGAGAGGCTGAACAGGCTGGGGCTGTTTTCCCTGGAGCGTCGGAGGCTGAGAGGTAACCTTATAGAGGTTTACAAAATCATGAGGGGCATGGATAGGATAAATAGACAAAGTCTTTTCCCTGGGGTCAGGGAGTCCAGAACTAGAGGGCATAGGTTTAGGGTGAGAGGGGAAAGATATAAAAAAGACCTAAGGGGCAACTTTTTCACATAGAGGTTAGTACGTATATGGAATGAGCTGCCAGCGGATGTGGTGGAGGCTGGTACAATTGCAACATTTAAAAGGCATTTGGATGGGTATATGAATAGGAAGGGTTTGGAGGGGTATGGGCCGGGTGCTGGCAGTTGGGACTAGATTGGGTTGGGATATCTGGTCGACGAGGACAGGTTGGACCGAAGGGTCTGTTTCCATGCCATACATCTCTGAGTCTCATTATCCAAAAAAACTCAAATCCTGTACTGCAAATATCTATTGAAACTGTTTTGTTTAAAACTCTTAGAGTTGTGGGATTGTGTTCAGTCATAATTTTCGGTCTCCGAGTCTAATCAAGCGGTAAAATCACCCACTTTGACCACAATTCTTCAACATCGATTGGCACAGATAATCTAGGTAAACCGTTCACTAATGTCAACTGTCTAACACTAAGGTTTACCACATAGCTGGACCTCATAAGAGTTAATTGAAAAAATGCCTCATAAAGCAGGGGTTGGTGTGAGATAAGCCACTGCAAAGGTGTTGAACAGTGAGCTGCTGTGTGTGTAACAGGCAGCAACACCACGGTTCTCAATAATATTCTGGGTAAAGCTGAAAGCTTTACTGGCTCATGGCCAAGTAAAATGGAAATTTCACTCCTGCAAATTCAGAGAGCCTGGCTGTGAAATCAAGACTCATCACACCATCTGCTACTTTAACTCATCTGTTTCCAGGGTTTTCAAACTATGGAATATTTTGCCTTATTCTTCATTCTTACAACCTGGCAGGTTTAACATCAGCTAATTATTACAACATCTTTTATTGCAGTGGTATTCAACATTATATGAGCCAGCTTGATGCAAACATTAACATTTCTAGATCAGACAGTGTGAGTATGATGCCCACCTCAATCCTCCAGAAGATAATCTTTGTTGACATTTGAGTACAATACTAAGAAACCTCTGTCTTGTTAGAAATGCCATCCTTCTGGTTCCTAATTCCCAAGATGGTGAGATTTTTTTTAAAGCAGCCCTTGGGTTGGCCTTATTATTAGGAAATAAAGCAGCAATGTTGAGACGGGGAAGGTGGATGGGTTCCTGAACAATGGGCAGAGTAATTGCAAGTGAACACCAAAGAGTTGCCTACGAGTGTTGCTTGCACCGCGTGGCCCTGTGGAAATGTGGAGGACAGAGCTGGGGCACCTATAGGTGTAAATCCTACAAAGCTGCCAGATGATTTCTGTGGCTTTTCAGGGTAACTCCATTTAACATGACAATGTGGCTGGAGTGGCATTGAAAGAAGCTAAAGAGCCTGTTTTATTTCTGGTGCTGTCGATAGGTCTCCACACAGTTCTCCAGATTGTATCCAAAATCTTATGATATACACAAATTAATTCACTCAGTAGCACCTGATGTGTCTGAAATATCTTGGCTTGACTTGGCTTGAATGTTACATTTCAACTTGAGTCATTTAGGTTTGTACAGCTTGTTCCCTTCATAATGTCTGCATTTCATTATCTGGGGTCATCTGACCTGTCCAGTGATGCCTCTACTAAGGAAATCCTACAACATTGACTTGTATTTATATACTACCTTGAATGAGAAATCCCAAGATTCTTGAGAGGAGACACTGAAGAACATATTAAGACAGCTTACCAAAAGCTTTGTTAAAGTAACAGATTTTGTTGACCTTCTTTGAGATGAGATGGAGCTTTAATGAAGGGAATTCCATCACTTAGGACCAACGTAGCTGAAAGCATGGCCGTCACCAGTGGATGTGCAAGAGGTCAGAGTTGGAGGAATGTAAGTATGTCAGAGAGGATGGAGGTAATTACTGAGAGGAAGGGATTTGAGAACAAGGATAAGTATTTTTAACATGATTGTAATTTGGAAAGATTATGAATCGTCATCTTATGGAAGAAAATCAACAGGCAGGAAATGTCAGATGCAGGTCAGAAGTGGGGATGTTCGCTGATGGATGCACAATGCTCAGGACCACTCACCACTCCTCAGATACTGAAGCAATGCAACGATGTGTTGACAATATCTAGGCTTGGGCTGACAAGTGGAAAATAACCTTTGAACCATACAAATGCCAAGCAATTACAATGTCCAGGAAGACACAATCTAACCCCTGCTCCTTGCCATTCAATGATGTTTTCATCACTGAATCCCCCAATATCAGTATCCTAGGGGTTATCATTGATCAGAAACTCAACTGGACTCACCATACACATACTGTGGCTCAATAACTCATCTGACTGTCCTAAGCCTATTCATCACCACAAGGAGTGTGATGGAATACTCCCCACTTGTTGGATGAGTGCAGCTCCAACAACATGCAGGAAGTTTGACAACATCCAGGATACAACAGTCCATTTGATTGGCATTACTCTACTACCATCCATTCCCTCCACTGCAGAAATTGTGAAAGATTCCGACACAGCACTTTCAAATCTGACAACCACTTTCAACTGGAATGACAAGGGTAGCAGGTACATCGGAGCACCACCACCATCTGCAAGATCCCCTCCAAATCAGATACCATTCTGACTTGGAAATATATTCCCACTCCTTCACAGTCGCTGGGTCAAAATGGCAGAATTCCCTCCTTGAGAGCCTCGTGGGTCAACCTACAGCACATGGACTACAGCAATTGAAGAAGACCACTCACCACCCACTTCTCAAGGGCAACAAGGGAAGGGTAATATATGCAGGCCAGCCTGTGACACCCACATCCCACCAGTGAATATATAAATTTGACCTCAGTGTTGTTGTTTATGACCAGAAATCATTGAACCCTCTGTCAGAGAAGGACATGAAATCAAATCCACAATTTGCACAAGCTCTGTATCTCAAATGGACCATCAGGGTGGGGATAGTGGAGTGCTGTTGAGGAGTGGGAGGACATACTTTACTCAGTTTGTTACATCCCACCCGCACCATCCCCACATACTGTTGAGCTGAAAAGTAGCACTTTCAGAGGCTCAGGAGCAGAATGATTGGTCATTCATGCCATTAGATATTGGACATAGGGATGGAGCTGAAAAGAAAAAAATAATTTGGATGTGCAGAAAAATGATGTTTGTTCTCTTATTTTAGGATGATGGGGTAGATTCCAACAGCATTCGAAATACTTAACGCATGCATGGGGTGGCACAGTGGCCTTAGTGGTTAGCACTGCTGCCTCTCAGTGCCAAGGACCTGGGTTCGATTCCAGCCTTGGGCGACCATCTGTGTGGAGTTTGCACGTTCTCCCCATGTGTGCATGGGTTTCCTCTAGGTGCTCCAGTTTTCTCCCACAGTCCAAAGACGGGCAGGTTGGGTGAATTAGTCATGCTAAATTGCCCATAGAGTTAGGTGCATTAGTTAGGGGGAATGGGTGTGGGTGGGTTACTCTTTGGAGGGTCGATGTGGACTAGTTGGGCCGAAGGGCCTGTTTCCACGCTGTAGGGAATCTAATCTAATCTCTTAGTGATTAACATGTACGTGAACCCAAAAATGCCTGCAGGGAAGCATTTAGTGTGAGTGCATTATACGTTTGTATGGAGCAATGCCATTCAGGGCAAAAATCTCACTGCGTGAATTACAGACTAGTAACTCACCACCAGCTCTCCATTAGCTGATAGCTACTGATTTAGCTGAAAGAGCTATTGTGCCATATTAAGAATTGCTGAGTGAACAGGAGCAGCAGGCAGGTTCATTGTCTCCAGGGTCTGTACTCAGTTCCTCTGCATTATCATCAGTCATTTTGATGAGAAAAGAAATTGCACCCAAATTCCAGCTTCCATTAACGCTCTGGGAAATATGCTAAAATACATTATCAGAATTAAATTATTTACGTGTAGTTTGTCACAATGTGCTGTAATTTCCTTCACATTGCAGCACATCAATAATACACCTGCACCTTTCAGTCAGCTTGTGCAAGCAGCAAAACATCTGCAGTGCATCTGATCCTCTGTCTGAACTCTTGTAGCTGTATGGTTCCTGCTTTCGGGCCTAGATGTTGAGCATTCAGCACCTAATCAACTGTGAGTGCATCACAGATGGAGGCAATCACATTTTTATCTGATGCCCACACAACTGAATTTCACAAAAAGGTTCCACCCGGGACACAATACCCTCTGACCCCCTCCATCGAACCAAACACCCTCTCCTCTGCCCAGGGCCTGACATGCCCCCTCCATCACTGGAAGCAGACACCACTCCCAAGTGGTGAAAAAGCTAATGGGATTATTACATGAGAAATTGAAACAAGGATGTTAGTTCAGTTTTACAGAGCACTGCTGAGACACATTCCTTTGTGTCCCATGTTGGCTTATTTAAGGAACACCACAAATGCTTTGGACATGCTTTAGGGGAGGTTTACTGGATTGACACCAGGAATGAACAGATTGTTTTATGAAGGACACTGGTCCAGCTGGGTCTTATTTCCGCTGAAGTTGGTGACTTGTTTGAAGTTTATAAGATTCTGAATGCTTTTGACAAGGTAGACCTAAGAAGACTGCTTGCTTGTGAATCCAGAATTAGGGGACCTTATTTTAAAACTAAGGGTCACCCTTTTAAGACAGAGATGAGGAGATTATTTTTCCCTCTCAGAGAACTGTGCAACTTTGAAAATATCTGCCTCAGAATGTGTGAATTGAATATTTTAAAGTTGAAAGTATATAAATTCTTGTTATGCAAAGGAATTAACCATTATTGGGGGTAAATGGGGATGTGGAATTCGAGACATAAATTGGTCCTTTTGATGGTGAAGCAGGCCCACTGAGCTGAACAATCCGTTTCTGCTCTTTCATCAGGTGTTTATATGTAGTATCATCTTCTTGGGCACCTGCTACTGAAGGGGTGGTCATTGCAGAGGACTTTGGCATGATCATGCTGCTGGACCTGGGCAAGTTGGCTATAAACAGGTCCCAGGCTGCAGGCAGCTGTGTGGGCTGTTCAGCCAGACTGCAGACGCCGCCTTTGGGCTATATTCGGGCTCAGGTGTCCTTGAAGAAAGGTCATGTGGTATTCACTGGTATGTTTGAGGCCTTCTGTGAGTGGTGGGCACTGCAGAGGTTTGAGTGCATCATTAGGTCCCATGAGTGCATGCTGGTTGGCACGTTGGTCAAGTATGAGGGCACAATCTGTCACAGAGCTTGCAGACAGAGAAAGAGCAGGGCAAGGCCTACCATTTCCAGGATGAGATCCCACACAAAACAGGAGCTACAAGCTTTGATGCAGCTATCTCCAAGTGAGAGACAGCTAATATAGACAATAGCTCACAAAGCCCCAGTGAAATCCCTGACTCCTCCCATCAACCTCATCATTAACATCAGTTACCTTGAGAGTAATTGGAACTACTTTGACTCCAATTGCTAATCAACAGGTGTGGATTCCTATGACAGATAATATGACCCTTAGTCGCTGATTTTGCTGATTTTGAGAATGATACCAACATGTGGATTTTGAAAATCTACACATCCTATTGTTGGTACAAGATACACTGCATCTTTCTTTTCTAATAACCTTCTCAGCTTCTGTTGGTAAAATAAGCCTTGACCAGACTTTAAATCAGTGCAAGTGAATATAAATTTACAAAAACATAGACTATGTACAATGACTGAATACTTGTGGAATAAATGTGTCTTGTGAAGGCTTTTTTTCCTCTCCCTCCCCATTATATTTAAGTACAGGCCTGACAATTACAGCTGGAATAGGGGAGGCATGCTCACTAACACGCTTTGGTGAGTTTGAAGATGTCCTATGGGGTGTCTGCCTCAAGAGGCGCTGTTCACTGAGAGATTCCTGTACAGGTTCAGGCATGCCCCGCCTAGCCTCAGCTGTCGAGAGACAGTGGGGTTACTGGCAGAGAGGAGGTGAAGGGAGTGACGTTGAGCCTTGCCATTGATTTTGAGCACCCATGGCTAGAGTAATAAAGTGCAGTTCCAGGTGTGTATCCAGCAGCCACTGACCACTCTGCTGGACATGGGTCTCCGAGGCGGACATCACATTTGCCAAGTGATTCAGCATAAGTTGTCATTGAGGTGTGAAGTGTTCAGTGTGTGTCATGCACATGATGCTGAGCCTTTCTGAGTGACTGGTGCAGGAGCAGACTTAGTCTCAGGGATGCCCTTGTGAGCAGATGAAGGTGCCACGTGCTCTTGTAGAGATCAAAAAAACCACTTTTGATCTTCGAGCACAATGTATGTTGGTGAGGGCCAGTGGGGCATCCCGTTAAGGCCACCTCACTCCAGGCTGGAAAAGGGAGGGCTTTCTGCGACCATCTCCCAGGAAGAGGAACTCCTTTCTTTTCCTTAATCCATCCAGCAACATCTGCAATTGGGCATCACTAGAGCCAGCGGTGAATTGCTGCATCTTTGATAGCACTTTTAGTGGCATTGGGGCTGAATGTAAGCTTCTGCATTGAAATGGTTGTAGTGGTGTCCTGTTGGCTTTGAAATATGGTGCCAGAACCTATGACCCTTGAAGCTGACTAAGTGTCACAAACTTCCTGCTTGTTCCCCCATACAATATACCAAGTCATTCATATACCATCTTGTTTGCCTAGATAATGAGGTAAAATTTTGCCATCATGTGAGATAATTCATTCCAGGCCCTGGTGGAAGTGACAATTTCCGACATGCTCAACACCATAATTTGACTCTAAAATTAAAAATACTGGTCTAAATGCAGCACTACTGCAGATGTGTCACATCCTCATGATTGCAATGAAGGTTGCATGTTTAGATATTAGAGTAGGGTTTAAATTGGTTACTTGTGCTAATCTACTCTAACATTGAAAAGCACTTTCTTTAACCAGACATTAGGACAACAGTCAGATGAACAAATTCTTCATTTCAGAAGAATATCAGCAAGTTTGCTCCTTATAAATTATTCCTTTTGAATATACTTGCGGGGGTTATCAGTAGCAAACCACTATTACAGACTCAGTAAACTGACAATTTTCCTGCCGGCCCAAATTTATAACAGCAACTCAAAGCGTACTAAGGCTTTTGAGAGGCTGCAATCCGTGAAATATACTCGTTATACACATTGAATTTCGAATAGAAAATCTATTGCTGAATTTAGCCTGGGTCAGATCGCAAATGAGTGGCTGCAGCTTTAAATCAGCTCTTGGCATTTGAATGAAATCCTAACTGCTACAGGCCAGGTTTCAAAACCTGATTAGGTGCAGCATAAAAGGCAACAGAATATTATGTTGAGCAACGGACCTTGTGGCTTTTATGTTAGGAGCAGTCACTTGTGCCTCGAAACTTAACAAGGACTGCAGTTCAAAGCAAATGAGGGGAATTTTAATTAAATGAATTGACCTTCCTGATTATTAAAAAGAAACCGCATTCATAAAGTCAATGACTCTGAGCCTGTTTCAGACAATTAGATTTGGGTCGCTGTTTTTTGCTGGCCAGCTAACATCTTCATTATCCTTGAAATGATCTTTTTCAGGATCTAAAGTCACGAAAAAGATAATAAATGTAAGTGGGGAGGAAAGGTCTCACCTTACACAGTAACAGCAAAGCACAATAGGTAAGGCCTAGATTTCTGCAGAACCTTCTGAAATAGCAGGCAGAACCTGGCTTTGAAGCGTTACTCCCCTATCTCCATGCAAAGGGAAAAGGGTGACCATGACACTGTTGTGGGGAGCAAACACCAGTCTCAGAATCGGGGTTCAATGACAGAGTTTATTGTACAAGGAAATATCGGAGCTCCGGGGAGAGAAAGACACCAACAGCCCAGTGGTCAGCTGCGAGTCTTCTCTCAATCCGGGGAACATGTCAAGAAACTTTTATACATCTCGTGATACAATAGGTCAGTCTTTGTAACATGGTTTGTTTATGGCAATCATTGCAGAATTGTTGATAGTTTTGATACAGTCTTTGTCAGTTTCAATGTCTGCACGGAAATCCATTGCTGTAGTAATGGGCGCTAAACGCACTTCCTGAGAAGGACGAGTACTGCAGCCCTGGCTATTAGCATTTCGTATTGTGTCTGTATCAAGCTGTTCGCATTTCTATAAGAGGTATTGGCTGGACCCAGACACTTCGGTGGGCTGTGTTCGTTATTCATGTGTAATCTCTCCCCCACCCGCCTCAAGCTAATCAAATGCATTGAACTGGCATTCTAATAGCCCCAAACAGTGTCTGTATCTGCTCTACTGTTTCTCTCCATATTGTGATCTGGCAGCCATCTTATGTGTCAAGTGATTAACTGACGGCTCAGCTGCCATCTTGTGTGTCCATGTGCCTAGTGTCACCCTGCCCCATGCCATCGCCCTCTTTAACACAAAAGAAACCAAAACTCAGCAGCAACAATAGAATTCAGTGCTGAGTTCAAACACATCTTATCTTCATTGTATCCATGACCTGCAATGTGAGCGTTATGAATTTTTAATGCGGGCATATAGGTTGTAGAAAGGTGGATAAGGTCTGTAGGACTGTCATGAACTGAAGTTCTATAAATATCCAGCTGTATTAAAAGTTAAAAATACATGCAGGTTACCTCAGTCAGCGAAAGGTGTAAAAGAATTCAGTGCTAATGATTACAAAGGCTGTTTTTTGACATCAACCCAAGGGTTCTTCAGGGTGCTCTTTCCTGAAAACGAGCTCAGAGGGTGAAGATCTCGAAGTTTAAAGTTTGATTCGTGGCTAAAAGAGATTATTGAATATCATGTGCAATTGTGAATAAGAATTTGTAATAATGCATTTAGCACTTGAGGAGATGCAAATGTTTTAAATGGGCTTTCAATGGGTTTACCATTGTTGCAAAAACAATAATAGATAGATATTTATCATATTTCATGTAATATGGCTCTTGAGGTCATAGAGTCATAGAGATGAACAGCACAGAAACAGACCTTTTGGTCCAACTCATCCATGCCGACCAGACATCCTAACCTAATCTAAACCCATTTGTCAGCACTTGGTCCATACTCTCTAAATCCTTCCTATTCATATACCCTTCAGATGCCTTTTAAATGCTGTAATTATACCAGCCACCACCACTTCCTCTGGCAGCTCATTCCATACACACATCATCGTCTGTGTGAAAAAGTTGCTCCTCAGGTAACTCTTTTAAATTTTTCCCCTTTCACCCTAAACTATGCCCTCTAGTTCTGGACTCCCTTATCCCAGGGAAAAGACCTCGTCTAGTTATCCTACCCATGCCCCACATGATTTTATAAACCTCTATAAAGTCACCCCGCAGCCTCCGATGCTACAGGGAAAACAGCCCCAGCCTATACAGCCTCTGCCAATAGCTCAAACCCTCCAACATCACAACAACATTAGTATCGCACACGTTCCCCACTGCCGCCGCCCCCCCCCCCCCCCCCCCACCCGTTCTGTGGAAGCCACCGAATGCAGCACTTCCATGCCCCACCCCACCTCCAACCACCATGGTGTACGTCACTTTCTTTGGTGATGTCACCAATGACACAATGACCACACCCACTCCAGAGGCAGTCTCCGTCTCCCCACTCACAACTGCAGCTTGACACCCTGTCCTAGCCCCCCAGCCTTGCCACGTTTTTAACAGCTACCCAGACCGCCCCCTCCCCCACACCTAACTGAGGATGAATGATCAGTCCTCAGTAAAGGCCTCACCTATGCTCCCAGATCGAGTTCAACATGCATCGTGACATCAAATTTTTCTTCCACTGCCTCCATCTCCAGACTTACTTTTTCCATCAGGACTCCCATTCCCCTCTCTGAGGACCCCTTCTCCTGCCTCCAACACACCTAATCCACCTGGACACCTCATGCTGGTCTGTTACTCGCCCTCGATCTCTTCATCTCCAACTGCCACTGTGACATTGACCGCCTCAACCTGTACCCCCCTCACCCACTTCAACCTCTCACCCTCGCAACACACAGCCCTCCACTCCCTCCACTCCAACCCCAACCTCACCATCAAACTAACAGACATGGAGGGGGCTCAGTAGTAGTTTGGCGCACTGACCTGTACACTGCTGAAGCCAGTTGTCAACTCATGGACACCTCCTCCTACTGCCTCTCCACCATGATCACCTCCCATCACTATCATATCCCAGATCATCTACAACCTCATCTCCGATCCACAGCCTCCAACCTCATAGTTCAGAGGCCCCGCACCACCTGGTTCTATCTCTGACCCAAAATTCACAAACCTGACTGCCCTGGTCGACCCATTGTCTCAGCCTGCTCCTGCCCAAACAAACTTCTCTCAATATGTCTTGACACTGTCCTGTTCCCCTTAGTCTGGAAACTCCCCACATACATTCGGGACACCACCCACGCTCTCCACCTCCTCCATGACTTCATTTCCTTGGCCCTCAATGCCTGATCTTTACCATGGACATCCAGTCCCTATACACATCTATCCACCATGAGGAAGGCCTTCAGACCCTCTGATTCTTCCTTTCCCACCAGTACCCTTCCACCGACACACTCATTTGATTGGCTAAACCCATATTCCCAATTCCTTCGTCTCCGCTGCATCTGCTCCCAGGAGGACCAGTTCCAATGCCGAACAACCCAGATGGCCTCCTTCTTCAAAGACCGCAATTTCCCCCCAGACATGATCAACGATGCTCTCCACCACATCTCCTCCACTTCCTGGTCCTCCGCCCTTGAGCACTGCCCCTCCAATCGCCACCAGGACAGAACCCCACTGGTCCTCACCTACCACCCAGTCAACCTCCATATACATCATATCATCCGTCGTCATTTCTGCCACCTCCAAACGGACCCCACATTTCCCTCCCCTATCAGTGTTCCAAAAAGACCACTCCCTCCGTGACTCCCTTGTCAGGTCCACACCCCCTACCAACTCAACCTCCACTCCCAGCACCTTCCCCTGCAACCGCAAGAAATGCAAAACTTGCGCCCACATCCCTCCCCTGACTTCCCTCCAAGGCCCCAAGGGATCCTTCCATATCCGCCACAAATTCACCTCCACCTCCACACACATAATTTACTGCATCCGCTGCACCCGATGTGGTCTCCTCTATATTGGGGAGACAGGCTGCCTACTTGTGGAACATTTCAGAGAACACCTCTGGGACACCCGGACCAACCAACCCAACCACCCCGTGGCTCAACACTTCAACTCCCCCTCCCACTTCACCAAGGACATGCAGGTCCTTGGACTCCTCCACCACCAGACCATAGCAACATGACGGTTGGAGGAAGAGCGCCTCATCTTCCGCCTAGGAACCCTCCAACCACAAGGGATGAACTCAGATTTTTCTAGTTTCCTCATTTCCCCTCCTCCCACCTTGTCTCAATCCCAACCCTCGAACTCAGCACCACCGTCCTAACCTGCAATCTTCTTCCTGACCTCTCCGCCCCCACCCCCACTCTGGCCTATCACCCTCACCTTAACCTCCTTCTACCTATTGCATTTCCAACACCCTTCCCCCAAGTCCCTCCTCCCTACCTTTTATCTTAGCCTGCTTGGCACACTTTCCTCATTCCTGAAGAAGGGTTCATGCCCGAAACGCCGATTCTCCTGCTCCTTGGATGCTGCCTGACCTGCTGCGCTTTTCCAGCAACACATTTTCAGCTCTAAACTGGTCTTCACCCTCAACAATTTCTCCTTCAAATCCTCCTCCATCCTTCAGACCAAAGAGGTAGCCATGGGCACCTGCATGGGCCCCAGCTATGCCTGCCTCTTCATAGGATATGTGTTACAGTTCATCTTCTGTAGTTACACTGGTACTATTCCCCACCTTTTCCTCTGCTACATTGATGACTGTGTCGGTGCCACCCAGTGCTCGCATGAGGAGGTTGAACAGTTCATCAACTTTATGAACACCTTCCACCCTGACCTCAAGTTCACCTGGACCATCTTGAACACCTCCCTCCCCTTCCTAGACCTCTCATTTTCCATTTCCAGCAAGCGACCCAACAAACCGACTCTCACAGCTACCTGGACTACACCTCCTCCCAACCCCCCCTCTGGTAAAAACACTATCCCTTACTCTGAATTCTTCTGTCTCTACCATACCTGCTCCCAGGAGGAGCAGTTCCACTTCAGAACATCCCAGATGGTCTCCTTTTTCAAAGACAACAATTTCACCTTCCTTAAGATCAACAATGCCCTCCAGCACATCTCCTCCACTTCCCGCACCTCTGCACTTGAACTCCACCCCTCCAACTACAACAAGGATAGAACAGCCCTGGTGCTCACCTTCCACCCCACCAATCTCCGGATACAGTGCATCATTCTCCACCATTTCTGACATCTACAGTCAGACGCCACTACCAGAGATATATCACCCCTATCAGCATTCTGCAGAGACCATTCCCTCTGGGACTCCCTTGTTAGGTCTGTGCCCTCCAACGACACACCCTCTACTCCTGGCAGCTTCCTTTGCTGCTGCAAGAGGTGTAAAACCTGCACTCACACCTTCACCCCCCTCATCTCCATCCAAGGTCCCAAAGGATCTTTTCACATCTAGCAGAGATTTTCCTGCACATCCAAACTCCTCACCTACTTTGTCTGTGGCTCTTGATGTGGTCTCCTCTAAACTGGGGAGACAGGACGCCAACTTGTGGAATGTTTCAGAGAACATCTCTGGGACACACCCAGTACACAACCCCACTGCTCTGTGTCCGATCGCTTCAAACCCCCCTCCCATTCCGCTGATGATACACAAGTCCTGGGCCTCCCCCAATGCCAAATCCTAAACACCCGATGCTTGGAGGAAGAATGCTTCACATCTTCCACTTTGGGACTCTCTAACACATGGGATCAATGTGGATTAACCAGTTTCCTCATCTGCCCTCCTCCCCCCACTTTGTCCCAGATCCAACCCTCCAACTCAGCATCACCCTCTTGAACCTATCTGCTCCACCCCCTGCTCTGACTAATAATCATCAGCTGCCACCTGAGTCTTCCTAGCTCCCTTGCCCCCAGCCTGACTCCCGACAATTTAAATCTCAGCTCCCTTCCCTTCCCTCCACATTCCTGATGAAGGGCTTTTGCCCAAAACGTTGACTTTCCTGCTCCTCAGATGCTGTCTGAACTGCTGTGCTTTTCCAGTGCCACATTTTTCAACTCTCCAGCCTCTGCAGTCCTCATTTTCTCCTCAAATCCTCCAACCCTGACAACATCCTTGTAAATTTTTTCTGAACCCTCTCAAGTTTCACAACATCCTTCCAATAGAAGGGAGACCAGAATTGCACACAATATTACAAAAGTGGCCTAACTAATACCCTGTTAAGCTGCAACATGACCTTCCAACTCCTATACTCAATACATTGACCAATAAAGGAAAGCATAATGCTTTCTTCACTATCCTATCTACCTGTGACTCTGCTTTCAAGGAACTATGAACCTGCACTCCAAGGTCTCTGTGTTCAGCAACTTCCCAGGATCTTACCATTAAGTGTATAAGTCCTGCCCTGATTTGCATTTCCAAAAGGCAGCACCTCACATTTATTTAAATTTATTTAAATGTTGTAATTGTACCAGCCTCCACCACTTCCTCTGGCAGCTCATTCTATACACATACCACCCTCTGAGTGAAAAAGTTGCCCCTTATGTCTCTTTTATATCTTTCCCCTCTCACCCCAAACCTATACCCTCTAGTTCTGGACTCCCCCACCCCAGGGAAAAGACTTTCTCTATTTATCCTATCCATGCCTCTCATGATTTTGTAAATCTCTATCAGATCACCCCTCAGCATCCATCGCTCCAGGGAAAACAGCCCCATCCTGTTCAGCCTCTCCCTATAGCTCAAATCCTCCAACCCTGGCAACATCCTTGTAAATCTTTTCTGAACCCTTTCAAGTTTCACAACATCTTTCCGATAGGAAGGAGACCAGAACTGCATGCAATATTCCAGCAGTGGCCTAACCAATGTCCTGTACAGCCACAACATGACCTCCCAACTCCTTTACTCAATACTCTGACCAATAAAGGAAAGCATACCAAACGCCTTCTTCACTATCCTATCTACCTGCAACTCCACTTTCAAGGAGCTATGAACCTGCACTCTAAGGTCTCTTTGTTCAGCAACACTCCCTAGGACCTTACCATTAAGTGTATAAGTCCTGCTAAGATTTGCTTTCCCAAAATTCAGCACCTCGCATTTATCTGAATTAAACTCCATCTCCCACTTCTCAGCCCATTGGCCCATCTGGTCAAGATCCTGTTGTACTCTGAGGTAACCTTCTTTGCTGTCCACTACACCTCAATTTTGGTGTCATCTGCAAACTTACTAACCATACATCCTATGTTCACATCCAAATCATTTATATAAATGATAAAATGCAGAAGACCCAGCACCGATCCTTGTGGGTACACCACTGATCACAGGCCTCCAGTCCGAAAGGCAACCTTCCATCACCACCCTATATTGTCTATCTTTGAGCCTGTTCTGTATCCATATGGTTATTTATCCCTGTATTCCTTGTGATCTAACCTTGCTCACCAATCATGAGGAACCTTGACTAATGCCTAGCTGAAGTCCATATAGATCATTCCACCGCTCAGCCCTGATCGAGCCTCTTCGACCCTTCTTTGAAAAACTCAGTCAAGTTTGTGAGACATGATCTCCCACGCACAAAGCCATGTTGACTATCCCTAATCAGTCTTTGCCTTTTCAAGTGCATGTAAATCCTATCCCTCTGGATTCCCTCCAACCACTTGTCCACCACCAATGTCAGGCTCACAGGTCTATAGTTCCCTGGCTTTTTCTTCCCACCATTCTTAAATAGTGGCACCATGTTAGCAACCCTTCAGTGTTCTGGCACTTCACCTGTGACTATCAATAATACAAATATTTCAGTAAGGGGCTCAGTAATCACCTTCCTAGCTTCCCAAAGAGAACTAGGGTACACCTGATCAGGCCATGGGGATTTATCCATCTTTATGCATTTGAAGACACCAGCACCACCTCCTCTGTAATATGGACATTTTTCAAGATGTCACCATCTATTTCCTCATATTCTATATCTTCTACGTCCTTCTCCACAGTAAACACTTATGCAAAATATTCATTAATGTCTCCCCCATCTCCTGCGGTTCCGCACATAGGCTGCCTTGTTGATCTTTGAGGGGTCCTATTCTCTCCCTAGTTACCATTTTGTCCTTAATGTATTTATAAAATCCCTTTGGATTCTCTTTAACCCTATTTGCCAAAGCTATATCATGTCCCCTTTTGGCCCTCCTGATTTCCCTCTTAAGTATACACCTACTGCCTTTATACTCTTCTAAGGATTCACTCGATCTCTGCTGTCTCTACCTAAAATGTGCTTCCTTCTTCGTCTTAACCAAAGCCTTAATTTCTCTTGTCATCCAGCATTCCCTACACCTACCAGCCTTTCCTTTCACCCTCACAGGAATATACTGTCTCTCGTTTTCTCATTTCTGAAGGCTTCCCATTTTCCAGCCGTCCCTACACCTGTGAACATCTGCCTTAATCAACTTTTGAAAGTTCTTATCTAATACCGTCTTGGCCCTCCTCCAATTTTGAACTTTAATTTTTAGATCTGGACCAACCTTTTCCATCACTACTTTAAAACTAATAGAATTAAGGTCGCTGGACCCAAAGTGCTCCCCCATTCACACTTAGTCACCTGCTTTGCCTTATTTCCTAAAACTAGGTCAAGTTTTGCACCTTCTCTAGTAGATACATCCACATACTGAATCAGAACATTTTCCTAACAAATTCTTCTGCATCTAAGTCTTTAACACTATCGAGTCTGAGTCTATGTTTAGAAAGTTAAAATCCCCTCCTATAACCACCCTATTATTCTTACAGTAACTAAGATCTCCTTACAAATTTGTTTCTCAATTTCCCGCTGACAATTGGGGTGTCTATAGCACAATCCAAATAAAGTGGTTATCCCTTTCTTATTTCTCAGTTCCATCCAAATAGCTTCCCTGGACACATTCCCAGGATTGTCCTCCCTAAGACCAGCCGTAATGTTATCCTTTATCAAAAATGCCACTTCCCGCTCCTCTCTTGTTCCCTTTTCTACTCTTCCTATTGCATTTTTATCCAGGGACATTAAGCTGCCAGACCTGTGCATTCCTGAGCCACGTCTCTGTAATTGCTATGATATCCCAGTCCCATGTTCCTAATCATGCCCTGAGTTCACCTGCCTTCCCTGTTAGGCCTCTCGCATTGAAATAAACGCAGTTTATTTTATCAGTCCTACTTTGTTTGCTGCTTTGTCCCTGCCTGCCTTGACTGTTTGACTCGCCCTTTTTCCCAACTGTATCAGTCTCGGATTTTTAAAACTCACACAACACCAGGCTCTGGTCCAACTAAAGATCTCACCTTTCAACTCAAAATGTGTGTGGAGAGTCTGGAAATTTCCTCACTAGTACTACTTAACTCAGGAATAATATCCATGTTTGAGTCAGCAGAATAAATATTGCAATTGGATTTGGTAGTCCCAGAGTAGTGTAATGATCAGGGTCCAGAGATTATCAACATGTGTCATCAAAAGTGGTAAAGACATTTGTCTGAGAGAAAACAAAATGTCAGGCTGACAGATTGCTGATCAGTTTGAGGCAATGACATTATAAATTAATCTAGTCCTGAGATTAGTTTCCAGCCTCATAGCCATGTCATCATTTCCGTTTCCATAACTTCATCTGTCTCATTCCACCTGCTGTCTTTATTACCTCTCAAGATGCTTGTTCTAATGACTGATGACTTCTCTTCAACATTCTATTCTTCATAAACTTGGGAGCATACACTTTGCTGTCCAAAACCTAACTTGCAGCAAGTTTCATTCCCCTACCATCCCTGTGGTCACTGAGCTATCTTACCTCCTGGTCAAACAAACTTTTGAGTTTTAATTGATCTTGTCTTCAAAACTACCCATTGGCTTTCTTTCTCAGTCTATAACCACTTCCACTTTCACAATGTTCTATGATACCTGAGCTGTCTATTGTTTGCTTGCTGTACAACACCAATTTTAATCAACCCACTACTGGTGAATGTGCCTTCAAATGCCTAGTATCTAAGTACTTGAAAAAGTACTTAACTGGTTATAAAGGGCATTGGAATATCTTACATGGTGCTATACAAATGCAATTCTTTCTCTTCCATAGAAGACAGTGCCCTGATCAACATTCCTTTCTCAACCAACATCATTTAAAATTATATGGTTCTGCAATCACTTCCTTTTCGTCGGCGTGTTCTGATGTATATTAACTTCAAAACCAAAACACTTGTAAAGGTACCTACATTTGGGAAGCATTCTGAAGATGTGATAAGATGCTGTATAAATGAAAGATGGAAACATTTCTGGCTGTAACAGCTGCTCCTTTTTTTGAGGTTTTTTAGGTGTTGGAGGTGATTTCCTCGAATTCCAGGAGCAGCAATTACTGTTTTATACGCTGTTGCATTGTTTTGGAACTTTGAAGAGAAAAAAAAGTCAAAACAACAGCACTTTTATAAGGGAGAGGGACAGACAAAGGAAGCACATGGTCAGGTCAGTGCAGGAGAGGGAGAAAGAAGGAAGCCCACATTGCTAACTGACAGAGCAGTGAACCTGCACAGTTACTGCTTTTGCTATTTGAATTCATGTATTGCTGGACATCGGAGTGCATCTGGGAAAATTAACAAACAGTGAAATTCACAACTAATCTTGGAGGAACCTGTTTGGGACAGGTCACAGCACAGAAACAGGTAAGTGGATATTTTAAGCATGGCCTTACAGTAAGTGTGCAGTCATGAGTAGAGTGGATTCTTTCTTGATTATATGTTTTATTGAGATATGTCTCTTGATTAAACTTAAAATATAAGCCATAAGTATTAATTTAACCTGGAGCAGTGTTTTGTAGAGCAGTAAGACAGTGCTATTTTCTGGGTCTGTAGATTGAAAGAAATAAAAATGGTCTTTAGTAGAGTGATACACTATTTTTGTAGGATGTGGGAGTTTAGGGAGAGTTTATGGGTTACTGAGGATTATATCTCCAATAAATGCCATTGGTTGTGAATCCTATCAGATCGAATGGATTGGTTGGAGAGACAGTTAGAGGCAGTGAGGGGATGTGATGAATGGTAGTTACAGGAAGGAGGAAAAGATGCAGATACAGTCACATAGATGGGTTAACTCCAGGAAATTGGTAAGCAAGGTAGGCAGTTAGCACAGGAGTCTTCTGTGGCTATCCCCATTTCAAAAAAACATGCCGTTTTGGAAAATGTAGGGGGTGATAGATTCTCATGGGAATGTAGCATGAACAGCCAAGTTTCTGGTATTGAGACTGGCTCTAATGCAATGAGAGGGACGTTGGGTTCTAAGAGATTGATTGTGTTAGGGGACTCTCTCGTCCAAGGTACAGACAGATGTTTCTGTGGCCAGCAGCGAAAAATCAGAACAGTGTGTTGCTTCCCTGGTGCCAGGGTCAAGGATGTCTTAGAGAGGGTGCAGAATGTTCTCAAGGGGGAGAGGGACCAGCAAGAGGTCATTGTCCACATTCGTACCAACGACATAGGAAGGGAAAAGGTTGCAATTCTGAAGGGAAATTACAGAGTTAGGCAGGAATTAAAATAGAGGTTCTTGAGAGTAGTGATATCTGGATTACTCCTGGTGCTACAAGTTAGTGAGGGCAGGAATACAAGGATAGAGCAGATGAATACATGGCTGAGGAGCTGATGTATGGGTGAAGGATTCACATTTTTGGATCATTGGAAGCTCTTTTGGGTTAGAAGTGACCTGCAAAAAGGATGGATTGCGCCTAAATTGGAAGGGGAATAATATACTGGCAGGGAGATTTGTTAGAGCTGCTCGGGAGAATTTAAACTAGTAAGGTGATTGGGGGCAGATGTTCGCAGGTAAAGGGATGGCTGGAAAATGGGAAGCCTTCAGAAATGAGATAACGAGAGGCCAGAGACAGTATATTCCTGTTAGGGTGAAAGGAAGGTACAGGGAATGCTGGATGACTAGAGAAATTGAGGATTTGGTTAAGAAAAAGATGGAAGCATATTTCAGGTATAGACAGGATAGATCGAGTGAATCCTTAGAAAAGTGTAAAGGAAGTAGGAGTATATTTAAGAGGAAATCAGGAGGGCAAAAAGGGGACATGAGATAGTTTTAGCATACAGCGATAAGAAGAATCCAAAGGGTTTTTACAAATACATTAAGGACAAAAGGGCAGCTAGGGAGAGATTGGGGCCCCTCAAAGATCAACAATTCGGCCTTTGTGTGGAGCTGCAGGAGATGGGGGAGATACTAAATAAGTATTTTGCAACAGTATTTACTGTGGAAAAGGACATGGAAGATATAGAATGTAGGGAAATAGATGGTGACATCTTGAAAAATGTCTATATTACAGAGGAGGAAGTGCTGGATGTTTTGAAACTCATAAAAGTGGATAAATCCACAGGACCCGATCAGGTGTACCCGAGAACTCTGTGGGAAGCTCGGGAAGTGATTGCTGGACCTTTTGCTGAGATATTTGTATCATTGATAGTCACAGGTGAGGTGCTGGAAGACTGGAGGTTGGCAAATGTGGTACCACTGTTTAAGAAGGGCAGTAAAGACAAAACAGGAAACTGCGTGGCACGGTGGCACAGTGGCTAGCACTGCTGCCTCACAGCACCAGAGACCCGGGTTCAATTCCTGCCTCAGGCGACTGACTGTGTGGAGTTTGCACGTTCTCCCCATGTCTGCGTGGGTTTCCTCCGGGTGCTCCGGTTTCCTCCCACAGTCCAAAGATGTGCAGGTCAGGTGAATTGGCCATGCTAAATTGCCTGTAGTGCTATGTAAGGGGTAGATGTAGGGGTATGGGTGGGTTGCGCTTCGGCGGGGCGGTGTGGACTTGTTGGGCCGAAGGGCCTGTTTCCACACTGTAAGTAATCTAATCTAATCTAATCTAATCTAATAGACCAGTGAGCCTGACGTCAGTGGTGGGTAAGGTGTTGGAGGGAATCCTGAGGGACAGGATGTACGTGTATTTGGAAAGACAAGGACTGATTAGGGATAGTCAACATGGCTTTGTGTGTGGGAAATCATGTCTCACAAACTTGATTGAGTTTTTTGCAGAAGTAACAAAGAGGATTGATAAGAGCAGAAGGGTAGATGTGATCTATACGGATTTCAAAAAGACATTCGACAAGGTTCCCCATGAGAGACTGGTTACCAAGGTTATATCTTATGGAATACAGGGAGAACTAGCCATTTGGATACAGAACTGGCTCAGAAATGGAAGACAGAGGGTGGTGGTGGAGGGTTGTTTTTCAGACTGGAGGCCTGTGACCAGTGGAGTGCCACAAGGTTCACTACTTTTCATCATTTATATAAATGATTTGGATGTGAGCATAAGAAATATTGTTAGTACGTTTGCAGATGACACCAGAATTGGAGGTGTAGTGGATAGTAAAGAAGGTTACCTCAGATTACAATGGGATCTTGATCAGATGGGCCAATGGGCTGAGAAATGGCAGATGGAGTTTAATTTAGATAAATGTGAGGTGCGGCATTTTGGGAAAGCAAATCTTAGCAAACCTATACACTTATATGGTAAGGTCCTAGGGAGTATTGCTGAACAAAGAGACCTTGGAGTGCAGATTCATACCTCCTTAAAAGTGGGGTCGCAGGTAGATAGGATAGTGAAGAAGGTATTTGGTATGCTTTCCTTTATTGGTCAGAGTATTAAGTATAGGAGTTGGAGGTCATGTGAGGCTGTACAGGACATTGGTTAGGCCACTGTTGGAATATTGCATGCAATTCTGGTCTCCTTCCTATCGGAAAGAAGTTGTGAAACTTGAAAGGGTTCAGAAAAGATTTACAAGGATGTTGCCAGGGTTGGAGGATTTGAGCTATAGGAAGAGGTTGAATAGGCTTGAGCTGTTTTCCCTGGAGCATTGGAGGCTGAGGGGTGACCTTATAGAGGTTTATAGAATCATGAAGGGCATAATAAATAGACAAAGTCTTTTCCCTGGGGTGAGGGAGTCAAGAACTAGAGGGCATAGGTTTAGGGTGAGAGGGGAAAGATATAAAAGAGACCTAAGGGGCAACTTTTTCACGCAGAGGGTGGTACGTGTATGGAATGAGCTGTCAGAGGAAGTGATGTAGGCTAGTACAATTGCAACAGTTAGTATGCAACTGTATGGGTATATGAATAGGAAGGGTTTGGAGGGATATGGGCCAGGTGCTGGTAGGTGGGACTAGATTGGGTTGGGATATCTGGTCAGCATGGACGGGTTGGACTAAAGGGTCTGTTTCCATGCTGTACATCTCTGTGACTCTCTATGACTCTATGGATCTTTAGCAACAGCAAATCTCCATTATGTTGCTGGATATGTTTGTCAATCAGAAGCTGTGGACCATTGCAGTTTATTTTACAAAAAGGACGTAGTACAAGGTTCAGAGCTGGGGAAGGTAACTGTAATAGTTTTGCTATATTCTCTGCTCTGAAATGAAAATTTCAGTTACTCCTGGGGCCTGGATTTATGTTCTGATGGAATAGGAGCCCCCGAAGGTCTAAGGCTTTACATCCATTCCTCTGCACCAATTTTATGTTTAGAAGCTTGCTTGTAACATTTCAACAAGACTATGTTATAGTAAGCTCAGAATGTTTTTGAACAACAGAATTTCTTCAAGCATCTTGTATTGTCTCGCTATAGATTCCAAACACAACATCCATTAAACAACTCAATTCTGGTCTTCCAGCTATCAGAAAGATGTTGTCAAACTTGAAAGGGTTCAGAAAAGATTTGCAAGGATGTTGCTAGGGCCGGAGGGTTTGAGATAGAGGGAGAGGCTGATGTGGCTGGGTCAATGTTCCCTGGATCATCGGAGGCTGAGGGGTGACCTCATAGAGGTTTATAGAATAACAAGGTGCATTGATAGGCTGAACAGCCAAGGTATTTTCCCCAGGGTAGGGGAGTCCAAAACTAGAGAACATAGGTTTAAGGTGGGAGGCGAAAGATTTAAAAGGGACCTTAGGGACAATCTTTTCACGCAGAGGGTATGTGTGTATGGAATGAGCTGCCAGAGGAAGTGCTGGAGGCTGGTACAATTATAACATTTAAAATGCATCTGGATGAATACATGAATGGGAAGGGTTTAGAGGGATCTGGGCCAAATACTGGCAAATGGGACTCAATTCATTTAGGATATCTTGTCGGCATGGGCGAGCTAGACCAAAGGGTCTGTTTCCGTGCTGTACCTTTGTATGACGCGATAACACACAGCTTCATGAATTGCTGAAATTTTGGGAGTGACTGCTAACAGAACAAAGCTCTTGTACTTCATACAAATGACACAGAGCTAAGCTACAGAATTAAAATGATATTAATGTTACCTTGGAGCAGTATCGATTGAGTAAGATAAAGACAGCAGTAAAATTACATATCAGCCTTTCATTTCCTTCATGACATGCTTCAATTTTCTAATTTCGAATGCTCTAAGTTAAAAAAAGACTTAGCTACATGAATAATTAGTCGACCCATATTAATTTGTGAGATACACGAGACAATCAGCATATTAAAAATAAACACAGAAAGTGCACTCCGTTACTGGTGTCTCTAGGATTTCCAATGTATATTAATTGTGGTGATCCACCTCAATCAACACTGGTCTCTGATTAAAAGTCAGACTGAAGGTTTTTTTTTGTTGGTCAATTGAGGCTCAAAGCTTACACTATTAAGTTATTTTTATGTTTCTTGTTTTTGACACATGGTTGGAATACTTCAAGTGTCATATTTTTATCGACACAGAACAAACGTTCTGTAAAATGAATTATTAACCAAGCATTTCTTCCTTGACACTAACTGAGAATTTACAAAATGCACTGAGATTTCTCTTGACAATTAGTTTCAGACAACTTCAGGATATCCCTGTCCAAACCATCTTCCATTAGCAATATCTGAGCAGTAATATTAAAGGAAAAGACCAGGTTAAACACTGTTCCGTCTTAGCATTGAACAGCGTGTATTGCGCTTCAGACTACAGGCTATTTGTGACTTACACTAGAGAGGAATCAACACATCATAACATTTGAGAAGAGGCAGAACAGCATCAGCATCAGAGAGTTCGCATATACAACACTGATTATTCAAAAATAGCTCATTGGGTGATGCATTTTGAGTCTAATAGTTTAATTGGTGTGACAAGGCTTATATAACATAAGGAGTTTTTACAAAACATTATTGTGAAGAAAACTGTGTTTTAAAGTTGTGCTTGAGGGGTTCAATACTGAGGTGGAGATTAAGTTCTGCAACTGTGTACAAAGATTAAGCATTCCATATTTTGGCAGATGAGGTGCCAATGGAGATTGGCAAAGTCAGGATTGGCATTAGCATTACATTTACTAGAGTATTGTATGGTGAAACGTTATTATCTCCCTTTTAAATGTAGTTTACGGTGTCTTAACTTGTTCTTGCATTCAAAAAGAGTTGGTCCCTATTCCATGTCTGATTTGGAGTGCATGTATTAGTTAAATGTATTTCGACTGAATCATGCATATTACAACTAACATCTAACTTAGTAACCAATTAGGCTACATCTGCATTGATACTGCTGAATCATCCCATGCATCTAAATACATGTGACACTGTTTGTGGATATTATTAATATAAATATGATTACTAAGGTCCCAGAAAGTCTTCAAATGCAGAAACTTAGTGAGTGATCATGACTGGCCATAAGAAACAGTTGAGATGCCCCCTATCTGGTAAGAGGTAAAGGATTATGTATATAGAGCCATAGAGTCCTCACTTTTGCCTATATAGAGCCATAGAGTCATACAGCATGAAAACAGACTCTTCGGTCCAACCAACCTCAAACTAAACTAGTCCCACCTGCCTGTGCTCGGTCCATATCCCTCCAAACATTTCTTATTTATGTACTTATCCAAATGTCGTTTAAAATTTGTAACCGTACCCGTATCCATCACTTCCTCTCAAAGTTCATTCCACACATGAACCACTGTCTGTGTTGCCCTCCTGTCTTTTAAAATTTTTTTTCCTCTCACTTTAAAAATATGCCAGTTAAATATCACACAACACCAGATTATAGTCCAACAGGTTTAATTGGAAGCACTAGCTTTCGGAGTGCTGCTCCTTCATCAGGTGATTGTGGAGTATAAGATTGTAAAACACTCCACAACCACCTGGTGAAAGCTCCGAAAGCTAGTGCTTCCAATTAAACCTGTTGGACTATAACCTGGTGTTGTGTGATTTTTAACTTTGTACACCCCAGTCTAACACCGGCATCTCCAAATCATAAAAATATGCCCTTAATCTTGAAATCCTCCACTCTCGGGAAAAGACACTTGCCATTCATCTTAATATTCCCCTCATGATTTTATAAACTTCTCTAAGGTCATCCCTCAACCTCCTACACTTGAGAGCAAAAAGGTCCCAGCTTATCCAACCTCTCCTTATAACTCAAGCCCTCCATTCCTGGTAACATGCTGGTAAATCTCTTCAAAACCTTCTCCATCTTAATAGTATCCTTCGTGTAATATAAAGCACAATTCCCAAATTCAAGATACCATAATGTCACCATCAAGAATTTTGCAGCCAAAGTGATATTGCTGAAATGGGACCACAGTTATAATATAGAAATGCAGCAATCAATTTGCAAACAGTCAGGTCCAATAAAACACAGACAAAGGAGGAGCAGGAGTAGGGCTTTCAGTTCCTCAAACCTGATCTGCCATTCAATAAAATCACGGCTGATCTGATTGTAACTTCAAATCTAAATTCCTACCTACCCCTGGTAGACCTTCACTACTTTGCTTATCACTTCTAACTTAAAAAGAAATTCAAGGACTCTGCTTTTACAACCTTTTAGAATATGATCAATACTGTATATAGCATTCCAAATGAGATGTCAACACTTCTCTGTAATTGAAGCATAATCTCCGCACTTTTGTATTCAATTTCCCTCATGAATAATTGATAACATTTTATTCGCTTTCCTGATTACGTGCTGTACAGACATACTAACATCAAGTAACAGGATACTCCAGTCCATCTGCGTGTCAGAGCTCTGTAATCTCTCACTATTTATCTGATCTGCTTCTTTTTGTTCTTCCTGTGAAAATGACCCTTTTATACATGTTTCTGATTCCTGAAATTTAGCCAATGATCTACCAGTGCCAATATACCCAATGTCACGAGTTTTTATTGTCCACAATAACCTTTCATGTGGCGTTTTATCAATTGCTTCCTCAAAATCTAAGTACTGCACACCAGCTGGTTCCCTTTTATCCATAGCATCTGCTACCTCCTCAAAGAACTTCAACAGATTGATCAAACATGATCTCCCTTTCACAAACTCATGTTGACTCTGCATGATTATCATAGAATCCCTACAGTGTGGAAACAGGCCATTTGGCCCAACAAGCCTACACTAACACTCCAAAGAGTAACCCACCCAGACCTATTCCCCTACTCTATTACTCTACATTTCTCCCTGACTAATGCACCGAACCTACACATCGCTGAACGCTATGGGCAATTTAGCATGGCCACTTCACCTAACCTGCACATCTTTGGATTAGATTATTTTGAATTTATCCAAGTGCCTGCTATAACTTCTTTAATTATAGCCCCGAATGTTTTCCCTATGACAGATATTAAGCAACTGCCCCGTAGTTTCCTGTTTTCTTTCTCACCCCTTTTTGACGAAAGGAATTAATCAGCTTTCAATCTAATGGGACTATCCCCCAATTAAGAACACAACAACATTGTTGCAATGGCTAAATATTTTATCCAGTTGATGTTGATTGAAGGATAAGTATTAATTACAAAACCAACCTTGCTCTTGGTCAAAATCCTGCTTGATATGGTATCTGGTAAACAGATGCTGCAATTAACCCTGATCTGTTCTGCCCTTACAGTTATCATGGATGCAGTGATAGGCTTTTTACCTTCAGCAGGGTATTACCTGAGAAGGTAATACTTATATTATCTCAAATAGCATAAGGACTAGACACAAGTCACATTGTACTGAAAGAACCAATACATTTTAATTACAACTCCTGGTCCCTATATCTATAATACAATCACGTGCACTGTTGTGTCTGGGCAGCACACTTCCCTCAACATATCATGCTACAAGTGGCCAGAGTAAGATGGAGATGGAAAGCTTTGTACCATCAGGTCTCATTCTATGGAATGGTGAGAATATCATCACGCATGTGTCTCTTAAAGGTGCGAACTGTGCAATATAAAAAAAGTCATGTTCTGCTCCCCTTGGATATAAGTGATACTTTAATCTCTCTCTCATCAAAATTGTGGCACCTCTGGCAAAGCAATGCTCCCTCAGTGCTGCACAAGAGAGTCAGTCTGCAGTGCAGCATTGATCAATGTACTTATCAAAGATGGAAGTGTTACCTACTGTAAATCAGAATGGCAGCTCACTGCTAAATTGAGGGCAAGGGGCATTATTGCACAAGAGGCTAACACTTCTCATGATGGTGCCTACCACATCTTGGTATTGAAATGTTACTTTCACGCCGATCTCCGGATAGTGAGCAATGGCCTTATATTGCCGCAGAGAGTTAGCCTCATTTGTCGAGACTATCACTCTCTGTACAGCCCTGTACAGCCCTGTTTTGTAATCCTGATTGGAGCTGTGACTGGATTCATTGGTATTCAGGGGACCCAGGTGCTGTGACCCTGCATGATGAATGGTGATTGGGTTTTTCATAAATCAATGATGAAACTCTGATTGCATGGTTGTTTGAGCTGATTTTACATAAATGCTAGCTATCACTGTGCTATAATGCCAGTCCGATGCAGCTCAGTTGACCAGAATGGCATTCTCACGTAAACTAATACAGACTAGCTGTTCTGGTAGATGGGTTAATGACTAAGGTTTCTAAGGTCGCACATGATATGTTGCTGTCAGTTGGGATCAGGACTCTTAACTGTCATGCTGTTTGCATGAATAAAATTGAAAGAATGGAATATTTTACTCACTACTGTTATTTGTAATGCATTGTGGAAATAACATATGCATCTTTGAATAATCTTAGCGCAATATTTTGAACAAGGAAGTGTTTTGTGCTAGTTTTTGAATCTCAATTCTCTCCCTCTTATGAGGACCACTGGAGGTAAGTATGTTGTTCAAGGCACTTTATCTTGTTTATACATGCAGAGAACATAATGGAACAGCAAGAACTAGAATCCAATAGGATCATTACATTCTCTATTACACCTATGAGTTAATGTTTGTCTTTTGTTTAAACAAAAGATGGAATACAGAAAAAAAAGAAATGTTTTTGAAAATTACACTGTGTAATAATGTCTACTGCAACACAGCTTGATTGTAACTGAATTTATAGAATAAACTGTTCTTTTCTGCACCAACAACCATGTCTTTTTGTAAGTTCTCCATTAATGTAATAAATATCCAGCAACATCTTATGGTTTTGTTATTTCTGGCTTTTGCAATGCAAGTTATTGTGATGCTTCTTATTTCCAATATAGAATTCCTTACCTCCAATGTGGGGCTGCCTGTTTTCGCTGTTGCATGTTTAACCTATTTTGTATTCCTTACTCCTATCATAATGCTCCCTTACTCCACTTGGATGGCTTTCCTTTCATCATGGAGGGAGCTACACTCATTCTGCTGTTCCTTAACTACATTGTGCAGCTTCATACCCCCATTGTGGAAATTGTCATCCTCACCATAGTGCTGCTCACTTCCATTCCAGTGCTACAAGCCCTCAGTGTGATGCTCCTTGCCAACATTGTGGCAATATTTACTTGCACTAATCTTTTCTCCTCCAATCCATTTGATATTTATCAATTTCTGCTACTTGTCTTTTCTTGTGTGGCAATACCTTTTAATGGACAGGGCTCATGTACAAACACAATTTGTTCCACATTTCTTTTTGTGCCATTTTTAATTTGGCATTAATCCCTTGAAAGTACATGGCTCTAATGCCTGCTTAAAAATAAATCAGTCTTGTATTATAAATGTATTTGCATTTTTTTTATTTTTACCTATCAGACAATATAAATATGCATGTTTGTACCACATCTCTGCTCCAGAATTCTCAAACAAGATCACAACAACAGACTTTTTCCCCAGTGGCGCCGCCTGTTCAAATTGACAAAATGTTTTAAACTGGAGAAACAGCTTGTGAGTAGGTCAATTAAGAAAATAAACAATTATCTTTCTGAGCCATGTAACTCATTCAACAGATATACAGCCACATCTGGTACTTTGTTTGACATTTTCAGAAAGGTTGCCAATTACTTTTGTGTTTATTCCATATGCTGTGCAATACAAGTAAGTATTTTCACTTTTTCCACCTGCTTGTTCTTCAAGTTCACTAAAGTTATATTTCATCCTGCAACTGCAGAGTAAGATGAACTGAATTACACTCTCAGTCAAATTCCATGTTAAGGTCATGAGGGCTTCAATGGGAAGAACATCATACAAACCTTCTCGCAAACCTTCACCAGAAACAAACTGCTATCCCATCATGAGTCATCATTTCTAATTTCTAAGGTCTCAAAGACTATTACTGATTTCAGTCAGGTTTAGCTGAAGATCAAATTGGAGGTTAAAGCTTTGGCCTCCTGAATGCAAGGCCATTACTACCTAAGTTGAAACAATTCCCCCAACAAAATAACTACACTGTGATAGACTCACTATGAATTTGTGATTGCACTGCAAACTATTAAGTCATGCATTGATTCAGAAATATTTTGTTTGTATTCCTTTGTGCAATAATGTTGTTGATGGCAGTTAGATTTACATATTAAGCAGAAACAAGGAAGGAGAAACTATGATATTTATGCTTCACTGATGGTTCTGCCATTAGTGTAGATGACATCATGCTACAATGCTGTGTTAATCATTCTAGTCACATTGTGGTATTTTACTGCTACTGCCAGGCATGTTGATAGCACTATTCATCTTTCTGCTAGTTTGGATTTCATCAGTAACTACCAGAATTGTTATGAAATTCCCTGTTGAAGAAGTTATTTTCTACTGAGAATGCTGTTAAATGCTTTCCATGAGCTATCAACTTGTTCTCAATAAGCGGAATGCATAAAAGGGAACATTAAGATCTTTACCTTATACTTTCAGCATTCTTATGCAGCCTTACAGTTTCCTACTTTTTGGTGGAGTGGAGTACTCCACCATATGAAACTAGGACGAGATTAGAGCCACTGTGACGGGTCTCCATATTCATCCTTTCCACCATATGTTGTAGCTGAAAGTGGGTGACCTGCAGGAGGTAATAAATATTCACTAAGGTTACTTCAGTCACTGACAGCCTCCTTCAGAGGGAAGGACAAGAGCAGCAGTGCTGTAGCAACGTCATGAGCTTCAGGTTTCCCTCACACAGCCTTATGACTTGGAGTTATTGCTATTCTTTCATTGTTGCCAGATCAATATTGTGGGCCTTCCGAGTCAAGACTATTAACAAAGAAGGAGAAGGTTAGCTTCTCGAGACAATTAAAGATGAGGAACAAATGTGACATTTTATAAAGGATCATAATATGCTATTAGTATTTGAAAACTTGGGTTCTAAAGTAGACAGAAAATCAATTTTAGTTTTGGTTCTGTGATGATCTGAATATTATTTTTTTAAAGGTCAGAAAATCATTTCGAATATTGAGTTAAAACAGCATTTATATGAAGTCATGTAATGTAGCTAAATGGCAGCAAGCCACCTTATGAACATGGTGGGGAGAGGGGCTGGGGGTTTTGGTGAAGAGAATTGTTAATGTGATCACTGATTTGCGTTTTCTGACCATCACAGAGTTGCACTGTCATAGCAATGTACAACATGGAAACAGACGCTTCAGTCCAACTCTTCATGCCAACCAGATATCCGAAATAAATCTCGTCCCGTTTGCCAGCACTTGACCTGTAGTCCTCGAAATCCTTCCTATTCATATACCCATTCAGGTGCCTTTTTAACGTTGTAATTGTACCAGCTTCCATCACTTCCTCTGACAGCTCATTCCAAACATGCACCACCCTCTGCATGAAAACATTGCTCCTAAGGTCTCTTATAAATCTGTCCCCTATCACCCTAAACATATGCCCTCTAGTCTGGACTCTCCCAGCCCACGGAAAATATTTTGTTTATTTACCTTATCCATGCCCCTCATGATTTTATAAACCCCTATAAGGTCACCCCTCAGCCTCTGATGCTCTGAGGAAAATAGTCCCAGCCTATTCAGCCTCTCCCTATAGTTCAGGCCATTTAACCCTGGCAACATCCTTGTAAATCTTTTCTGAACTCTTTCAAGTTTCAAAACATCATTCCTATTACAGAGAGACCAGAATTGCACGCAATACTCCAAAGGTGGCCTAACCAATGTCCTGTACAGCCGCAACATGACTTCCCAACTCCTAATTCAATGCACTGACCAATAAAGACAAATGTACCAAATGCCTTCTCACTACCCTGTCTATCTTGGACTCTACTTTCAAGGAACAATGAGCCTGCACTCCAAGGTCTCTTTATTCAGCAATATGCCCCAAGACCATTAAATGTATAATTTCTGTTGTGATTTGCAAAATGCAGCATCTATATTTATCTAAATTAAACTTCATTTGCCACTTCTTGGCTCCTTGGACCATATGATCAAGATCCCATTGTACTCAGAGTAACCTTCTTCGCTGTCCACAACATCTCCAATTTAGGTGTCATCTGCAAACCTATTAATCATTCCTCCTATGTTCACATCCAAATCATGTCAAAAAACAGTGGACCCAGCACCGATCCTTGTGGCACACTGCTAGTCACAGGCCTCCATTCTGAAAAGCAACCCTCCACCACCACCTTCTGTCTTCTATCTTGTAGCCAGTTCTGCATCGAAATGGCTAGTTCTCCCCATATTCCATGAGATCTAACCTTAATAACCAGTCTACCATGTGCAACCTTGTTGAATGCTGTACTGAAGTTTATATAGATCACGTCCACCACTCTGCCCTCAACAATCCTCTTCGTTAATCTTTCAAAAAACGCAATCAAGTTAGTGAGACACAATTTCCCACGCACATAGGCATGTTGACTATCCCTAATTAGTCCTTGCCTTTCCAAAGACACATAAATCCTGTCCCTCAGGATTCCCTCCAACAACTTGCCCACTGACGATGCCAGGCTTACTGGTCTATAGTTCCCGGGCTTTTCCTTAACACCTTTCTTAAATATTAGCACCACGTTAGCCAACCTCCAGTCTTCCGACACCTCACCCATGACTAACGATGACACAAACGTCTCAGCAAGAGGCCCAGCAACCACTCCTCTCACTTCACACAGAGGTCTAGGTTACACCTGATCAGATCCCTGAGACAGATGGAAGGGGTAAAACCAAGTTCATGCTGGGAGAAGAGACAGAGGTGCTGTGACTAATAGACTCCGAGTAATAAGGAACACTGAGAACTCCTGAGGTGCTTGGAAGTGAGAAGGAAGCTCTAGAAATTGAAGGCTCTGAGGTTAGAGCCATAAAGACATCCTCGAAGGCTGTTGAATACATGAGTTTAGGGAACCCCTGTTAATTAATAGTGAGCTGAATTAGCAGTTTGCTTTACACATCTCAGAAACATATTAACAGTGGAAAATGACATCCAGTGAACATACAGTCAAATCAAAACCAGTTACAGATGTATTGCTGAGAAGAAGCTTTAGGCATAGAATTGGAACAATTCTACACTGAAGTTTATACGTCTTCAAGGGTATTACTGGGATTAAAAAAGATGGTTTTTTTCTCTGATGTTTGCAATGAAGTTGTTGGTATTCTTTTTTTTGATGAAATTTAATTTGTGTTTTCTTTGTGTGTAATAAACTTTTACATTCATTTGTTAAAATTACACTGACAGTCTCTTGTGAACATGCACGGAAACTAACTACCACAATGGACAAATATAAAAATTAATTGTGAATTATCAAGCCAGTCTTCAGTCTGGGATCTGATTTGAGAATACTACCATCACTTGGGAACTCAGCAGACCTCAATATGACACATATGTCAGTAACATGTCAAATAAAATACAACAACGCAGGCCAGTAGCTACTTCTCTTATATACGTCTTGGCCTCCAAGACCCAGTGGTTCCTGATATTCCAGCAAATTGTTAATCTGACTTTCGAAGCTTTCCAAATCACCTATTCTATCTCTGCATTGTCAGGTCAAAAAACACATTGCATCTTCCACCTCAAGGCAGATTTTTCACCCAACCTGAGCCCTTCTTAGTCTCTACAGATCAGAAATGAGTGATCCTTTTTAGCTAAAGGATATCAAAAAAGCTGAGTCAATCATAGAATGAGCCATGGAAGGACCCCTTTTGCACCGATATGCCCGTACGGGTTCTTTGAAAGGGCTGTTCAATTAATCTCACATCCCTGTCTTTTCTACTGCTTATAAAAGACTATAGGATCCACTGTTTTGTATCTCGCTAATCTATTGTCAGTGGTCGCTTCCATAGAAATTGAGTAATTGATGATTTAAACCCAGCATTGAACCATCATGACAGTGCTGGCTCTTCGAATGAATCGTCCACATTTTGCCCATGACCCTGTAAAGAACCTAACTCTCAAGCAGCTGTCCAACTCCCTTGTAAACATATTTATGGATCAGCATTCATTATCTTTACAAGTTGAGTGTTCCAAATCCTATAAAGTCTCAGAGTGACAGATATGCTCTTCAACTCTCTGCTAGATCTTTGGCCAATGATTTGAGTCTTTGACCATAAATTATCTACATACTCACTGTAAGTTATACATTTTCTCTCTCTACTCTATTGATAATTGTTCTCAGCTTGTCGATCTTTAGTATGCCATGATACTTTCCAAGGTGACTACTGCTGGTAGCTTGTGGCTCTTGCCAACTCTGGTAGTATGTAGTACCAGGTAAGGATTGTTTGAGATAGTTTGCAGGCACCAATCCCTCTTTGTATCTGCTTTATCTTCTCCCAATTTAGTGATTGGTAGTCAAGGGTACACCATGTTAGAGTATCTCCAGAAAAGCCACTGTTGTTGAATAACAAGAAAGATTATTGTACGATAGTGATAAGTACAACCACATTTGGCTGGGAGTCATTACTTTACAGACCTTTGGTAATGGGTACAGATACATCTTTTATGAGTGTAAGTCAGACTAGTAAAAGAAAAGACAAGTCCAAGAATTGTCTTTGGGCTTGGGCTACTTTCTAAGATTCATTTTTATATTTTAATACTGCATACTAAAACACACAACATTCAAAAATAACCAAGCTCTCATAATTTTGTTAAATTTTTGAAACACTATTCCATAAATTTTACCACCTAATGAAAATCAGTTTACTCCATTTGCTTCTCTGCATGTGTTTCTAAAATTCACATGGCTAGACATCAGCTTCTGCCTGTCTGTGTTCCTTCTCAAAATCTGCCAACACTGTGCTATTTATACCCTTACAGAGCATCTAAATCACATCTTCCGACTGTTGTTCGAGGGTCCTTAAGCCCATTCACAATAATCTGTTCCCTTCAACAACTAGTGTACAACTCCTTGTTGCAATCCACAGACTGTGTGTGACATCAGAAGAATGGGTGGAACCCATGTAGTATGAACATTAACACCTTCAGAACCATTACCATATTACAACACCCCTCAAATCTTTTTTTGATAGTTAACTGATATTACTCTATTACAGTTACCACGACAGTATTTTCCTCTTGCCCCTCTCCAAATCTCTGAATTCAGGGGCCTGGATGGTTCACTTTTCTCTCAAAATCAACTCTCTTCAGATTTATAAGAAAGGTAGGTCTATTGCTTGAGGACGATTGACCTCGGTTTTGTAGATGATTTCTCCCCTGGGAGATACTTTCTCTAAAAGCTTTTCATTCCTTAAAGACTTTCTAGTTGGTCCATCAATAATCCAGAGATTTCTTCAAAAGGGAGATTCTCTCTGCTAACTCATGTTTTTGCCCTATGACATGCCCTGGGAGACCTTTATTCTTATAAATGTCCATCATACATGCCAGTTGCTCTTTTCAAATAAGTACATTTATCCCTGCAGCATCTTAACTTCTGGTTCAGGCAAATGCTTTCTAATTCTAAGAGATAGTCTTTTTTTATATTCTTTCACAGGAAGAGGGGATCTCTGGGTAGGCTAGCATTTATTGCTAATCTCTGAGGAGAAACATGTTGCTGTGAGTCCTGAACAACATGTAGGCCAGACCAGATAAGGATTCCTTCCCTAAAAGGTATTAGTGATCCAGATGAGATTTTCCAAAAATAAACAATGGATTCATGGTCATCATTGGCCTCTTAATTGCAGATTTTTATTGAATTCAAACTCCACCATCTGCTGTAGCAGGGTTTAAACTGAGGTCCCCCGAACATTATCTGGGTCTCTGGATTAAACAGTTTTTGCTATACTCTGTCTGCTTAGACAAGGCAGTTTCTTCTTCCTGGCTGTGTCCTGACTCTGTGGATAGTTAAATACAAACTGAAAGAATGGTGGATGCTGTAAATCACAAGCAAAAACAGAAATTGCTGGCAATGCTCAGCAGATCTGGCAGCATTTGTGGAGACAAATCAGAGTTGACGTTTTGGGTTGAGTGAGCATTCCTCAGCTCTTCGTGGTGAGCTCAGCTATGCACAAATTGAGCCCATGGTGTTGGTATCACTCTGCATTGTAAAACCAGCCACTCACCCAACCGTACTAGCCAACATTCTGTATTCGGTCACCCAGCTTGGGTTTTTGACTGGTGAATTAAACTTTTCTGATGTCCAGTCCTGTTACTGAAAGATAGCTGCTCACTCGCTAGCATTCATTCTGTCAGTCGCATTCACTGTTTTGTTTTAGAAGACAAATAATTAAACTTTTCTACTTGTCTGTGATTTCTTCTAAATTATTAATTTTAACCAGCTCATTTATGCAATAAGTAATTTCACTTAATTATTTTCTCTGTTTGTGCTTCACCATGGGTCTGCCGAATGAAGTCTTCCATAGGTTGCATCTTGACTAATTACTCAACAACAGTTGGCTTTTGGACCAGCATTCAGACATGTTTTTGCTTTTGTTATCTGGGAGCTTGCTGATCCCTTCCAAATTTTCTGTGAAGTTGAAGTTGAAAGACATGTGCAATTGCAAAGGTTAAGTTAGCTAATTGCATACAAGATACACATTTCTAAGACCTTATGTGAGTTGTGATGGAATGTAACTTGCAGCATTCCTTTCTTCTGACAGTTATGAACTTGTTCTACGTGGCCTTATCTCTCTAGGCTGTAACGCTCATTTTATGAGCCATAGTAAACATCTTGTAGGGCTATGACACATTCTTAAAAAGCACAAAATTAACAGAATATCCATCTTTTGCAGATGTAGCATTCCTTATTGATGGCTGGACATTGTCAATACCAATAGAATGTAGCTTTTAGCATCAGATATTTGGCTTCTTCTCTGTGGATGCTGATCATACACCTCTGTTTAGTGTTTAGTGTCTATACCTTACAAAGTGAATTGACTGTGTTGTCCTCTTGAGACAGCTTTAGTTTTATGCCCTCAGTATCTGTTTGTAGGTCTTTCTGATTTTGGCTTCCAGCATGATTTAACTAGCTTATTCCTAAATTAAATATTCCTCGGACTCCTCCATATTGAGCAACACTTGGAGGAAGCACAGAGGTTGGCAAGGGTGCAAAATATATTCTGAGTGGGGGATCTCAATGTCCGCTACCAAGAGTCAGAAGTCACACAACACCAGGTTGTAGTCCAACAGGTTAATTTGAAATCACAAACCTTTGGAGCCCTGCTCCTCGATGCCACTCTGGCAAAGGAACAGCGGTCCAAAAGCTTCAGATTTCAAATTAACCTGTTGGACAATAGCCTGGTGTCTTGTGACTTCTAACCTTGTCCACCACAGTCGAACACACACACATACACCTCCACATCACCATCACCAAGAGGGGTTTGGGAAGCAGCACTACTGATCGAGCTGTTTGGGCGATGAGCTCACCTCCTGACTCCCTAAAGTCTATCTACCATCTCCAAGGCACAAGTCTGGAGTGTGGTGAAATACTCCCTACTTGTCTGTCTAGGTGCAGCTCCAATAACACTCAAGGCTTTTGACACCATCCAGGACAAAGCAGCCCATTTGATTGGTACCATATTCACAAAAGGCGACTCCCTTCACACACTGACGCTCAGTAGCAGCAGTGTGTACTATCTACAAGATGCACTGCAGAAATTCACCAAAGATCCTCAGCCGGATCTTTCCAAACCCAAGACCACTTCTGTCCAGAAGGACAAGGGCAGCAGATACATCGGAACACCACGACTTCCAACTTTCCCTCCAAGCCTCTCACCATTCTGATTTGGAAATATATTGCTATTCCTTCAGTGGGCCAAAATTCCCTCCTGAAGGGCATTGTGGACCAATCCATAGTATGTGGACTGCAGCAGTTCAACAAGGTAGCTCATTAAAGCCTTCTCAAGGGCAATAAGGGATGATTCCCTGGCAATCAAAAGCAATAAATGCTGGCAGTCAAAGAGATCCACGTCCCATGAATGATTTTTTAAAAAAAATTATTTAAATATTTAAATAGAATTATTTAAATTCTATCCCTTATGAATTATGATTTTAAAGCTCCATATTAGGCGGTGTGACCATGCTAAATTATCCATAGTGTCCAGGGATATGTAGGTTCATTGCAATTCCCATGGGAAGTGCAGGGTTATAGGGATAAAGTAAGAGCATGGGTCAGAGTGGGATACTCTTTGGAAGGTCAGTGTGAAATCGATGGGTTAAAGGACCTGCTTCCGCACTGTAAGGATTCTATGATTCTAAAATTATCACAGTGCAGTGATCCTTCTGGTTATCAAACAGTGACCCTTCTGTAAATACTCGACAATGGTGTAACCTCCACAATAATTGCTAGATATTCTGAAGACAAAACAAAGGCAGAGGAGGTTTGATGACCATCAACTATCTCAAACATCTGTGGATGTTGTTAGTTAAATTGTTTATGGATTCATTTAGCACCTGAACTTACCTGTAATACCTTGCCCAATTCAAGAATTTGATTGGTTCTCAAATTTAGTATTAATCAAAATTTTTAGGGTGTTTTCAAAAATGCTCACTTTTATGTTTAGTCTGTTGATAACATCTTATGCAATTGGACCTATTGAATTTAATTGTATATCAAGACACTCAGATTTACTGCATAATTTTGGGACAATGGTGTATTTTAAGAACAGCCATCTCCATGAAGTCCAACCTTGAGCTGTGCGTGGTCTTTCTCTGCTGGGCTGTGTTGCATCCATTATTTTCTCAATGCGCTGATTAATTTTCTTACTGTAAACATATTTTAAATCTGTATAATTTCAATATTGATTTAAACCTGCTGTTCTTTAAGCTTTTATTCATATATTCTTGTGTTCGCCAATGCTTTTTCAGATTGAGTGACTATCGAACTGCTAGAATCTGGACGAAGCCAATACTGCAATATTTTCCTTGTTTGTTGGTCATGTTTGCTCTGTATTTAGAGTCATAGAGTCATAGATATGTACAGCACAGAAACAGCTCATCCATGCCGACCAGATATCCTAACCTAATCTAGTCCCATTTGCCAGCATTTGGCCCATTTCCCTCTAAACCCTTCCTGTCCAGATGCCTTTTAAATGTTGTTATTGTACCAGCCTCCACTACTTCCTCTGGCAGCTCATTCCATACATGCACCACCCTCTGTGTGATCTGTAATATTGGAAGTTTTAAACTGTTCTGTAGCAATTAACTGCTTGAAAGCTTTCTTTAAAAGATTGTTTCTTCATAATATATCTCTATAATGTCTGTTAATTTTCCCTGTTTTTATTTCATGGATTTTTCACTTTTTAAAATTATTAAACTGTTCACTTCATGCTTCTTCTAGGATATTCTTGCCTTATGCAATCAAGATAGAGTTCCAAGGTGGCTCAATGGTTAGCACTGCTGTCTCATAGTGTCAGGGATTTAAGTTGGACTCTAGCCTCAGGTGACTGTCTGTGTGGAGTTTGCACGTTCTCCTTGTTCTCCTTGTTTCTGCCGGGTACTCCAATTTCCTCCCATAGTCCAAAGATCTCCTGGTTAAGTGGATTGGCCATGTACTAACTTGCCCCGTAGTGTGCATGCTGGGTACATTCACTATGATAGATGCGGCACTATAGGGATATTCTTCCAAGGGTTAGTACAGGCTGAGTGGCCTTTATCTGCACTATAGGAATTCATTTATGTCTCAGTTAAAATGGATGTTCTCTCACTTTTCATGGTCTAAAATACCATGTTCTTCTGCACAAAGTTCTAGATAAGTTTCTTTGACTGTGACATTAACCAAATTTGTAATTTAATTACAGAGCCCCTGACCTTTTAAATTGTTTTTAGAATTTTCTTCACAGATAGATTTTTTTCACTAAATTTCATTACGTTTGCTTGGTTTCAGCTTGAATAAATCCCGAGGCCTTCCTGATTCTATTGTCCTGAGCTAAATTTTTTTTCTGGTCTTTTCACTGCTTCCAGCCGACTGTCATTGACCACAATGCTTATTGTGAGAGATGACAGCACTCTTTCATACTTCCTGGTTTTCTCTTTTTGGTCTTTGTGGCATTTTTCATAAAGTTATTCTGATTTACCTTTGATAACTCTAACTTTATATCCTTCAGTTTCTCCTTACAGAACCTCCTTCTCTGAGGCCACTGTATTTTCTAAATCTAGTTGGCTTTTGTCTTCTTTTTTAGCTCACACTTGTAACACTGCACTTCTTACCAGCTTCTGCGTGACATTTTAACCTTAGAGTGATGAGCTTTGCTTTCTGCCACTTCCACAGATGCTAAGGTCCCTCCTTGTTGACAAATGGGTTTCAGCTGCTGGCTGACTGTGTCTTCTTAAAGCAGTAATGCTGTTAAAATGATAAACTAACCCGTGTCAATTCTTTTTGTTTCTTTCGTACCTTTTTGACTCCTCCTTTGGTAAGGGTCAGGTCCTTATGGCTACAACAGTGAGGTACTTCTTCAGATGACCATTTTGTTGTATTTGCCACGTCTAATAATACATGGTACTGCATAAGGGTTGTTTGAGATAGTTGATGGTCATCAAACCTCCTCTGCCTTTGCTTTGTCTTCAGAATATCTAACAATTATTGTGGAGGATACACCACTATCAAGTATCTACACAAGGGTCACTGTTCTTAGATAATCAGAAGGATTACTGCGTTGTGATAATTGTAGAATCATAGGATCCCTACAGTGCAGAAGCAGGTCCTTCAGCCCATCAAGTCCACACTGACCTTCCAAAGGCTATCCCACCCCAATCCATGCTCCTACTCTATCCTATAATCCTGTACTTCCTTTGGGAAATGCAATGAACCTGCACATCCCTGGACACTATGGATAATTTAGCATGGTCAGTCCACCTAACTTGCACATCTTTGAACGGTGGGAGGAAACTGGAGGACCAGATGGAACCCATGTAGACAGTGGGAGAATGTGCAAACTCCTCACAGATAGTCACTCAAGGGTAGGATAGAAACCCGAGTCCCTGGTGCTGTGAGACAGCAGTGCAAACCACTGAGCCACTGTGCCAATAGGTACAACTACATTTGGTCACGCATAATAACTAGGAGTTTACGGAGCTGGTACAGGTACATCTGCTCCCTCCAAAAGCTAGAGTAGCACCAATTGTCTGTACCCACAGACTGTGTGTGACATTAGTAGAATGAGTGGAAATAAAGGTATTAGTAAGGAATATGACAACATTATAGGTATGATAATGGACAAATTAGGAAAGAGTCAGGAAGATGATATAGGTAAGAAGGTAACCCATGTTAAACGAGTAGGTTTTAAGCAAAGGGATAGTGGACAAAGAAGGAATAGGAAGGAAAATAAAGCTAAGAGAAGGTATAGTAAAAAGAAGGGTAAATTTAAAGAAATGCAGGTTTTATATAAAACTAAGAGGCAGTACCTAACAAGAACCCTACTGGGGGCCCCAGTTAGGTGCGAATGTCCCCTTAGTAAGGAAGAGTTAGAAGATTATTATAAAGAGAGATTATCTAACCCTAATGATAAGAATAACTTGACAGGTTTTGCCAAATACAAAAGTCAAGGGGAGGGATCGGTAGGTGGGATTCTGACTGGTCCTGTGATGGTGGAGGACGTGAATCTAGCCGTAAAGGCGATGGACGTAAAAACCGCTCCAGGGCCGGACAGGGTAACACTGGAGGAGATAGTTAAGATATTTGATAAAGATAATACATTACTTCCTAGATTATACACTATTTGGATAAAAACCGGTAAAATACCAGATCAAATAAAAATAAGCCGAACTGTATTGATTCCCAAAGTGAGTGAAGAAGAAGGGCTAAGGGATATTAATAATTGGAGGCCAATGACTATAGGGCCAATTATGCTTAGGATATTCACAAAAATTATAGCAAGTAGATTAAATAAAGTGATAAATCTAAATAGAAGACAGAAGGGTTTTATAGCTGGTGTAGCAGGATGTGGAAAACATTAAAATCCTGGAAAATATTATAAATGGGGTTAAAAAGAACAAGAGAGACTTAGCGGTAGTTTTTGTGGATTTAACAAAAGTCTTTGATACAGTAGGCCATAAACTAATTATAACAGCTCTTAAAAGACTCCAGTTCCCCTTAATATTTATTAAATTGATTACAAATTTATATGATGATAATTTTACTCAAGTGGAAGGTTTTAATTGTAAAACCGGAAAAATTAAAATTTTAAGAGGGGTCAAGCAAGGTGATGCATTGTCACTGATTCTGTTTAATATTGTAATTGACCCTCTGACAAGTACCATTGAAGAGAAAAAGAAAGGAATATTTTAGGGTTAGATAAGAATAGCTATCACTGCGCAACATTAGCATTCGCAGGTGATATAGCATTAATTAGTCAATTATACGACGGTATGGTCTACAATCTAAAACTTGTGGAAAAATTTTGTAACAATACGGGGATGGAAGTTAACATAAAGAAATGAAAGGATTTTACTTTACTTCTCGAAATAAGACAGTTATATATAATGATAAAGCTAACTGAAAGTTAAATGAAGGGAACATACTATTTATAGAACCAGGAAACACAGATAAATATTTAGGTGCCAAGATAGATCCGTGGATTGGAGTAAGCCAATCAGACTGGGAAAGCCAATTAGATATGTGGATAGGAAATTTAAAAAGATTCCCCTTAAAACCAGTGCAAAAATTAGAACTTTTAAAAATGTATTTTATTCCTAGGCTATATTATTATCTAATTTTATCAGAAGTCTCTATTAATTATCTTAATAAACTAGACAATATTATTAAAAGCGCAGCAAATGAAATTTTACACCTCCTGCAATCCATCACGGATGGAGTGTTATATGCCAAATCCCATGACGGTGGCCTTGCTTTAAACAGACTGTCGACATTCATTCCATTTTCGATTATGAGGAAGTATGGGACGCTACATAAATCCGAGGACGAAATTTTGCAGGCATCGTTTCGGTTCGAGGGTGATAGTGTGGCTGCGAAAATGCATAAATTGAGCAAACTAAAAGTGCTGGAAAAGATCTGGAACCCGAATATTAATCGGCAATTGGGTGAAGAAGATATTATCACGGAAGATAGTGAAGATGAGATGGAAGAGTTTAAGAGTACCAACTATGCCAATTGGAGATCCATAGAGGTACAGAGGTGGATGGCCCTCCCTTGTCAAGGGGCAGATGTTCATTACTATAAGAACGATAATGTATCTCACAACTGGTTGACAAAACTACAATTTATGAAGACGTCCAAAGTTATTAATTTGATTTTGCTGAGAACAAATTTATTTCCAACACGGACGTCTTTGTCGTACGGAAGGCCATTTAATATCAAGAATTGCAGAAGGTGTAATGATAATTCGGAAACGTTGGCGCATATTTCTGGGTGGTGCTCTTACGTTAAAAACATGAGAATTAAAAGGCACAACAGGATAGCAGAAGAGTTAGTCAAGTTTGTAGGAAGAATGGGCGTAAAAACCGCTGCAGGGCCGGACAGGGTAACACTGGAGGAGATAGTTAAGATATTTAATAAAGATAATACATTACTTCCTAGATTATACACTATTTGGATAAAAACCGGTAAAATACCATATCAAATGAAAATAAGCCGAACTGTATTGATTCCCAAAGTGAGTGAAGAAGAACGGCTAAGGGATATTAATAATTGGAGGCCAATGACTATAGGGCCAATTATGCTTAGGATATTCACAAAAATTATAGCAAGTAGATTAAATAAAGTGATAAATCTAAATAGAAGACAGAAAGGTTTTATGGCTGGTGTAGCAGGATGAGGAAAACATTAAAATCCTGGAAAATATTATAAATGGGGTTAAAAAGAACAAGAGAGACTTAGTGGTAGTTTTTGTGGATTTAACATATATAGAGCCGCGAATTAAAGACGATACCAGAAAACTTTGGATACCGGATCTAATCTTTAAGAAAAAACATCAGATTGTTGTGGTGGATGTGACTATTAAAATGGACCTTCAGATCAACTCTCTTGAATCGGCTTGGGAAGAAAAGATAAACAAATACCAACATCTAGGAAAAGAGATAATGGACCTCATTGGTGGAGGAAAGATATTCTTTTATGGTTTTGTGATAGGAGCTCAAGGGAAGTGGTTTGAAAAGAACACTGAGTTAATGAAAGACCTCGGGATTTTGAAATTTAAATGTTTTGCACAGAATATCACAACCTTAGTTTTATCTTTGACCCTTGAACTTTTACAGATTTTTATGGACTCCTAATATCTCCTATTGACATAATTTAATAAGGTTTTAATAATTTTAAATAATGATTTTAAATAGTTTTAAATAGTTTTGATCTTAATTAGTTTTAAATTTTAAGATTTTATTAATAAAATTGTATTGTTTTAGATCACTTAGGTAATTGGTGGTGGGTAATTGGGGTGCGAAATAATTAAAGTGATGAGTGGTGATATAGTCTAATGGTTGATAACCTCAGCTCATCCCTTGCCTCGCTGAAACTCTGATTCACAATGTTTTATACCGTCCCCCTTAAGATCATCTGGCTGTGGTTTTGCTAGATAGGGGTATTCATTCGTCGACGAGCGACGTTAAAATCTCGAAAAGGACACGCATGGTGAGTGCATAAAATAGCCATACCATCAACGTACTCTGCCACCTTTAAGGATTTGCATGTCTGGAAATCAAGATCTCTCTGCTCCTTTACACTTTTCAAAATCATGCCACGTTTAGCGTGCTGTCACTGGAGATAGAGAGGGCTGCAGATGCTGGAAAGTCGGAGTCGATAAAATGTGGAGCTGGATAAAGCACAGCAGGTCAAGCAGCATCAGAGGAGCAGGAGAGTCAGGCCTGTCTTTCCATACTCATCCTCCCAAAGTCCATCACTTTGCACTTCTCCATCTGTCATGCTTCTGTGTATTTTACCATGTGTTCCTGAATCCTACAACCAATACCCCCATCACTATACATCCCTTTGCCAAGTTTTGTCTCATCTACGACCTGCATACTGTTACTCTCTACACTTCAGTCTAGATCAGTTATTAAAAAAAAGTTGAAAAATGTCGTGCTGGAAAAACACAGCAGGCCAGGCAGCATCCGAGGAACAGGAGAATCGATGTTTTGGGCATAAGCCCTTCTTCAGGAAGGGCTTATGCCCGAAACGTCGATTCTCCTGCTCCTCGGATGCTGCCTGGCCTGCTGTGTTTTTCCAGCACGACATTTTTCAACACTGGTACTCCAGCATCTGCAGTCCTCACTTTCTCCTATTAAAAAAAAAGATAAGGCTGTAAACCACCTTCCAGTCTGCGAAACAATCATTCACAATCGCATCTTTCCTTTGGTATCTGAGCCCATTTTGTATCTATACAAGGCGGTTTTCCCTATTTCCGTGGGCTTCATTCTCCTCAGTGATACAGAAGGATTGCAGGAGACCAATATATGGAACACTTAACAAAATGCAAAGCCAAGTTGGTGAAGTTACAATATGATACAATATGAAACAATGCCAGCAGCATAGAATGAATGGAGCTAAGCAATCCCTCAACCACTGTACCAGAACAATGTTCTTGGATATTGCCTCATTCAATCATGAATGGTAATGGACAATTAAGCAACTAACTAAAGATTTAGCCTCCATAAATATCTCCAACCTCAATTACGGGGAAGATTAGCACATCTGTGAAAAAGATGAAGCTGAATCATTTGCAACCATGTTCAGCCAGAAGTATGAGTGGGTGACCCTCTTGAGGTTCCCAGCATCAAAGACGCAATGTTGAGCTAATTTGATTCCCTCCACATGATATTGAGAAATGACTGAAGGTATTGGTTGCAGCAAAAGGCAATGGTCCCTGACAACATTCTGGCTGTAGTATTTAAATCTTGGGCGCCCGAACCAATCCCACCCGGGATCATGATATTCCTGTACAGCTACCTGAACATTTGGAAAATTGTCCAGAGATGTCTAATTCATCAAAAATAAATTCAGTCTGACCAGTTATTGCTCCATCAATTTATTCTCAATATTCAGCAAAATGATAGAAAGTGATCTTAAAATTGTTATCCAGTGACAACTTACTCAGCAATAATTTATTCACTAATGCTTGATTTGGATTCCAAAAGGCCTTCTCATGGACACAAACTGAATTTCAACAGTCAGGTAAGAATAACTACCCTTGAAAGCTAGGCAGCACTTTACTGAACTTGGCAACAAGAAGTCTTTGAAAAAGTGAAGTCAATGGCTCTCAGGGGAATGTTTTTCACTAGTTGATGCCGTATCTAGGACAAAGGAAGATGTTTGTAGTTATTGGAGGTCGATCACCTCATCCCCAAGGTATTGTGGCAGTGAATCCTCAGGGTAGCATCCTAGCCTATCCACCTTCACATCTGTTTCTAATCTCTGCCATAATGCCAGAAGTAGGAAGTATGGGTAATAAGTTTGCAGATTACACCAAAGTTAGTGGTCCAGTCGACAGTGAAGAAGGTTACCTCAGTGTAGAACAAGACCTTGATCAGATAGGCCAATGGGCCGAGGATTGGTGGATGGAGTTTCACTTAGATAAATTGAGATGCTGCATTTTGGAAAGGCAAACCAGGGCACACACAGTTCATGGTAAAGTCCTGGGGGGAGTTGCTGAACAGAGACCTTAAGGTGCAGGTTCATAGTGCCTTGAAAGTGGAGTCACAGGTATACAGGCTGGTGAAGGCAACATTTGGTATGCTTGCCTTCATTGTTTAGTGCATTGAGTATAGGAGTTGAGAGGTCATGGTGTGGCTGTACTGGACATTGGTTAGGCTACTTTTGGAATACTGAATTCAATTCTGGTCTCCCTGTTATAAGAAAAATGTTTTGAAACTTGAAAGAGTTTAGAAAAAAATCACAAGGATGTTGCCACGGGCTGGACGGTTTGCGCTATAAGGACAGGCCAAATAGGCTGGGGCTATTTTCCCTGGAGCATTGGAGGCTGAGGGGTGACTTTATGGAGGTTTATAAAATCATGAGGGGCAGGGAGAGGGTGAGTAGCCAAGGTATTTTCCCCAGGGTAGGGGAGTCCAAAGCTAGAGGGAATAGGTTTAAGGTGAGAGGGGAAAGATATAAAAGGGACCTAAGAGGCAATGTTTTCATGCAGAGGGTGGTGTATGTATGGAATGTAGAGGAAGTGGTGGAGGCTGGTACAATTACAACATTTAAAAGACGTATATGAATAGGAAGGGTTTGGAAGGATATGGGCCAAGTGCTGACAAATGGGACTAGATTAATGTAGGATATCTGGTCAGCATGGACGAGTTGGACTGAAGGGTCTGTTTCTGTGTTGCACATCTGTATGGCTCTGTGACTCTAAGTATAGATGTTCATTGATGACTAGACAAAGCTCGGTTCTATTCTCAATGTCATGAATATTAAAGCAACCAACATCCATATTAAAGCAATCTTTGCTGTCACAAATCTGGCCCTTTTACAAAGTTACTTTGCCCTTGATTTTTTTGTCCGAAAGGATCTAAATGACCGAAGGTTCCAACAAATCTGAAGTTTGAATGGTTCATTGGGGCTCTTTTGTTTATGCCTAACAAATAATGCTTCAGGCAGAAAGCTTTCAAGTCTTTTTGAAAAAACTGGTATAATCAAGGGGGCATGGCCAGCTCTCCAGCTGCAAAGGTCAGTTCAGTTCGGGGGTTAGTTGAGTTACAGTCACAGTCGGAACTGAACACTCTCCCCCTTGTTCTGCCCTTCTGACTCCGTAATCTGTAAGTTTTTGTGTCAATTTTACTCTTTGTGCTAAAGGGTTTGTTTACTGGGTCTGTTGCAAGTATGTTGGAACAGCATCATCAAGTTAGGAAAAGCCGGTCATATGTGTTTCATTCTGTAATTTTGTAAATAAATTCTGTCTGTTTAAAACTCGGCTGTCTTTTTTTTATAGATATTTTAATTAGAAATTTAACATTTTTACAAGTTTACAAAAATAAACAAAACTCTCATATACAAACATTGATATACAATTAAATCAAATATACAATAGCCAAAATTTAACAAAAGAAAAAAAATGAAAAAGAAAAAAAAACAAAACTCAACTGTCTACTAATCTAACCTACAACTAACCAGAGTGTATATTTAAATCTCTTACATGCTCGGAATGTGTTAACATCAGATGTAATAAAACCCGTATTCGCGCGGGATTCCTCTCCTAAGGGGCCCCGGACCAGCCAGGTTTATAATCTCAGTTAAATAAAAGCCCTTGTTAGGATAGCTGAAATATCTGTATTTATGTAATTCAAGAAGGGCTGGAATATTTTATAAAATAATTCGGTCTTTCGGTGCACCATATTTGTAAGGAAGTCAAGGGGAGTACATTCCATAATTAATCTGTGCCAATTTGAAAGTCCAGGGGGGCCCTCAGCCACCCAGTTCACCAAAATACTTTTCCTTGCACAGAAAGAGAGAATAGAAAATAGTCTCTTCCCATACATGTCCAGGGAGGGCAAGTTCGAAAAGCCCAAAAGGAGAGATACAGGGTCCATTTTAATTTCCATGCCTAAAATTTCTGTCAGGGTACTTGCTACTTTAGTCCAATATCTACGGATCTTATGACAGGTCCATAGACAATGTACAAGAGTGCCCACCTCTATTTTGCATTTGGGACACATTGGAGAGGCTCCTGCCTTAAATTTTGCCAATCGACCCGGTGCTATATGGGCCCTATGTAGTATCTTCAGCTGGATGGCCTGGGTTCTGTTACAGATAATAATTCTTCTAGCGTTTTCCCAAATATCATTCCACGTTTCTATAGAGATTTCTAGTCCCAAATCCTGATCCCATGTTTTAAGCAGATTGTCCATATCTCCCGATACTTCATCATGTAGTAAATGATAAATAGTACTGACGGAAGATACCCCCACCGGTCGTAGGACACTACATTCTCTATCTGATTTATAAAGACTATCTAATAACGTAGTCTTCTTCTGTATATAGTCTCGAATTTGGAAGTATTGAAAGAGGTTTCCATTAGGTAATCCGAATTTCTGACGCAGCTGTTCAAAAGACATCAGGACCCCATCCTTGAATAGGTCCCCTAGACATGAGATACCCCTGGGTCTCCAGAGTTTAAAAGTGGCATCTGTAAACCACGGTTGGAATCCCCATGCTCCCACTATCGGTGCATAGGGGGATGTTTTATGTGAATTACCCTCATTTTGCCACATTATATTCCAAGCCTTAATTGTGTTTAGTATTATAGGGTTTTTACAGTGATCTGTAATGATTTTCCTCTTGTCTGAAAATAAAAGGTTAATAAGTGGGTATTTTACTTGAGAGGCCTCGATGTCCAACCAGATTGATTGTGGATCAGACAAGACCCAATCAGCTATATAACTTAATAGGGAACTTAACTGATATTTCCTAAAATCTGGGAAGTCCAATCCTCCCCTTGTCTGTGGAAGCTGTAGCTTCTTCAGCTTAATGAGGGGCCGTCTATGATTCCAGATAAAGGAACCCAGCCAGCCATATAATTTACGTAGAGCCATCCTCAGCAGCATCACCGGAAGCATTCTCATCGGATATAGGAGGCGGGGCAGGACATTCATTTTAATTAGTGCTATTCTACCCAACCAGGAAATTGGAAGGTCTCCCCATCGCTGGAGGTCCTGCCTTATCCTTTCCAGTAAATGCACAAAATTAGCCTTATACAACTGACCAAATACTGGAGTAATAAAAATGCCTAAATATAAGAAGCCCTCCAGGGACCAATGAAAGGGAAAAAGTGGGGTGTCATAGCAAGGCCACCCATTGGCATAGCCTCTGATTTTGAAAAATTAATTTTATAGCCTGAGAATGCGCTAAATGTATTAATACCTTGGATTAGGCGAGGTACGGACATCAGAGGATTACTGAGGAATAGAAGAACATCATCTGCATAAAGGGTAATTTTATGTTTACCTGTACCAATCCTTGGGGCCGTTATATTAGGATCAGCTCGTATAGCTTCTGATGGTGGTTTAATTATTAGCGTAAATAACAATGGCGAAAGAGGACATCCCTGATGGCAGCCCCTACCCACACTGAAGCTATCCGAGCCTAATCCATTGGTAACCACAACTGCTTTGGGATCACTATACAATGTTGAGACCCATTTGGTAAACACCTGTCCAATGCCAAACCTTTCCAATGTGTAAAACAAATATGACCATTCAACCCTATCAAATGCCTTTTCCACGTCTAATGAAACTACTACTCCTGGTATCTTTCCCTGATGACAGGCTTGAATCATATTCAAAACCCTTTTAATATTATTGGATGATCTACGGCCCTTAATAAACCCCGTCTGATCCTCCTTTATAATATGTGGCAGTACCCTTTCTAGTCTCAGTGCTAACATTTTAGAAAGGATTTTAAAATCTACATTTAGCAAGGATATTGGTCTGTATGACGTACAATCTTCAGGATCTTTTCCTTTTTTAAGGATAAGAGAGATATTTGCCTCTTTCAGCGAAGGCGGGAGACAGCCCTGACTATATGCATAGTTATACATGTCCATAAGTGGACCAGCCAATATTTCTGTAAATTCTTTATATAATTCAGCTTGAAAACCATCTGGGCCCGGTGCCTTACCGCTCTGAAGTTGCCTAATTGCATCAATTATTTCTTGGACTGTTAGAGGAGCATTTAGGACCGATACCTGTTCCAGAGTTAGGCCCGGAAAGGTCAAATTTTTTAAAAATGGCTGCATCCTCCTAGTCCTATCTTCACAATCCTGCGCTTTATATAACTCAGAATAAAATTCTCTAAAGATCGCATTAATCTTTTTATGATCATGAGTCAAAATACCCGAACTTTCCTTGATAGACGTAATAGTCTGAGGGGCCTTTTTTTTTCTTTGCAAGAAATGCTAAGTATCTACCCGGTTTGTCACCATATTCATATAACCTTTGTTTTGCAAATAATATTTCCCTCTTAGCCGTTTGAGTAAGCGTAGTGTTTAGAGCTGTCCTAAGAGCCGTAATCCTTTGCAATTTAATAATAGAAGGTCTATCAGTGTATGCTGTTTCAGCTACTTTTAAGCGAGCTTCAAGCAGACGCTGTTGTTCTCCCTTCAAGTTTTTCTGGGTCGCTGAGTATGAGATGATCAAACCTCGCGTGTAAGCTTTGATAGTCTCCCACATCATTGATGGGTTGCTAGCCGTACCTGAATTAATTTCTAAAAAAGTTTTAAGTTCTTGAGAGAAGTACTTTACAAATTTACTATCTTTCATTAGGAAGGGGTCCATACGCCAATGCTGAGGGGATGTCCCGCTGTTCCTCGCCTTAGTTTCCATATATACAGCAGCGTGGTCGGAAATTGCTATACTACCTATTTTACAGGATGATATGGAATTTTAAAAAATCGAGGGGGCAAAAAACATATCAATTCTGGTATGACATTTATGTGGATTGGAGCAGAAAGAAAAATCTCTGCCCTGTGGATGAAGCCATCTCCATACATCTACTAATCCTAATTCTTTGTTCAGATCCACCAATTGTCTAGATCTGGGAGATACTCCTGCAGTACTCTTGGGAATCCTATCTATTTACGGATCCATAATACAATTAAAGTCTCCCCCTATAATTGTATGATGGGCACCAAAAGCCATCAATTTTGAAAAGGCTTCCGTTATAAATTTAAAGGGGTGTGCCGGGGGGGCAGTACAAATTTAAAATCCCATATTCCTCTCCATTTATGAGGGCTTTAATCAAAATATATCATCCAGGTTCGTCTTTTATCTGATTTAGGATTTTGAAAGGGAAATTCTTCCGAACAAGAATAACAACTCCCCTGCTTTTTGAGCTAAAAGAAGAAAAAAAAAACCAGATCAAATCCACCCTGTTGTAATTTCAAGTGTTCTTTATCCAACAGGTGTGTCTCCTGTAGGAGAGCTATATCAACTCTTTCTTTCTTAAGATTTGATAATATTTTCTTCCTTTTGACTGGCGAATTACTCCCCTTGACATTCCAGGTGCACTACTTAACCAACTGATCAACCATAATCATCTGGGCAAATCCGAGACCCCTCGGGAGGGGAAACCCTATCTAGAACATCCCGAGCATAGAGCATATAAAATTTACAAAAATAAAGGCTCTCTAATACACTCACAACAGTATAATAAAAAACTATTTCTAAATAAAAAAAACTCAGCAGGCTGACCAGCTAATTCACTCTGGGAATATCCACTTGAAACAAACAGCAAAGTTACTATCTGGGCTCGCCACTTAAAAATGTTTGAGGAGTCTAGCCTGGTCCATAACACTGCCCTTGAACCCCACTCCTCCAATCGCAAGAAGGAAAGAACGCCCCTGATCCTTACCTTCCAACCCACCAACTTTCGGATACATTGCATCATCCTCTGACATTTCCACCACCTACAAACAGACCCCATCACCAGAGATATATTTCCCTCCCCATCCCTATCTGTATTTCAGAGGGACCATTCCTCCACGACTTCCTTGTTAGGTCCACGCCTCCCCCCCCCCGCCCCCCCCCCCCCCACCACCAACCTAGTCTCCCCTCCTGGCACCTTCTCCTGCCCCTGCAATAAGTGCAAAACCTGTGCCCACATCTCCCCCCTCACCTTTGTCCAAGGTCCCAAATTATCCTTCCACATCCAACAGAAATTCACCTGTACTTCCACACACGCCATCTACTATATCCATGCACCTGATGTGGTCTCCTCTGCACTGGGGAGACAGGACGCCAACTTGCAGATTGTTTCAGAGGTTTCTATGACACCTGAGCTAACCAACCCCATCACCCTGTGGCTGAACACTTTAACTCCCTCTCCCACTCCAGCAAGGGCAAGTAGGTTCCTGGGCCTCCTCCATCGCCAAGCCCTAACCACCCGACGCTGAAGGAAGAACACCTCATCTTCTTCTTTGAGATCCTCCAACCACTCGGAAACAATGTGGATTTCACCAGTTTCCCCATTTCCCCTTCACCCCACCTTATCCCAGTCCCAACCTTCCAACTTGGCACCGCCCTTTGAATGTTCTTACCTGTTCATCTTCCTTCCCACCAGCCGCTCCACCCTCCTCTCTGACTTATCACTTTCTCCCCCACCTTCGTCTATCTATCACATTCCCAGCTACCTTCTCCCCAGCCCCAACCCCCTCCCATTCATCTCTCAGTCCCCTTGGCTCACGAGCCTCATTCCTGATGAAGGGCTTATGCCCGAAACATCGATTCTCCTGCTCCTCGAATGCTGCCTGGCCGACTGTGCTTTTCCAGTTTCACACTCTTCGACAATGTCCATAGCAGCAAGACCTGAACAACACTCAGGCTAACTACTCTAAACCTGATGATATTGTGATCACTATTTCCAAATTTTCTCTCCCTGTTTCACATGACCCATTTCGTTCTGCAGGAAGAGCGGTTAATTGGCAGTCAGTTGTCCGAAAACTGGCCTAATGCTGAAAGCTCACCTGTGCCAAAATGAGAGTGAAGTCTGAAACGATTTGATACACTACAGTTTGATTTTTGTGGAGTAAACTTATGTATTTACTAAGATGCCAGCAGAGGAAAATCGGAATAAAACCGTTGCCAAGGAGACCATGGGTGTGTTGGTAAATTTGTTGATGTTTCTAGCCTTGAGATATTGTCAGAAATATCTAGATTGAAAGATACATTGGCAGAAGGTGAAGAAAGATAAAATTCTTATTTTAATTTTCTGCAATTGCATAGCAAATGTCCACAAAAATGACTATGGAAACCATAATAAAATGAAACATCATTGTTTGGACATTGATGGGTAATCATAGTGAATTGACTAGATTTATCAGCAAGCATTCAGCTGAATTCAGCTGAAAATAAATTTGGCAGGTTCTGTTTAGTCTGACCTTGAGTTTCAAACATGTTTAATTGCTGATGTGAAATGGGGTGTAATAGAATAAATGTCAGTGACATTTGCCTTTGTATAAGTAGTTTGTGTTCTTTCTTTTCTGCAAATCTTCTCTCATCAATTTGATAAATATACTCAAGACTACACAAGTGTATAAATGATGTGGCAATTTGCTTTTGCAGACTGCAATGATGGAAATAAATTATTTTAAATACCTAGCAGTATTCTTGTCACAACTGCTGACACAAATGGAGAGTTTATTAAAAGTTATTGAAGAACAAATTATGTATTTGTCTGTACAGTCAATGAATCTGCAATGTATTTGTCAATTAGTTAAAGGATGGAAGAACATCCTCAATTGTGTGCATGTTAATTTGGTGCTGAAATGTTATGCTGCTGTTATATTTTTCTCCTGGCCAATTTACAAATGAAAGTTGTTGCCTAACAGGAGACTCGGCTGTAGCTTGCAATCTTCCACTTTGTTTTGCCAAAAACAGTTTCAGACAATACTGGACTGATTTCTTCTTTTCAGTTCTTTCCATGTCATTACACATGCTCTTGCCCACTCTCCTCAAGCTTTTAAAATCAAGTTTCATCAGCCCAGCTCATACTTTCAAGTCTTTCACTTCCTTCCTCCTGCAAACTCTCTACAGATGCTGCCAGACCTGCTGAGTTTCTCCAGCATTTTCTGTTTCTCCTATGGAAAGTGGGGTTTGGGAGGAAAAGGAAGACTCTGCCAATGCAGAGAGTGTCAGGAACCTATTCATGGGGATTGGGCAGGGGAAGGGTGAGGACAATTCTAAAGAGGATAACATTTTTAAGGAGGAGTCATGTTAAAGAATGGATGGGAATGGGGTAATGCAGGATGGCCATTCATTTGTGGTCAGGAACACCCTGGCTTCAGTAGGGGACAGTGTATGATCATACCTGGAGTCATAGAGTCATAGAGATTTACAGCACAGAAAGAGACCTCTCAGTCCAACTCATCCATGCTGACCTTATATCCAAAATGAATCCAATCCCATTTGCCAGCACTTGGCCCCTATCCCTCTCGACCATTCTTATTCATGTACCCATGCCTTTTAAATGTTGTAATTGTAGCAACTCTACCACTTTCTCTATCAACTCATTCCATACACACACCACACTCTGCGTGAAAGAAATGATCCCTTAGGTCCTTTTCAATGTTTCCATTCTCACTTTAAATCAATGTCCTCTAGTTTTAGACTCCCTACCCTTGTAAAATAGGCCTTGGCTATTCTCACTATCATTATTTGGAGGTGCCGGTGTTGGACTGGGGTGTACAAAGTTAAAAATCACACAACACCAGGTTATAGTCCAACAGGTTTAATTGGAAACACAGTAGCCTTCGGAGCACCGCTCCTTCATCAGGTGATTGTGGAGGACCCAATTGTAAGACACAGAATTTATAGCAAAGGTTTACAGTGCGATGTAACTGAAATTATATATTGAAAAATATCTTGATTGTTTGTGGAGTCTTTCATCTGTTCGAATATTGAAACTATCATGGTATTCAAAGAGTTGGAAAGTGCTGGCAGAATGGAGTTTGAGGATCCTGTGAAAAAACTTTTGACGGGCTTCCATGTGGTTGGTCTTCTGGCTAGGTGCCTCCTGATACTGTCCTATCTCTTTATGCCGAAGGAAAAGTTAGAGTACTTGCCAGATTCCACTTCCCTGGTTGCCACATCGTCGATCCTGAGGACCAATGGCTTGGGCAATGGAGTGGGAGAAAGTGAAGACTGCAGATGCTGGAGATCAGGGTCAAAAGTGTGGCACTGGAAAAGCACAGCTGGTCAGACAGCATCCGAGTAGAAGGAGAATAAAAGTTTCGAGCATTCCTGATGAAGAGTTTATGCTCAAAACATCGGTTCTCCTGCACCTCGGATGCTGCCTGACCAGCTGTGCTTTTCCAGTGCCACACCTTTGACAATGGAGTGAAGGACCCAGAGGGTGCTAGACCTGGCTGTCATGGCAACTGCTAACCTGTCCATGGAGGCAGACAGACAGTCACAAGTTTGAGGCAGCTGGATCCCCATAACAGAGCTGCATTTCTGCAGCCTCAGGGATTAAGAGCCATTGCCACCTACATACCCTGTCTGTCTCTTCTATTCTTTCCTATGCATGTGCATGAAGTCCTTGATAGCTGACACTGCAGGATCCTGCCTTGAGGGAGGCTGAACAGATGCCTGGTCTCTAGCAGTCCTCTGAGTGCCAGTAGCCTGGGGCATGTCATCCTTGACTGCAGAGCTGTTGCGGTGAGGTGCCCACTAGCCTGTCCTCCCAAACATTCTCAGCTTGGTGCCCCATTCTCAGGAAGGTGGCCTTATCTGAACTGGTTGGGATTGCAAGAGGCAGCCTCACTGATGTTCCTCTGAGGCCTCTGTACTTTTATCCTCAGAGGTCAAGGAGCAGGCTGTTTCTCCACCAACACGGTGGCCATCCTGCTCGGACCTGCAACACACCAAGAGAGAGAGCACTGTGGTCTTTGGTTAGAAAGTGATGTGCAGTGACTGAGACTGCCAGTGGGATAACTGTGAGAGCTAACATGTTATGAGGAGCGGTACTTACTCAGTTGGCAGAACATGGATGCCTTCTCCTACAAGAGTAAGAATAGGCCCCTTGTCACTTGCTCATTCTCTTTCTGCCCTATTGTGGCTGCCTTCTCCGGGTATGAGAGATAGGGAGAGATTCAGTGGGATGAAATGTATGGCTGTTAGTGCTGGTGAAGTTAGTGAAGCTTCCTGAGCGGATGAGTAGGCAGCACAGAGGTCACGCAGAGTTAATGATGTGGGGGCTTGGGTGTAAATGGTTCCACATGAGGGAAGATGTTGCATGTTACAGTGAGAGTGACAGGGAATGAGCCTTGGTAGGAACAGTAGCAGATATACAGTGAGAGTGAGGAACCAGAGAGAAGATATTCATCTTGGTGGAGCAGAAAGGTTCACTGACCTCCTTGTGGCATGATTGGCTATTCCTCCACAGCATGGAGATCACACTTAATCAGGTGGCAATCTCTGCTCTGACAAGGCAATTGAGTTCTGGTGCCATGGCTTCTTCTAGTGGTCCTCCAACCCCTTCCACCAGGTTGTCTATGTTCCTGTCAGAGAATCATGGCAATGTCATCTTCTCTGACACCTTCTGACTGAATATCTGTCACTAGACAGGGCAGCTTCAGAAAGCCAGTGATCAGCAGGGCACACAGTGGCTTTTTAAACATGGCATTGTTGCCAGGATGTGGGTCTATTGGTAGATTTCAGCCGAAAGGGTGAATTGTTCTGGAATGGATCATGGTAAGATGGGGCTGAATTGTCTGTTATGAGCAACGCAGGGGTGTGGTCGGTAGTTAACGAGTTTGGAAAGTTACAACGAGTAATCCCATTAGCTTTCACGGCAGGAATATTTGAAATAACTTGACACCACCAAAAAAAAGTAAGATTCAGCCCAATGTTAATAATGGATTGAAAGGCTTAGAGCTTAACAAACTGCAAAACATTGTGTTCTTTACAAAACTGCTCACAAATATTTGTGTCTTTTTCTATTTTATTTTTTCACTACTGTTTCTCTGTATTAAATTGAACTTTTTCTTGTTTGATTTTATGATCTTTCCTGCAGAAGATTAATTATTACATATTCAGAATGTAGATTTTATAGGTCAAAATTTAAATAAATTTGATTGAATTGAATTTCAATCAGGCTGTACCATTTCACTCAAGTCAGATTCAAATATTGATACATAGAATATTTGACATTTATTTTTCAAAGTGTAGAGATATCTAAGGAATATCCTCTCAATTTTGCCTTTAGCATTACAATAAAAATTTAGCTCAAGAACAAACTACACTAACTTCGAATACATGATTCTACATTTACTTATATTGCAGCTTTAAATCTAGGAGAAACAATTGGCTGAAATTTTGATCCTTGGATGAAGTTGGGACTTGTTGTGATAGGGGGGGGGGGGGTTGGAGGGAGGGGGGGATTCATGACCTTTAAGGAAACATATCTTAAACTACTGCTATCATTACACAGCTCAACAGGTTGTGATGTTAGACATTGTACAAGCAGCAGAGTAGAGGTCACATAGAGTCATAAAGTCATACAGCATGGAAGCAGATTCTTTGATTCAACCAGTCCATGCTGAATATAATCCCAAAGTAAACTACTCCTACTTGCCTGTGTTTGGCCCATATCCGTCAAAACCTTTCCTATTCATGTATCTATCCAATTGTCTTTTAAATGTTGTAATTGTGCCCACATGCACTACTCCCTCAGGAAGTTCATTTCACACGCAAACTACCCTCTGTGTAAAAAAAAATGCCCCTCACGTCTTTTTAAAATCTCTCTCCTCTCACCTTAAAAATGTGCTCCTTTGTCTTGAAATCCCCTGTCCTAAGAAAAAGACATCTACCATTCACCCTATCTGTACCCCTCATGATTTTCTAAACGTCTATGTATATTACATACAACAATGGAGCACCCACATTCCACTTTAACTGAAGAATTTTCCCCTCATCTCAAATGTAAATTGTCTGCCCTTCAGTCTAATTCTGAGCCTTTGTGTTCTGGCTTCCCCAAATGAGGGAAACAACCTGTTAGTGTTTCCCTTGTCAAATCCTTTTAGAATCCTCCAGTTTTAATTTGATCAGTGAATTATTTTATGTTTCATTGTAGGGCAAACCTTTCATTGTAAGACTAAATTGTGGAATATTCACTTTAGCACCTTCAATAATTTCTTCAATATGAAGCCAAAATCCATGCATTGTATTTTGGGATATGGTCTTACGAAAGCCCTGTACAATTATGAGTTTAGCAATTATTGGAATGGAGTCGGCACGTTTGGCATCACTCTGTATTCTAAACCAGTTGTCTAGCATATATCACTGCAATGAGGCCAACCAACTGGACCCCATAGAATGAGTTCCCTGATTGGAACTGTTATTCTGGTCCAATGAGGAAGTTCTGGCTGACATAAAAATGATGATATTGGGCCCCCCTGAATGTCTCACTCAGTGAGGGGAAGTTCTATTGTCAAAGGTTGTGCATTTGTAAATAAAAGGTAATTGCTGATGGAATGTCAGCCTCTGAAGAGTTGTTACACAGCCTACTGAGCTAACTAATCCATCACCAGAAAGCACATTGCCTTCTCAACCCATCCCTTGCCTGAGATGTGCTGACCTTAGTGATGTATGAATACATCCAAGTTGCTCTGACTATCAACATTTACAAGTTCATACCTTGATAATAGAATTCTGCTTTTAATTTTTTATGACCAAAGTCAATAGCGATATTATTACCACATCTAACATATTGTCCATTCATATAACCTATTTATATCCTTTTGCAAATTTTTTGTGTCCCCCCCAAGCTTATGTTCCCACCTAGTATTTTATTATCAGCAAAGTTAGATACGTGACTCCTCTTTGTCTAATTCATTAACACAAATTGTAAATAGCTGTGACCCCAGCACTGTCCTTCATGGTACTGCAATATACAGAACTTCACAATTGGAAAATGTCCCATTTATCACTACTTCTTGCTTCCAATGCTCCATCTATACTAATATATTATCCACAATGTCACATGCTCTTCCCTTGTATGTTTATCTCTTACGTTGCATCTTATTAAATGCTTTTTCAAACTCAAAAAACACTACATTCTTCATGATCTCTCCTATTAGCTACATGCTCAAAACTCAAATAAATTTGTCAAATATAATTTCCTTATTGTAAAACCATCACTTCTTCAATGCATTGTGAAGATATCTTTACTAACATGTTCAAGCGCTTTCTGGATGACTTATGTCAGGCTAATTGGCCTTTAGTCTCTTGTGAATGAGCCAGATGTGTATCACCCCTTATTCCTCTTATTCATTTTTTTCTCTGCTAATAGACTTTCCTGTTTCGTATTTATTACAGAAGTTCCAGCTATGATTTGAATAAGTTGCTACAAATTGAATTTAAATGCCTGTAACACAGCTAAGTCACAATGGAAACCAAACAGATCTGAGTACAGCAGTATCATTTAATATTGAAGTCATAATTTGAGCAAAGGTGTATGTGTGGCCTCTGTGTTTATCCAAATCAATGTGGAGAATTTATAGCAAAAGGGAAGTTGCATTAATTTGGGGCTTTCTTGTCCTCCTGGCTGCCTAAAACATTTACCTTGAAAGAGTTGTAACTGTTCTGTAGGCAAGTGTGCATTGTATTTCAACTGAACCTATTACTTTGGATAACAATACTGCTGGTTTACTGCTCCACAGGCTTATTTACAATGGCTGGCACTATGCACGTGTAATTACTTTGCTGTGCCTGAAATAGCCATACTCAGATTCAACCGAGTCATTCACCTCACAGGTTATCACCCTATTCATCAAGTGAACTGTTCTAAGTTTTCTCCCATTAGGATGAAAAAAAACACATTACAAATCTCAGCCAAACTCAGAATGGTCTATAGCTATTACCTCTATGGATCTACAAGCATAGAGCTGAAAGTATTTTAGTTTAATAGAGAGATTGAAGTCGATAAAGTGTGGTACTGGTAAAAGCACAGCATGGTCAGGCAGCATCTGAGGAGCAAGACAGTCAATGTTTTGGGCATAAAAGTTTATGGATGCAATGATTTGAAACAAACGACAAAGAAAGATTTGCTTCGTTATTGCACTTTTAACAGCCACATCGCATTGCTAGCTAATCACATAGTTCTCATCATTTGGAGGTGCCAGTGTTGGACTGGGGCGTACAAAATTAAATCTCTCACAACATCAAGTTATAGTCCAAATAGTGTTTCCAAATAAACCTGTTGGACTATATCCTGGCGTTGTGTGATTTTTAAACTAAATAATTTTTAAACAATTGCTGAGTCACAAAAAGGGGGGGGAAGGAGGAAGAGAACAAAAGGCAAGATCTGTGACGAGATGGAGGGCAGGAGATGTTAAATGATAAAAACACTGATAGTGCAAGGCCAAAGCAGTCAGTATTGGGATAAGGAAAAAAACTAAAGGTCCATCTCGAAGGAGTGAAAATATGAACGACAGAATCATCACTAACCACAGATGTCCAAAATAATTGGAACAGTGTCTAGCCACAATGGAACATGCATTGTGTAAGTCATAGAATCCCTCCAATGCAGAAGCAGGCCGTTTGGCCCATTGAGTGCACCCTGACCCTCTGAAGATCTTCCCACCCAGACCCACCGACTACTTTATCCCCATAATTCTGCATTTCCCAAGACCAATCCATCTAACCTACACAAGTTTGGACTGTGGGAGGAAACCCATGCAGACACAGGGAGAATGTGCAAACTCTTCACAGACAGTCACCTGGAGCTGGAGGTGGCAGTGCTAACCACTGAGCCACCGTGCTACAATGAGAATGGGTAATGCGCTCCCATTTTCCTTTCCTTGATTCAGAAATCTGCCACCTCATACTATCCAAGATGAAACATCCAACTGAGATCAGACGTAACTTGAGTCAGGTGGTCTCAATAGATGTGTGGCCATGAGGAGGGGTATCCTGTAAACAGAAGGAAACTAAGAAAGTAGTGTCTGACAGTTGGATTTAAGAAAAGATTTTGAGTTGGCAGATATTTAGTAACATCTACTTTATTTCAATTCCCTAATAAAAGAAGTTGAATTTACATGGCATCTTTCACTACCTGAGGACAACTATTTATAACCACTGGAATATCTCTGAAATGTGGTCACTATTATAATCTAAGAAATACAATAACTAAATTGCCTGAAAGAAGATCTCACAATAACAATGAGATAATTGCCAGAGAATATCTCTCTCAGCAATGTTAATTGAGGAATACACATTGTCCAAGATTAGGAAATGTTAAATGAGAAGACAGGATCTCATAACTTATATTCATTCATGGGATGTGGGTATTGCTGGCTGGGCCGGTATTTAATATCCATACCCAATTGTTTTTAAGAAGATGGAATGAACTGCCTTCTTGAAGTGCTGCATCCCATTTGGTGTACGTAGACCCACAACACTATGAGAGAGGGAGTTACAGTATTTTGAACCAGCAACAACTAAGGCTCAGTGAAATATTTCTAATCTAGATTGTGAGTGGTTTGGAAGGAAACTTACAGGAGACGATGTTCATATGCTTTTGTAAACTCTGCCATTCTAGTTGATAGAAGGTCTGGGTTTGCTGTCTAAGGAGATTTGGTGAACTTCAACAGTGAACCTTGTAGATGGTATATGGACAATAGCTGTGGTGTCAATCATGTTGGCTGCTTTGTCCTTGATAGTATTAAGCTTCTTATGTGTTGTTCAAGTTGAACTCATCCAGGCAAGTGGAAGGTATTTCATCACACTCTTGTCTTTGGTCATGCAGGTGATGGGGAGTCAGAAGGTGAGTTACTTCTGCAAGATTCCCAACCTCTGATCTGAAAGTGAAGTTCAATTTCTGGTTCCCCACCCTCACTGCCAACCAAGGAAGTTGAGGGTGGAGTCTTCAGTGATCATAATGCTAATAACCATCAACAACCCATGATTCAGTTCTCTCTTGTTGGAAATGTCAGGATGGTGAGTGACTTGGAGGGAATCTTGTGGCACAAGTGTTACTTGCTACCTGTTAGCCTAAGCCTGGATATTGCCCAGGTCTTGCTGCATTCAGACAGAGACTGCTTCCTACCTGAGAAGTAACAAATAGTGCTGAACATCATGTAATCATCAGGGAACATTCCCATGCCTAATCTTATAATGAAGGATACTTCAAATGACACAAGGAAACCTGATTGTGATTATTTGGTAACTAACACATTGCTGCTTTTTGGTACATTGCTGCTATATAGGTAGGTCCCATAGCACTATGTAAATAAATCTGTTCATCCTTCTGAATTAGACAGGTAAGTAAAACTGAGGTCAAAGATTGGCCATGATTTTATTGAATGGTGGTATAGACTTGAATAAGTGCTTTGTTTATTCCTTCTGCTATTGCTTATATGCTTGCAAATATTACCTAGGATACAGTGAGAACCCACCAACTCTTATTCAAGTAGTACCATTGAACATTTATGTCTCTCTAGCACAGCGAGTGGTACTCATGCGTGTTATACTGGGATACCAATACCTAGTAACAACACAGTATGCAGAAGTTGCAAGGTTGGCTTATCTGGTTTTTGAATGTCTAATATCAGTTTGTGAAAATAGGTCTTCCTGATGGTCAAATACAACATGGGTGACAAGCTTGCTTTGAGTTGTCACTTGCTTTGACCGACCTGCCTTTTGACAGTAATATTAATAATAAATGCATCAAAAGAACATTACAGGATGTCCATCAACAGAGGTCAAGACTACTGCAAAATAACTCTCCTCAAATGAACTTAAAAAACAGCAAATCTTGGCACCCAGAATCTCCACATATATGGAGATGGAAATATGAAAGAAGAGGAAAAGAATCAGGTTAGGTCTATTTTGTCGAGTAATCTCTCTGATTTCTTGAACTTGACAGGTCTGTAATTGCATTGTTTTTGATATATGGACCAGACAACATTGTGATTTATTTTCTTGAGTTTTTGAAGTACATCAGCCTTGTCATGCATTAAAGAAATATTCAGCGTCACGCTGTGTTGATGGAGTCTTTTAGTTCCCCTTACTTCAGGAGGTCATTGTCCACATTGGAACAAACGACATAGGAAGGGAAAAGGTTGTGATTCTGAAGGGAGATTACAGAGAGTTAGGAAGAAATTTAAAAAGGAGGCCCTCAAGGGGAGTAATATCTGGATTGTCCCAGTGCTACGAGCTAGTGAGGGCAGGAATAGGAGGATAGAGCAGATGAATGCATGGCTGAGGAGTTGGTGTATGGGAAAAGGATTCACATTTTTGGATCATTGGAATCTCTTTTGGGATAGAAGTGACCTGTACAAGAAGGACGGTTTGCACCTAAATTGGAAGGGGACTAATGTACTGGCAGGGAAATCTGCTAGAACTGCTTGGGAAGATTTAAACTGGTAAGGTGGGATGACGGGACCAGGGAGATAGTGAGGAAAGAGATCAATCTGAGACAGTTGAGAACAGAAGTGAGTCAAACAGTCAGGACAGGCAGGGACAAGGTAGGACTAATAAATTAAACTGCATTTATTTCAATGCAAGGGGCCTAACAGGGAAGGCAGATGAACTCAGGGCATGGGAAGGAACAAGGGACTGGGATATCATAGCAGTTACAGAAACATAGCTCAGGGATGGGCAGGACTAGCAGCTTAATGTTCCAGGATACAAATGCTACAGGAAGGATAGAAAGGGAGGCAAGAGAGGAGGGGGAGTGGCATTCTTGATAAGAGATAGCATTACAGCTGTGCTGAGGGAGGATATTCCCGGAAATACATCCAGGGAAGTTATTTGGGTGGAACTGAGAAATAAGAAAGGGATGATCACCTTATTGGGATTGTATTATAGACCCCCCAATAGTCAGAGGGAAATTGAGAAACAAACTTCTAATGAGATCTCAGCTATCTGTAAGAATAATAGGATAGTTATGGTAGGGGATTTTAACTTTCCAAACATTGACTGGAACTGCCATAGTGTTAAAGGTTTAGGTGGAGAGGAATTTCTTAATTGTGTACAAGACAATTTTCTGATTCAGTATGTGGATGTACCTACCAGAGAAGGTGCAAAACTTGACCTACTCTTGGGAAATAAGGCAGGGCAGGTGTCTGAGGTGTCAGTGGGGGAGCACTTTGGGGCCAGCGACCATAATTCTATTCGTTTTAAAATAGTGAGGGAAAAGAATAGACCAGATCTAAAAGTTGAAGTTCTAAATTGGAGAAAGGCCAATTTTGACGTTATTAGGCAAGAACTTTCGAAAGCTGAATGGGGGCAGATGTTCGCAGGTAAAGGGACAGCTGGAAAATGGGAAGCCTTCAGAAATGAGATAACGAGAATCCAGAGAAAGTATATTCCTGTCAGGATGAAAGGGAAGGCTGGTAGGTCCAGGGAAATGCTGGATGACTAAAGAACTGGAGGGTTTGGTAAAGAAAAAAGGAGCATATGTAAAGTGTAGACAGGATAGATCGAGTGAATCATTAGAAGAGTATAAAGAAAGTAGGAGGACATGTATTTGGAAAGACAAGGACTGATTTGGGATAGTCAACATGGCTTTGTGCGTGGGAAATTAAGTCTCTCAAACTTGATTGAGTTTTTTGAAGAAGTAACAAAGAAGGTTGATGAGGGCAGAGAAGTAGATGTGATCTATATGGACTTCAGTAAGGCGTTCGACAAGGTTCCCCATGGGAGACTGATAAGCAAGGTTAGATCTCATGGAATACAGGGAGAACTAGCCATTTGGATACAGAACTGGCTCAAAGGTAGAAGACAGAGGGTGGTGGTGGAGGCTTGTTTTTCAGACTGGAGGCCCTGTGACCAGTGGAGTGCCACAAGGATCGGTGCTGGGTCCACTACTTTTTGACATTTACATAAATGATTTGGATGTGAGTCTAAGAGATACAGTTAGCAAGTTTGCAAATGACACCAAAGTTGGAGGTGTAGTGGACAGCGAAGAGGGTTATCTCAGATTACAACAGGATCTGGACCAGATGGGCAATGGGCTGAAAAATGGCAGATGGAATTTAATTCAGATAAATGTGAGGTGCTGCATTTTGGGAAAGCAAATCTTAGCAGGACTTATACACTTAATGGTAAGTTCCTAGGGAGTGTTGCTGAACAAAGAGACCTTGGAGTGCAGGTTCATAGTTCCTTGAAAGTGGAGTAGCAGATAGATAGGATATTGAAGAAGGCATTTGGTATGCTTTCCTTTATTGGTCAGAGTATTGAGTATAGGACGTGAGAGGTACAGGACATTAGTTAGGCTGTACAGGACATTAGTTAGGCCACTGTTGGAATATTGCGTGCAAATCTGGTCTCCTTTCTATCGGAAAGATGTTGTGAAACTTGAAGGGGTTCAGAAAAGATTTACAAGGATGTTGCCAGGGTTGGAGGATCTGAGCTACGGGGAGAGGCTGAACAGGCTTGGGCTGTTTTCCCTGGAGCGCGGTGGCTGAAGGGTGACCTTATAGAGGTTTACAAAATTATGAGGGGCATGGATAGACAAAGTCTTTTCCCTGGGGTCAGGGAGTCCAGAACTAGAGGGCATAGGTTTAGGGTGAGAGGGGAAAGATATAAAAGAGAACTAAGGGGCAATATTTTCACACAGAGGGTGGTACATGAGCCACCAGAGAAAGCCAGGAATGAGCTGCCAGAGGAAGTGGTGGGGGCTGGTACAATTGCAACATTTAAGAGGCATTTGGATGGGTATATGAATAGGAAGGGTTTGGAGAGATATGGGCCGGTTGCAGGCAGGTGAGAATAGTTTGGGTTGGGCTATCTGGTCGACATGGACGGGTTGGACCGAAGGGTCTGTTTTCATGCTGTCCATCTCTATGACTCTATGATTCTATGACTCTAAAGGACACTCTTAATTTTTGTTGAGAACTTGTTCCATTATTATCAGGTATTGTATTGCCTAATAACTAAGATGTGTACCTTCTTTCACAACATATTCAAATCATTTACACCTCACTACCCTCAATAGACTAATTTTGGCATCTCTTCACAAGATTAAACAAAGGTTCAAATGAGTAAGAACGTTTTTAGGGCTATATATGTTCAGTACAGGAGAGCTAAGCATTGCTTTATTCAAATTTATCATGATTAATGTGGTCCCTACCCGTAATGGTTATTATAAAATTCACAATGTTATTGGCCTTCCAGTATCTTTATCTATGCACCTGCACTTGAATATGTATAGAATTATACGTAAGTAACATTTGGTCTCTGTTCCATCACGCACTTCACCATCTTGTCAATGAATATATACTCCTATTCCTTAGTCTTCCTATCAAAATTCATGGTCACATACTGTCATGTCTGAACCTCAACCTGCCAAATTGTTTCATCATCCACTGTGTAAAAATAATTTCCTGTATCTACTGGCCTAGCATATATAATAAAGACTTATCTGAACCAATTAATTTGGGTCATGTCACAAATGCCATGCTGAAGGGGAACACCACTGTAAGAGGAGAGTACAACAGTGTGCTGCTATTCTCTGCCCTGCTCTCCCTTTGAGTACAGCGCCACTAGGATTTCAACCCTGGTGACTCTGCAGGAAGATCTCTGAGAGTCTCGCACTCCTCAGGGATACGATCGCCTACGTGCAGGACAGGGGGGTGGACACCTGCCTCATCAGCCTGGACCAGGAGAAAGCCTTTGACAGGATATCGCATACATATATGAGGGATGTCCTCTCCAAAATGGGCTTTGGGGAGGGAATCGGAAATTGGATCAGACTGCTCTACACCAACATTGTCAGTGCAGTCTCAATCAATGGGTGGGAATCAGATAGCTTCCCTGTAAGATCTGGAGTCAGGCAGGGATGCCCCCTCTCACCCGCCTTGTTTGTGTGTTGCATAGAGCCATTTGTCGAATCCATCAGGAAGGATGCGAGCCTGAGAGGGGTGACTATTCCTGGCAGCGGGGGCCTGCAGGTTAAGGCCTCCCTGTACATGGATGACGTCGCTGTTTTCTGCTCGGATCCGCTGTCCGTGCACAGACTCGTGTGCATCTGCGACCAGTTCGAACGGGCCTCGGGGGCCAAGGTAAACCGAGGCAAGAGCGAGGCCATGCTCTTCGGGAACTGGGCCGACCAATCCTCTATCCCCTTCACCGTCAGGACTGATCACCTGAAGGTGCTGGGTATTTGGTTCGGGGGGGCTGGGGCGTGCGTCAAGACCTGGGAGGAGCGGATCAGGAAGATGAGACAGAAACTAGGCAGATGGGGGCAACGGTCGCTCTCCATCGCGGGAAAAAACCTGGTCATCAGGTGTGAGGTACTCTCAGTATTGCTATATGTGGCACAGGTCTGGCCTATCCCCAGGACCTGTGCCGCCGCAGTCACCCGGGCCATCTTCCAATTCATTTGGAGATCAAAGATGGACCGGGTCCGAAGAGACTCTATGTACAAAGACCGGTGCAATGGGGGAAAAAACACACCCAATGCCACCCTCACCCTGATGGCCACCTTTGTGTGTGGCTGCATCAAGCTGTGCGTGGATCCCCGGTACGCAAACACCAAGTGTCACTACGTACTGAGGTTCTACCTGTCCCCGGTGTTGCGAAGGATGGGCCTGGCCTCGCTGCCGCGGAACGCTCCGAGTAGTTGGACCGTTCCGTATCACCTGTCCTTCGTGGAGAAATTTATGAGAAAAAACACCTTTGACCACAAGTCCATCAGGAAGTGGTCAGCACGTAGCGTCCTTGAGACCCTTCGGGAAAAGGAGAGGGCGGATCCTGTCGAGCGGTTCCCTGAGCAGACTGTCAAAGCCATTTGGCAGAATGCCTCATCGCCAGAACTTTCCAACAAGCACCAAGACGTGGCTTGGCTGGTGGTGAGAAGGGCTCTGCCTGTGAGATCCTTTATGCACGCCCGGACTCTCTGCCGCACCGCACGCTGCCCTCGAAGTGGCTGCGGGGGGGACGAGACTGTCACACACCTCCTTCTGGAATGTGCCTATGCAGAGGAAGTCTGGAGAGGAATGCAGTGGTGCTTGTCGAGGTTCGTCCCGAGCAGCGCCGTGACGCGGGACTCCGTGCTCTACGGCCTGTTCCCTGGGACTCACACCGAGACGAACATTAACTGTGCCTGGAGGATCATCAACTCGGTGAAGGACGCTCTCTGGGCGGTCCGAAACCTGTTGATCTTCCAGCTGAAGGAGTTGACCCCGACCGAGTGTTGCAGACTGGCACATTCCAAGGTCCAAGACTACGTGCTGAGGGACGCGCTGAAGCTTGGGGCAGCTGCCGCCAAGGCGCGGTGGGGAAAGACCACCGTGTAAGATCGGCCTGCCTAAAGAAGAACAGGGGGCCCATGCGGACGTTTTTTTGGGCTCTGCTGATGCCTCAGCCAAATATATGTATATGTACAAGATTGAAAAATGCACAGGATTGTAAATGACATTGATAAATACGAATCTGTGTTTGGAAATGTGGACATATGTATGGCATGATCAAATGTACAGACCATAAAATCTTTTTTATGAATAAAGTATATTTTTGAAATTAAAAAAAATGTGTACTGCCTGAGGGCCGATGATAGTGGGAACATCCTCCACCCACCCTCGAGCTTCGCAATTGGAGGGAGCAGAGGCTACCTGACATATGTAGGGCAGCCGAAAGTGTGCCGAACCTGCGGGAAGTCGGGACACGTGGCGGCGGATTGCAAAGTGACCATCTGCAGGAACTGCAAACAGGAGGGTCACTTGACGAAGGACTGTCGGGAAGACAAGAGCTGCAACCTGTGTGGAGAGGCGGGCCACATGTATAAGACCTGCCCAAGACGGGGGGGCCCCACTTACGCACAGATGACTGGAGGTGGCAATGTGAGCCGTGGACCCCCAAAGACCAGTAAGGTCCACCCGGAGAGCAAGGAAACGGAGTCTGGTAGCACCCAGAAAGAAGAACAGGCTGGAGTGGAGGAGGCGGCAGCCAGCGGAGAGACACAGCAGCTGATCCTAGCTCTAGCCGGGCAGATGGAAGAAATGGAGGAGGAGGTAATCAAGCAGGCGGAGGAGTGGATACCTGTTAAAAACAGGAAGAGGAAATCTTGCCAGGCCCCCAAAGCCTCCCAGCAAAGGGGGAAAAGACAGCTGCACGAGGGAGGGACGGCCAGCTCTTCGGAGGGGGAAGATGAACGCACAGAAGGTCATCACCACCAGAAGAAGAGACAGAGTGCCGTTGGTAAAGAGGAGGGCATTTCCTCCCAACCAGGAAACGACGGACCCCCCAAAGTCCACCCTCCACCCAGTGAGAACCAGGAGGTACCCACTGCCCCACAACTACAGGCAACCGGGAGCTGCGATCCTCTGACAGTCCCATTGTCAGACACAGAACTGGACAGTGAGGACCCTTGCACTGGCTCAATGACACCAGAGCGGGTAAATGACCCCAGTGAGGAGCTGGATAGCTACCTCAGCCCAGCGAAGGTCCAGCAGTTCGTGCTTACCTTGGGGATGTAGACAGCCACCCCAGAGACAGGACAGTCATATGGACAATGGTAACCCCATAAGCTGGAGGTTAAAGAAGTTTCATCTGCAGGGCACCCACTCAGTAGGTGGGTTCCGCTGAAGCCACAGCCAAATACCAAGAGACTGGATAGTTAATAAATGTAACTGTTAATAGGATAACTGTGAATTCGATTAATTCAATTTGTTCTTTGTAATGTTAAGAAATGCAATGTATATAACTATGAATGACATGGAAAATTGTACAAGTAACAAAGATTTATTTACATGAATAAAGTATATTTTGAAATTTAAAAAAATGTGTACTGCCTGCAGGATTTCCCTGGGGCAGGCTACTTTGATGTGACTTTCGGAAGCGTGAAGCAGTGCGAACAGCTCCTGAAGGTCTTCAAGGAGAAGGAAGGGGAGCCGCTGTTTTCCATCTTGTCAGCGACCCCATTGTGTGTGCTTCCTGCACAGAGGAACTGGGTTGTTACAATTCATATGTACAACCCCTATGTTCCAGCGGCTGATGTTCTGACCTTCCTGGGAAGGTACATCCAAGTTGAGGGAGAAGCCACTGATGTGATCGACCCCTTTGGGATCTGGACCAGTAAGCGGCAGGTCAGGGTAACTCTGAGGGCCGATGAAAGTGGGAACATCCTCCACCCACCCTCGAGCTTCGCAATTTAAGGGAGCAGAGGCTACCTGACATATGTAGGGCAGCCAAAAGTGTGCCGAACCTGCGGAAAGTCGGGACACGTGGCGGCGGATTGCAAAGTGACCATCTGCAGGAACTGCAAACAGGAGGGTCACTTGACTAAGGACTGCCAGGAAGAAAAGAGCTGCAACCTGTGCGGAGAGGCGGGCCACATGTATAAGACCTGCCCAAGACGGGGGGGCCCCACTTACGCACAGATGGCTGGAGGTGGCAATGTGACCCATGGACCCCCAAAGACCAGTAAGGTCCACCCGGACAGCAGGGAAACTGAGTCTGGTGACACCCAGAAAGAAGAACAGGCTGGAGTGGAGGAGGCGGCAGCCAGCGGAGAGACACAGCAGCTGATCCTAGCTCTAGCCAGGCAGATGGAAGAAATGGAGGAGGAGGTAATCAAGCAGGCGGAGGAGTGGATACCTGTTAAAAACAGGAAGAGGAAATCTTGCCAGGCTCCCAAAGCCCCCCAGCAAAGGGGGAAAAGACAGCTGCACGAGGGAGGGACGGCCAGCTCTTCGGAGGGGGAAGATGGACGCAAAGAAGGCCATCACCACCAGAAGAAGAGACAGAGTGCCGTTGGTAAAGAGGAGGGCATTTCCTCCCAACCAGGAAACGACGGACCCCCCAAAGTCCACCCTCCACCCAGTGAGAACCAGGAGGTACCCACTGCCCCACAACTACAGGCAACCGAGAGCTGTGATCCTCTGACAGTCCCATTGTCAGACACAGAACTGGACAGTGAGGACCCTTGCCTTGGTTCAATGACACCAGAGCGGGTAAATGACCCCAGTGAGGAGCTGGATAGCTACTTCAGCCCAGCGAAGGTCCAGCAGTTCGTGCTTACCATGGGGATGTAGACAAGCTACCCCAGAGACAGGACAATCAAATGGACAATGGTAACCCCATAAACTGGGGGTTAAAGAAGTTTCATTTGCTTTCATATAACAGGGGACCCACTCTTTAGGTGGGTTCCGCTGAAGCCACAGCCAAATACCAAGAGACTGGATAGTTAATAAAGGTAACTGTTAATAGGATAACTGTGAATTCGATTAATTCAATTTGTTCTTTGTAATGTTAAGACATGCAATGTATATAAATATGAACAACATGGAAAAATTGTATGAGTACCAGAGATTTATTTACATGAATAAAGTATATTTTGAAATAAAAAAAAGACTTTACTCTTTCACTGTTAGCCAGGATGCGAGCCTGAGAGGGGTGACTATTCCTGGCAGCGGGGGCCTGCAGGTCAAGGCCTCCCTGTACATGGATGACGTTGCCATTTTCTGCTCAGATCCGCTGTCCATGCAGACTCATGTGCATATGTGACCAGTTCGAACAGGCCTCGGGGGCCAAGGTAAACCGAGGCAAGAGCGAGGCCATGCTCCTCGGGAACTGGGCCGACCAATCCGCGATCCCCTTCACCATCAGGACCTACCACCTGAAAGTGCTGAGTATTTGGTTCGGGGGGGGGGGCTGGGGTGTACGCCAAGTCTTGGGAGGAGCATATCAGGAAAATGAGGCAGAAACTGGGCAGATGGAAGCTACGGTCGCTCTCCATTACGAGAAAAAACCTGGTCATCAGGTGTGAGGCACTGCCATTGCTATTATACATGGCACAGGTCTGGCCTATCCCCAGAACCTGTGCCGCCGCAGTCACCCTGTCCATCTTCCAGTTTATATGGAGGTCAAGGATGGACCAGGTCCAAAGGGACTCGTTGTACAAAGATCTGGGCAACGGGGGAAAAAATACACCCAATGCCACCCTCACCCTTATGGCCACTTTTGTGTGTGCCTGCATCAAGCTGTGCATGGATCCCCGGTACGCAAACACCAAGTGTCACTACGTATTGAGGTTCTATCTGTCCCTGGTGTTGCGAAGGATGGGCCTGGCCTCGCTGCCGCGGAACGCTCTGAGTAGTTGGACCATTCCGTATCACCTGTCCTTCGTGGAGAAGTTTATGAAGAAAAACACCTTTGACCACAAGTCCATCAGAAAGTGGTCAGCACGTAGCGTCCTTGAGACCCTTCGGGAGAAGGAGAGGGCGGATCCTGTCGAGCGGTGCCCTGAGCAGACTGGCAAAGCCATTTGGCATAATGCCTCATCGCCAGAACTTTCCCACAAGCACCAAGACATGGCTTGGCCGGTGGTGAGAAGGGCTCTGCCTGTGAGATCCTTTATGCACGCCCGGACTCTCAGCCACACCGCACGCTGCCCTCGAAGCGGCTGTGGGGGGGAGGAAACTGTCACACACCTCCTTCTGGAATGTGCCGACGCAGAGGAAGTCTGGAGAGGAATGCAGTGGTGTTTGTTGAGGTTCGTCCCGAGCAGTAGTGTGACACTGGACTCCGTGCTCTACAGTCTGTTCCCCGGGACGCACACCGAGACAAACATCAACTGTGCCTGGAGGATCATCAACTCAGTGAAGGACCCTCTCTGGGTGGTCCGAAACCTGTTGATCTTCCAGCTGAAGGGGTTGACCCCGACTGAGTGTTGCAGACTGGCACATTCCAGTACTACGTGTTGAGGGACGCGCTGAAGCTTGGGGCAGCTGCCGTCAAGGCGCGGTGGGGAAAGACCACTGTGTAACATCTGCCTGCCTAAAGAAGAACAGGGGGCCCGCGCAGTCATTTGGGCTCTGCTGACGCCTCAGCTAAATATGTAATCGTACAGACCTGTATATATGAATGATTACTCTGTCTCTGTATCCCAAGAAATGGAATGTTTATGGATGTATGGCATGAACAATTGTACAGATCATCAAAATATTTAATGAATAAAGTATATTTTTGAAATAAAAAAAATTACTCTTTCACTGTTAGCCATGACTTATGTAGTAACTCTTGCTTCTGAATCAGAAGGGTATGGGTTTGATTCCCTATACAGTGACTCTAATTAGTTAGCCCATTAGTGAGAGTTTAAAGAACAGAGAACATACAACATAGAACTGTACAACACAGTACAGACCCGTCGGTCCTCAATGTTGTGCCAGCCTTTTTCCCTACTCTAAGATCAGCCTAACCTACATACCCTTCATTGCACTATCTTCGATGTACCTATCCAAGAGTTGCTTAAATGTCTCCAATGTATCTGACTCTAGTACCACTGTCGGCAGTGCATTCCACTCACCCAGTCTCTTTGTAAAGGAACTACCTCCAACATCTCCCCTAAACCTTTCTCCAATCACCTTAAAATTATACCCCTCAAGATTTCTGTCATGGGAAAAATGTCTATGACTATCTATGCCTCTCAACATCTTGTACACCTCTATCAAGTCACCTCTCATTCTTCTTCGCTCCAATGAGAAAAGCCCTAGCTCCCTCAACCTTTCATCATAACACATGCCCTCCAATTTAGGCAGTATCTAGGTAAATCTCTCTTGCATCCTCTCGAAAGCTGCAACATCTTTCCTATAATGAGGCGATCGGAACTAAACATGCTATTCCAAGTGTAGTCTAACCAGGGCTTTATATAGAGCTGGAACATAACCTCACTGCTCTTAAATTCAATCCCCCTGCTAATGAAAGCCAACACATCATACACCTTCTTAACAATCCTATCAACCTGGATTGCAACTTTGAGGGATCTATGGACATGGAGCCCAAGAATCCACTGTTCCTCCACACTGCCAAGAATCCTGCCTTTAACCCTGTATTCTGCATTCAAATTTGACCTTCCAAAGTGAATGACTTCACACTTTTCCAGGTTAAACTCCAGTTGCCACTTATCAACCCAATTCTGCATCATGTCAATGTCCCATTTAAACCTACAACAACACTCCACACTATCAACAACTTCACCAACATTCGTGTCATCAGCAAACTTACTAAGCTACCCTTCCACTTCCTCATCCAGGTCATTTGTAAAAATCACAAAACATAGAGGTTCCAGAACCAATCCCTGCAGAACACCACTGGTCACTGAGTTCCAGGCTGAATACTTTCCATCTACCACCACCCTCTGTCTTCAATGGGCCAACCAATTCTGTATCTCGACAGACAGGTTTCCCTGTATCCCAAGTCTCCTTACTTTATGAATGAGCCTACCATGGGGAACCTTATCAAATACTTTGCTAAAATCCACATATACCACATCCACTGCACTACCTTCATCAATGCGTTTTGTCACATGCTCACAGAATTCAGTAAGGTTTGTGAAGCATGAGCTGCCCCTCACAAAGCCATGTTATCTCTAATCAAACTATAGCTTTCCAAGTAATCATAAATCCTGTCTTTCAGAATCCTTTTCAATATTTTGCCCACCATACACACAAGACTGACTGGTCTATAATTCCCTGGATTATCCCTATTCCCTTTCTTGAACAAGGGAATAACATTTGCCACCCTCCAACCATCTGGCACTTCCCTCACTTACTGTAATATCCTGTGGTATATTACATCTGGCCTAGGGGATTTACCATATACATTCGCGTAATAGTCGATCTCGTGTAAAAGTCAACCCCTGTTTTTGGCCAAATAACCTGGAATTTTCTGTATATCTCTTATAAAAGTTGACCTTAGTTCTTCACAGATAAGTGTTTATGAGTCAGTGCCGGCCATCATGTCCCGTTCCAGCTTTCCAGTCTACCGGTTGTTTCTCTCTGCTACTGGTCTTCTAGTCCATTGGCTGCAGTGCTCTGCTCCGGGTTTTCAGAATTACCATAATTCATCTTTGTTTTGCTTTATTCATTTAGAGATCAATTGGGCTTCTGCTAATGATCTGGTATGAAGTTTGATGAGTATGAATTTCAGCCCCTCAAAAATACTTTCCGTGTAATAGTCGACCTCATAAATTTAACCTCAAAAAGTAGTCAAAAAATTTGACTATTATTCGATTATATATGATACCCTTCCTTATATTTTTCAAAATTTTCAGCGCATCTTCCTTCCTGACATCAACCTGTTCTAACATATCAGTCAATTTCGTGTTGTCCTCAGAAACGTCAAGATCCCTCTCAGTGGTGAATACTGAAGCAAAGTATTCATTAAGGACCTCCCCTACTTCCTCCGACTCCAGTCATAAGTTCCCTCCATTATCCCTAATCAGTCCTACCCTCACTCTGGCCATCCTCTTGTTCCTCACATAAATGTAGAATACCTTAGGTTTTTCCTTTATCCTACCCGTGAAAGACTTCTCATTCCATTCCATTCTTCAGTTCATTCCTGGCTACCTCTAAAACTCTGTCTGATCTTTGCCTCCTCAACCTTAAGTAATCTTCCTTCTTCCTCTTGACTAGATGTTCCACATCCCTTGTCACCCAAGGTTCTTTCAACCTACCATCCCTTCCTTGTCTCAGTGGGACAAACCTGTCCAGCACTATCAGCAGGTGCTCCCTAAACAACCTCCACATTTCTGTTGTGCATTTCACTGAGAACATCTGTTCCCAATTTAGGTGTTCCAGTTCTTGCCTATTAGCATTGTAATTCCCCCTCCCCCAATTAAATACTTTCCCATACAGTCTGCTCCTATCCCTTTCCATGAGTGTAGTAAAGGTCAGTGAGTTGTGATCAATATCACCGAAATACTCTCCCACCAAGAGATCTGACACCTGGCATGGTTCGTTGCAAAGCACCAAATCCAATATGGCCTCCCCTCTAGTTGGCCCAACTACATATTGCATCAGGAACCCTTCCTGGACACACCTGACAAAAACTGTTCCATCCAAACTATTTAAACTAAAAAGATTCCAGTCAAAATTAGGGATGTTAAAGTCACCCATTACAACAACCCTGTTACTTGTGCATCTTTCCAAACTCTGCCTTCCAATCTGCTCCTCAGTGTCTCTGTTACTATTGGAAGGCCTGTAGAAAACTCCCAATAAAGTGACTGCTCCTTTCCTGTTTCTGACTCTGTACACAAACCGTCCTCGACTATCTCCCTTTCTGCAGCTGTGATACTAGTGTGAGAGCAGGAAAAATTGAACTGCTAAGTAAGCAGGTTGTTGAGCCTTTGAAATAACTAATTAAGGGTCATTTGCAATTCCCATGGGTATGTCGACAGTGTTAGGATGCCTCTCCATTAATTGAAGAAATCACCACATTAATCTGGTGGCTTCTCAGTAGCTTCTATGGGAACAAGCTCCCTTATGTGCAATTGAGACATCCTCTTCCTGTTCACAGTCATGCCAGTATCATATTGCTGCTGCACTGTGGGTCATAGAGATGTACAGCATGGAAGCAGACCCTTCGGTTGAATCCGTCCATGCCGACCAGATATCCCAACCCAGCACCCGGCCCATATCCCTCCAAACCCTTCCTATTCATATACCCATCCAAAAGCCGCTCAAATGTTGCAATTGTACCAGCCTCCACCATGGTCCTTTGATTAGATTGGCAAGTTTTCTGGGGTAGGTTACCAGACTTAATTGGATGGCAGCCTCTTATTGATGACAACTGTCAGTATGCCACCCAGCAACCATCCCAACGTGGGGTTTGCTCCTAATTTCACGAGGACTTCACCATCATCCACAATATTCAGTCCCAGGACAAAAACACTAACACAATTAATTGCTGAGGAATCTACAATATAACTGGTGCTGCCTTTTGCTTGAAACAATAAACTAGGATCCAGGGGAGTTATACCCAGTGGCCTGTTCAATACTTATCTTTCATTCAGTATCAAAGTGGAAGTTTACTGTGCACAAAATGGCAGGCACATTTCCTACATTATAAAAGTGTCTATACTTCTGAAGTAATTACTTGGTTCTAAAGCACTTCAGGCTGGCCTCTGATCATGAAATTTGCTTTACAAATGCACTCTTGTTAGGCCTGCTGTGATGCAGTGGTAATGTTCCTATCCATGGACTGGGAAGTCCAGGGTCAAGTTTCACCTCCTCCAGGGGTGTGTAACTACACCTCTGAACAGGTCGATTAGGAAAATAGGTTAAATTTTTAAAAATGCACTGTTGTTAGGGATCTTGTGGCACTCTGGTAGTATCCCTATATCAGATCCAGGAGGCCTAGGTTCAAGCCCTTCCTGAAGAAGGGCTTATGCCCGAAATGTCGATTCTCCTGCTCCTCGGATGCTGCCTGACCTGCTGTGCTTTTCCAGCAACACATTTGTCAGGCTTAGATTCAAGTCCCACCAGCTCTGAAGCTGTGCAGTAACACTGTCTGAGCAGGTTGATTAAAAAAAACTATATAAATGCAAAGGTAAAAATCACACAACACCAGGTAATACTCCAATAGGTTTATTTCAAAGGACCAGCTTTCGGAGCGCTGCTCCTTCATCAGATGGATAATTTCCTGATGAAGGAGCAGCGCTCTGAAAGCTAGTGCTTCCAGATAAACCTGTTGGACTATAACCTGGTGCTGTGTGATTTTTAACTTTGTCCACCCTCGTCCAACACCGGCACCTCCAAATCATATATAAATGCAAATCTTTTCTCATACTCTGGTGAAGACATTGCTTGCTATCAGCTCATGCCTAAGAATGGAAGCAATAACTAAAGTGCAGACAGAATCAGAAACAATCACACGCTTTTTGTGTGAAACGTAGAAGCTATCAGTCATGAGGCTACAAATCCAAGTGCCAAAGTAATGCATAATGGATGGGTCTTAGATAATTTTTCTGATAGCGAGGGAATAAATAAGACGGTAAAACTCACAAAATATCAGCAACATTTGGTATATTTACACACAGATTATCCCTTAATCAAAAAATCCAGAAATAACAAGAACCACAGGCGGTTATGGAAATGAGACACCTGCTGTTGGATACAACAAAGGTACAAATTTCAAATTTCCATATGAATGGTCGAATCACTGCAACTCCCAGCAGGGCCGGATTTCAGTGAAAGTATGCAGAGGGACACCCATCAATCAGCTAGATTGCCCAGAAACATTGAATAGTTACAGCATTGAAGGAGGCCATTCAGCCCATCATAAGTGTGGTATATTTTTATATATTGGGCTAACCCGAGATGATATACCAGCTGCTATGTGTGTAATGGGATTTATTTACAGTTTTTTCAAATATCCACTCAAGTTTCATTTCCAGTTTCCAAGTTTTGTACAATTGAAAAAAACAATTTTTCCGAGTCTATGCCCTTGGCTTAATTTATCAAGCATAGATTAGCTATCAGGCTCATACAATCCAACAAAGAACAGTTCAAGTACTGAGCACTACGATGGGCAAACCAGCCCTCCTTAAGACCTACTCACCTGGTCTTACGCACCTGCCTTTCATTCTTGGCCTGCAAATCATTTATGTTTAGATAATACTTCAATTCCATTTTAAGAACTATGATTAATTCTGCCTCCACCATACTGCCAGGTCAGGCAATTCAGAAAAGGATTTTTTTTCTTAATTGTCTCTGGTCCTTTTCCATAAGTCTTTTCTGCACCTCTTTCTCATGTCTGCATGTCCTTTCCACAGTGTGGATGTCAGAAATGGACATGATACTCCATTTGAGGCTGAACCCGTGTTTTATAAAAGTTTAGCAAAACTTATTTTCTTCTGTAATTTACACATCCGTTCACAAATCCTAGGTTCCCATGTGCCCTAACAACTACTTTCCCAAACTGCCTGCTCCTACGCCCATAGAATTATATTCCTTATTTTATATCATTTTTTCTTGTGTCAGTTAACATTTCTCTGCATTAAATTTCATCTGCCATGTGTCTGCCCATTCTACCTGCCTGTGTCCACTTGATATCTACTTTCTCACAGTTCACGATAGTTCAAAATGTTGCATCATCCAAAACTTTTGAAAGAGTGCTCTACATAAGGAGAGGAGACCGCATAATGGTGTTGTCACTGGGTGAGTAATCCAGTGGTAATCCAGACAATGATCTGGGGATCTTGTCAAATCCCAACATAACAGAAGGTGGAAATTGAATTCAATAAATATATAAGGATTAAATGTCAAATGCTAATGTTGAAGCCATTGTCAATTGCCATTAAAAAAATTGGTTTGCTAATGTGCTCAGCAAAGGAAAACTACTATCCTTACCTGGTCTGGCCTACATGTGACTCCAGACCCACAGCAATGTGGTTGCCCTTTGGATAATCAGAGATGAGCAATAAATACTGGCATAGTCAGTGATAACTACAGCCCATAAATGAACAAAAGAAAACATCTAATATTAGTTGATTAATAAATATCTCTTTGACCTCAGTCAGCCAACAGCATATTTTTATTACATGTTACTTTTCCATCGACCTTACCTTTGCTGACAAGCCTGTTAGGTGCAGTGTTATCTAATGCCTTTTGGAACTTCATGTACACCACATCAACTCCATTACTCTCCTTTCCCCTTTCTTTTACTTAATTAAAAGGCTCAATCAAATTAATTAAATGCAAAATGCTTCTATCAAATCTGTGCTAGCTTTCCTGTATTAATTCACATTTATCTGGATGGCAATTAATTTTGTCTCAGATTATTGTTTCTAAAAACTTCCTCTCCGCTAAAGTTAAACTAAATGATCTGTGGTTGCTGGGTTTATCCTTATATCCTTTTTTGATCAAGGGTGCAACATTTGCTTTCTCCAGTCCTCTGGCTTGTATGTAAGCAGGTTTGGAAGATTATACCCAGTCCCACTGCAATTTCTATCCTTAGTTCACCCATTATTCTAGAATGTACATAATCCAGTCCTGATGGCTGATCAACTGTAAATACTTTTCCAATTTCCAGGTATTCCAATACTGCCTGTTTAATCAATTTTTAGCTAATGTAATTCCTTAAACACATTCTCTTTTTTTACAACTTTGGCAGTATCTCCTTCAACAAAGCCAGATGCACTGTGATGATTTAGTGTCTCAGTGATGCCTATCTTCCATATTTGCAAATCCCCTTTTTAGTTTCTAATCAGCATACATGCCTATAGATAATTTGATTCCTTTTTATGGTCATTATCATGCTCTTCCAAAACCTTCCCTTTGCTATTGTTCTGTAATTTTTCTATTTTCCTCTGAATTTTCTGTATTTAGCTTAGCTCTCACTTGTATTATCATTTAATATCTACAATAATCACTTTCTGCCTATGCTTAGTCTCTGCCCCTTTTGACATCCAGGGAACTCTGGTTTTTTTCTCCTACCTTTGCTGGTTGTGGGAATGTAGTCGAATATCTCTCTTTTAAAGACAGCTATTACTCAATTGTTAGGACCTTAAGCCCATAAGATGAAGGAACAAGAGTAGGTCATTTAGCTCATCAACTCTGTTCCACCATTCAATGAGATGCAATGGCTGCAATGATAATCTTCAACTCCACTTCCATGGCTTATCTCTATAACAATTGATTCCCTTCCTGTCTATCTATTGCAACCTTGAAAATACTGAACAATCAAATCTCAGCAGCCCTCTGGGGTTAAGAATTCCAAATATTCACTACCCTCAGGAAAGAAAAACTCCTCAACTCAATTAAATGAGCAACTTTTGACTCTAAGATTATGCCCTGTTGTCCTACACTGTCCTACAAGGGGAAACAACCTCTCCACATTGCTTGCCAATCATTGGTTGCCTGTTTATGGGCCAGCTCCATTGCCACCTCACAGAAGCTGGGCTCGTGTTTCCTCTGGATTACCCGTTGTCCTTTCCTGTAGTGAATGTGAACGTCATGGACTAGATTTCACAGGAGTGGGACACTGGGTAGGGGTGTTGCACATCCCATTCATGCAACACTCAGCTGGCAGCCTACACACCTAAACAAACCCATCCCATAACAATAACCCATTGCTGGCAGCTAAACAGGAGGACAGTGGAACTTCCATCCCTCAATGCATCCCAATCTGATCGGCCATCAGCACCAGCAGTCCCAGAACTGAGTGGTGGACACTGTCAGGAATTAGCGAGTTTTGAGAAGTTTTGAGAACATATAAATAGAAAGCAGGAAATATCAGCGGTGTTTTGTCCGGAGGCTCACTGAAGATGTTACCTCGTATGGTGACAAAACATCTAAAAATTAACCTTCCAGCTCAGCGAGCAAACCTACATCCAGAACTGTTAGGAATGTGAGAAGGACCCAAAGAATCTCAATGGATCCCAAGCATCTGCTTTCCGGACAGACTTGGGCAGCCTAAGGAGGAGTGGATGTAAGAGATTTGTGATTTGTACATTTGGGAGCAGGGATGAAAAAGAGGCATAACATTTTGGAAGGGATGCTGCAAGCAACAGAGGATTTCCTTTGAAAGGCGGTCTGCATTTCCTTCTTGCTTTTTAAACAAGAGGGGGTAAATTTTGCCAGGCCCTAAACATGTTGGCTAAATGGTGAAATTGGGGAGATTGATGTGAGTAATTCCTGGCGCCATGATGACATTCTTGCTTGGCAGTTGTTAAAATTGCTCGTTATCTCCTTCATTAACTGCAAATCACGTCTTATTCATGTGCAGCTTCCTATCTTACTGTGAGGCAATTGGATGCCGTGAATTCCCAAGGCAAAGGTCCGAGGGGTTACCTAGGGGCTCCAGCTCACTGTTTGCTCCTCCAGACTGCCATCTTGGACACCTCCAGCACCAACGTCTTAAGTCATGTTCCCAGGCAGCGATCTATACACCTCACATCCATCCAACACGTGCCAACCTGCCCATGTCATCATGACAGATAGAGCAAAAAGCTGGAAGAACTACGGATGCCAGAAATCAGAAACAAAAATAAAAACCACTGGAAAAACTCAGCTATGTGGTAGCATCTGTAGGGAGAAAGCAGAATTAACGTTTCAAGTCCAGTGACCCTTCTTCAGAATTGAGATGATAAATCCTGATTCAGGTCAATGTGTAGTATCACTGTGACTGAAGTGCCTGGGTGATTGTGGGAGCTGCAGGAGTGGAGAATATGAAATGGGAAGGCTTTGCAGATAGGAAACTCCAAACAGACACCTGACAGTTGCTGCTTTGAGCAGAATATAATTATAATCACCCTTCGACTGTGGAAGGGAAATAGTTTATTTTTTTTCTGTGGGAAAAGATTTCGGAGTGAGTTTGTGCAGCAAAGAAGTGATGCGAGTCAGCATGGTTGCAAGAGAGGTCCCCCAGCAACTACGACAACGTCAAGTGCAGGGAGAGAGAGCCCATTGCAGTAGAGGAGCCAAGCGCAGAGGAGATTAAACTCATGTGGAGATTGCGAGGCCAGCGTGGCTAAGCACTGAAAAAGGATCTGGAGATACTAAATGAATATTTTGCATCAGTATTTACTGTGGATAAAGACTGTAGGGAAATAAATGGTAACATCTTGCAAAATGTCCAGATTACAGAGGAGGATGTCCTGGATGTCTTGAAATGGTTAAAAGTGGATAAATCCCAGGACCTGATCAGGTGTACCCACGAACTCTGTGGGAAGCTAGAGAAGTGATTGCTGGACCTCTTGCTGAGATATTTGTATCATCGATAGTCACAGGTGAGGTGCAGGAAGACTGGAGGTTGGCAAACATGGTGTCACTGTTTAAGAAGGGCAGTAAAGACAAGCTAGGGAACTATAGACCGGTGAGCCTGACCTCGCTGGTGGGCAAGTTGTTGGAGGGAATCCTGAGGGACAGGATGTACATGTATTTGGAAAGACAAGGACTGATTCGGGATAGTCAACATGGCTTTGTGCGTGGGAAATCATGTCTCTCAAACTTGATTGAGTTTTTTGAAGAAGTAACAAGGAAGATTGATGAGGGCAGAGCAGTAGATGTGATCTATATGGACTTCAGTAAGGCATTCGACAAGGTTCCCCATGGGAGACTGATTAGCAAGGTTAGATCTCATGGAATACAGGGAGAACTAGCCATTTGGATACAGAACTGGGTCAAAGGTAGAAGACAGAGGGTGGAGGTGGAGGGCTGTTTTTCAGACTGGAGGCCTGTGATCAGTGGAGTGCCACAAGGATCGGTGCTGGGCCCACTACTTTTTGACATTTACATAAATGATTTGGATGTGAGCATAAGAGGTACAGTTAGTAAGTTTGCAGATGACACCAAAATTAGAGATGTTGTGGACAGCGAAGAGGGTTACCTCAGATTACAACAGGATCTGGACCAGATGGGCCAATGGGCTGAGAAATGGCAGGTGGAGTTTAGTTCACATAAATGCAAGGTGCTGTATTTTGGGAAAACAAATGTTAGCAGAACTTATGCACTTAATGGTAAGTTCCTAGGAAGTGTTGCTGAACAAAGAGACCTTGGAGTGCAGGTTCATAGCTCCTTGAAAGTGGAGTCGCAGGTAGATAGGATAGTGAAGAAGACGTTTAGTATACTTTCCTTTATTGGTCAGAGTATTGAGTAAAGGAGTTGGGAGGTCATGTTGTGGCTGTACAGGACATTGGTTAGGCTACTGTTGGAATATTGCATGCAATTCTGGTCTCCTTCCTATCGGAAAGATGTTGTGAAACTTGAAAGGGTTCAGAAAAGATTTACAAGGATGTTGCCAGGGTTGGAGGATTTGAGCTATAGGGAGAGGCTGAACAGGCTGGGGCTGTTTTCCCTGGAGTGTCGGAGGCTGAGGGGTGACCTTATAGAGGTTTACAAAGTTATGAGGGGCATGGATAGGATGAATAAACAAAGTCTTTTCCCTGGGGTCAGGGAGTCCAGAACTAGGTTTAGGGTGAGAGGGGAAAGATAAAAGAGACCTGAGGGGCAACGTTTTCATGCAAAGGATGGTACGTGTATGGAATGAGCTGCCAGCGGATGTGGTGGAGGTTGGTACAATTGCAACATTTAAGAGGCATTTGGATGGGTATATGAATAGGAAGGGTTTGGAGGGATATGGGCCGGGTGCAGGCAGGTGGGACTAGATTGGGTTGGGATATCTGGTCAGCACGGACGGGTTGGACCGAAGGGTCTGTTTCTGTGCTGTACATCTCTCTGACTCTATGGATATCGGATGGTGTGATCTGAGGGGCAGAGAGCGTGAAATCTACGGAGAGAGAAAGATGAACTTTTGAAGCAGTTTCAGTTTAACTAATATCAATTCAATATTAATTTATTCAGTATTTTACCATTTATAAAATTTGTTCAATAATTTATTTTAATACAAGATGTTGCTAGAATTAGGCAACATTATCCATTTTTCACGGCAACTAAGTACAAGTGACAATATATTTGATATCCTAATAAACAAAACAAATCTCCAATCCACTGCAGTACACTTTTGCACTATAATGCAGCACTTTGGAGTGCACTCGCACCTCTCATTTTAACGCTGCAAGGACATGTTACACACAGAGCAAGGGCACTCAGCTCACAGATTGGACATAAACTGCAGCTCGGGGACACTTGTTTGCTCTCTTAATACTCACTCACTTTGCATTTACCCCAATACTCACAGCAACCCTGCCTTGTCTTGCCATTTTGTACTTTGCCCCCTCAGTTTGAATGCAAAGGCTCATTGTGCTGCCGTGCTGCCTTATTGTTTAGTGGAGAGACGAAGCCATGCAGCTGGCCATGTTTGTCAGCAGTTGGTTATCTAGGCTATGGGCATGTTGCTGCATGTCACCATGCTGCATCCACATTACACCTACACCACGTTCCAACAGCCTGCACAGCAACGACATTGCATGTGCTTCGACCAAACCATGCCTTAAAGTCAGAGAGATCTTGTGCTCAGACACGTCAAGGAAAATGCAGAGGGTGGTGCATGTATGGAATGAGCTGCCAGGGAAGTGGTGGAGACTGGTACAATTACAACATCTGGATGGGCTTATGAATTGGAAGGTTTTAGAGAGATATGCACTAAGTGCTAGAAAATGGAACTAGATTAATTTAGAATATCTGTTTGGCATGGATGAGTCAGATTGTAGGGTCCGTTTCCATACTGTACAACCCTATGACTTGATAGTTAAAGAAGCCTGGCACAGTAAATCAAAGGGAAACTCTGATATTTGATCATGGGCTTAGGCTTGGTTATGTGGTTTCTTGGGTCTGACATAACCAGACCCTCTCCTCACAGGGACAAAGTTATTGAATGCTTTGCATCTGAACACCAATTTTAGCTCTTATTGCCATATGGACCATTCTCTCTTGCAGTGAGAGAATGGGAGCTTAAAGTGGGTGGTATAGCTGTTAGTGGTGGTACAGATGGGAGAAAGATGCTGAAGTGCCTGAGTGAGTCAGTAGGCAACACAGACAGGGTGAGTAGAGTAGTGGTTAGGGTGGGTGAGGGCATGTGAGGGAAGATATATGCAATTGTGACAGTGATAGAGCATGAGCCTTGATGGTAGGTGTGTACAGTATTAGAGTGTGAGGGAATGGGAAGATTATGGCACTTATCCTCTGCTCGTCAAGGTTGTCATTGACTTTCTTCTGCACAGCTCAACATCCCTCCAGACAGTTGAAATTGCATTGAACTGGGTGGCAACCTTAGACTAGGATCTGGTGATGTGGCCTACAATGCCAGTCTTAGAGGTATTGGACATCTCTGCACCATCCCAACTACCAGGACCTCCAGGTCTCTGTCTGCAAACTGGGACATCATATAACCATAACTTGTGATAAGACCTTGGAGTAGGTCATCTGGATAGTGTCAATGGAGGAATGCAGAAGAGCAGATAATAAGTCACGGCAATTCAAATAGAGAGAACAATAAAATAGAAGAAAAAAGATTTATGACTTTCTTATAGAAAATCTTGATTCCACTTTATGGCCTTGCTACAAAGCTGCCAACTTGGCATTTATCCAACAACTTGAAGCTAATTGCAAAAATGGCAATTCAGCTGAGCAATCCCAAAACTGACGGTTCAGATCTAAGCTTTGCAGTCCTGCCACATCCAGTTACGAATGGTAGTTGAAAATTGAAACAACTCAACGGAGGGGGAGACTCCATGAATATCCCCATTCTCAGTGATGGAAGAGCCCAACACATCAGTGCAAAAGATAAGGTGGAAGCATTTTCAGCAATCTTCAACCAGAAATGTCAAGTGATTGATCTATCTTGACCTGCTCCAATGGTCTCCGGCATCACTGATACCAGTCTTCAGCCAATTCGATTCACTTCATGGGATATCAAGAAATGGTTGGAGGCATTGGATAACGCAAAGGCTATGGGTCCTGATAACATCTAGCAATAATACTAAAAGCTCGTGCTCCAGGACTTGCTGCTCCTCTAGCCAAGCTCTTCCAGTACAGTTACAATACTGGCATTTACCTGACAATGTAGAAAATTGGCCAGGTATGCCCTGTACACAAAAAGCAGGCCAAATGCAACCCGGCCAATGACTGCCCTATCAGATTACTCTTGATTCAGTGATAGAAATTGTCATCAATAGTGCTATCAAGCAGCTCCTGCTCAGCTGTAACCTGCTCAGTGACACTCAGTTTGGATCCTTGCAAGGCCACTGAGCTCCTGACCTCAAAGTAGCCTTTGTTCAAACTCTGACACTCAAAGAGCTGAATTCCAGATGTGAGGGGAGAGTGGGACTGCTTGACTTCAAGGCTGCATTCAACCATGTGTGGCATCAAGCAGCCCTCGCAAAACTAGAATCAGTGGGTATCAGGGTGCAAACTCTCTGCTGGTTGGAGTCCTATGGAGACATAGCAAGATGGTTATGGTGGTTGAAGGTCAGTTATCTCAGCTACAAGACATCACTGCAGGAGTACACACTGCAGGGATGGCACAGTGGGTCAGTGGTTAGCACTGCAATCTCACAGCGCCAGGGACCCAGGTTCAATTCAAATGTCGGCGACAGTCTATGAGGAGTTTACACATTCTCCTCCTGTCTATGTGGGTTTCCTCCGGGTGGATACACACACAAATATTTAACTAACTATGGACATGCACCCCTCTCTGGGAAATTCACACATCCTTTCGTTTCATGATAGACTGTCAACAAAAACATTATAAAATTTGAACTTAAACCGGCTTTCTGCTACGTCATGGATAAGAAAGAAAATGAAATTAAATTAGTGTTATTGAATGTGAAATCTGTCCCATCAACCATTCATGATATCGTGATGGTCTCTCAATCAAACACAAAGAGCGTAGCCACAACTTGTGTTTTCTATGGACCTTAACACACTGCCATAATCAGAAATGACTCCAAATGTATAACAACATCACATGTACTTGTCTCTTTCTTTTAAATCAATTCAAATCAGTTCTGCTAACTTTCAACAAACAGGCCATCAGAAAGATCCTGAATTAAAACAACCATAAAAATAAATAGCAATAGCTTGGAAATGTGAGAACGTATCTCCGCTAGAATGTTCAAACTTCAAGTTTACATGAGAACTAATCTTCTGGTAATTTAACTGCAAGAGACCTTGCAGTTTATTGGGAATTCTTTGCATTTCAAGACCTTTGCTCATGCCAAAGTATGAACTCTTTTAAGAAACTACAGGCCTGCTGTCAAGGAGAGATTAGATGATTACACATTATAATTGGACTGTTTTTCTCTCCATCTATATCTAATCCTTGTGTGAATGAAAGGGAATGAAAAATAGTATTTTTAAAATTCCAGAGAATGTGTGGGATTAAAATTCACCAAAACAGCTTGCTGCATAAATTATTTAAATTGGAACAATTATTCAAAGGGTAAAAAAAAGTACCTCATACAATGAAACACTTTGATCACAAATACATGAAAAGAAGACATGCAAATTATGTGATAGTTACTCGACAGTTCAGACAATTACTGAGAACACACTTAAATACCTGAATTAAAGATCAAGTAATTAGATCAAATATACAATACAAAATTCTATCCATGATACGTATGTAGCCCCTGTAATAATGTTCAAAGCAAATTTAGATGAAACTGAAGAGGTTGCACTGTTAGCCCCACTCTCACATGCACGTTCATAAAGTGATATGTTTCAGTGCACATGATCTGCTAAGTGTGCAGACAATAAACTGCTCACTTTGGTCCTCCTGGTGATATAATGTTTATTTGTATCAATGGGCTAAATGTTGGAAATCTGCTATGTATCATTTTCATTGAGTTTCATACAGGGTTTCTCACAGCATTGCCTAGTGAGTTTTCTCACACTGTAATCCCAAACCCACCTAAATAACTAGGTACCTTCCCATCACGGTGTCCCACCCGTTCAATGCCAGCCTGATTCTCTCAGTCTATATAGTCAGGGGTATTTGCTGCTGTTGGAATTTACTGGGAACTCTAGTGCTGGCTCAATATTTGAAAAGCCACTGTACTCCTGGTCAAACTCCAGCAGTCTAGACCTGACCTGAATGGGTAGCTCAACCTGTCTCAGATATAGATGACAAGGGTAATTTGATGCCCTGCTTTGTGGAGAGAGAACTGGTGGATGAGGCGGTAAGGAGAAAGTTCCTCTTTCCTCAGGACTAACAGAGAGAGTCAAGACATCAGACTCAGTTAATCTGGTCCAAAGTTGCCACCCACCTTGATGTGGTCTCAACCATCTAAAAGAACATTCAGCAGTGCTGCATGATCAATGACTTTCTCCTCTTTGCCAGGTTTAAGTGGCACCATCTTCGCTCTGCTACTTCACACTCACTCTATGGCTCATCTCCCACCACGTCTCAATCTCTACTACTCCCAAAATTGCATGCAATGTCTTCCCTCACCCACTCTTGCCTACCACAATACCCTTAGACTACCAACCCTGCATGGTCTCTCTGCTGCCACTCACTGACCTACAAAACCTCACTGCATTTCTCCCACCTGCAACAGCTCTAATACTTTAATCTCACCTAGCCCCTCCCCTTGTAACAATCTAGGGGAAAAAATCCATAATGGGACCAAAGGAGCTAGGACACATGTTGATGTCCTGACCTTCAGCTCCTTATCCCCTATAAAGACTGCAACTGGCAAGGGCTGGGACCAGTCCTGTGGGGGTGCTGCAACCATTTTGTCCCACCAGTCAAGTAAGAAACATTTCTCATTGTTGTGCTACTCTCCCATTGCCCTTCATGTGAATGTATGATTAACGTGTCACAGCTCCTACCCCTTGGTTATGCACATACTCTCTGATATCATGCCAGTATGAGTGGGATATTATGGTCTCCTTGATCAAGAGGCCTTCCCACAAGCCAAGCCCTGCTTTGGCTGTGAGGAAGAGAGCAGAGGAAGCACTGGTGAGGCTGCCTCTGTACCACCCCCCCACCCCAGCTCAGTAAGTACTCTCACTGGACTGGAGTCGGGAGAAGCGACATTGTCCATGTTACCTAAATATCACATGATGCAATTTGACAAAAGGAAGTCCAACAATAAATGTTGCGTGACTGATGGCTCATGTAAATTTCAACCATCTGATAGACAAACAAACCTTATCAGAAAGTTTGTCAATGGAGACAACTGAGTTATCTATAGAGGCCTTATTTATATAGACTTCTCCAGGCTGTGCAAAGAGTTTGTTCCTTCTTGACAGTGCCACCTGTTTTTTGTTAGTTTGTGACAGTTGGGCATGGTTTGATTTCAAAATACCCCGCCCCGCCCACACTCTCATTGTCACTATGATCAACTTCCCAGCTTGAAAATTATATCAAAAATGGAGTCTCTTTCTGAACACATTTTGTCGTCATTGGAAGATCAAAGAATTAATCCCTAGTCTCGGGGAAGTAGCATCTGGTGTTAGATACACCCATCGACTATGAAAATAACAGCCATTTCTGAGATATTTCTGGTTCAACTTTGATTCAGATGTGAAGTTCATGCATCTTGACTGAGATTGTAGGTTCAAATCCACTTGGGTTTCGCTTTGACAACCAATATATTTAATGTCAAGGAAGTGGGGGCGGGGGGGGAGGGGGGGGGCTTGTAAAATAAAGCTAGTCATCTTCACACTGGCATCATGCCAACCCCTGAACTGTCTCCCAAATTGTGGTGGACAGCCTGCCTGCCCACAGGCCTATTAAGGCACATAGGAAGTCATCTAAGAGTCTCATTCCAGCACTGTCACTGTTTTATGCATAGTAGGGAGGGCAGAGGCAGGGTAAGTGGCTGAGGAGCTTTCACTGCATGGGATGCTATCAGGCAGGAAAAGAGGATATCATCTTTGGAACATGGAGGAGCTCTGTTCCCATCAAACACAACCATCCTCCACACTATATTGCCACTCCTTCAACCTTCTTCCCCAATCTGTCAAACATGGCTGTCTTGCCATCCACACCAAGACTCATCCAACATCCCAGGCTGACCTGAAACCCAGGATCCATTGGTTCCTGCTCAGTCAGTGCCAATGGTGCCAGCAGTCACCACTGTCCCATCCTGGTGCTGCTGGGCGAAAGCTGCCAGCTAATCAAACAGTCCCTGAGGAGTGGACATTACACCCTGAAACTTTTAAGGGAGCTGGGTTTTTGGTGGGGGTGCTGACAGCTGACTTTTTGTTGGGAGGGTGGGAAATATGACACTTTGCAATATATAACCCTTGAGTACTAAAAGCTGAGCTAATATGGAGTGTGAACATTACACTGTCAGAGGTGTCATATTTGGATGAGACCAGGATCCTGTCTGCTCTCTGGGGTGAACATAAATATTCCATGGCACTGTTTGAAGAAGAGTAGGGTGGTTTCCGAGATCTCCCAATATATATTCCAACTTATGCTAATGAAACACTGAGGTCAATTTTAATATAACTCTCTTTTGGTGAGTTTTATTGGTGGATAAATGTTGGACAAGACACCAGTAGAACTCCCCTACATTTCATTGACAAATTGCATGAATCTTGAGCATTCTTGAAGAAATGATGGAACCTCAGGTAACAACTTAGTGACCAGATAGCATCTCCAACATTACAGCAGTCCCTTTGCATCAGCCTAGATTATGTTCTCAAATATCTAGTGCGGGAACTGTACTCACAACTGTCTGACTCAGAAGCAAATCTCTATTGTTGTAACAAGACTGCATTTGAACAGAGGACATTACCCTTCATTCAGCTGCCTTGGATCAAACGGATTAGTAATAAGAGTCACAAGTAACAAATTTTGCTGGATCAACAACCTTAGCAAGAAAAACACTCCACAAAACAGAGCTCACAAATTTCCAAAAAAAGCGCATTTTTAACAACTCTTCCTCTCCCCATCCCCTTGAAAATGTCTCGCCCTCAGTGAATCAGTCCCTGCCATTTTTTCTTCTATGTTTCAGTTTCCATGTTTGATCCTCACTAAGTTTCTTCTGTTCTGGTCTTCAGTGAGTGTCTCTGAGGATATTTCTAAAATGGGGTTCACACTCTCAAGGTAAGGAGTTGACTACCTGGAACTGCAATGCAGAGTGATGTCTTCCCTCAGAGGTCCAACTCGTCCATGCTGATCAGATATCCTAAATTAATCTAGTCCCATTTGCCAGCACTAGGCCTATATCCCACTAAACGCTTCCTATTCATATATGCATTCAGATGTCTTTTAAATGCTATAAATGTACCAGACTCCACCACTTCTGGCAGCTCATTCCATACACACACCACCCTTTGTGTGAAAACATTGACCCTTAGGTCCCTTTTATATCTTTCCCCTCGCATCCTAAACATATGGTCTTTAGTTCTGGACTCCCCCATCCCAGGGAAAAGACTTTGTCTAATTATCCTATCCATACCCTTCATGGTTTTATAAACCTCTATAAGGTCACCCCTCAGCCTCCGATGTTCCAGGGAAAATAACCCCAGTCTATTCAGCCTCTTCCTATAGCTCAAACCTTCCAACCCTGGCAACATCCTTGTAAATCTTTTCTGAACCCTTTCAAGTTTCATAACATCCTTCCTAGAGTTGGGAAACCAGAATTTCACACAATATTCCAAAAGTGGCCTAACCAATATCCTGTATAGCTGCAACATGACCTCCCAATTCCTATATTCAATGCTCTGACCAATAAAGGAAATAATGCGAAACACCTTCTTCACTACATTATCTACCTGTTATTCCACTTTCAAGGAACTATGAACCTACACTCCAAGGTCTCTTTCTTGAATGAATCTGTCCGTTACCTTTGATTCTTCCCTATCTCCACTTTTCTCACCCAAATCAGGGTATACTCTGTTCTTCTCTAAACCAGTCCTTAATAGGCTACACGAAGACCGAAACAGTATAACAGCATAATGGGGAAGACTGCAGCTAAACTTAACATCTATAAATGCCACACAAATTTACCAGCTACATTTATAACAACATCACATTGATAACCTTATCACAGAAAAATGTTTTGGAATTTTAATTTTTTAACCTCTGTTGCATGTTCTCAATTTAAGGACAAGTGATAAGAAATTGGCTTATCACACAATGTAAAAGAAATAACATGGTTCTTATCTTATAAACCGTTGAAGAGACGTTTTTAGAATGGTTTCCTGCCTGGTATACATAATAGGCATTATTGCTCCTCTAGGCTTTGAAATAGGTTGGTTGATATTTCTTTTGTGATATTAATGGGCTACCAAAAGTCAGTCTTTACTTCATTGTCTAGTCATGCACTGATAGCAGTTTATTTTCAATATCTGTCGACCATTAGAAAGATGTTAACTGATGATGCAATTAAAGCAGGTTGTATGTGATAAGTGTAACACCAACACAGTTACAAAAAAATTCAGTTCTTTACTAATCCAATTCAATCAGTGTCTTTCCAACATTGCTACGTTCTTATAAAAGATTTTTACTTTTATTGTGAGAAGGGATGGATTGTCTGTCTGGAGTTGTGGGTTTCCAATTCAGATCCAGATATCTAAAATAGATAGTACAATTTTTTAAAAAACAAATCTCATTTTCGACTACTTGAACAAGAATTGAAGGATTCTAACTTTCCCTCAGAGTACTATCCAGCTCGGTTGTGAGGATTACATGGACATCATAAACCATCGATTGCAAGTATCTCAATATTGTCCAAGAGGACTGAGAGGAAGTGTAGGCCAAGATCCTGAACAAGGTAAACTGATAGTATTTTGTTGTTAGCAGTGTTTATTGTATCTGAATAATGTTACATAATAGTTACATTATGTAACTGTGTCAAACTGGCCCTCATCATCCTTTTCAACTTGTCTGTAGCCTTTGACAATGTTAAATGTCTTATTCTATCATCCAGTTGGTTGGGACATTGTTCCATTGTTATGTACCAAATCATAGCCAGTGAGTGATCTGCAAAGGAAATGAAACAATTAAGCAGCATTACTTTTGGTACCCTATCAAAATTCGATCTTTCGATCACTTCTGTTTTGCATGTATATCCTATTCCTTAGCAACACCCTTCAAGAACACAGCATCAGATTTCACATGTGTATTGATGTCACTCAGCTCGACCTCACCTCTTTCTCTATACACTCCTCAGCTGTTGCTAAATTATTGGACTGCTTATCCAACATTCAGTATTGAATGAGCAGAAATTTCATCTAGCTAACTATTGGGAAGGCCATTATTTTCAGATCTTCCATTATAAGCTCTGTCTGTTCCCAACTGACACAAATCCACATCTCTCCTTGATCACTGCCTGAGGCATAACAAGTCTGTCCACAACTTTGATGTCAAAATGACCCAGAGTCAAGCTTCGGACTGCATATCCTTGACAGCATGAACATCATCTACTTCCAGTCCCTTAACAGCAACCAACTATAGCCCTGCCTTAGCTCATCTGCTGCCAAAACTCTTATCTATGCCACAGTTTTACCCTTTGAGAGTACCTTTGAAGGTCTTCCAAACTCGGTCTTTTGTATCCTAACTTAATCCAAGTCTCTTTAAATCACATTTGAACTCTAGGCCATGTTGGTTCATGTTAAAGTAATCCTGTAAGACTGAAAACTCATCTTTGCTTCTAAATCCTTCTATGGCCTTCTCTTCTCTATCATTGTAACCGCCTCCAGCCTACAACCGTTGAGATATCTATACTCATCTACATTTGCCCTCTTGAGCATCTTCAATTGGTGACCATGCTTTAGATTCTAACTGCTAGAATTCTCTCTCTAAACCTTTTCCTCCTTCTACAAATGGTCTCTAAAATTTACATCTTTGACCAAGCTTTGGGGTGACTGCTGTAATGTTGCTCTCTGTGACTCGGTATCAAAGCTTTGCTTTATAATGTTTCTGTAAATTGTTTTGTAATGTTATAGTCCATAAATATGCTATAAAAATGCACGTTGGTGCTGTACCAGTGTCTTTGATATGCATCTTCCTCCTCCCACTCACCCATTGCCACCTTGTCTCTTTACTCTAGAGCCTTGTAGTTTGAGCAGTTACAGGAAGTGAGGCAATGTCACATGACTTTGCTCTCTCTGCCAGCCTTGAAGCTGTTCTATAAAGGTGTTAAATGAAAGTACTGCACATGCTGGAGATCTGAAATTAAAATAAAAGTGTTGGAGAATCTCAGCAAATGTAACATGCATCTGTGGCGAGCTGTGAGAGAAACAAAACGAGTTAATGTAACTTAACCACTGCATCTCGCGAAGACAAGAGCCCTGTCAAGGTTCCTCTAACCTTGTAAACCAAATAGGCCCTTAGCCCCAGTTGAAGAAAGAGGACTGCAGCTCCTTCGGCCCACAAATAATACAAACATCACAGCAAAATGTTCCTTAAATAACATTAATATCTTTCATACATCAGCAGACTCTTGTAACGGTTCTTCTACTAAACACCTTTGTCTTGACCTCTCCCCCACCTTCAAAAGCTTCTTTAAAATCCATCAGCTACAATGAAGTCCCCACCTCCTTGTTGTCATTCTTCTATTGGTGGTACAGTTGTTCGGCATTTTGGTCCGTAATGTTGTAAATCCCTTCCTAAATGGGCTACTAAGGCATAAAAGAAGTTCATTAATAGCTTGAATTACAAGCTCAAAAGTAGGAAAGAATTAGCACTAAGACAATATCGATCAGATCTTCAGCACATTACCACCAATGAATCACAAACACCGCAGCCAAATTCCACAAGCATTCAATGAGATAAATAATCAGTTAATCTGTTTTTTTTTCAGTGAAGCTGTTTGAGTATTGGATGGGATACAAAGAATATTTCAACTCTTCTTTAAATAGAGGCATGGCTTCATTCCCACTTATCTGAAGAAGTTGAGATTGTATTTGAATGCTTCAGTTCTGAGGAAGGGACCCAAAACGTTAATGCTGATTTCTTTTCTCAGATGTTGGCAGACACACTGAGCTTTTCCAGCAAGTTCATTTTTTTGTTTCTGATTCATGCAACATCTGCAATTCTTTTAGTTTTTATTTAAGATGGTATTTGCATGTTTACCCTTCTGACACTGCAATATCCTTCAGATTGTCACTGTCACATTGTCATGTCATTTTAAATTATCTGCTATAACCCTGGAGTAGGATTTCACCCCTCAATATGCTGATTTAGTAATGAAAGAAACAGTTAAACTAATAGCTGAAACATTAGCTATCATGTATTTAATATCTGTCACTTAGTCACTTTACTGAGTCAGAAGGGTGTGGGTGCAATTTCCAAAAATACAAAAGACAAAATTCAGGCCAACACTCCATTTAAGCACTGAGAGAGCACGTCACTGCCAGACATGTCATCTTTTGGACAAGACATTAAGGTGAGGTCTCTTTTGTTCTCTTAGATGGATGTAAGCTATCCTATCGAACTTTTTTCAAAAATTAATGGGGCTCCCTCTAGTCTAGCTTGTATTAGCAGAACCTCTTATTTAGTATTGTTAACAAATATTTATAAACCCTGCTGTGTCGGAGGCTGAAGGGGTGACCTGGATAGCATAAATAGACAAGGTCTTTTCCCTGGATTGGGGAAGTCCAGAACTGGAGGGCATAGGTTTAGGGTGAGAGGAGAAAGATTTAAAAGGGACTTAAGGGGCAACTTTTTCACGCAGTGGGTGGTACGTGTATGGAATGAGGTTCCAGAGGAAATGGTGGAGGCTGGTAGAATAACAATATTTAAAAGGCGTCTGGATGGGTAAATAAATAGGAGGGGTCTAGAGGGATATAGGCCAAGTGCTGACAAGTGGGACAAGATTAATTTAAGATACCTGGTCGGCATGGATCGAGTTGCACCGAAGGATCTGTTTCCGTGCTGTACATCGTTATGACCCCATGACTTTATGTTCACATTAGCAAAGGAAAGCGCTTGTTCCAGCTTTTGGTTGAGATCTCCTGAACTTAAAATCCCAATGAAGGTCATGTGAGACTCAGGAATTAGAATGATAAAAGAGAAAATGCTAAAAATGTGCATGAAACATCTCTAATGCATTAATTAATACATTAATGCATTTCTAATGATATAGCACTTTATTATGCATGGATCTATTAATTCACACAATCCTTTCATTCTTATCCAAACAGAGTAAAGATGGGGTTAATGCTAACAGTTCTGGCAGAGAGTGTGTAGCAAACAATTAATCTACCTTTTCAATTCACATCACAACTTCTGATTTTCCCTGCAGTGCATTCTCCCTATTTTCATTTTCATTCAGGTGGAAGGTGGTAACACAACTCTTTCTTTCTCCTAAAGCAGACACTTTGGAATCTGGGTTTTACAACACTCATGCATAAATGATTATTATTTGTGTCTATAATTACTTTTCACAATTAGCATAATATCATGCAGTCAGTAAGTCCAGTCCTATACATATCAGCGAACATTGTGATCAAAATAAAATTCACCCTTTTAGGTCATTACATTAGCTTGACACAATTGCATTGATTTTTTTGTGGATTTTGTTCTGTTGTTTAAGTGGTGAATCATTTTTAGAGTGAGTGAAGCGTTATGCTATTAAATAATGGAGTTGTTTTACATCAAGGTCACTCACTGCAGCAATGTTTCCCTCGAGAACATACATCAGTGGTAGTCCAGGAGGTAGACTTCAATTACATTTGAGCCAGAGCCAGACTGGCAGTACTGATGAGAACTAGACATGGACTCTTTGGCATCATTTGTTAATGCCCTATTTACAAGATGTTGATTCTTGACTGAGTTCAAGGCGGGATTTTTAAAAGTTAACTCATGTAGTTAAAGGTAAGCTTATTGGATTTTTTTTGAACTAGGCTTTTCTTTGAAAAGAATTTGTTCACAGGTTGATTTTGGATTGGAAAATCCAATAATCATGGAGGAGGAATGCGGCCACTGCCCCAGCACTTTCATCTCTGGTTTAGTGATAACCACATGGACTAGAAGGCAAGCAACATATGCATTACAAAAGTGGCAGGTAATGACCGTCTCCAGCAAGAGATAATCTAACCATCAACATTTGAAATTCAATGGCACTACTATCTCTGAATTCCTCACTATCACCATCTTGGGGGTTACCATTGACCCAAAAACTGAACTCAACCAATCATTTAACACCGTGGGTACAAGAGCAGGTTTAAGGCTAGGACTTCCATTGTGGGGTTATTCACTTCTCTATCTTCAAGGCGCAATAACAAATGTGATGGAATACATTGGTTAGATGAGGGCTGGTCTTGGAATCAGCTTCTATGATAGGAAAGCAAGGAATTGAGCATAACACGTTTCTGAAAAATGTGTTTTTGGATGTCAAGTAAGATTTTAATGAGCTTTTGTGTCGCTTCCTCCGCATTTCATTTCTCGGCAGCAGTTGGAGTGGGAGGAGTGACAGCAAAGACCAGAGGTCCGACGGGAAGGTAAATTTTAAAAGGTATAAAAGTTTACCTCAGGTACAGGGAGAGCACACATTGAGCAGGAGCAGACATGGGATTGCTGGCTGAGTGAGGCTTTATAATTGGGTGGTTGCTTTACCCGAAACACGACTCGGGTAGTATCTCCCATCCTCCTTCTCCTCCTCCTCTAACCACAAAAAAGGCTCTGTGTACCGGATTGGTTAGGTGACTAGTTTCTTTTTTTTTAAGTTTTTCAGTAGTCTCATTGGGAATTCAGAATAGTGGGCATTTGAATGTTCCTCCTACAGAATGTGGGAGGTAAGGGTCACCAGTAGTGTCCCTGCTGACTGCATCTATGGGAAGTGCTCCCAACTCCAGCTCCTCAAAAACCACATTAGGGAACTGGAGCTGGAGCTGGATGAACTTTGGATCATTCGGGAGGTGGAGGGGGTTATTGAGAGGAGTTACTGAGAGGTAGTCACATCTCAAGTACAAGAAGAAGGCAGATGGGTGACTGTAAGGGGACAGAAAGGGAACATTATTTATTTATATATTCCACAAATGTCAAGGGTCCCTAAACTGGTCCCTGCGGAACCCCATTAGATAGACTTCCAGTCACAAAAACACCCCTCAAACATTACCGTTTGCTTTCTTCTTTAGTCAAACTGTCACCTTTTCTTGGATCCTATAGGCTTTTAGCTTCACCATCAGTCTCCCATGCAGAACGTCATCAAAATTTGTGGATACTTATCAAAATTTGTGTCCTCCTTTCTTTAGTTACTAAAAACACATGAAATTTGAAACTCATTTGCTTATGCCCATTCTACAAGTTTGTTAACATCCTGTAAATTGTTGCAGCTCTTTTCAGTATTCACTATCGTCACATCACCCTAATGCCTCTAAATTCAACATTTGGTGTCATCCACAAATTTACATTTTGTATTTTGGATTTCAGAATTCAAAATCAATGGAGATACAAAGCAGATTCTTATGGGATCCTGCTTTTCCCCTTTGGTCATTCTGAATTACTGCTCTTTATCCCTAAACACTGCTTTCTGTCTTGTGACCAAATAATTATTGATTTTGAAACTTCTTCCCTCATTACATAATTACATTACTACTACCATTACAGCAAAAGTAGAATTCATATTCAGAATTCCAAAGTGTTAACAGAGGAAAGCAACAACTCAAAACATAGTTAAAAATCAAACTTACTATATCATGTGAAGATTCTCACCAGAATATTACTAAAAGATCGAATGTTGGTTTCTGTGGTTCTGCTTGTGTGATTTAATTCATTTAAAAGAAAAACAAAACTTCTGCTGTATCTTTGTGCTGCTGAAAAGCTCGTTTAAAAGAAAACATCTTTTGTGTGAGGATTGGAAGTTCTCCTCTGTGTTACTGCCATGTTATTCTGAAAGGACAAAGCTTTGCGTTTATAAAAATCCTAGGTCTGGCAAGATGAAAGATTTAGTCTTTACAAATCAGCTCAAAGGAGAAATGATAGCATTTGAGTTGTATCAGAATTGAACAGTAAGAAACGCTGAAGGATGATATCAGGGACACTGAAAACCAGAACTACAGGCGAAAACACACACAAAAATGAGACTGCAACTAAAGGGAATAGCAGGCATAGAATTGTCTTTTATACATCCCTTAAATCTGACCACAAAAACTATCAGACTGACAATAATTTTAGTTTGCAAGTTTAGAGTTGTCTGCCAGAACACAGTTTCTTCCTCATCAGCCATGAGTTATGAAACTTAATAGAGTTCAATCATCTAATGGGAATGGTTGTTTTTCAGTAGTCATTCTATGACAATATTATAACAAATTTTAAATGACTTTTCAGAAGCCAGATTCACAGCATCTGATAACACAGATGTTATCTGACTTGGTGAATAGTTCTCACCTATGTTTCTCTGAAAATGTTCCCTACTTCATCCCATTCCCTGCCCTCTCCCCGCTTTCAAATATTTATTCAGTTCCATTTTAAAAGAGATTCTAAATTCTGCATTCAACAATATTTCTGGCTGAGTATTTCAACTTCCACCAACAAAGTACATAAAAGTATTTTCCTAATCCTTTAGTGATTAGTTTAAATTGATATCCTGCACTGACTCACTGGTCAATGGGAATAAATTTATCCTGATTTTATTTAACAAATCCTTTCAGAACTTTGAACACCTCAATTAAATCTTTACCAATCTTTATTCTACTTAAAATCACCTCAATTTCAAAGAATACCATTATAGAGGGTACAACATACCAAGGCATTAATTGGTCACTCAGTATAGCTTTGATATGAGCAATCTAAATAGCTTCATTCACCTAATCTTCCTCCATTGACAAACGTCTTTTCCCCTTCAAGTATTTATGCAACTTCCTTTTAAAATGACTACTTTATTCAATCTGCATGTACCCCCTTTGTAAGCATTCCAGATCACAGCAAGATACTGTGCAAATATTTCTCCTCATCTTGTCTCTGGTTTGATTGCCATTACATTAATCTGTCTCATCTGTCTCCAGCCACTTCTGCTTCTAGAAAAAATGGTTTTCCATATTTACTGTATGAAAGCAATCCACAATTTTTCATTTTTCTGGTAAATTTGGGCTTAACCTTTTAAGGAAAATAACCCTAGCTTCACTAGGGTTTCCATGTAAGGTCTATCATCAGTCATAACATATGGGATTGATATTCTTTTCAAAGTAAGGTACCCTAACACAAAGAAAATATTGTACTAGCTCTGTAATTTTTTTAACAGCTTAATTAATTGATTCATAGAATCCCTACAGTATGGAAACAGACTATTGAGCCCATTAGGGTCCACAATGTCTCACCAAAGAGAAAATCACACAACACCAGGTTATAGTCTAACTGGTTTATTTGAAAGCATTAGGTTTCAGAGCACTGCTCCTTCATCAGGTAGCTAGTCAGGCTGGATCATAAGATACAGAATATACTGTAAAAGTCACAGTGTCATGCAATTAAAATGATATATTGATTGCTGTTAAGCCTTTCATCTTTCAAAATAGGTTACAGGTTTTGATTCATTAATTTAGAAATCCTAGAACTTCTTTTAAGTCACATTCTCCAGATAACTTAAGGTGACAACTCAGTTCAGACGAAGTATTAAAGGTGTGAGGTTAGAGTCTGTCTGTATCCCAAGCTTGAGTCAGACTGGTTCTATTTTCAAAGTAGGCATTTATAAAACGTTATATGGTTTTTAACTTTGTCCACCCAGAACAACACTAGCACCGCCACATCATGGTCTCCAAGGAGAAGTATTTTACTTTAACAACAGTCCTCAGGATGTGCCTAAGCTGTTAAGGAGAACTAAATATTCATAACTTGTTTAATGCATTGGATTAAAAACATAAATTGTCTTGAGGAGAGAGTTGTCAAAGGTGCTGTCTCTTGGTTAAACCATTAAAATGAAGTTCCATCTGCCCATTCAGGTGAACATAGAACATAGAACATAGAAAAATACAGCGCAGTACAGGCCCTTCGGCCCTCGATGTTGCGCCGACCGAAGCCTACCTAACCTACACTAGCCCAATAACCTCCATATGCTTGTCCAATGCCTGCATAAATGACCATAAAGAGGGAGAGTCCACCACTGCTACTGGCAGGGCATTCCATGAACTCACAACCCGCTGAGTAAAAAATCTACCCCTAACATCTGTCCTATACCTACCACCCCTTAATTTAAAGCTGTGTCCCCTAGTAACAGCTGACTTCATTAGCGGAAAAAGGTTCTCACTGTCAACCCTATCTAAACCCCTAATCATCTTGTATTCCTCTATCAAATCTCCCCAAACCTTCTTTTCTCCGTTGAGAAAAGCCCCAAGTGCCTCAGCCTTTCCTCATACGATCTTCCTACCATGCCAGGCAACACCCTGGTAAACCTCCTCTGCACTCGTTCCAATGCCTCCACATCCTTCCTATAGTATGGTGACCAAAACTGCACACAATACTCCAGATGAGGCCGCACCAGAGTCTTATACAACTGCAACATGACCTCAGGACTCCGGAACTCAACTCCTCTACCAATAAAGCCCAGTACACCATATGCCTTCTTCACAGCACTATTTACCTGGGTGGCAACTTTCAAAGATCTGTGTACATGGACACCAAGATCCCTCTGCTCATCCACACTACCAAGTAGTCTACCATTAGCCCAGTAATCCATCTTCTTGTTACTCCTACCAAAGTGAATGACTTCACACTTAGCTACATTGAATTCCATTTGCCACCTTTCTGCCCAGCTCTGCAACTTATCTATATCCCGCTGTAACCTGCCACATCCTTCTTTGCTGTCCATAACTCCATCGACTTTCATGTCATCCGCAAACTTGCTCACCCAGCCTTCAAGCCCCTCCTCCAGGTCATTTATAAAAATGACAAACAGCAATGGTCCCAAAACAGATCCTTGTGGAACACCGCTAGTAACGGCACTCCAAGATGAACCTATACCATCAACTACTACCCTCTGTCTCCTTCCAGCCAGCCAATTCCTAATCCAAACCTCTAATGCACCCTCAATGCCATACCTCTGCAGTTTTTGCATTAGCCTGCCATGGGGTACCTTACCGAACGCCTTGCTAAAATCCATATACACCACATCTACTGCTTTACCCTCGTCCACTTCCTTGGTCACCTTCTCAAAGAACTCAATAAGGTTTGTGAGGCACGACCTGCCCTTCACAAAACCATGCTGACTATCCTTGATCACATTATTCCTATCCAGATGTTCATAAATCCTATCCCTTACAATTCTCTCTAAGACTTTGCCTACAACAGAAGTGAGACTCACTGGCCTATAGTTACTCGGGCTATCCCTGCTCCCCTTCTTGAACAAGGGGACCACATTCGCTATCCTCCAGTCTATACTAGAACATTGTATAATTTTCAAGCAGAGCACGGGATTGCATTCTGGTGTCTTGGCCTATAATTGCATCTCAGTCAAACCCTAAAGTAAACAATGTGGTCAATATTATATCTCAGTTTATGAAATCTTGCCATATACAAATTATCAACCGTGTTTCTTGCCTTAATGGCTACACTTTAAAAGTCCTTCATTCGTTGGAGAGTGCTTGGAGGCATCCTTGTGAAAGATGCTAAATTTGAGACTTCTCTGTTTCCTTGAGAATTTTCACTACTCACAATGCCAACTGGATATATGTTTCACTGACAACAGAGCAATTTATCCTGATGCAAACTCAAAGCTATGGTGCATTTACACAACAATCGCAGCACCGATGGACTGCAAAAGAAACTATTCTGCAAGTAAAATTATGGTGGAATTACTAGACAGTTACACAGAAGAAAGTGCTTCACAGGCAAGAGCTGGAGCTCATAAATGCATTATAAGAGCATAGAAGGATCAAGGCACTTTTTAAAAGACTACCTGCTTACTTTGAAGTCATTCGATCTTTCTGGAAGGGGAGTTTATTCATGACCCTTTGACAACTTTTGTTCATGACAAATTGACATCCAATGTTAAATTCACCAGAATAACGAAGATTTCATTTTTTGAAGTGTACAAAGTTAAAAATCACACAACACCAGGTTATAGTCCAATAGGTTTAATTGGAAGCACACTAGCTTTCGGAGCGATATTCCTTCATCAGGAAAGATTTCATTCATTCACTAAGACTTTCTCTGGAACAGCACACAGCGAGTTTTAGAGTCTTAAGTTAGATGGGAATGATATGGACAACAAGAAGATTTCCTTTGACACTCGTCAATGAGATAGTCATAAAGCAGTCGTATTTTACGGTGATTTAGCAGGTAGAATATGAATGCTATCTCAAAGCACGGGCAACGTTTGCCACAAATCAGACTGAGATGCAGAAGGAGTTTCATTTCAAAATCAGTTTGGGCCTTCAAACTCAATTAGTGCAAGGCTGATGCATTCCTGCACAGTTTGATGTATAACTGGACCCCTTAGAGTAACCATGCCTTTAGTGAGTTAATGGATTTATTGCTCATTGATGGATTGTGCATTGTACAGTATTTTTATGTAATACAATGTTGTTGGCATTGTTACTCAAACTGCTTTTTCCCACAAACACTTCATCCTTATATTACTATAAAAACAAGGACAAGAGTTGCAGTGAGTAGCAACATCAGAATCATTCTGGAGAAATCACTCACCCTCTGTGACTTAAGTGTCAACACAACTTTTGCCTTTTAATTTAGAAAAGAAAGCTAATTTAAACAAACATAAAATCCCCCACTCCATATTTGAACAGAACTTGATGCTGGACACACTCAACAAGTCAGATGACATCTTTGGAGAGAAACAGAGGGCTGAATTTTACAAAGGTAATTGGTACTTAATAGATTAGCATCATAGAATCCCAACAGTGTGGAAGCTGGCCATTCAGCCCATCAAGTCCACTTTCTTGCCACTAGCACATATCAGGAATTTTGGCAAGAAACAAGCTGTGCACATCTGTTTGAGCAAATGAATTGACAATTTTGCAGGCATTGCCAATGTCATGCCGAATTATCTAATATCCATTTCCAGGAGCCAAGCTTTTGCCCCTCAGGAATCTAGTATCAAACAGATTTTAGGATAGTTTCAACTTACTATCAAGATATAGTCAATGTACAACATATTATAGACAACTGCTTACCGATATGTTCTAATTTAGTATCAATTAGCAGTTTCATTCATTGTGTTTGCTGACTAGATTATTTGACAAATCAACTAAAAGAATCTATTTAAGATTACATGAGATTGTGATTTTCACTTGAAATTCATCACAATTTAATTGTAGTAAGGAGGACAATCCAAATGAAACAAACATAAATGTGAATCCAGGTTTTGGAAAATGTAAGCAGGGAAGGAAAAGGCCGTTCAAAATAAGTTGAGTCCTGAGTTTTAAACTTATTTTCTGTCTGGACAATCTCAGAATTGTAACACATTTCTCATGTCAGTGTCCAAACCTTTATTGATTTTCACTTTCAAATATTGTACATCTAATCGTCATTTAATATTTATTTGAGAACAACATTTAATGATACTTTCCAAAAAAGCTAACTCTTTTTCCTTAGATTTTAACTGTGAATGACTTACTGTCAGCTTGGTTGTAAACCAACAAAGTGTTTTGAGTTTGAACTCTACATCAAGTCTCCTGAACACAACTTGAAATGATTCTCCAGTGTGCTGATCAATAGGCAATCGACAATAGACAATAGGTGCAGGAGTAGGCCATTTGGCCCTTTGAGCCAGCACCACCATTCATTATGATCATGGCTGATCATCCACAATCAATATCCTGTTCCTGCCTTATCCCGATAACCTTTGATTCCACTATCATTAAGAGCTCTATCCATCTCTTTCTTGAAAATGCCACTTTGATTCAGGAATTAATCTTCAGTTGGTATTCTAAATCCAAATGATATTTGTTTACTCGGGGCTTGGCATTAAGGTCCCTGGGACTATTTAAAGCAGATCCAGGGGCAGTATTGATGCCCTGTGCAACTCCATCGTACCAGTAGGCTATCAGTTCAAGTGGGATGTACTGACCCGGATTTTTAGCAGCAATTACACGCAGATTTCAGGTCCCAGTGATGTGTGGTGTGGTGTTGGCTCCCATAGGGGATGAGGGTTGAATGGGAATGTTACATCCCAGTTGTAGAGGCAGGTTATCAGGACAGGGTTTGAAGGATCCAAGTGATCTGGGTAAGATGTGTTGTTGAGGGTGTTGTGTAACATAAGCTGGCGGTTCAGTTTAATAGTTACTCAGGAGTTAAATTAGTTATTTTTAATGATGTAACTTTTCATGAACATCTATTTATTTAGCTAGAACTAAACCCCCATAAACTCCCATTTAAATGGATACTTTTGGAGTGTTCAGGCATGGTAGAATTGTACACTGGAATCTTCCATTTCTCAGGCAGCTCGCTTGGAGTCTGCTAGGATGGGGATTCCACAGGGTCCCAATGGAAAATTTCCATCCATATTTCAGAAACAATTGTCTGGCATTTTTGAAATCCAGCCCAAACACTCAAATGAAACGTTAAACCTATTAACTCACTAAAGTGGATGTAAAAGATTCCATGACATGAGCAACCAGGTGGTCCTCCACTGTCTTCTGGAAAATATTTATCCCTCAGCCAACATCATAAAATAAGATGATCTGTTCATTATCGCGTTGCTGTTGTTGGGATCTTGCTGTTCACTAATTGGCTTCTGCATCTCCCATATTAAGAAAATAACCATTTTCTGAGGTACTCAGTTTGGTTGTAAAGCAACCTGAGAAGTTATGATGAGAAAAGGCAATGTATAAAAAAGTCTGAAGAAGGGTCATATTGGATTTGAAATGTTAACGCTGTTTTTCTCTCCACAGATGTTGCTAGACTAGTTGGGTTTCTCCAGCACCCTCTATTTTCATATTAAATAGAGTATAAATATATTTATATTTCTTAATTCTTTCCTTACTGTTCCAAAGCCAGCAAAACCAGATGAGCTGACTAGCTCACCTATTACTTTATACAGGATTTTGCAGCGTGCTGTTCTTGCTCAGCAGTTGCTGTAAATCAGTATGTGAACTATATCAAGAGATATTTGAAGCTCACTGTTACCTAACCTCTTGTTCTGTTGGACATGCTCTGACTTGTCCTTATCAATCACTTGAAAGGGAGCTCTCCAGCCTGACTGAGGCAACTCTGATGAATGGTGACATCTGCAGTGTTGCTCATGCTCTGAGAAAACCCATATTCGGCATCAGAAAATGACAGAAGAGAAAGTGTGGGAAGAGCCTGGAACAAAAGAGTCAAAATTCCATTGTTCTAAGACCTTCATGTTGACAAAAAATGTATTTATCGTTCTTTAAAATTTATAACACATTCTGCTTTCATTATGACTCAGCCAAATATTCAACGTTGAAGAAATTGAAGCTGTTAATTCTGTGTCTCTAACATTGGAAGCAGAGAGGAATCTGAATAGACAGGACTGGAGTTCTGTGTGGGATCAACTTACACCAGGATCACTGCTGTTTTCTCAAGTCATCAAATTTTCAATTCATATGAACACAGCCAAATACTCCACTGATAAGATTTTGCTCAATTCTCCAATTACCTCCTTATGTGATTTGATATCATATTTTGGTCTGATTTACCTGAGAAGCACCTTGGGATGCTTTTATTGTACTGGAGGTGCTTTATAAATGCAAATTGCTACACACTGAGTATGGTAGAGAAATCAGCATATCTAGAGACAGACTTATTTTTCAAAGTTTTGTGGCCCTTTTGTTAACAAATCTACTTTGTAACCATGGAGCATCTGTAACTAGTCTCTATCCTCCTTGCGAGAAGTCAATTCCTCCTCTTCTAGCATTCACTTCTAAACGCACCCCAAATGATGGGATCTCCAACACACACAAAAATATCCATGATCCTGGAAAGTGAAATCGGAATTTGAGTGCTTTTTTCAGGTGGATTGGGATCACTTGCCATTGTGTCAACAAATTTTGAGAAGGTCTAGAAGAAGCCGGGGATTTTAAAATCTTAACTCGCTCCCATGAGGAGGTTGAACAGTTCATCCACTTTACTAACACCTTCAGCCCGACCTCAAATTTAACTGGACCATCTCAGACTCCTCCCTCCCCTTCCTAGACCTCTCCATTTCCATCTCGGGCGACCGACTTAACGCAGACATTTACTACAAACTGACCGACTCCCACAGCTACCTAGATTACACCTTCTCCCACCCTGCCCCCAGTAAAAACGCCATCCATTATTCCCAATTCCTTCACCTCCACCGCATCTGCTCCCAGGAGGACCAATTCCACTACCGAACAACCCAAATGGCCTCCTTCTTTAAAGACCGCAATTTCTCCTCTGATGTGGTCGATGATGCTCTCCACCGCATCTCCTCCACTTCCCGCATCTCCGCCCTTGAACCCCACCCCTCCAATCATCCACCCCCTCTCCGGCCTATCACCCTCACCCTCACCTCCTTCCACCTATCGTATTCCCAGAGCCCCTACCCCAAACCTTTTATCTCAGCCCGCTTGGTACACCAGACTCATTCCTGAAGAAGAGCTTATGCCCGGAATGTCTCCTGCTCCTCGGATGTTGCCTGGCCTGCTGCGCTTTTCCAGCACCACACTTTTCAACTACAGTCAACGTGCTCCAATTCTGATCAATTCAGTCAACATATTTAGCATGCTTTGCATGTCAATGATAGGCTTTCCTAGTTCACTGCTCAAACAAAGTGTCCATGTCGAGTCAGTTCAGTAATTTTCAATTACTAATCCTCTTTTTGTAGGAATATTCCAGCAAACAAACACTAATCATAAAAGTGGTCTGATTTTAGGGCATTATTCAAATTGCCACATTTGTGCTCAGGATTTGGAAACCCCTGTGGCTAATCCATAGACATCTTGAACAGACTTCAGACACAAGAATTCACACAATAATTCTTATTCTGCTCGTGTAGAGCCTTTGACATGAACTTTTTGAAGGTATTGGTTTTGCCTAGTTCAAAACTTTTCAACTTTAAGAAGGCCTTTAAGAAGTATTCAAAAGTGAATTGAATGCCAAAGAAGGCATATTTTACCATTTCCTCAGATCCCAGCAGCTAAATTCTTAGGATGCAAATGTTTCACATTCAGTTCCCAGTCTGTGTTGCGTTTAGGTGTCTGAGAAATATAACTTCAGTAGTCCTTGGGTAGGTAGATAGCAAATTAAACTAAAGTTTCTCCTCCTTGTTACTATCTAATGATTCATGCTAGAAAACATATTAATGCATATGTTGATGTTGGATAAGATAGAGTAGGCCTTAATTGTGGTCGCCTCCGTCTTTGACTGGCCAACTGTTGCTCACAGCCTAGGCTTGGAGTTGAGGGACAGGCATCTGCAACAAAATATTGAGGATTTCTGTTTCCAGAAATAAGTTTCACGTATTAGCTTTAACACCAATTGTAAAACTCTTTTCTCAACAGATTGTGGTTCAGATCCTACTCTGGAAATTTGAATACAAAATCTGGGCTAACTCTTACTGTACTTAGGTATGTCGTGCAGTCAGTGAGCCCTTTTTGAATGGAACATTTACTGAGGTCTTTCCTGCTCTCTCAGATGGGCTCAGTACGATTCATTTGAGAGAAGTCTGAATTATCCCTGGGGTCCTAGCCAATTGTTAACCCTCATCCAACATCATTAACTTGAAACAATCGTATTGCTGTACATGGAACATTGCAGAATGCAAATAGGCTTTTCCAGTGACTACAATTCTGAAGTCATTTCATTGACTGCAAAGCTTTTGGGATGTTCTGAAGTTGTGAAAAACAGTGTATCAAAGTGCTTTCTTTCCTCCCTTACTCAACATCAGCAAAAACAGAATTAATCGTCAGGTCTCCACCTATTTTTGTCAGTGTCTTGCTGATCGACTAATTAAGGTACTAAAATGTTAACGGCCAAGGAAGTTGTCAGGTAGGATCCCGGAGAGGTTAAAATCGAGATCACATGAAATATGCATGTAAATTCTGCACTGCTTGGTCGTGCAGGTTGGAGATCAAGCAATGAGTCATATTTCCCCAAATGCAGTGTGTTTCAAAGCTGGGGAACATAAGAGCATTAAATTCTCTGTCAAAGGTTTATTTTAACTATTAAAGCTCAGGTTGATTGAATGACTTAATTAAAATTGACCTTCAAAGCTGAAAATCATTGTTCCCTTATTTGAATGTACATCATGCTGTCTATTTAATTGTACTGATGGCAATGAAAATTGTAGAGACGTTTTATTCATATGTTCTTGGAATGTCCTATTATTCATGAGATGCGATGTGAGAGTCATGCAAATATTGCAGAATTGAAACCTTCTAAATTCTCAGTTTATTAACATTTATTCTTATTCAGTTCCTTGTTCGTATTCAATATTCAATCAACATCAGGATCATGGAAACCAGGAGAATTAAAAATGCAAATTATGTGTTCTTTGACGAGTTGAAATATTTGGAATCAAGGTACTTGCAAGCAATATCAGCATGCAGTGTTACCAAGGGATTTTTCAGCAATAACACTTTACTGTTAAGAATTCTCTACATAGTAGTTCTTTGATATCTGTTGTGGCTTCTGAAGTAGGTGCTTTATCGAGGTTATGCTGCTTGTATCACTCTGTCAGCGCACAACTCTGTATCACACTGAAGCTCAGTCCTGATTTGTTTGCTCAAGTCCTGAAATGTACTTTCAGTTTTATTTCTTTATTTCCTATTTAAACTACAAAGGTCTGCAATGTGTAATTTCTAACCTTATTTTGTATGTTTCATGCTATACAATAATTACTGCAATGCTTAACTTTTAACTTTGTTCTTACTTTCTACCTTGTTCTTAAGATTCTGTACCCAGTTACTTTGTACCACAATGGTGCCTTGTGTGGCAACATTATGTACCTTCCACTGTACTCCTGCACATTTTTGGTTAAATATACGTGATATAAAATCAAAATCATTCAAATTTCCTTCCTAAAGCAGGAGGACTGCAACTCACCACCACCTTCCAAAGGACAACTAAGGATGGACAATAAGTGCTGGCCGGCCAGTAAAGCCTATGTTCCACAAATGAATACATTTAAAAAAAAAATCAAAACCATGTGACTGAAGCGAAACTGTGATGACACTGCAAAGCTACTATGTTGGATGTAAAATGCTTTAAGAAATCTGGAATCATAAAGATGCTTTGTCAATACAAACTTGAGTCAGCTATTCTCAGCAGGTAGGATTATTTGACGATTACAGGTTTAAGCCCCTCTCCAGGGGATGAAGGTTTAGGATCCTTTATGATAAGGATGAAGACAGGTAGGCATGGAATGGGCTCCACCCCAGCCCCAGGCCATTTTCACACCCCCATTGAGTGGCTGGGGAGGTGTTGGTTGGTGAGCAACAGGATTAACCACCTGTAAACCGTGGCTTTGTTAAAGGCCTATTGTCAGAAGCCAAATGAAATCTTCAAGTTAATCTCAGACCTGGGTGGGTGGGATAGAGAAATATGTCAGAAACGCAGCTGCAGGTTTGCCCTCTGAGGGACTGCCTCTCCAAATTGTGAATCAGCTACTTAACCTGATTTTTAACTTAAATTTTTAAAAGGTGGAGAATGGGCAACTCCGTCTGTCGAAATAAATTGCTGCTCATTCTGAGTTGGAGATGTCACAGATCTGCACAGATCCCATACATTTGAGTCTGATAACAGGGTTCCGAAGCCTACGATGAAAATCCTGCCCCTGGTTTTCAATACATTACCCAAGCTACTCAGTGGAGCACTGAACGAGTGCTGCAATGTTGGATGTGCATTTTCTGGAATAACAAGGGAAAAGGCTTGCATGTAAACTGCATCTTTTATGAGTCCAGTGAAAGTCTGTTTGAGCCAGTACTGTAATGTAGAAAAGTGGAAGCCCTGTCTGTCTGCTCAGCTGGACGGGAAAGATATGCCACAATTTGAAAAACAGCAAGTTCTTGTGGCATCCTGGCTGACATTTTATCCTCAAACAACACAGGCAAAAGCAGATTATCAGTTCATTCATCTGATGTATGAAAATTGGTTGCCTGCACCTCAATGCTAAAAATATACTAGAATATCCTGAGGACATGGAAGACATGATATAAATGCAATTTCCCTTCCAAATGCAATTTTATCGAAAATTCTTCAAATTGTGCCTTCTCCTGGCAGCTTTAACATTTTATTGTTGAAGACAGATTTATAAAGGAATTGGAAGCTGTTCAGTGGATAAGACACACTTCTTAATTCCTGAATTCTCCATTTCGAAACCCTTCTGTCTCATATGGTGAATTATTATCGCCTGGGCTATAATTTGGTTAATTTATGCAGGTGAGAAGCAAATTCTTGGCATCTATTATATCATAAAAATGAAATGTTACCCAGTGTGAAAAGTCTAATTATGATAATACGGGCTACTTTTAAACAAGTGAATTGTCTAATGCAATCAAAACAGTTATTTTCAAAAATAAAATATCTCTTCAAAATGTTGGAATGCATCTATTCATTGCATAATTTAAAATTGTAATGAAGCTCTATAATGATAGGACTAATAGCAAGTTAATATTCATGCGAAAATAATCTAAGCATTTCCACAGCTGAATCTATGATAAGTTCAGAACTCTCGCCTGAAATAACTCAGGAAGTCAGACTGGATAGGGACATAATTTGTTGTTGAACATCAAAATAGAGCTAGCACTCGTGACTTACATTGGCTGGTCACAGCCTAGGATAAACAGTTCTCTGTTTTTAATTTCATTTAATCTAATTTTCTAATTAATCTGTTCAGGGATGTTATTACACACCTCTGGAACAGGTGGGACTCGAACCTAGCATCCTACTCGAGAGGTAGGGATGCTACCACTGCACCAAAAGACCCTACATAAAGCCAGTATGTTGCTATTCAGATGTTGCAGCTCAGCATGTTATCCACTGTTTGCTTTTTGTGATGAGGAAAATAAAAGACTTGGATTAAAACAGCTCCTTTTTCAATCACAAGACACCTCAAAGCGCTTTGAATTCAATGAAGAGCTTTTTGAATCTATGAAATATGGCAGTACATTTGCAAACAGCAAGTCTTCACAAATTGAAATATGATAATGACTGAATAATCTGCTGACAGATCTTGTTTGAGAGCTGAATATTAAAGGGATAAAAGCAACATTTATTTTGCCCTGTATCATAATTGTGGTCTAGAACTTCCAAAAAAAATTAGTCGATAAAACAGCATAAACAGGAACCGTACATCAATGCCATGAGGAAGTCCCCACGCAGCTGACTCTGTGGGAGCATGAATATTCTTTTGGACAACTACCCAATGTCTGGAACCCTCTAAAGAAGTCACCAACACTGAGTAAAAGCCAAAGCCTTTGCGCAGTTCTGATATACTGACCATAATAGTTACCCAACTTAGAGGAAATAAAGCCTACACTAACTCCTTGGTAAATGTTAAACTGGAACCCCCAGTTCACCACTGATGCTCCTCCTCCACACTGACCCCTTCCCCCACTGACTACAATCTCCAATCCAGCCACCAATCTCCCCACCCCATCCATCTCCCCTGATATGACAACCCTTATCTTCCTGATTCCGGAAAGTTCCGAGAAGTTCAAAAACAGTACTTGCAGTATATAGAAATGGAATATTTGCTGTTAAGAAATTCTCAGGTTCTCTGGCATCAGCAGAGGGCAACTTCATCTCTGGCACTACGTAGAGTAGGCTGTCTTGAGGACTCCTTGATGGCCAGTGTCAGAAGTCTGGCTGCAAAAACAATGGAAACGGAAGTAGGGTTGGTTATGGTTACTACAGGATGGATCTGATGGAAAACAGAAGTTCGGGGCTATTGCTTTAGAATATTCATGTCCAGCTGAGAGAAATAATGATGGAGCTTTGGGCATCTGTAAGATCTCCAACAGTGCAGCATTTTCTCATCACTACACTGGAGCAGATTGCGATGGTAATCCTTCCCTAATTATCAATTGCTTTCAGCAATAATGTCATATGGCAATTGTAGCAGGTAAAATTGGGACTGCTACCAGATTGTGTCCATTTGATTCAAATGCGGAAATGTCGGTGGATGATTTGGTTGATGCGAAGGTTTGTAGGGTGGAAGGTGAGCACCAGGGGCGTTCTGTCCTTGTTACGGTTGGAGGGGTGGGGTCTGAGGGCGGAGGTGCGGGATGTGGACGAGATGCATTGGAGGGCATCTTTTACCACGTGGGAAGGGAAATTGCGGTCTCTAAAGAAGGAGGCCATCTGGTGTGTCCTATGGTGGAACTGGTCCTCCTGTGAGCGGATACGGCGGAGGTGGAGAAATTGGGAATACGGGATGGCATTTTTGCAAGAGATAGGGTGGGAAGAGGTGTAATCCAGGTAGCTATGGGAGTCGGTGGGTTTGTAAAAAATGTCAGTGTCAAGTCGGTCATCACTAATGGAGATGGAGAGGTCCAGGAAGGGGAGGGAGATGTCAGAGATGGTCCAGGTAAATTTAAGGTCAGGGTGGAATGTGTTGGTGAAGTTGATGAATTGCTCAACCTCCTCGCGGGAGCACGAGGTGGCGCCAATGCAGTCATCAATGTAGCGGAGGAAGAGGTGGGGAGTGGTGCCGGTGTAATTACGGAAGATCAACTGTTCTCCATTGCCAACAAAGAGACAGGCATAGCTGGGGCCCATACGTGTGCCCATGGCTACGCCTTTGGTCTGGAGGAAGTGGGAGGATTCAAAGGAGAAATTGTTAAGGGTGAGGACCAGTTCGGCTAAACGAATGAGAGTGTCAGTGGAAGGGTACTGTTGGGGACGTCTGGAGAGGAAAAAACGGAGGGCTTGGAGGCCCTGGTCATGGCGAATGGAGGTGTAGAGGGATTGGATATCCATGGTGAAGATGAGGCGTTGTGGGCCGGGGAAACGGAAGTCTTGGAGGAGGTGGAGGGCGTGGGTGGTGTCTCGAACGTATGTGGGGAGTTCCTGGACTAGGGAGGATAGGACAGTGTCAAAGTAGGTAGAGATGAGTTCAGTGGGGCAGGAGCATGCTGAGACAATGGGTCGGCTAGGGTGGTCAGGCTTGTGGATCTTGGGAAGGAGGTAGAACCGGGCAGTGCGGGGTTCCCGGACTATGAGGTTGGAAACTGTGGGTGGGAGATCTCCTGAGGTGATGAGGTTCTGTATGGTCTGGGAGATGATGGTTTGGTGATGGGGGGTGGGGTCATGGTCGAGGGAGCAGTAGGAAGAGGTGTCCTCGAGTTGGCGTTTGGCTTCAGCGGTGTAGAGGTCAGTGCGCCAGACTACCACTGCACCCCCTTTATCCGCTGGCTTGATGGTGAGGTTGGGATTGGAGCAGAGGGATTGGAGGGCTGCGCGTTGTGAGGGTGAGAGGTTGGAGTGGGGTAGTCGGGACGACAGGTTGAGGCGGTTAATGTCCCGGCGGCAGTTGGAAATGGAGAGGTCGAGGGCAGGTAATAGGCCAGTGCGGGGTGTCCAGGTGGATGCAGTGTGTTGGAGGTGGGTGAAGGGGTCCTCGGAAGGTGGGCGGGAGTCCTGATTGTGAAAGTAAGCTCGGAGGCGGAGGCGACGGAAGAATTGTTCGATGTCACGTCGTGTATTAAATTCATTGATGCATGGACGGAGGGGGATGAAGGTGAGTCCTTTGCTGAGGACTGATCATTCGTCCTCAGTGAGTGGGAGGTCTGGAGGGATGGTGAAAACTCGGCAGGGCCGGGAGCTGGGATCTGGTGCGGGTGTGGAGCTGGGAGTGGGGTCGGAGCCAGTACCTGGAGTGGGTGTGATGATGGGGGGAATGGGGGTGGAGGCATGAGCTGGGGTGATGTTGCCCTCGGGGTTCTCATCCACTGACATTTCCGCCACCTCCAAAAAGACCCCACCCCCAAGGATATATTTCCCTCCCCACCCCTTTCCGCCTTCCGCAAAGACCGTTCCCTCCGTGACTACCTGGTCAGGTCCACACCCCCCTACGACCCACCCTCCCATTCTGGGACTTTCCCCTGCCACCGCAGGAACTGTAAAACCTGTGCCCACACCTCCTCCCTCACCTCTATCCAAGGCCCTAAAGGAGCTTTCCACATCCATCAAAGTTTCACCTGCACATCCACCAATATCATTTATTGTATCCGTTGCTCCCGATGTGGTCTCCTCTACATTGGGGAGACTGGGCGCCTCCTAGCAGAGCGCTTTAGGGAACATCTCCGAGACACCCGCACCAATCAACCAAACCGCCCCGTGGCCCAACATTTCAACTCCCCCTCCCACTCTGCCGAGGACATGGAGGTCCTGGGCCTCCTTCACTGCCGCTCCCTCACCACCAGACGCCTGGAGGAAGAACGCCTCATCTTCCGCCTCGGAACACTTCAACCCCAGGGCATCAATGTGGACTTCAACAGCTTCTTCATTTCCCCTTCCCCCACTTCATCCTAGTTTCAAACTTCCAGCTCAGTTACTGTCTCCTTGACTTGTCCGACCTGCCTATCTTCTTTTCCACCTATCCACTCCACCCTCTCCTCCTTGACCTATCACCTTCATCTCCTCCCCCACTCACCCATTGTACTCTATGCTACTCTCTCCCCACCCCCACCCTCCTCTAGCTTATCTCTCCATGCTTCAGGCTCACTGCCTTTATTCCTGATGAAGGGCTTTTGCCTGAAACGTCGATTTCGCTGCTCGTTGGATGCTGACTGAACTGCTGTGCTCTTCCAGCACCACTAATCCAGAATAAACCATTTTACCAAATCCTATATTACCATCGTCATCATCATCATCAATGGCTGTGCCGCACAGGCGAGGATGACTCTCTTCCATCCTCAGAGTGCGTCTGTAGATGGCTGTTAAGCCCAATGCAGTTTCCACAGACTCCGCTACAATTGGGTCAGAAGGTGGTCGCAGGAAGGGATGGTTAGGGCTATGGTCTGGGAGCACATTCCTGATGTCATTTTCATCTGGCTTCCATTTCTTTCCCAAAGACAAGCCTCAAGGTGTCTGTTGCCTTCCTGGAGGCTCATCCTCCATCTTGGGCAGTCTTGAGCTGGTAATTCTCAGGTGTCTGTGGGAATGTCGAACTTCACCAGTGAGGCCTTGAGGGTGTCCCTGAGGTACTTACTCTATCCCCTGGGGCCCAACAGCCATTTCGAGGCTGGGAGTAGTGCCCAGCCCTTCACAGGCGATCAAGGGGGGAGTCAGGGCCTCGATGCTGGTGTTGTTGCATCCATCTTAGAACATATAGAACATTACAGTGCAGTACAGGCCCTTCGGCCCTCGATGTTGCGCCGCCCTTGCATACTAATCTGAAGCCCATCCCACCTACACTATTCCATGTACGTCCATATACCTGTTCAATGACGACTTCAATGCACTTAAACTTGGCGAATCTACTCCTGTCGCAGGCAAAGCATTCCATACCCTTCCTACTCTTCCCAGTGGATTCGCAGGATCTCATGCAGGCAGTGTTGGTGGGACTGCTCCAGTGTCTTGAGATATTTGCTGTAGACACAACATGTCTAGGAGTCATATAGGAGGGCAGGAACCACCACAACTCTGTACACCATGAGTTTAGGGTTGGATCTGATGTTGTTGTACCCTTTTCCTCAGGTAGCTGAAGGCTGTGCTAGCATGCTGGAGAGAGTGCTGGACCTCATCATCAATATCTGCTTTGGTTGGCTGCACACTCCAGAGGTACTGGAGTTGTCTAAGGCCTCCCCATGGACCTTGATGATCAGGGTTCTCTCCCCGCTGTCGGGCCAGGTTGGCAGAGGACCTTCATCTTGTGGATGTTCAGGGTGAGACCCAAGGTCTCATAAAGGTGCTGGCAATGGTCTGGATTAGATCCCCTGAGATTGCACAGACGTAAGCATTGTGTCCTGCAGCTCGATGACACTGTTTGGGGTGACTTTGGTTTTGGCTTGAAGGCAGATGTTGAATTTTTGTCCTGCTGGTTCTGTAAATTAGCTCCATTCCAGCAGGGAGCTTGTTAGTGGTGAGGTGAAGCATTGCAGTATGGTGGATCAAAAACAGTTTTGGGCAATGGGGAATAGGCTGGTGATGGCACTATTTGTCATTACCACAATTTCCACATCGTCGCGGAGCAGGCGAAGGATGGTGAGAAACTTTGTTGTTTAGCTAAAGCAGAGAAGGACACTCCATGATGCTTCCTGGTTGACCGTGTCGAAGGCCTTTGTAAGGTCAAAGGTGGCCACATACAGGGGGACGTTCATTTCTTTGCATTTCTGCTGCAGCTGTCGAGCAGAGAAAATCATGCCCATTATGACCCTAGCACTGCTATTCCAAGATGAGTTCCTCAGCCGGAGGGAGGAGACAGTTGAGAAGGACCATGGTGGTGACTTTTCCAATGATCGACAGCAGGGAGATTCTCCTATAATTACCACAGTCGGACTTGTTCCCTTTTTTGAAAGTGCTCACGACTGTGACATCTTCAAGCTCTCCAGGGATGCTCTCCTCCTTCCTGATAAGGTAGACAGGGGCACGTAACTGTGCTGGGAGCTCTGTGCCTCTGCACTTCAATGCCTCAGTGGGGATACCATCTGCCCCAGTAGCTTTGTTATTCTTGACCAGGTGGACGGCCTTCTCTACTTCGTGTAGGGCTGGGGCATTACTGAGGCTGTGGAGTGTAGCGTGCTGTGGGATGTGGTCAAGGACATTTAATTCGACAACTGAGCCCTAGCTGAGGAGGTCTCTGAAGTGCTCCCTCCAGCGTTGTTTGATGGCTTCTTTGTCTTTGGTCAGAGTCACTCCGCCCTTGGCCAGCAGTGGGCTGGAAGCTTGGTCCAGAAGTGGTCTTGATAGCCCAGAAGAAACCCTGCACATCATGGTTGTCAGCCATTCATTGGGCCTCCAGTGCTTTCTCCGCCCACCACGTGTTCTTTATGTCATGGCTTTGTAGTCGTCTTTCAGTCACCTGTAGGTTATCTTTTCTCTTCCCAGTGTAGTTGCTGTTTTACACTCAGAAGCGCCATGCGCTTTCAGTTTATCAGTTCTTGGATCTCCTGATAATTCTTGTCAAACCTGGTTCTTGTTTCCTGGTTGAGTAACTGACTGAGTTTTTGTAAGGATTGTTGATGATGGTCTTGAGGGCAGACTGGGGCTGATGAAATCCTGTGACTCAGTGTTGCCGAGGGTCACTAGGTAAATGGAGAAGAGCTGGTTGCATGAGGCTAGCTTTTCCAGTACCTCAATGTTGAACTTCTTGTGCCTCTGCTTTTGTTGTTTCCACTGCGGCAAGGTATTATTTATATTGATCTTGGCTTGAATCAGGTGATTGTCCGTTGAGTAGTCATTGTCTCCTGTCATGGATTATTTAACTCTAGCATCTTTCCGATTGCTTGATCTGACAATGACATAGTCAAAGAGGTAGACATTCAGGAGGCTGGAAGAACACAGCAACAAGAGATGGAGAAGTCAATATTTTGGGTGTAACCCTTCTTCAGGACTGGAGGTGGGTTTAAGTGGAGCTGCAGATAAAGGGGTAGGTGGGGGCAGGGTGGTGAAGTGGTGATAGGTGAAGACAGGTAGAAGGTACATCTTGGTTGGTCAATGGGAGGAATGAATCCGATTGGTGGCAGTGAGCAATGGTGGTGTGGTAGTTGGAGAGTGGGGTGGGGGCTGGGAAGGGAATCACAGGATAAGGAGGAAGGTTAATTGAAATTGGAGAACTCAATGTTGAGTCCTCCAGGCTGTCAGGTGCCCAGGCAGAAGATAAGGGTGTTGTTCCTCCAATAGGAACTGTGGTTTGTTTTGGCAATGGAGGAGGCCAAGGATGGTCATGGTGGAAAGAGAGTGGTTGGAGGAATTGAAATGGGTGGTGACTGGAAGGTCCATTAGGGCCCTACCGGCCCAGATGAGATGTTTGGTGAACTGTTCCCTAAATTTACATTCTGGTCTCCCCAATGTAGAGAAGACCACCTCGGGAGCACCTTATGCAGTAAACTAGGTTGGGGGAGACGCAGATGAATCTCTGTCTCATCTGGAAGGACTGTTTGGGGCCCTGGATGGAGGTGAGGGGAGGTCGTGTACTGGCAAATTTTATATCTTTTCCGGTTGCAGGGTAAGGTACCTGGGGGTTCAGTAGCGAGGGTTGCTTTTGAAGGGAACAGACCTTGCGGAAGGCTGAGGGGGTAAGGAGGGTAAGATGTTCTTGGTGGTTAGGTCTAGTTGGCGTTGGTGCAAGTGCTTAAGAATAATGTGTTGGACGTGGAGACCGGTGAGGTGGTAAGTGAGGACAAGAGGGACTCTGTCTTTATTGCGTGTAGGGGGGGGTTTAAAGCAGTAGAGTGGGAAATGGAGGTGGTGCAGCAGAGACCTGTCTGGATGACAGAGAGAGAAAAAGCACATTGTTCAAAATAGGTGGACATCTGGAATACTCGCAAATGGAGTGTCTCATTGTCTGAGCAGATGCAGTGGAGGCGGAGGAATTGGGAGAATGGGATGGAGTTATTGAAGGATAGTGGGCAGGAGGAAGTGTAGTCCAGGTAGTCATGGGAGTCTGTAGGTTTGTAGTAGGCATCCATTGGAGGGTGTCACCAGATGGATCAAGTGAATTTGAGGACAGGATGGAAGTTGGGGCACAGTACCTGTGTGGTACTGAAGAGGGACTGTTCAATATCGCCAACAATGTTTTGAGTGTGGGCGCTGCAGTGTTGTCTTGTAGTTTTCCCTTTGGCAGAACAGTGTGCTGGTGAGGGGGAGGTTGTGTTCTCAGCATTTAGTCAGGAGAAGGGGGTCATTGGAGTTTTGTTTCCTTACTCCCTCTTCCCCGATTACATCATTCCAGAGGTCTGTACCTTTGCTGACTCCTGTGTAGAAGTTGCTGAGGATGATTGTTTTGTCTGCTGCAGGCATTTATCTATGATTCTACAGAATACCACAATTAACCAACTCATCATAGACTGAACTCCAAACTGAGACCTTTGCTGGTCTGCTTGACACTATAGCTTAACAGGCAGCGCAGCTACACACTTAGACCTTGGAGGAAGTTCATGGCCTGATTATTTCATAAAAGGTCAATGAATCTCTGACAAAATGCTATACAATGAACCGACTCAACAGACAGGAAGATAAGGTGAAAGTTAACTGACACTATGATTAAATCTGCGCTGCTTGTGTGCAAACCTGATTCTTCTTTGGTCATGTGATTGAAAAAAAGCTATTTACTCAGTTGTGTGAAGAAGCAAGCCACTGAATTGGATTGAAGATCTGTCAAAAAGAGCTCATTCCGCAAGGGAAGAACTACAACAACAACTTGAATTTATAGAGCACCCTGAACAGACTAAAACCCCTCAAGGTGCTTAAAGAACAAACCTTTGCATCAATTTGTGTGAGTAGATAGCACAGATGGTTAGGAGATAGTGAGGACTGCAGATGCTGGAGAGTTAGAGTTGATAAAGTGTGGTGCTGGAAAAGCACAGCAGGTCCGGTAGCATCTGAGGAGCAAGAGATTCGATGTTTTGAGCAGGACCTCCACACTTTATCGAGTACAGATGGTTAACTTGGTTAAAGGAGTAGGTTTTAAATATATGTTAAAAGAGGATTCCAGACAATAAGTCCAGGTCACCTGAAGGTAGGGTGGAGGAGCAAATAAAATCAGAATATGCACAAGATCAAAATTAGAAGCATATAGATATTTTGGAACTTAATAGAGTTGGCAGATATTGGGAGGCTGGGCTATAGTTAGGCCAGAACTTTAAATTTGAAGTGTTGATAGACCAGGAAACACTAGTGAACAGAGGGGCTATGGATGAACACTGTTTCATATAAGTTAAGGATATAGCTGACAGAGTTATGATTGAGCTCTAAATTATGGAACACAATCATGGCTCAGTTAGCATGGAAATGAACAATAAGAAAGAAAGATCCCAAATTCAATCCCTCAACTCTGCTGGATAAGCTATTCAAAGAAAGAAAGACCTTGCATTTATAGAGAGCAGCATCGCTTATGAGCTCCCAAGTCATATTACAGTCAGTGATGAAGTTTGGAAGCGCAGTCCCTGTTTTATCCTCATGATCGTGGTTGATGTTATTGCTGGAGAAGATAGACTGCAATCTCAGAGTGAAATCTGGTTTGGCAGATTAATAGTTTAATTTAACAACTTAGCTTTCAATTTACATGCAAACATGCAATACTAAGGTCTGGCTTAACAATAAAGAAGAATTTTTTTGCATGAAAGAAGACAAATAGATTAAGCCAAGCAATTTACAGCTAACATGATTTGAAAGATTTTAAAAGTAAAAATACAATATTCTATCTTACTCATCAGGTGCACTTTATAGTTCTCAAACACAGGTATAGAATTTCCTTCTTTAGTACATCTATCGGCAAGAGACATAGCTCAGGGATGGACAGGACTGGCAGTTTAATGCTCTCGGAAGGATAAAAAGGGTGTGGGTGGGGTGTGGAGGGGTCATGGCATTTTTGATTAGGGCTCAGTTATCTGTAAGAATAATAGGGTGGTTATGGTAAGGGATTTTAACTTTTCAAGCATAGAACGGGACTGCCATAGTGTTAAGGGCTTGGATGGAGATGAATTTGTTAAGTCAGCACAAGAAAATGTTCTGATTCAGCATGTGGATGTACCTATTAGAGAAGGAGCAAAACTTGACCTATTCTTGGGAAATAAGGGAGGCCATGCTAAATTGCCCATGGTGTTAGGTGAAGGGGTAAATGTAGGGGAATGGGTCTGGGTTGGTTGCTGTTCGGAGGGTTGACTGTGGCATCAGTGGGGGAGCACTTTGGGGCCAGCACCAGTATTAGTTTTAAAATAGTGATGGAAGAGAATAGACCGGATCTAAAAGCTGAAGTTTTAAATTGAAGAAAGGCTACATTGATGGTATTAGACAAGACCTTTCAAAAGTTGATTGAAGGTGGATATTCGTAGGTAAAGGGATGGCTAGAAAATGGGAAACCTTCAAAAATGAGATAACGAAAGTCCAGAGACAGTATGGTGGCACAGTGGCACAGTGGTTAGCACTGCTGCCTCACGGTGCCAGTGACCTGGGTTCAATTCCTGTCTCAGGCAACTGCTGTGTGAAGTTTGCACATTCTCCGTGTCTGCGTGGGTTTCCTCCGGGTGCTCCGGTTTCCTCCCACAGTCCAAAAATGTGCAGGTTAGGTGAATTGGCCATGCTAAATTGCCCATGGTGTTAGGTGAAGGGGTAAATGTAGGGGAATGGGTCTGGGTTGGTTGCTGTTCGGAGGGTCGATGTGGACTTGTTGGGCCGAAAGGCCTGTTTCCACACTGTAGGACCCATTCCCCTACATTTACCCCTTCACCTAACACCATGGGCAATTTAGCATGGCCTCCCTTATTTCCCAAGAATAGGTCAAGTTTTGCTCCTTCTCTAATAGGTACATCCACATGCTGAATCAGAACATTTTCTTGTGCTGACTTAACAAATTCATCTCCATCCAAGCCCTTAACACTATGGCAGTCCCGTTCTATGCTTGAAAAGTTAAAATCCCTTACCATAACCACCCTATTATTCTTACAGATAACTGAGCCCTAATCAAAAATGCCATGACCCCTCCACACCCCACCCACACCCTTTTTATCCTTCCGAGAGCATTAAACTGCCAGTCCTGTCCATCCCTGAGCTATGTCTCTTGCCGATAGATGTACTAAAGAAGGAAATTCTATACCTGTGTTTGAGAACTATAAAGTGCACCTGATCTAATCTAATCTAAGTATGTTAGGGTGTAGGGAATACTGAATGACTAGAGATATTGAGGTTTTGGCCAAGAAAAAGAGGGAAGCAAATGTCAGGTACAGACAGCAAACATTAAGTGAATCCCCAGCGGAGTGTAAAGGCAGTTGGAGTGGATAATCAGGTGGATAAAAAGGGAACATGAGATAGCTTTGGCAAATAGAGTTAAGGAAAATCCAAAGGGATTCTACAGATTAAGGGATTCTATACTAAGGACAAAAGAGTTACTAGGGATAGAATAGGGCCCCTTAAAGATCAACAAGGCCGTCTATGTATGGAACCACAGAACATGGGGGAGATATTAAACAAGTATTTTGCATGAAGGACATGGAAGCTAGAGAACTTGGGGAAATAAATAGCGACATCTTGAAAATATCCATATTAGAGGGGAGGGCGTCCTGGGTGCCTTAAAATGCATAAAGGTGGATTAATCCCCAGGATCTGATCAGGTGTACCCTAGAACTCTATGAGAAGCCAGGGAAGTGATTACTGGGCCCCTTACTGAGATATTTGTATCTTCAATAGTCACAGGTGAGGTGCCGGAAGACTAGAGGTTGGCTAATGTGTTGCCACTATTTAAGAAAGGTGGTAAGGAAAAGCCAGGGTATTATAGATCAGTGAGCTTGACATTTGTGGTGGGCAGGTTGTTGGAGCGAACCCTGAGCGACAGGATGGGCATGAATTTGGAAAGGCAAGGACTGATTAGGGATAGTCAACATGGCTTTGTGCATGGGAAATCATGTCTCATTCACTTCATTGAGTTTTTTGCAGAAGTAATAAGGAGAATTGATGAAGCAGTGGATTTGATTTATAGGGGCTTCAGTAAGGAGTTCAACATATTTCCACCTGGTAGATTGGTTAACAAGATTAAATCACAAGGAATGCAGGGAGAACTAGCTATTTGGATACATAACTGTCTTGAAGGTAGGAGACAGAGGGCAGTGGTGGAGGGTTGCTTTTCAGACTGGAGGCCTGTGACCAGCGGTGTGACACAAGGATTGGTGCTGGGTCCACTGGTTTTTGTCATCTATGTAAGAGACTTGAATATGAACATAGGTGGTATGGTTAGTAAGTTTGCAGATGACACCATAATTGGAGGTGTAGTGGACAGCAAAGAAAGTGACCTCAGAGTACAACAAGATCTTGATCAGATGGGCCAATGGGCTAAGGAGTGGCAGATGAAGTTTAATTTAGATAAATGTGAGGTGCTGCATTTTGGAAAGGCAAATCAGGACAGGACTTATACACTTAATGGCAAGGTCCTCGGGAATGTTGCTTTACAAAGAGATCTTGGGGTGCAGGCTCATAGTTCCTTGAAATTGGAGTCCCAGGTAGACAGGGTAGTGAAGAAGGCATTTGGTATACTTGCCTTTAGTAGTCAGTGCATTGAGTATAGGTATTGGGAGGTCATTTTGTGGCTGTACTGGGTATTGATGAGATCACTTTGGAATGGTGCATTCAACTCTAGTCTCCCTGCTATACAAAGTGCTTAGAGATGATTTATAAGAATGTTGCCAGGGGTTGAAAGGTTTGAGCTATAGGGAGATGTTGTTAGGCTGGGGTTATTTTCCTTGCTGTGTTTGAGGCTGAGGGGTGACCTTATAGAAGTTTATAAAATCATAAGGGGCATGGATATGGTAAATAGCCAAGGTGTTTTCCCAGAGTAGGGGAGTCCAAAACTAGAGGGCATAGGTTTAGGGTGAGAGGGGAAAGATTTAAAAGTGACCTACAGGGGAATGTTTTCATGCAGACGGTAGTGTGTATATGGAATGTGCTGCCCGAGGAGGTGCTGGAGGCTAGTATAACTATAAGATTTGAAATATGTCTGGATGGGTATATGAATAGGAAGGGTTGAGTGGGATATGGGCACAGTGCTGGCAATTCAAATTAGATTAATTTAGAATAACTGGTGGTTATGGATGAGTTGGACTGAAGGATCTGTTTCACACTGTGCAGCTCCAAGACACTAGGACGTTTGCTTTCATTTCCTGGATTTAAGGGTCTGATAGCCTCTTCCTTGAGTATTCACACAATTGAGCTTAGACTTTCTCAGCTTCAAGTAGTCCCCGCAGGGTTCTAACCAAACACTTCTGATTTGAAACTTTCAAACTAAACCTTCACACCAGCTATTTGGATACAGAACTGTCTTGAAGGTAGGAGACAGAGGGTAGTGGTGGAGGGTTGCTTTTCAGACTGGAGGCCTGTGACCAGCGGTGTGACACAAGGACTGGTGCTGGGTCCACTGGTTTTTGTCATCTATGTAAGAGACTTGGATATGAACATAGCTGATATGGTTAGTAAGTTTGCAGATGACACCAAAATTGGAGGTGCAGTGGACAGCAAAAAAAGTGGCCTCAGATTACTTGTTTCTATTTTTTTCTGAATTGATTCCTTGCTTCAGGAGAATGTTTCAAATATCTAATTTCAACCAGGATGTCTGCAAACTGAAATCAAATCGTTTCTAAACTATGGGTGCCTTTCCTAAACAAACACATTTTTAAAAAATCATGATCCTTCTAATTGAAAGCAGACTAATATTCTTCAGTGTTTATTTTGTCCACTTGTAAAACACTCCCAATGCAAGCAAATTCTCATTGGTACTCCAGAAACGAGCACGTCATCCTAGTTTCAAGAACCATGGCACCAGAAAGGCTGACAATTTAATCGTTAAACTGTCTCATACACATGCCTCTTGCTACTAGTTCAAAATACAAATCTGAACTAAATGATATCACAAAATTTACATCACAAGTTCCTCATGTCATATCTAATGGGTCTTCACAATATTTAAGTTAACACCACCATTCATTAACATCGGTATGGCCACTCTTTCATGTGCAGTCTACTCTCAATTTGCTTAATATGGTAACACATTCATTATCAAAAACATGTCAAAACTGGCCAAACATAAGACCGCAGGTTATTTTGTATTAATCATCAAACCTAGTCAAACTTTGCCAGAAATGTTATAAGAATGATCTGTCTACTTGTTCCTTTCAAATTAGTGGCCCTGTTTAAGATGAGAATGGAGTGTTTCTGGAATAAGTTCCACTAACTAACACCATCAAATACACACCAGTTGACTACTCCTCTTAGCAGCATTTGTGGGATTTAGTGATGTCCTTAACAGGTCTGGCTGATATTTGACTTCAAACTCACAACAATTTGGCTGACTTTTAACTGCCCCCGGAAATGGCCCAGCAACCATACTGATGTCCCAAGTCACTTAAAGGACTCAAAATAAAGGAACCAAATGGACCATCTGCCATTGATCTAGTACCAGAAATGACGATGGCAATCTCAGCCACATTGACTTTGCAAAGCCTTCCTTCCTAACATCTGCGTACTAGAGCCAAAATTTGGAGAGCTGCCTCATAAGCTAATCAAGTGACATCCTAACTTTATCATACTCATAGAAATGTACCTGACTGAAAATGACTCAGACAACATTATCATCATCTCTGAGTATATCTTGTCCCACAGGAAGGACAGACCAAACAATGGTGGTGAAACAACGGTATGCAGTCAGAATGAGTTACTGTGGAGGCCCTCAGCATTGACAGCAGACCTCATAAAGTCTTACAGCATTAGGTCAAGCGTAGCCAGTGAAACCTCCTGCTGACAACCATATACACCTTACCTCCTCGTGGAGGCATATGAGGTGTACTCATACGCCTCCACATTCTGCCCAATTTGAAACGAAGTGACATGGACATAGAATGTACTCTGGGTTGCTCATTTCAATATCAATCTCCAAGAATGCCTTGGCAGCACCATGTTAATCGAGCTGGCCAACTCCTAAAGGGCATAGCTGTTGATTTTGACTGCACATCAATGATCACTGCACTGTAAAGTAACATATTCTACATGAAGTTGTTTGAAACAGGTCTGAAAGATATGATTATGTTTCATATGCAAATATTTCATTCAATTATGTGAAAACACATATGCTTTCCCTCCCCAACTGTTGATTCCAGACAATAGCCATTCAGACTCATTTCGTGTTGCGCCTTTACAAGTTACTACAGCCCTAGAACAGAGTCAGATCCCAGAGATGTATTGACAATATATGGTCAAGGCGACATCCAGTTATTAGAAATGAACACATAATCTCAAAATCTTTATTAACATTTACTAATTGACTCTGAAAGTACATTGATTTGTTGCCAACAAACTTTTTTAAATTGTACGTTATGAAAGTATATGCATTAAATAATCATTACTTTATATAGCATAGAAGGTGCCCATTTGCCTCCTCATACGTTGGGCAACTCCTTAAAAATATACACAATTAATTCCATTTCCCAGCTACTGAGTCATAGAGTCATAGAGATGTACAGCACAGAAACAGACCCTTCGGTCCAACTCGTCCATGTTGACTAGTTATCCCAACGCAATCTAGTTCCATTTGCCAGTACCCAGCCCATATCCCTGCAAACCCTTCCTACTCATATACCCATCCAGATGCCTTTTAAATGCTACAATTGTACCAGCCTCCACCACATCCTCTTTCAGCTCATTCCATACACGTACCACCCTCTGTGTGAAAAAGGTGACTCTTAGGTCTCTTTTATCTCCCCTTAAATTCTGCTCCAAGAAGAACAATGCTGATTTCTCCATTATATTTATATATTTGAAGTCCTATCTCTGGGCACCAATGCACATACTTTTAAATATTCTTCACAGGCAAATCAGGTATTGGAATTGATCACAGTGTTGTAGATAGCACACTGTTCCACAATGGTAGGGATATTAACAACAAAATCTGTCAGGAAATAAGTACGCCATTTACAGTATGTGCAACACTATACAAAAGAATTCCAACATGTTACACTTGTGCTAATTTCAGTGAAATTCCAAGCTTTCAAGAGTTCTGCCAATGTTCTTTCTAAGCTATGCATCCACACAATAACTTGGCAGCTGAAACACAGGCTGTAGACAAATTAGCACCTTTGAATTACCACCCATGGGCAGCCATGGAAAAGAAAGAAAGTCAAGGGAAATGTACTCAACAGCATAATTATATAGGATACATGTTATGTCACAATGCTGGGTCAAATATTAATGCATTAACAGAGAATATTCTTCGTTCACATCTACTATTTGGCTAATGTGATGGAAAATATCCACTCTTTGTACGAAATTATTTTGGACAATGTGAACTCCATTTCAAGATGCATGCACACTGCAATCTACTATTCCTATTTTGGTAATTGACCTTGCTTTAATGTTCTTGTTTAAGTAGTTACTTTTGTTCAAATGTTAGTTATTACTTGCATTGCTTGAGTTGGACAACTGAAGTTTAACTTAATTCTCTTAATTCATTCTCCACTTAACTTGGGAGGACTTGATGGAGCAGTGTGCAAGAAAATCAACTTCAGTATATGGTTTGCAGCACTAATAAATCTCAATTCAGCAATATAATTTGATCTTTAGTGATATATCTTACCCTGATTAAAGCATGGTACAAAAGAGACTGCAAAAGCTAAAATTATGACTTGATGCTGAAACAGTTAACAGTTAAATCGTAAACTACTGCTAACAAATTGTTCTTTGTGCCTTAATATTTGGAGCATTAGCTTACTATATATTTTCTGAGCTGTATATGTATTGGGCAGAAATAATGCACTATTTTGTAATTACTGAAAAGGTCAAATAATTCAGTTTTGGAAAGGTCACTGCTTAAATTATTATTTAGGTTTGATAAGGGAATAATAAATCCAGTCCATCTATTTAGTATTTCTGCATGACTAAAGCCAGTGTTTGTTCGAGCTTGATTTAAAAACTGTCAAAAGCTGGGAGCAAAATACTTTCTCCTACTTAGCAACTCCTTCAATTGTGAAAACAAACTCACAAAAATGATCAAACACATAAGACCTGAATAGTGCAAGAAGTGACAGCTGTGCTTGACTGATAATCCAAAGGAAATTACTTTTTTACCATTTAAATAACGTTTCTCTTGCTCTTTTACTAAGTTCGCTAGTTGGGGCTTCTATGTCGTATATTCTCTGGTCTGAGTCAGGGTGAGGGGATCACTGAAATGGATTTGGTTTTGGAAGGAATACGACTAACTTTAAGATTGTTTGTGTGAGTGTGCATGCACGTGCATGTATGTGTAAGTCAGGTCAGGACAGACTTCAGATTCTTCCTCCTCTATCCTAATCTGCCATCCTGCTGTTCATCGTAAATGAACTTGTCAATATTATTAATGGTTTTGGTACAGACATGAAGAATGGTTATTCGAACAAGGTTAGGATTACCGAAGCTGGATGGACATATTAACACTGCTTTCATCATGTGATTTCTTGTCACCACTCACTCTGCCTCTGCACCACTGTCCCTTGTTGTGGAGTGCTGACTTCCCCCACCAATTAGAAAGTGACTGGATTCAATTAATTAATTAAAACAGAAATATTTGGAGAAACTCAGCAGGTCTGGCAGCAACTATGTGGAGGGAAAGTAGAGTTAATGCTTCAGGTCCATGATTAACTCTTGACTTGGCATGGTGGCTCAGTGGTTAGCACTGCTGCCTCACAGTACCAGGGACCCGGGTTTGATTCCAGCCTCGGGCGACTGTCTGTGTGTCTTTGCATATTCTCCCTGTGTCTGCGTGGGTTTGCTCCAGTTTCCTCCCACAATCCAAAAATGTGCTCGTCAGGTGAATTGACCATGTTAACTTGCCCATGGTGTTCAGGGATGTGTAGGTTAGAAGCATTAGTCAGGGGTAAATATAGAGTAATGGGTTTGCGTGTGAGACTCTGCTGAGGGTCGGTGTGGATTTTTTGGTCTGAAGGAGCTGTTTCCACATTGTTGGGAATCTAACTTCATAGCTAGCACCCTCCATATCAGGCAACATCCTAATGAACCTCCTCTGCACTCTCTCCTTTTGGTAATGTGGTGATTAGAACTGTATGCAGTATTCCAAATGTGGCCAAACTAAAGTCTTATTGTAACATGACCTGTTCAATGAAGGAAAGCATGCCATATGCCTTCTTGACCACTCTACTGACCTGTGTTGCCACCTTCAGGGAACAATGGACCTGAATACTCAGATCTCTTTGTACATCAACTTTCTTCAGGACTTTTCCATTTACTGTATTGTTGGCTCTGGAATTGCATCTTCCAAAATGCATCATCTAGCATTTGTTCAGATTGAACTCCATCGGCCATTTCTGTGCCCAACTCTCCAATCTGTCTATATTCTGCTGTATTCTCTGACAGTCCCCATCACTATCTGCTACTCCACAAATCTTACTGCAATCTGCAAACTTGCTAATGAAGCAACCTACATCTTCCTCCAAATCATTTATGTATATCACGAACAACAATGGTTCTAGCATGGATCCCTGTGGGACACCGCTGGTCACAGGTCTCCATTTTGAAGCTCCCTTCCACTACTACTCTCTGTCTTCTGTTGCCCAAACAGTTCTCTATCCATCTAGCTAGAACACCCTAAACTACACACGACTTCACCTTCTTCATCAGCCTACCACGGGGAACCTTCTCAAACACCTGACTAAAGTGCATGTATATGACATCTATATCCCTTCCCATATCAATCAACTTTGTTACCTCTTCAATAATTTCTATTAGGTTTGTAAAACATGATCTTCCCTGCAAAAAACCATGCCGCCAATCATTGATAAGTCCAATTTCTTCCAAATGGGTATATATTCTATCCATTAGTACCTTCTCCAGTAGCTTCCCTACCACTGATGTCAGGCTCACAGGTCTGTAATTACTTGGATTATCCCTGCTACCCTTCTTAAACAAGGGGACAACATTAGTAATTCTCCAGTCCTCTGGGCCCTACCCCATTTTCAAGGATGCTGCAAAGATATATTTTAAAGCTCAGCTATTTCCTCTTTCACTTCTCTCCGTAACCTGGAGTAGATCCCACTCGATCCTGAGGACTTGTCCACCTTAATGCCTTTTAGAATACATAACACTTCCTCGCTCCTTATACTGACTTGACTGAGAATAGTCAAAGATCTAATCCTAACCTCAACATCCACCATGTCCCTTTCCTCGGTGAATGCCAATGCAAAGTACTCATTAAGAATCTCACCCATTTTCTCTGACTCCACGCCTATCTTTCCTCCTTTGTCCTTGAGTGGGCCAAACCTTTCCCTCATTACCCTCTTGCTCGTTATATATGAATAAAAGGCTTTAGGGTTTTCCTTAACACTGCTTGCTAAGGATATCTCATAACCTCTTTCAGCCCTCCTAATTCCTCATTTCTCTTTGAGAGTCAAAATGATGCCCATTACTTTGTACACTCGTGATAGCCTCTAATTCCCTCTCCTTCAAATAATCATCTACTTTGCCTTTACAACCTACAGTTGACTCTTTCTGAACCTTTATTGCAAAAATCTCTTTAAACTCCTTATTAAAAAAAAGACATTTTGATGAGATCAAGGCCGATATTTCTTTCCATTAACAATCTTGAAGATAGTTGGAGGGAAGGCAAATGAAATGAGGAATTGCTGTTGCAAAAACATTATTAAATCACGGAGAGTCAGAATGGTCATATGAAGGGGAACTGACATCTGATAAAATTATTACAATTCTCTGAGAAGGAAACAATCGGGATCAATAAAGGGGAGCCAGTAAGTGCAACGTATTTGTATATTTAAAGCTAGTAGGGTACAGGAAAAAGGAAAGAATAAGTGAAGTGAAGTGCCTCAATGTTTGGCACGCTACAATAAGGAAACATTAATATGTCATTTCACAGCAGCTTGACTGTAGGGAGGAAAGAAGTGTATATAGAATTATTATGAGTTGTGTAGATGGGGTGGTGATGCAAGGAGTAATGGGTATAAATTAGTAACAATAACCAGAATAACTTGTTACATTGGGATGGCGGATGGTACAAGGAATGTTATGATGGATAGATTGTTGTTTAACAATTCACGCTCATCATGTTGAAGTACACACTTAATCATTTGTTCTGCCGTAGCAGGGCTGACCCACAACTCTTTTTGGTACAGCTACTTTCTAAGGCACAAAAGACTCCTCTGACACATTCTTGTCTTCTGAAATTCACCAGTTCAAGTCCTACTCCAGAGACCAGAGTAGAAAATTCTTATACTCTCGTACTGAACTGAGGGATTGTTGTTCTATCAATGCTGCTATCATTCTGCTAAAACATTATAGTGAGTTCCTGTGTGTCCTCTCAGGTGCATGTGAAAGATTCCATTGCAGTTTTGGCAGATGAGAGGGAGAACTGCATGGCTGCTGCATTTACAACATTTCAACAGTGATAACATTTAAAAGTTTAAGGTTTTAAATTCATTTGTGGGATGTGGCCATGCTGGTTGACCAGCATTTGTTGCCCATTCCTAGTTGCCTTTGAGAAGGTGGTGGTGAGCTGCCTTCTTGAACTGTTACATTCCACGTGCTGTAGGTTGACCCTCAATGCCTTTAGGGAGGGAATTCTGGGAGTTTGAACCAGCGACAGTGAATGAATGGTGATATATTTCCAAGTCAGGATGGTGACTGGCTTGGAGGGCAGTTTGTAGGTTGTGGTGTTCCTAAGTACCTGCTGCCCTTATCCTTTTAGATGGAAGGAATTGTGGGTTTGGAAGGATCTGTCTAAGGACCTGTTTAATAATCTTTGGTGAATTTCTGTAGTGTTTCTTGTAGTTAGCACATACTCTAGCTACTGAGCATCGATAGTGGAGAGAGTCGCTGCCTGTAGAAATGGTGCCAATCAAGCGGGCTGCTTTGTCCTGGATGGTTTCAAGCTTCTTTAGTGTTTTTGGAACAGTGCCCATCCAGTCAAGCAGAGAAAATTCCACCACACTCCTGACTCGTGTCTTGTAGATTGAGGACAGCTTTGGGGAGTTGGGAGGTGAATTACTTGCCGTAATATTCCTAGTAGACAATCAGAAGGCTGGATGAACACAGCAAGCCAGGCAGCATCAGGAGGTGGACAAGTTAACATTCTAGGTAGTATTCCGAGCCTCTGATCTGCTCTTCAATGGTGACTGCATTTGTATAATGAAGTCAGTTGAGTTTCAGGTTATTGGTAATCCCCAGGATATTAATAGTGAATGACAAGATATGGTGCTTTAGGTAATCTCTTAGCAGGAGATGATCGTTGCCTGACATTTATATGGTATCAAAGTTACTTACCACTTGTCAGCCCAAGCCTGGATATTGTCTAGATCTTGTTGCATTTGAACATGGGACTACATCAATATAATGATAAACATGTGAATCATTGACAAACATCCTCACTTCAGACCTTATGACAATAGACAACAGACACTAGACAAAGGTGCAGGAGTAGGCCATTCTGCCCTTCAAGCCTGCACCACCATTCATTATGATCATGGCTGATCATCCTCAATCATTTTCCTGTTCCTGCCTTATCCACATAACCCTTGATTCCACTATCCTTAAGAGCTCTATCCAACTCTTTCTTGAAAGTATCCAGAGACTTGGCCTCCACAGCCTTCTGGGGCAGAGCATTCCATACACCCACCACTCTCTGGGTGAAGAAGTTTCTCCTCAACTCTGTTCTAAATGGCCTACCCCTTATTTTTAAACTGTGTCTTCTGGTTTGGGACTCACCCATCAGTGGAAACATGCTTCCTGCCTCCAGAGTGTCCAAACCTTTAATAATCTTATACATCTCAATCAGATCCCCTCTCAGCCTTCTAAACTCAAGGGTATTCAAGCCCAGTCGCTCCAATCTTTCAATGTAAGATAGTCCCGCCATTCCGGGAATTGACCTCGTGAACCTATGCTGCACTCCCTCAATAGCCAGAATGTATTTCCTCAAATTTGGAGACCAAAACTGCACACAATATTCCAGGTGCGGTCGCACCAGGGCCCTGTACAGCTGCAGAAGGACCTCTTTGCTTCTATACTCAATTCCTCTTGTTATGAAGGCCCGCATGTTATTATGATAGAAGGATGATCATTGTATGTGCAGCTGAAGTTGGTTGAGCCAGGAACACTACACTGAGGAACTCCTGCAGGCTTGTCGTGGAGCTGAGACAACTGATCTCACAACCACAACCATTTTCCCATGTACAAGGTATGACTCCAATGATCAGGGAGTTTGCCTTCTGAGATCCACTGATTCCCTTTTTGCTAGGGCTCCTTGATGTTATACACAGTCGAATGTAGCCTTGATGTCAAGGGTTGTCACCCTCACCCCACCCCTAGAATGCTTAAACTGGAATGAAGTTAATTTGTTATGAAGTGTTATACATCATCTTGCTATTGTGAAAGGCACTCTAAAAATTCAACTTTTTTTTACATCATTTGTTCAATGACTGTGTTCTATAGCCCAAGATGGAAAGAACATGAAAAATTATTCCAGTTCTGAATGGGATAACTTGCAATCTAGCAAGGAACGAAAAAAATAATGATGCTGTAGTGAGGTGGGGCCAAGGACATTATTTCAAGTTGTCATAATGTTGAATAATGAGATTGCTGAAAATACAAGTCTGCTCAGAAACAAACATGAAAATGACATTGAAGCTCAGGAGGTAGCCATGGCACCTGCCTGTGTGTCTGTGTACTTCAAGAAGAGAAAAAGTTGCACCCGACAGTAAGGAGCCTTGATTTAAACGGCAGCAGAGAATTATAATAATTTCCAAACTATAGAATTTTAAAAGATGAATAGCTTAATAATTCAGTTTCATTTCATTGTAGCTGCAACACCTCAAATGTTGCCTTGGGACACTGAAACTCAAATCAAATCACAAGTCAGATTTGTTTCTGCGTACATTGTCAGAGAAGCAGAAAAAAAGAAAATCTTAACTAAATGACTCTGATATTGTTAAAATCAATAGAGGAGTGATTGAATGGCTCTCTTTTTTCCAACCCTCTTTGTTTGACCAAACTAGGGCTTTTAAAAAGACATTTGCCAATTCAGTGAGTGTTTCACTGTTTACGTGCTGTGATTGTAAGATGACACATAGAGACATGTTTCTTTGCAGGATTTCTTAAAAGGAAAAGAGAATCACATTTATTATATTTAAACTGCTCACAATTTAATAATAAAAATGGTCCAACTGTAAGTCATGCAGACACTCAAAAGGTTAGTTAAACAGGGAGGAAAGTGTGGGCAATATTCTTAAAGAATTTCTTAAGAGTTAAGGAATTTTAGATCTTTGTAGGTTGAAGACTGGAACGGTTTCAGATTCAGCTCGATTACCCCTCTGGATTCACCATTGATGTAGTATAAATATATTGATGGACAATTCTTAATGCAGTTGACGTTTGCTGAGTTATGTCATATTTTGCAGTCCCAACAAATTGTGGCTTTTGTTTGGGATAGTTTGCTGTCACCAATCCTTTCTTCAGAAGAAGAGACATATACTGCATTTCAAAGATTAACTTTATAAAGTCCTACACAAATATTTAATAACCAATATTATTGTATGTGGCATTGGGGTAATATATCATCATGGTTAGATTGATTGAGCACAGTAGAGGATTGGTTAACAGGCAGAGAGCAGGAAATAGGACTAAATACGGCATTCATAGGTTGGAAGACTACGACCAGTGGAGTACTGCAAGGAGTAGAGCTTGGGCCCAACTGTTCACAACCTATGTTAATGGATTAAATGTGAGGGGTCAATTGTAATATTTCCAAGTTTGCAGGTGGTACAAAATGTAATGAGAATATGAATTATGAGGAGGATGCAAAGACTTTTCAAGGGAATTCAGACAGATTGAGTGAATGAGCAAGAGCATGGCAAATTATATATAACGCAGATAAATGTGAGGTAATCCTCTTCGGTAGGAGGAACAAATGTGCAGAGTAATTCTTAAATGGAAAGAGATTGAAAAGTGTTGATGCCCACAGGGCTTCTTATTCGTAACGTCATTGAAAACTAACATGTATTTGCAGATAGCAATTTGGAAGGCAAATGGTATGTTAGACTTTATTGCAAGAGGATTTGAGAACCGAAGTAAAGAGGTTTTGCTCAATACCTGTGCACAGTTCTTGCTAAAGGAGGGAATATTTGTCACTGAGAGGAAGTGTGACAGAGGTTTATCAGTTTGATTCCTGGGATGGTGTGGCAGTGCTGTGAGGAGAGATTGTTCTCCGTGTTTAGAGGAAACTGACAAAATTCTTAAAGGGGTACACTGTGATGCAGAAATGATGTTTCCTCTTGCTGCAATGCCTAGAACCAATGCATACAGTATCAGAAAAAGAAGCAAGCCGTTTAGGACTGAGACAAAGAGAGAGACGAAGCTTTGGCATTCGCTACCCCAGAGCGCTGTGGCAGTTTAATCATTAAGTTCAAGACAGAAATTGATAGATTTCTACTTCCAAATAACATCAAAGATATGGAAATGGCATGAGAATATGGCATTGAAGTAGATATCGGCTAAGATTTAAAATGGGGAGCAGGCTTTGTTTCTTTGTTTCCAAGGCAGTCATAGCCCAACAATTGAGCCCAATATCTTGGTCAAATGGGAGTTTGGCATTCACGGTCGTCTCCTTCACTGTAGCAATCAGTCAAAACAAATAATATGAAACCAGAATGGGCCAACATGAGGTCAATGTTCAAAACTGGCACTCAGCTGCAGCATTGAGAAAACACTGCCCTGTCAGAGTGCTCCAGTTAAGATAAGCTGTTAAACTAAAGTGCACATGAAAGAATTTACAACACTATTTTAAAGACTAGCAAGGTGAATCTACCCTGGGGTCTTCTCCAATGGTCATCTCTCTACTAACATTACTAAAAACCGCTTCTAATGGCTTCATAGTTCTGTAATGCTTGCAAGACTCAGGGATAAGGAATGGTGAATTCAAAGAATGGTTTGCACTAACATCATGTCTCATCAAATGCCTCAAAGTGATTAGCTCTGAAGTGCAGTTGGCGTTTGTGATGTAGACAGTCATTTGTACACAGCAAGACCCCACAGTGATATCAATGGGTAGCAATTGCACTTTGACAGGAAATATGGAAGGGTGAGGGGAGTAAGTGGTTGGCTGTTGGAGAAGCTGTTGCAGGCGGGGGGGGGGGGGGCACGTTAAGTTTACTGTTAAGACAAAGGAATAGTGACAGAGGCCGTGCCTACGATTATCTACTATTGAGGTAATATTGAGGTGTCCCAGATTCTGGTTTGTGAAGCCATACCCCAGCAGGGACAAAACTTTTAAGACAGCAAGAGAAAGAAACTGGAAAATGCATGACCTTGAATGGAATAAATTGATTTCAGTCAGAACAGGCAATAATTGAGTGTTTTGGAAATCTATGATCAGCACATTATGACATCCAACTCTATGATAATGGAGTTTCAGCATATCATGGTGCAGGGTGATGTCATTGATCACTGTCAGAGAAATGGAAATGAGGAATTGTTTTCATAACATTTTAGTGTCTCGGTTCAACAAGAGAAATTGGACAGATGTGGATTCTAGACATTTTACAAACTAATGCTACAAAATGGATGATGCAAAGTTTGAAAGAGAATTTGAATTGCTTCTGTTCAGACAGTGATCTTTTTCTCTGAATTGCTCTTATGTTTAATGCCAATAAAGGAATAAAGGTGAACTACCTTGGAGTCTCTGCTACTCTGGTTTCTTAACTTCAGGAGTCGAGTCATAGATTCATATATTATGGAAACAGATCCTTCAGTCCAACTCATTCATGCTGATCAAGTTTCCGTACTAAACTAGTCCCACTTGCTTGCATTTAGTCCATATCCCTATAAACTCTTCCTATTCATTTACCAATCCAGATGTCTTTTATAAATTGTAACTGTACCTGCATCTACCACTTCCTCTGGCAGTTCATTCCACATACAAACCACCTTCTGTGTGATAACGTTGCACCTCATGACCCTATTAAATCTTTCTCCTCTCACCTTAAAAATATGTCCCCTAGTTTTGAACTCACCCACCCTAGCAAACATCTTTGTTATTCACCTTACCTATGCCTCTTGTGATTTTATAAACCTGTTGTTGTGGTTCTGTTCGCCGAGCTGGGAATTTGTGTTGCAGACGTTTCGTCCCCTGTCTAGGTGACATCCTCAGTGCTTGGGAGCTTCCTGTGAAGAGCTTCTCTGATCTTTCCTCTGGCATTTATAGTGGTTTGAATCTGCCGCTTCCGGTTGTCAGTTCCAGCTGTCCGCTGCAGTGGTCGGTATATTGGGTGCAGGTCGATGTGCTTATTGATTGAAACTGTGGATGAGTGCCATGCCTCTAGGAATTCCCTGGCTGTTCTCTGTTTGGCTTGTCCTTTAATAGTAGTGTTGTCCCAATTGAATTTATGTTGCTTGTCATCTGCGTGTGTCACAGAAGCGTTTCACAGGAGGCTCGCAAGCACTGATGATGTCACCCAGACAGGGGACGAAACGTCTGCAACACAAATTCCCAGCTCGGCGAACAGAACCACAACAACGAGCACCCGAGCTACAAATCTTCTCACAAACTTTGAATTTTATAAACCTCCATATGATCACTCCTCAACCTTCTACACTTCAGTGAAAAAAGTCACAACCTGTCCAGCCTCTGTATAATCCAAACCTCCCAGTCCTGGAAACTTCCTGGTAAGTCTTTTCTGAACCCTCTCCAATTTAATAATATCCTTCTTATAGCAGGGTGACCAGAATTGTACACAGTACTCCAAAAGTGGTCTCACCAACATTCTGCACAATAATGTGCGTAAATCACCGCAAGTTATCTTTAATTTGGCTACTTATTAAGAAATCTCACAGACAATCAAACACTGAAACAATAACTCAAATGTTATTGCATGTAGCAAACAAATATAAGACCCCTCAAGTAAGCAAGTATAAGTCTGTGACCCAACTTATCTATTAGCTGATTAATGATGAAATCTGGCCAGGACTTCAACTGACAATGATTGGTCTCTGGATGCTTCCAGGGTTTTCTCCTTCTGCAGCATTGTTCATCGAAGTTCTGCTGTTGAATTATTCTCATGTTCAATTCTTTACAGATTTTTGACCTTCAGTCTCTGAGGTGATATATTGATGATTTCTTTAGAGTCTTTCATTCAAGTTACTGCATAACTGCAGCTAGCTTCCTTATCCAGAGTAATTTCTTTGTGTTCTCTTATATTTGGCATTAACTATCTGTTTGATGATACAGCTTTCCTGTGATTAGCTTCTTAAATTCTTCTGCAGGGCAATCCTTGTCGTTTGTGGTAATAAAGCATCCAGTTTATCACAGGTGTCAAAGCAGTTTTGTTTATGCAATCTCACCAAGATGTGGATAATTGCTTGAGTCTCTGTGTGACAGCTTGTCTTTGTTCCTTAACAGTTTATTCCAAACAGAGTTACTGTTGTGTGTAATAGCTTATCTTTTGTTGATTCAGTCAGTTCATGAACACTTATTAAAATTGTGAAGTCTATAATATCGCAACAACTTCAGCATGATGTCCCAATACCTATACTCAATGGTCTGAACATTGAAGGTAAGCATTCTAAATGCCTTCTTAATCATCCTGATGCAAATTTGAAAAAACTATGTACCTGAATCCCTAGGTCTCTCTGTTCGACAAAACTGTGTGAGTCCTGTCCATGTTTGATTTATCAAAATGCAACACCTCACAAATTAAGCACCATCTGCCACTCCTCAGCCCATTTGCCCAATTGATCAAGATCCCTTTGTAATCTTAGATAACCTTCTTCACTGTTGACTATACCACCAATTTTGGTTAAAAATCACACAACAGGTTATAGTCCAACAGGTTTAATTGGAAGCACACTAGCTTTCAGAGTGCCGCTCCTTCATCAGGTGATAGACTATCTTTGTACACCCCAGTCCAACACCGGCATCTCCAAATCATGACCAATTTTGGTGTTATCCGCACACTTATGAACTTTGTGTCCTAATTTCTTATTCAAATCATTTGTATAAATAGCAAACAATAGTGGACCTAGCACTGATCCCTGCAGAACACTGCTGGTCACAGGCCTCCAGTATGAAAAACAACCCTCCATCACTACCATCTGTCTCCTGCCATCAAGTCAATTTTGTATCAAATTGGCAAGCTCTCCCTGAATCCCATGTGATCTAATCTTACTAATTAGGCTACCATGCAGAACCTTGTCAAAGACATTACTAAAGTCCATGTAGATAATAGTTCTATCCTCATGAACCTTTTTGGTTGCATCCTCACAAAACTCAATCAAGTTTGTGGGACACAATTTCCCATGCGCAAAGCCATGCTGAATGTCCCTAATTAGTCTTTGCCTCCCCATGTGGATCCTGTCTCTCAGAGTCCCTTCCAATAACTTACTCACCACCCATGTCATGCTTATAGGTCTGTAGTCCCCACATTTCTCCTTACAGCCTTTCTTAAACAAAGACACACCATTAGTCACCCTGCAGTCCTCCAGCATCTCACCTGTGGCTGCAGATGATGCAAATATCACTGCTAAGAGCCCCACAATTTCTTCCCTAATGTCCTGGGATACACTTGATCGGGTTCTGGGGATTTATCTACTGTTATTTTTTTTAAGCATTCCAGTACTTTCTCTTCCGTTATGTGGACTTTTTCAAGACATCAATATTTATTTTCCCAAGCCTTATTTCTTTTTTCACAGTAAAAACTGAAATATTTATTTGGTTTCTCTCCCATCTCCTGTGGTTCCACACATTGGCAACCTTGCTGACCTTTAAGAGGCCATAATCTCTCCCTAGTAGCTTTTTTGTTCTGAATGTATTTGTAGAATTTCTCTGGATTATCCTTAACCTTATTTGCCAAAGCTATATCACATTCCTTTTTTGTTATCTTCCTGATTTCCCTCTTAAGAGTGCCCCTACATCCCTTACACTTTTCAAGAGAGTCACTTGATCCCACTTGTCTATACCTAACATATAACTTCTTCTTACACTTGACTAGAGCTTCAATATCTTTATTCATCCATTATTTCATACCTTTAACGGCCTTATCCTTCACTCTAACAAGGACATACTACTTTTGAACTCTCATTATCTCACTCCTGAAAGCCTCCCATTTGCCAGTCATCCCTTTACCTACAAACAGTCTACTCCAATCAATTCTCGAAAGTTCCTATCTTATACCATCAAAATTTGTCTTCCTACAATTAAGTACTTTAGCTTTTATACAAGGCTATTCTTTTTCCATAACTGTTTTAAAACTAATAAAATTATGATCACTAGTCCCAAAATGCTCCCCCACTAACACTTCAGTCATTTGCCTTGCCTTATTTTCAAACAGAAGATCAGGTTTTGATCCTTTTCTACTAGGTACATTTACATATTGATAACAAAAATTTTCTTGAACACTTTTAACAGATTCCTTACCATACGAGTACTTAACACCATGGCATTTCCAGTCTTTGTTTGGAAAGTTAAAATTCCCTACTATTACAACCCTATTATTCTTACAGGTATCTGAGATCTCTCTACATATTTGTTCCTCAATTTCCCTCCGAATATGGAGGGTTGCTGTAGTACAATCCCATTACAGTGATTATCCCCTGCTTATTTCTGAGTTCCACCCAAATACAGTCAGTTCTGCTATAACGCTGTAGTTCTGTTCTTGTGTAATCCCATGTTATATCGTGTAATAGCAGCACCATTTAAACAAATGGTGCCAGAATTGTGTTATTGCCAATACATGCTTTAAAAATTTGTGTTTTAGAAACAGTGTCCCCAATTCATCAATCGTGTTATAACAAATTCACATTGATGAAACTCACATTATAGCAGAACAATCTGTAGCTTCATTGGATAATCCCTCAGAAATATCCTCTCCAAGTACAGCAGTAATATTTTCCTTAATCAAAATCTTTCATTCCTCCTCCTCTCTTGCCTCCTGTTGTATCCTTCTCATAGCTTCTAAACCTCAGAATATTGAGCTGCTAGTCCTGTCCCTGCCTTAGCCATGTTTCTGTAATGGTTATGATGTCCCAGTCTTATGTTCCAATACATGCCCTGAGTTCACCTGTCTTACCTGTGAGACTCCCTGCATTGAATTAAATAGATTTCAATTCTTCAGAGTTACCTTGTTCTCTGACTTGTTCTTGCCTGCCTTTTCTAATTAACATGCTCATTTTAAATTCAGAACCATCCCTAGTCTCATTACGACTCTGGATACCCACTACCAGTTTAAACGCTCCCAAATAGTCCTAACAAATCTCCCTCAGGATATTGATCCCCTTCCAGTTTAGGTGAAATCTGTCTCTTTTGAACAGATCTTTTCTGCGCCAGAACAGATCATATGATCTAAAAGTCTGAATCCTTGCTCACTGCACCATCTCTTCAGCTATTGATTTATCTGCCCTATTGCACATGGCACCAAGAAAAATCCAGAGATTACTATTTTTGAGGTTCTGTTCTTTAACCTTCTACCTAACTTCCCATATTCACTCTGCAAAGCCTTCACCCTTTCCATAATAATGTTATTCTTACAATGTGCCCAACAACCTCTGGCTTCTCACACTCCCCTTGAACAATATGCATTTAGTTTGTGCTCTTAAGAGAAAAATATGTGTGGGAAATTGCATGTCAAACATCACAGTACCTGAACTCAACTAAGGAACAATGGACTACGACTCTGGACATTGTCATCGCTGCTGTACAACACAAGACCAGAGCCAGAAAGAGACTTACACTGCAAGAGAAACTGGCTAGACTGACACACAACAACAACAACAAAGACAAACCAGACACATGTATAAGAAATCTATCCAACAGAACAGTTAATGACACTGACAAAGCTGGCCTAATACACAGACTCACAAAGACGCTGACAGAACTGACTTCCTGGCTGCCCTTGAAGCAACACAGAAGACCAACAAACTTACAGATGAGATGCAGTAGGCAATCCAACAGACCATAATCCCTGCACTAACCTGGAGAAACAAATTGAACACCCTCAGCGCACCAGAAAGCAAAGCGATAAAAGGACTCAAGAAGGACAAAAACATCATTATTATAAACCAACAAACTGGCCAAGGAACTATAATGAAGACTGCAACACCTCATAAGTGGATCAACCCACTCCATTCACTTGGCCCAGGAATTCCTCCACAGCCTCATGAACACTGAAATTGACGAGTCATGGGCAAACTGCCCATGACTGTTCTAATGACCAGACAGAACTATGTTGAGAAAGCAGAGACACTGCTGGACAATACCGGCACCTACCAAGATGGTGACTGTAGGGTATCTCTACAGTACCCTACCCTGACCCAACACCGCAACTAGCCAACAGGATTACATACATGCTGAACAAACTGAAATAAATAGGACAGCTAACCAAAACTGACTACCTGAGAATGCAACACCCCCTGCTTTTACAAACTCGTGAATGTACATAAACCGGACATGCCACTCAGACCCAAAGTCTCACTACCGGGTACACCAATGCACAAACTGGCCAAGGAACCACAATGAAGACTGAAACACCTCAACCCACCCACCCAAGACTGATCAATCCACTCCATTCACTTAGCACAGGAATTCCTCGACAGCCTCATGAACACTGTAAGTGATGAGTCATGGCCCTATTCACCTCCATTGACATACCAGTAGCCAAGGAAACAACACCACACTACCAGAAAATCCAGTAACAATGACTCCTAGCAGCACCATCAGCACAGACAACAAGTCCAAGCTACTAGACTTATGCCTCACCACCCACTTTGTCTTCAATGGCTAAACATAGCAACAAGGAGAAAGTGAGACTGCAGATGCTGGATGGTCAGAGTCGAAAAGTGTGGCACTGGAAAAAGCACAGTAGGTCAGGCAGCATCTGAGGAACAGGAGCGTTGACGTTTCGGGCATAAGGCCTTCATCAGGAATGTGGCGTTGGTGGGGAAGGGCGCTGAGAGATAAATGGGGGGTGGAGGTGGGGCTGGGGGTCAGTTGGTGGGAAGGTGATAGGTGGATGCAGGTAAGAGGTGATAGTGGGGAGGGTGGAGTGTATAGGTAGGAAAGAAGGTGGATAAGTAGGACAGGTCAACAGGGTGGTACCAAGTTGGAGGGTTGGATCTGAGAAGAGGTGGGGGGGGAGGGGAGATTTGGAAACTGGTGAGGTTGAATTGAATTGAATTGAAGTTGATGTTGATGTTGATGCTGTGTGGTTGAAGGGTCCCAAGGTTGAAGATGAGGCATTCTTCCTCTAGATATTGGTCGGTGGCTTTGATTTGGCAGTGGAGGGGGCCCAATCTCCCCACTCCCCACCTCATCGTAGCTCCAACCTTCCAACTCAGCACTGCCCTCTTGACCTGTCCTACCTGTCAATCTTCCTTTCTGCCTATCCACCTCACCGTCCTAAGTGACCTATCAGAATCATCTCCTACCTGTATCCACCCATCGCCTTCCCACCTACCCCTCCCCCTGCCCCCAACCCTATCCATAACCCCCTCTATTTCTCTCTCAGCTCCCTTCCCCCTCCACATTCCTAATGAAGGGCTTATGCCTGAAACGTCGACTATCCTGCTCCTCGAATGCTATCTGACCGGCTTTGCACTTTTCAGAAACATACCAACATGTCAGTGGCACACCAACGGGCTCTCCCATCTCAGGACTAACAGCAGAAGCAGTTATGCAGAGACTTGAAAACACAGCCCTTCCCCTGATCCAACCAAAACTGTGGATACAATATGTGAACGACACATTTATCACAACAAGAATAGAGGAAACACACCACCTCATTAATAGTATACTCACTGGCTTCAAGTTTACAAGGGAGGAAGAAAACAACAACAAATTCCCAATTCTAGATGTCATAGTAGAACGGATTACCAACAGGAGGGTTCACAACCAAAATATCCATGAAACCCACTCACATGGACCAGATCCTCAACTACAATAGCAACTATCCCAACATCCACAAACGGACCTGTGTTAGGACACTATTCAAAAGAGCTGTGAAACACTTCAACACACTACAACTGTGCAAGGAAGAGGAAGAACACTTACACAGAGTCTTTGCTAACAACAGACACCCCATCAACTTCGTCTGCTGATGCCTATCCAATAGACTATGCGAGGAAGGCACTGTACCTACTAATACACTGGCCACTTTACCCTATGTGAAGAAGAGAGTATCAGAATTAAATACTAGTTACATCTACTAGGTATTATAGTAACGGTGACAACCAACAGCCACACTACGCCAACTAATTACCAGGACAACTAATTACACCAAACCCACAACATGTAGGACCAACGTGGCGTACAAAATTATTTGCAACAACTGCAACAAGCACTACATCAGACAAACAGGTAGAAAACTAGCCATCTAACTTCACTAACACTAACTGGCAACTAAACGACATGATCCACTCTCCCTCATCTCCGTCCACACAAACCAAGAGGGCCACCAATTTGACCGTGACAAAGTAACCATTCTAGGACAAGCTAACTAAAGACATGCCAGAGAGTTCTTGGAAGCCTGGTTCTCAACCAAAAAGGCCATCAACAGACACATAGAGATAGACCCAGTGTATAAATTAATACAAAGAAGATCTGGAAGTGACCACATAAAAACCAAGCAGGACAGAACAACAGTGCTTCACAGAAGTCACACTGATGATGTTACCCAGAATGGTAACAAAATGTCTGCATGATAACCCAGCAGCTTGGTGAGCTAACCAATGACCTCATCAATGACCTGAGCAACAGATTTTCATGAAAACCTTAAAGTCCACTACAGTTTCAACTGTACAGAGTGTAGAATTTTGAGAAAATCCATGGAAATCTTAGGTTCCTGACTTAAATTCTATGGATAACATTTCCTTAAAAGTTGAGGGATGGTCAGTTCTTTATGAGAGGGAGTGAGGAATTTTCTGATGTGTGGAAACCTCTTAACAGAGGCTAACATGGTCCATTAAGCATTGCTCTATGGTTTCTGGTAGGTCAGGAAATCGCCTGCAGAAGTTCTATTCTTAGCTTTATATCTCCACCATGCTGGTTCTCTTAACTGCTTGACCAGTCCATGAGAATAACAATAACAATGCATCCAAGTATTTCATTTGATCTAAAAAGTATCTTGAAATCCACCTGAAAACCAATAAGAATATTATGGGTGCAAAGTTAAAAAATCACACACACCAGTGTGAAAAGAGTGTTGTGATTAATATAACTTGTTAGTTGGTTTGGTTGTATTGACGAAACAATTTAAAAAAGAGAGCCCTCTTTCACTTCAAGTATGAAGTCATTAAACACATTGTGGCACTACATCCACCACAGTCCAAAGATGTGCAGGTCAGGTGAATTGGCTATGCTAAATTGCCCATAGTGTTAGGTAAGGGGTAGATATAGGGGTATGGGTGGGTTGTGCTTCGGCGGGGTGGTGTGGACTTGTTGGGCCAAAGGGCCTGTTTCCACACTGTAAGTAATCTAAATCTAAATCCACCTTCTTGGGGATGAGATGCAGACATCTTCTCGGTTCCCTGTGGTTAAAAATCACATGACACCAGGTTATAGTCCAATGGGTTGATTTGAAAACACTAGCTTTCAGAGTGCTGTTCCTTCATCAGGTATTAGGGAGGGAAAATGACTTTAGACACAGAATTTATGAGGAAAAGATCAAAAGGTCACATGAGTGAATTGGACACACCTAAGATGGTTATTAAATCTTTAATCAGTTAGGATGAAGGTGCAGGTTTCGATGGATTAATACGCAAATCCCAAAATTTCTTTCAAGTCACTGCCCGGAGATACCTTAAGGTGTTATCAATATCAAGGAGGTGACATCTCCAGTCAGACAATATATTTTAGGCATAAGGTTTTGTTTGGGGTCACAATTTGTAGACAGTCAGTCAATGAGGCATTTTATAAACTCCTACTTTGGAAATAAAATCAGTCTAACTCCAGGTTAAGAGTCAGACAGATACCAAACATGGTCTCATTCCTAAAATACATTATCTGACCTCCTTTATATTGATACCACCTTATGTTATCTCAGGACAGTGACTTGAAAGAAATTCTATGATTTGCATATTAGTCAATTGAAACCTGCACCTCCATTCTAACTGATTAAAGATTTAAGAGTTATTTTAGGTATGTTCAATTTATTTGCATGAGTTGTATGACCCTTTGATCCTTTCCTTATAAATTCTGTGTCTTAGATCTTCCTCCCTGACTGGCATCTGATGAAGGAACAGCACTCCAAAAACTAGTGTTTTCAAATAAACCTGTTGGATTATAATCTGTTGTCATGCGATTTTTGACCTTGTCCAACTCAATCCAAACACCTGCACCTCCACATCATAGTTCCCTATGGATAGAGGATATTTCTCCACCTGTACACTTCATGCAAGGCTTCCAGTATCTGAGAATACTGGGGCATGAGCTCTGTCCTGTTATCATCAGCCAGTGCTCTTGCAAGTCACATTCTCCAGCCATTTCCAGCACACATTGCAACCAGAATGAGTCCCCTTTCCAATGAGTATATGTTTAAGTGGAACTAGCCTGGCAACAATCTGTGCCCCTTTGTGAGGTGTGCGATCACCAATTGCACATTTATTGCTCAGCTGCTTGCAGCTATCATGTAAATAAGCAGGATCATTTACATGCATCCAGCATTGCAAGATATTAACACCACATCACAATCCCTAAGCTTGTTTTCAGAAGCTGTTGAATTTTGCCAGGGTTCAAAAACCAGCAAGGATTCTGTAAAGAATCACCTTTCTGAAGTGCCTCACCAATTCTAAATGCGTGTCCTTCTTAATGACTTTTATCAAAGCTCTATTCCCTGCTTTCATACAGTTTGATATCTTCTTGATTTCAATGGAAGAAAAGTTAAATTAACTGTCTGATAGAAAGAGATTTTCTACCAGTTCTGTCCAGTTCCAGAGTTGCTTATTGATTACCAATAGGATACAAATCTCTGTAGTGTATAGTTCAGTGCAAAAAAAATTCCGCAGGAATGGTCTGAACATCAAAACTGGTGACTTGTCCTTAGATATGCAGTAAGATTGAGATTCCAGCCGTTCCAATAGAATAATGACAACCATTCTCCTCTCATCCACCATTTTTCAATCATTCCTGCATGGGGAACGTGTTATATAACTAACTCAAATTGACCTATATATCAGCTTCCTTGTACTCTCTATTTATATGCCTATTTTTTTTTATATTTAATACCTTCCTCTTTAATGTCCTATTTACATTTTCAAGCTTTCATAATATCCTGGGGGACCACCATGAGTATTGAATCTTCCATGGCTCTATTTCCGTGTAAAATTAGGAAGGCTGGAGGCAAATGATGAAATAGCAAATCCACACAACGTGCAAGTTTGTCTTTCCGGATGGCAACATTCTCAAAGCCTTGCGAGCATCCCTAATATCAGACCTCAGCTTGCTGCCATGTGCAGGTGACCTTGCAATTGCTTTGAAAGTAATTGTGCTCCTGAATTAAAGTGTTGATCTATTCCGGGTTTCATACTTGATATTTGAAGGGAAGAAGGAGCTTGCTTTTATGCAGCATTTTTTATATGCCCAGCTCAAAACTATTTATTGCCAATGAAATACTTCTAATGTATACTCGCCATTCTAATGTAGAAAATACAGAATCCTAGTTGCACAAAACAAGCTGCCACAAACAGCAATGTAATGACATTGGTTAAGGAGTAAGAATTTGCAAGGGCACCATCGTTAACTTCCTTTCTCTTCTTTGAAATAGTGCTGTGAGGTCTCATGCATCCAATCAAATAGATAGCCATTCTGAAGATGGGACTCTGCATCCGAAACGTTAACTCTGCTTTCTCTTCACAGGTGCTGCCAGACCTGCTCAGGTTGCTCAGAATTTTCTGTTTTTGTGTCTGAGTTCCAGTTTCCAAACTTCTTTGGGTCTTTTTTTAAGATAAATGAGATCGTGATGTAATCTAGATAATGTAAGACTCATTCAATACTATATAGATCCAAACTATAAATGTAGACCAGTTGCAGATATAGACAGAGAAATGGCAGATGTAGTTTGATCCAAGTAAGTGCGAGGTGCTGCACTTTGGGAGATCAAACATTAAAGAAAAGTATCCAGTTAATGGCTGGATCCTGAACAGTACTGATGTACAGAGGGATTTTGGGGTTCATGTCCAGAGCTCCCTGAAAGTGGCTACACAAGTAGATAGGGTGGTAAAGAGGCAATCGGCATGCTTATCTTCATTGGTCAGGGAATTGAGTACGAGAATCAGGATTGAAAATGTGTTGCTGGAAAAGCGCAGCAGGTCAGGCAGCATCCAAGGAACAGGAGAATCGACGTTTCGTGCATAAGCCCTTCTTCAGGAATTCTCCTACGAGAATCAGGATGTCATGTTGCAGCTTTATAAGACTTTGGTTAGGCCACACTTAAGAGTATTGCATTCAATTCTGGTCACCACATTGCAGGAAGGATGTGGAGGCTTTGGAAAGGGTGTCAAAGAGGTTTACCAGTATGTTGTCTGGATTAAAGGGTATTAGGTAGAAGGAGAGGCTAGAGAAACTAAAGCTGTTATCTTAGGAGTAGCAAAGGCTGAGGGGAGGCTTGATAGAAGTCTATAAAATCAGGAGATGCATGATAGGATTGACATTCAGAATTCTTATCCCAGAGGTGAGATGTCTAATACCGGGGGCATGCATTTAAGTGGGAGTGTCAAAGTTCAAAGGAGATGTGAGAGGAAAATGTTTTACATAAAGAGTGGTAGGTACCTGGAATGTGCTGCCAGGGGTGGTGGTAGAGGTGATGGCATGCAAGGAATGGAAGGATAAGCAATAAAAGGCAGAAAGGATAGTTTAATTTGGCATCATGTTCAGCACAACATCGTGGGCCAAAGGTATTGTTCCTGTGTTGTACTGTTCTACGTTCTACTGCATAGAACATCAGCTTCGAAAGCAGGAGAGCTGCACTCAGATAATAAGCTACTGGAAGAGGCTCAGAAAAGTTTCAGTGAGAAGAATAAGACTATAAGTGGAGTGACAGGACTGAAAGAGAGATCCCAGTTTTTTTCAGATGCAGCACTGAAGGTCTTGGTGATGGAGATTGAAAGTGGGGTGAAGAAAGGCCATGTTTCCTCACAGAACAGAGAGACTCTCCAGGCACTTTGACAAAGAGTACCGAAACAAGCTGAACCATTGGTCAGTTTCCAGAACCTATGCCCAAGGCCCCAGTTGCAATATCAGGAAATGTTCGATAACCTCGCATGGATTTTTAAGGTCAGTGAATGCATTTTCAATGACATTTCCTACGCAGAACACCACTGACCTCTCATGTTGCTCAAAGCATCATATTCTCACCACTCACCCAATCAGAACATACCACCCTCACGTATTTACCACTGTCCGAGGCATCACACTTATCCTTCGCAGCTTACAAATGCCTCCAACTATTTAGCTTTGGAAGGCACATCATGCTAATAGATTGCAACACGACCACTGATGGTCTTCCATCTTTCACTATCTCTCGGAAGACAGGATGGCCTATAACAGGGGGGATAAGCAGAGATTAGGTGGGGGTCAAGTGCTTCTCCATCACTTGAGCCTCTCTGGAGAACACATTGACTGTGCATCATGTGGTCAGCACTGACCCAAACTGTTGCATCAATGCGCCAAGTGCATTCAGGATGACAGAATACTTTTATGTTCTTTCCCTTCTCAAATCCAAGGTTTGCTCTTTGGAATTCTTGGCTGTCTTTTGATGGCATATTTTCAATGCATGGTTGGATGTCAGAGCAGAGGCAGGAGCCAGGTGAAGAACAGGTATCTCTTGTCACCCAGCAGCCAGACAATGGGAATGGCTGACTGGCACAGAGGAATGCAACATGTCAGCTGCCATGATAATAGCATTCACTGATATCTGCTGGGCATGGTCACACACCAATTGTACGTTGACACGGTGGCAAAGCTTAAGATTGCAGTACATTTTTCTATTGGTAAATGGCCCCCCTAGAGTAACATGCCTGCAATTAATGCAACATGTATCTTGGGAATCCCACTTGTTTGATAAGACAGAAGATGAGGAAGACCCCTCTCCTTCTACACCGAATGTTGTATCACCTCTGTGATGCAGCCAAATGTCACAGACGATTAAATGTTGGAAATGGCATTTGCTTTCCATCCCTGGAAGAACATGCTGCAGTGATTTGCAATTGAAAGCTGCAGTGATTTGCAATCACAGCTAACATCATGCTCACCCAGTTGTAAGTGTTAACATAGTTCAATAGTCACCTCTGTTTGTTGGGAAGACATAAATACGTTTATGGGTTATGTGAAAACTGAAAGATATGAACTGTTTGGAAACTCCCTATATTGAAAAGAATTTTGCCATGTGTTTTCTTGGAGATTACATTAACTTTCTAATTTGTGTTGTGATGTACCTTCTAAGTACAGAACATCAACCTATGAGCATGAGGATAGATAAGTCCCCTGGGTCAGATGGGGTATATCTAAGCTTTTTACAGGAAGCAAGGGATTGCTGTGCCTTTGGTGATGATCTTTGCACCCTCAACTGTCCAGTGGAGTAGGAACAGATGATTGGAAGGTGGCAAATGTTACTCTTTTGTTCAAGGCCGGGAATAGAGAAAACCCTGGGAATTACAGACCAGCCAGTCTTACGTCAATGGTGGGAAAATTATTGGAGAGGGTACTGAGAGACAAAATTTATGATTATTTGGAACAGCATAGCTTGATTAGAGATAGTCACCATGGCTTTGAGAATGGCAGATCATTCCTCACATGCCTTCTTGAATTCTTTGAGGATGTGACAAAACACATTGATGAAGATAGAGTAGTGGATGTGGTGTGTATGGATTTTAGCAAGGTGTTTGATAAGGTTCCCAATGGTCGGCTCATTCAGAAAGCAAGGAGGCATGGAATAAAGGGAAATTTAGCTGTCTGGATACAGAATTAGCTGGCCCATTGAAAACAGAGGGTGGTAGTTGATGGAAAGAATTCAGCCTGGAGCTCGATGACCAGTACTATTCAACAGGGATCTGTTCTGGGACCTCTGTTCTTTGGGACCACTGATTTTTACAAATCGCTTGGATGAGGAAGTGGAAGGGTGGCTTGGTAAATTTGCTGATGACACAAAAGTTGGTGGAGTTGTGGATAGTGTGGAGGGCTGTTGTAAGTTGCAATGGGACATTGACAGCATGCAGAACTGGGCTGATAAATGGCAAATGGGGTTCAACCTGAACAAGTGTGAAGTCATTCATTTTGGAAGGTTGAATTTGAATACAGAATACAGGGTAAAAGGTAGGATTCTTGGCAGAGTGGAGGGACAGAGGGATCTTGGGCTCCACATCCATAGATCTGTCAAAGTTGATAAGGTTGTTAAGAAGGTGTATGGTGTTTTGGCTTTCATTAACAGGGGGATTAGGTTTAAGAGCCACGTGGTTATGCTGCAGCTCTATAAAGCCCTGGTTAGATCACACTTGGAATATTATGATCAGTTCTGGTCGCCTCCTTATAGGAAAGATCTGGAAGCTTTAGAGAGGATGCAGAGGAGATTTCCCAGGATGCTGCCTGGACTGGAGGGCGTGTCTTATGAAGAAAAGTTGAGGGATCTAGGGCATTTCTCATTAGAGTGAAGAAGGATGAGAGGTGACTTGATAAAGGTGTCCAAGATGATGAGGCATAGATTGAGTGGATAGCCAGTGACATTTTCCCAGAGTTGAAATGATTATCATGACGGGGCATAATTTTAAAGTGATTCAAGGAAGGTTTAGGTGAGATGTCAGAGGTGGGTTCTTTGCAAAGAGAGTGGTGTGTGCGTGGAATGCACTACGAGCAATGGTAGTAGAGTCAGAAACATTAGGGACATTTAAGCGACTCTTGGGTAGACATGTGGATGATAGTAAAATGTAGTGCATGTAGGTTTGAGCTTGGAATAGGATAATATATTGGCAAAAGATCAAGGGTTGAAGGGCCTATACTGCTCTATGAAAAAGGAGCAGTGTGGAATATTTTGCTCTTTGAGTCTTTTATCCAGTCATATTAGAATCATAGAACTCCTACAGTGTGGAAACAGGCCACTTGGCCCAACAAGTCCACACTGACCCATTCCCCTATTGCTCTACATTTTGGAGGAGAAAGTTAGAACTGCAGTTGCTGGAGGTCAGAGTTGAGAGTGTGTTGCTGGGAAAGTACAACAGGTCAGGCAGCATCCGAGAAGCAGGAGAATCAATGTTTTGGGCATAAACCCTTCATCAGGATTGCTTGATCTGCTGTGCTTTCCCAGCAACACACTCTTGACTCTGCTGTATATTTCTCCTGCCTAATGCACCTAATCTACACATCCCTGAACACTATAGGCAATTTAGCATGGCCAATTCACCTGGCCTTTGGATTGTGGAAGGAAACTGGAGCACCCAGAGGAAATCCACACAAACTCGCGGAGAATGTGCAAACTCCACACAGACAGTCGCTTATTGCAGGAATTGAACCCGGGTCCCTGGTGCTGTGAGGCAGCAGTGCTAACCACTGAGCCATCGTATCACTCTTATTTGTGATTAAAAACCCTTACCTTTTTATCATTATGTGCTTTCTCTATGGAGACTGTTGGCCTTTTGTGTTCCATAAGTGTATCTGTTACAGATTGAGGGACCATAGTTCTAATTCTGGATTATCATTTATATATGAACCAAATTTGCTACTTGTTTTAAGAGTGTTTTGTTTTATAATAAATATGCTTTTTTTGAGTTCATTAAAGCAAACTGGGGAATATCTTTTTTTAATCTGGATAGATTGCAGAAGGGAATTAATTAGCCATTTTGGTGACTGAATTGAAAGATTTACATGAATGATACAACTAGTAAAGTAGTGGCATTTATAATCAGTGCACCCCTCCTGTAAAACTTCCTAAATGCATCCATCTCAGACATTGCTGAGTTCCAAGATTGAGTCAATAGGATTACTACCCGAAAACTCTTGTTTGGAGGATTTTTTTTTAATGAGAACATTTCTCCTCCTCCCTCAGCATATAATATCCCCTCTTTACATGCCTGTGTTTAATCTCTCAATCATGATGTGGCCAAAGATGGACTGCAATTTATAGCTGACATCATTAAAGATGTAGGCTATTGCCTGATAGATATTTAAATTCTTCTGACACTGGTAGCACCACTCTGTTGTGAACCCAAGTTGTTTTCCAAACTCCTTCAATAACACAGTACTTCCACTAACTTAGCACGACCAAACATTCTTCACCTGAAAGCCCCCTAGTGATTCCATTAAATAGAGCTAGATCATTCATACAGCTGGATGCATGATATGATGATTACTAGAGACTATGAGCTGGACATACATGGTCCAAAAAAAGCAGGTCATGTGACAAATCAACATTAGATGTGGTTTCACATACAATTTGCTCACACTGCCTACATCTGGCATCCAATGGTATTCTTCCCTCCTGTGGTTGAATAGTCATGGTATGGTCATATGGTTCAATATGGATCAGATCAGAAACATTCCAACCAACATTCTTACAGTTTTGAACTTCTGTAACATGGCATCAGTTCTGCGAGCAAAATTTCATAGCCTTCATATTTTATATCGATTCAGTCCATGTTTGGTACCTGTTACTTGATGCCATGTATTGATCCAGTCCATGTTTTATATCTGACCCTAGATGCCATATATTGATTGATTTCTCGTTTTAAAGCCAGCGTGGTCTAATCATCAGAGGTCAGAAGCGAGTGTATGAGCTGCAGAAACAAACTAAGTACAGGTTGTACTGGTGAAGGTTGAGTTATTTTCAGCAATACAATTGAACTGTATGAGTTCTGCATTTTTATTCATGACAGCAAGCATTAACAGTGGCAGTCGTATCGAGAGAAAACTGAAAGAGACAAAACCAAAGTAGAGTGTGAAGCACACAAAGTGACAATGCAGATCATATGTCATGGGGTTAAGGGACCAGGATTCTGAAAAATTCTTAACAGTCACACAAGATTCAGAACTTTATGCCTCTCTCCACAGATACTGCTAAACCTGCTGAATTTCTCCAGCATTCACTGTGTTTGTTTTTGAGGGGTCAGAATTCAAATGGCCACAGACACTGAGAACATAAACCTATAAGATACAGGAGCAATAGAGGCAATTCAGCCCCTTGAGCCTAATCTGCCCTTCAATGAGATCATGGCTGATTTTCTACCTCAATTCCATTTTCCTGTTTTACTCCCATATCTCTTGATGTTATTAATGTGCAGAAATGTTTCAGTCTCGGTCTTTGTTTCCACATAGCTCCCACTCCCTGGAATGGTTCAAGATAGCACCAACACATGGTAACTCTTTGTGAGCTCTCGACAGCAGACTTTATTCTTAAATATCTTGCAATCATACTGCTCTTTTAAACCTCAATTCTAAGTTTGTTAAAATTATTAACAATAGTCTCTTAAATCCGCTTGCAGGTTTGAAGATATTATGATCATACAGGCCTGATTACTGACACCACAGCCATAACGTGTATTCCTTGCTCTGTTCTATTACCCTATGCACTTTATATGGCATGCTTGGCCTGTACGGATCACAAAACAAAACATTTCACTATACCTAGGTACATGTGATAATAGTAAACCAAATCAACAACTTTTTATAATTTGCAAACTTTGAAATGTTTAATTTAATCCCACATTCAAATCATTGTGACTGATTATGCTGGCTGAGGTCCAAACATTGATCATGGTGGTACCTCATGAGACATTGTCTGCCAACATGAAAATTACCCAGTTATGCTTACTCTCAGACTTCTGTCAATTAGCCAGTACCAAATCCATACTGTTATTTTTCTTCTATTCCCATATATTAGAGTAGCCTTTTACCAGTCTTTTGGGTGATAATTTTCAACAATTCAGCTCAAGCTATTCTGCTCATCATATCCTCAAAAACTCCAAAAGTTTTGACAAACATGACTTATTTTTAATAAAACAAAATGGACTCTGCCCAGTCTTACAATTATTTTCTGACTATCTTATTAACACATCCTTCATTATAAATGCTAGTATTTTCTCAGTGGCTGATATTAGGTGAACAGGTCTATAGCTCTTCATTTTTTTCTCCCCCCACTTCTTTAAGTACTGGAGTTACATTTGTTACCTTCCTGTTTGGCAGGGACACTTCCAGGATCTATATAAATTAGAAAGATTGCACGTCTGTTATCCTTAGATACACCTTGTTCAACAGTTTGGAACGTAGACCATGAGATCTAGGGGATGTAGCTCCTATAAAACATCATTATTTCGCTAGTGCTACCTTTTCTTTACTGACATTAAGATATTGAATCTCCTCACTTATACTCATCTGCAGTTTGTCCATTATTTGTATTAAGTTTTTAACACCTTTTTTTTGTTCAATTGAGCATTTCCCTCCTCGTCATTGACAGGAATGTCAGCTGTGTCTGATCCTTTTTGGCACTTTTGCCCTCTCTCCTTTCCATCTCTCCCAGTCAATGATAGGTTTCCACTTGTTCCCACTTCTCATGTCACAAGCGGTTACATTCAAACTGTCTCATTCTGCACCATTTCCAACACTTCCAGGAGGATGTTGCTTCTAAACTATCTTCTCCTTGCCTCGTCTGTAAGCATTGTGCAGGGACATTTCTATCCGTGATATCCTGGTCCATTCCCAACAATTCTTCACTTGTTCATGAGATCTCCTATGATGGAATATATATCCTTTTACCTCACTGTCCATTGACCCCAACATACCTTCCAGGAGAAGCAACAATTTTCTTGTCCTTCATTCAATATAGTTGACCGTATTCTCCACTCACTTTATCGTTTCCTGTGCATTGGTGGGATCAAACACAGATTGGGTGACCATTTTGTGGAGCACTTCCATTCTGTCCACATGAATTACCATAACCTTCCAGTCACTCACTGTTTTCATATATCATTTCTTCTCATGCTAACATTCAGATAAATGCAAGGTGCTGCATTTTGAGAAAGCAAATCTTAGCAGGACTTATACACTTAATGGTAAGATCCTTAATGGTAAGTGTTGCTGAAATTAGAGACCTTGGAGTGCAGGTTAAAAGCTCCTTGAAAGTGGAGTCGCAGGTAGATAGGATAGTGAAGAAGGCGTTTGGTATGCTTTATTTTGATTTATCTCCTGCTCACATATCCTCAATTCTTGATAACATAGATTTTCTCTTAACAGAGTTGAACCATTTCCTGCTATTAACACCCACCATTAACGTATCAACACCTGCCATTAACACCTACTTTTCCTGTGTAAGCTACTTCTACCACATTAGCACTCTGTTTGTCTTTTATATTATGACACCTCTCCCATATATTTCATTTTCCCAGTCTCAACAGCATAGAAACAAAGAATTTTTCAGCACCTTAGTTCTGAAGCAGTATCATATGGTGTTTGAAACATTAACTCTGCCAGACCTGCTGAGTTTCACCATCACTTTCAGGTTTTATTTGAGGTTGCCAGCATCCGTTTATATTTCACTTCTCTTACGGCTTGGTTCCTCTGTCATTTCTTTATTCCGTATTACAAATTCTCCAGCACTGCTTGTAATGGATCCACATTTTCTTTTGCTAATCCATGCCGTTTTACATACCTCCTGAAGCTTTTATTTCCTGTGTTTGCATTTTTTTAAAAATGTAACTTGATAATTTGCTCTCATTTTCTACTTTCATTTCTCAATCTTTATGTTGGTATTTATTTGCAGATTTCCAGAATCTCCTAAACATCATTTTCCCATTTTTTGGGCAAATTAGCCTTTTCCTTTGATACATTACAATCTTTAATTTCTTTTGTTAGCCATGATTAGAACACTTGACGCTGGATTCTATGGGTTAAACAAATATATCTCTATTATAAACTATGTATTAATTCTTTAAATGTTAGCTGTTGCCTGTCAATTGTTGTAGGACAGAAAGGGAGAAGACAAAATAAATTGACTGATAGTTTTTATGGGGCAACAATTTGAGTTTTAAATGTCTCTTGATGATAGTTAGAAGATTGGGTGGCATGGTAGCTCAGTGGTTAGTACTACTGCCTCATAGTGCCAGGGTCCCAGGTTCAATTGCAGCCTTGGGCAACTGTCTGTGTGGAGTTTGCACATTATCCCTGTGTCTGCATGGGTTTCCTCCTACAGTCCAAAGATGTACATGTTAGGTGAATTGGCAAAGCTAAATTGCCCATAGTGTTACATGCATTAGTTAGAGAGAAATGAGTCTGGGTGGGTTACTCTTCAGAGGGTCGGTATGGATTTGTTGGGCTGAAGGGCCTGTTCCCACACTAAAGGTAATCTAATAATGTGAAAGATAAACATTGCTGTTTTTTAAAGAGCATAGACAGAAAAAACTTCAATATTTATGCACCTTTCATAACTATGGGACATCTCAAAAAGTCAATGAAGAATTTCTTGGGCAAAGAGTAAGTAGAAATATGATTTTGGGACTTTGAAGGAACAAGAGAAGGAAGTTCCAAGAGGTAATGATCACGGCAATACTGTTTAAATGGAAAGATTGAAACAGGAAGTGAGAGATTTCACGCTAGGGTGGGAACAAACGACACATCAATATACTGTACCAAACATTACCTTGTACCTTATTCAGAAACAAGAATGAGTTGTTTGATGGGTTTGAAAGGGTTATTACTTCATTGAGTGTATAGGCACCATCCATTGTTGAAAGTCTCTGCACAGGTTTGTATTACTGTAAATATATCTTTAATTGCACTACATATGTTTTCTTTAGTCTCAATATACCATCAGAGACTGATAGGCGATTAGCTGAAGTAAATTGTGTAACGGATCTTCTCTTCTATGAATGAGAAGCTAGTTTTTCATTCGTAGATCATTTATTTGTCTCACATCATCAGTAATGTGTATGCCGAATATTCATGTCCCTTACCTGGGAAGGATAGAGGGCAACATAGTGGCTCAGTAGTTAGCACTGCTGCCTCACAGCACCAGGGACCCAGGTTCATTTCTAGCCTTAGGCGACTGTCTGTGTGGAGTTTGCACATCCTCCCTGTGTCTGTGTGGGCTTCCTCCCTCAATCCAAAGATTAGATTAGATTTCTTACAGTGTGGAAACAGGCCCTTCAGCCTAACAAGTCCACACCTACTCTCCGAACAGTAACCTCCCCCTACCCCTGACTTGGCAATTTAGCATGGCCAATTCACCTGACCTGCACATCTTTGGATTGTGGGAGGAAACCGGAGCACCCGGAGGAAACTCACGCAGACACGGGGAGAATATGCGAACTCCTCACAGACAGTCACCCGAGGCAGGAATCGATTCCGGGTCCCTGGTGCTGTGAGGCAGCAGTGCTAACCACTGAGCCACCGTGTCGCCCCAGGTGAGGTCAGGTGAATTGGACATCTTAAATTGCCCATAGTGTTAGGTGCATTAGTCAGAGGGAAATGGGTCTGGGTGAGTTACTCTTCAGATGGTCTGTGTGGACTTGTGAGGTCGAAGGGCCTGTTTCCACATTGTAGGGAACTAATCTAATTTAACGAATATAACCAAGGCTTTCAGACTGATGTCTGCAATGGGTCTGGATTAGAGTGGTGCTGGAAAAGCACAGCAGGTCAGGCATCCAAGGAGCAGGAAAATTGATGTTTCGGGCAAAAGCCCTTCATCAGGAATAGAGGCAGGGTGCCTGCAGAGTGGAGAGATAAATGAGAGGGGGGTGGGGGTGGGAAGATAGTAGCATAGAGTACAATAGGTGAGTGGGGGTGGGGATGGAGGTGATAGGTCAGAGGGAAGGGTGGGGGAAGGTAGTAAATGGGTGAATGGGGTTGGAGATGGAGGTGATAGGTCAGAGGGGAAGGTGGGGGAAGGTAGCAAACAGTACAATGGGTGAATGGGGGTGGGGATGAAGGTGATAAGTCAGAGAAGAGGGTGGAGTGGATAGGTGGAAAGGAAGATAGGCAGGTAGGACAGGTCATGGGATGGTGTTGAGCTGGCAGGTTGGAACTGGGGTAAGGTGGAGGGAGGGGAATTGAGGAAACTGGTGAAGTCCACATTGATGCCCTGGGGTTGTAGTGTTCCGAGGTGGAAGATGAGGCGTTCTTCATCCAGGCGTGGGTGGTGAGAGAGCTGCAGTGGAGGAAGCCCAGGACCTGTATGACTTCGGCAGAGTGGAAAAGGGAGTTGAAATGTTGGGCCACAGAGTGGTGGGGTTGATTGGTGTGGGTATCCCAGAGATGTTCCCTAAAGCGCTCTGCGAGGAGGTGTCTAGTCTCCCCAATATAGAGGAGACTGCATCGGGAGCAACGGATACAATCAATGATGTTGGTAGATATGCAGGTAAAACTTTGGTGGATATGGAAGGCTCCTTTGAGGCCTTGGATGGAGGTGAGGGAGGAGGTGTGGGTGCAGGTTTTGCAATCCTGCTGTGGCAGGGGAAGGTGCGAGGATGGGAGGGTGGATTGTTGGGAACGCAGACCTGACCAGGTAGTCACAGAGGGGCTGGTTTTTGTGGAAAGTGGAAAGGGGTGGGGAGGCAAATATATCTCTGGTGGTGGCGTCCGTTTGGAGGTGGCGGAAATGTCGGCGGATGATGCGGTTTATGCGAAGGTTGGTGGGGTGGAAGTTGAGCACCAGGGGGGTTCTGTCTTGTTATGGTTGGAGGGGTGGGGTCTGAGGGCGGAGGTGCGGGATGTGGATGAGATGCATTAGAGGGCATCTTTAAACACGTGGGAAGGGAATTTACAGTCTCTAAAGAAGGAGGCCATCTGGTATGTTCTGTGGTGGAACTGGTCCTCCTGGGAGCAGATACAGCGGAGGCAGAGGAATTGGGAATACGGGATGGTATTTTTGCAGGATGTAGGGTGGGAAGAGGTGTGATCCAGGTAGCTGTGGGAGTCGGTGGGTTTGTAAAAAATGTCAGTGTCAAGTCGGTCGTCATTAATGGAGATGGAGAGGTCCAGGAAGGGGAGGGAGGTGGCAGAGATGGTCCAGGTAAATTTAAGGTCAGGGTGGAATGTGTTGGTGAATTTGATGAATTGCTCAACCTCCTTGCGGGAGCACGAGGTGGCGCCAATACAGTCATCAATGTAGCGGAGGAAGAGGTGGGGAGTGGTGCCGGTGTAGTTATAGAAGATCGACTGTTCTATGTAGCCAACAAAGAGACAGGCATAGCTGGGGCCCATACGGGTGCCCTTGGCTACTACTTTCGTCAGGAGGAAATGGCAGGATTTAAAGGAGAAATTGTTAAGAGTGAGGACCAGTTCAGCCAAATGAATGAGAGTGTCAGTGGGTACATTGGGAGAGGAAAAAATGGAGGGCTTGGAGGCTCTAGTCATGGTGGATGGAGGTGTAGAGGGATTGGATATCCATGGTGAAGATGAGGCGTTGGGGCTGGAGGAACAGAAGTCTTGGAGGAGGTGGAGGGCATGGGTGGTGTCTCGAACGTATGTGGGAAGTTCCTGGACTAGGGAGCATAGGACAGTGTCGAGGTAGGTAGAGATGAGTTCAGTGGGGCAGGAGCATGCTGAGACAATGGGTCTGCCAGGGTGGTCAGGCTTGTGGATCTTGGGAAGGAGGTAGAATCGGGTGGTGTGGGGTTCCTGGACTATGAGGTTGGAAGCTGTGGGTGGGAGATCTCCTGAGGTGATGAAGTTCTGTGTGGTCTGGGAGATAATGGTCCCATGATGGGAGGTGGGGTCATGGTCAAGGGGGCAGTAGGAGGAGGTGTCTTTGAGTTGGCGTCTGACTTCAGCGGTGTAAAGGTCAGTGCGCCAAACTAACACTGCACCCCCTTTGTCTGCTGGCTTGATGGTGAGGTCGGGATTGGAGCAGAGGGATTGGAGGGCTGCGTGTTGTGAGGGTGAGAGGTTGGAGTGGGGGATGGGGGTAGACAGGTTGAGGCGGTTAATGTCTCCGCGGCAATTGGAAATGAAGAGTTCGAGGGCAGATAATAGGCCAGCACGGGATGTCCAAGTGGATGGAGTGTTGGAGGCAGATGAAGTGGTCCTTGGAAGGTGGGCGGGAGTCCTGATTGTGAAAGTAAGCTCGGATGCAGAGGCAGCTGAAGAAGTGTTCGACATCACGGCGTGTGTTAAATTAATTGATGCGTGGGCGGAGGGGGATGACAGTAAGGCCTTTGCTGAGGACTGATCGTTCGTCCTCTGTAGGGGTGGGGGGTCTGGGGGGATGGTGAAAACTTGGCAGGTCTGGGAGTGGGGACAGAGCCTGTGACTGGAGTGGGCGTGGTGGTGGGAGGAATGGGGGTAGAGTCATGAGCAGGGGTGATGTTCCCCTCAGGGTTCTGGGGAACGGAGATGGTGACAGTGGGACCTGCAGGGAGCGTGCCGGCAGAATGCGGGTGAGTGGCATTGGTGGGGGAGGACGTGGTGGCGAACACGGCAATGGGGGGGAGGTGGAAGTCGCTGAGCGTGTGACATCAGCGATGATGCGAGGGGCGGAAGTGATGTCATGTGTGGTGCATGAGGAATTGTGAGGGCTGGAAGTGGCTGTGCAAGTGGCCATGATGGGGGCGGAATTGACATCATTGATTGCTTTGGGGATGGTAGTTGCACCAGCCACATGGCGAATGGCATCCGAGCAGTTCCAGAGGCCGGGGGGAATCTTCTGGAATGTTTGAGGAGCACTGGTTATGGAGGTGGGTGTATAAAAGTTTGTTGTACTTGCAGTTTTTGATGCTTGAGATGCTATTGAAATACTGTTTGTTGAGAGTATGAATTTTTCTTAGAATATAGTAAAGGTCTGCACTGCATTGCCAGATGAGGTGAGATTGAGAAGAATGCATTTTGGTCACTGCATTGTGGAGAATGGAGATACAAAATACACAAAGCAAGAAACAAAGTGACCAAGGTTTGTCAGGTGGAGATTGGAAAGAACGTTCCCCTGACTAGGATCTTCCTAGCAAGACAAAGCAGTCTCAGGATAAGAGCTATGTATACACAAACGAGTTGTGATAGATTTCATTTTCTCATGCTGACGGGAATGGGACTGCTTAGAATTATCCCACGGGCGGCACAGTGGCACAGTAGTTAGCACTGCTGCCTCACAGTGCCAGAGACCCAGGTTCAATTCTCGCCTCAGGCAACTGACTGTGTGGACTTTGCACGTTCTCCCCGTGTCTGCGTGGGTTTCCTCCCACACTCCAAAAATGTGCAGGTTAGGTGAATTGGCCATGCTAAATTGCCTGTAGTGTTAGGCGAAGGGGTAAATGTAGGAGAATGGGTGGGTTGCACTTTGTCAGGTCGGTGTGGACTTGTTGGGCCAAAGGGCCTGTTTCCACACTGTAATGATTAGATTAGATTAGATTACTTACAGTGTGGAAACAGGCCCTTCGGCCCAACAAGTCCACACTGCCCCGCCGAAGCGTAACCCACCCATACCCCTACATCTATATCTACCCCTTACCTAACACTACGGGCAATTTAGCATGGCCAATTCACCTGACCTGCACATCTTTGGAGTGTGGGAGGAAACCAGAGCACCTGGAGGAAACCCACGCAGACACGGGGAGAATGTGCAAACTCCACACAGTCAGTCGCCTGAGGCGGGAATTGAACCCAGGTCTCTGGCGCTGTGAGGCAGCAGTGCCAACCACTGTGCCTGTGCCACTGTAAGTAATCTAATTCTCCAAAGAGTTCTAATTCACTTATTGTATGAGTCTACAAGGGTCTGAAAGGGTTAATACTTGTTTGTGTGCAGTAATCACCATCCATTGTGATGTTGTCATGAGGACTTAGACAGAGTAAGGAAGAAGTTTATGGGAGATGGACAAAGGGTTAGTACGCTGCAAAGATTCTTTGTAGCAATGTATGTCATATTCATGTGATCTGTAAATAGCTGTCATGCAATGAACCTCAATATCCTTTCAACAATTCTCTTCCAACTTGACCAGAAAGCTGGATATCCTAACCCACATGTTGGGTTTAATGGAACACACACACAATACATCTTAGATATAAGAACAGTTGACAAATCCTGAGCATGTTCAATTATACAAAACATAGTGTTAAGCTGAAAGAAATTTTTTGGCATAACAATATTTTGGAGATAACTTTAATGATAAAGGCTGGTCATGGCATTAATCAACTCCAGCCTCCCCACTACTCTTGACCCACTCCAATTTGCCTATTGGACCAACAGATCCACATCAGAGCCAGATCACTCCTGCGTAGAACATCTTGACACCAAGAACAACTACATAAGAATCCTACTCATTGACTACAGTTCAGCCTTCAGCACTATTATCCCCTTGAGATTGATTACTAAACTTAGTGATCTTGGACTAAGCCCCACTCTCTGCAACTGGATCCTCAGTTCCCTGACCCACAGACTGCAATCAGTGAAGATTGGGGACAATATTTCATCCTCACTAACACTCAACACTGGAGCCCCCCAGGGGTGCATACTCAGCCCCCTACTGTACTCACTGTATAACCATGACTGCGTTGCCAAATACCAGACTAGTGCCATTTACAAGTTTACTGATGACACCACCATAGTTGGTCGAATCGCAGATGGTGGTGAAACAGACTACAGACAGGAGGTGGTATACTTGGAAAAATGGTGCACTCAGAACAACGTAGCTCTCAATGCCGGCAAAACCAAGGAACTCATTATTGACTTTTGGCAGGATGTCACTCATGCAACCCTATTCATTAACAGCACAGAGATGGAACGAGTGGAGAGTGTCAAGCTCCTGAGAGTGGTCATCCACAACAAACGTTCTTTGACTCTTCATGTTCAGCCAGAGAGTGGTGGGCCTGTGGAATTAATTGCCTCAGAGTGCAGTGGAGGCCAGGACGCTAAATGTCTTCAAGGCAGAGATTGTTAAATCTTGATGTCACAAGGAATTAAGGGCTACGGGGAGAATACGGGTAAGTGGAGTTGAAATGCCCATCAGCCATGATTGAATGGCGGAGTGGACTTGATGGGCTGAATGGCCTCCCACTCCTATGTCTTATGGTCTTATGGTCTTATGGTCATGTGGATGCACTGGTTACAAAGGCCCAACAACGTCTCTTCTTCCTCAGGCAGGTGAGGAAATTTGGCATGACGGTGAATACCCTTTGCCAACTTTTATAGGTGCACCATCGAGAGCATTCTGTCTGGACGTATCACTACCTGGTATGGCAACTGTACCATTCAAGAGTGGAGAAGGTTACAGGGAGTGGTGAACTCAGTCTGGACAATCACAAAGGCCAACCTCCCATCTATTGAATCCATCTACCAGGCCCGCTGTCAAGGAAAGGCTGCCAGCATTCTCAAAGATCCATCCCACCCTGGCAATGTTTTTCTCCAACCTCTAACATCGGGGAGAAGGTACAGAAACCTGGACACATGCACCAGCTGGTTTCAAAACAGTTTCTACCCGACTTTTGTTAGAATACTGAAAGGACTCACAAACGCTTAACACTCGCCTGTACCTGTGTTTGTGTTTTTGCCGCTGTTTACCTATTATTTCCTTATCTATGCTACTTAACTGTGTGATCTGCCTGTATTGCTCGCAAGACAAAGCTTTTCACTGTGTCTTGGTACACGTGACAATAAACTCAATTCAATTCAAAAAGAGTCAGGGGCTTTCTATGAAAGATCAGAGGAGAAAATGGAGACAAAAATGTCAGAGACAATAAATCTATACTTTAACACAAGCAATAGTTTCTACTGTTCTCTTTTGAAGCGTTTCCCTCTTCAGAAGCCAACTCCCCACTGAAGAGGAGCTCAGCTCTTTATTTTTCAAGAAATACATTCATCATTTCAAAAACGTACTGAGATTATAACTGGTTATCCAAAAGCATTAATATTTAATAATAAAAATTCACAATCACTGTACAGGAAATTACACATTTTGCATCATTCATAAAACCTTCAAAATTTTGTCACATATTTTTCTCAGCGTGTTTCATACAATTGGTGCGGATAACTAATGGCAACAGCAGCCTTCTGATAAAGCTCGTATTTTATGTACATAATTAAACTCCTTATTCTTGAACCAAAATACACTGGATATTGGCAATTAATTTTTGGTCAGACAGTATAGGTTCTGTAAATCCAATCAGAGGTTCACAACTATAATAAACCTGATGTGTTCAGAAGTCACACAACACCAGGTTATAGTTCAACATGTTTATTTTGAAATCACAAACTTTCAGACCACTGCTCCTTTGTCATTGAATTCACTTGATGAAGGAGCATTGCTCCAAAAACCTGTGATTTCAAATCAACCCGTTGGACTATATCCTGGTGTCATTTGACTTCTGACCTTGTCCACCCGAGGTAAAAAACAATGACTGCCGATGCTGGAAACCAGAGTCTAGATTAGAGTGGTGCTGGAAAAGCACAACAGTTCAGGCAGCATCCAAGGAGCAGTACTGCTCCTTGGATGCTGCCTGAACTGCTATGCTTTTCCAGCACCACTCTAATCTTGTCCACCCCAGTCCAACACCAGCACTTCCACATCAAACTTGATGCGAACAGTTACTGGGGAAGAACCCGTGTTTTCTTTTAATTTGAAAAGCCCATCACTGAATTAATAACTAACTAATGGAACAAAACAATACTTAACAAGCACTGCCATCAGAGAAGGTGTAACGATAACAAAAAGAAGAAGGAAGATTGGGGAGAGAGAGGGGTTAAATCAAAGTGGAGCTGGAGCGGGAGGTAATTTACTCCATCCTCATAGTGAAACCTCTCTCAAAAAGCTTCTAGGGTATTGGTGGACATCATTTGTTCCAGATCAAAGGACTTCCAGGAAAGAACACAGCCGTGGAAGAGGGGCAGGTAGTCAGGACTGATGATCCACCCCCCCCCCCCCCCTCCCCCCCTCCCAAACCCCGGCCTGCAGTCTGGACCAATTACTTTAACTTGGTCAACCAGGTCCACAAGAGCCTAACTTTTTCTTTTGGTAATCAGATTACCCAAAGTGCAGTTAAAACAAACAACAATTAACAGGCTTTGCTCACTAATGGAGGAACCAGCCCAACTCTCTGTTTTTTTATGGAAATACACCAACAAATCATGCAAATAATCAGCAATAAAAAAAAGACAAACATTACCAGTAGGGCCAGTGCAACAATAAGGAGAATAATGCTGGTGGGGGGGGGGGCAGTAATAGTGATAGGTCGTTGGGAAGGGTGGAGTAGATAGGTGGGAAGGAAAATGGACAGGTAGGACAGGTCAAGAGAATGGTGCTGAGTTGGAAGGTTAGATCTGGGATAAGGTGGGGGGGATGGGAAACGAGGAAACTGGTGAATTTGATGTTGATGTTGTGTGGTTGAAGGGCCCCCAAGGCAGAAGATGAGGCGTGCTTCCTCCAGTTGTTGGGTGGCTTTGATTTGGCAGTGATGGAAATCCAGGACTTGCATGTCCTTGGGGGAGTGGGAGAGAGAATTGAAATAGTTGGCCACAGGGTTGTGGATGGTTTGGTGTGTGTTTCCCAGAGATGTTCCTTGAAACGCTCTGTGAGTTGGTGTCCTGTCACCCCGACGTAGAGGAGACCACACCGAGATGAAGTGGATGGATGTGCAGGAAAATCTCTGCTGGATATGTAAATATCCTTTGGAGCTTTGAATGAAGGTAAGGTGGGGGGGGGTGGGTGCAAGTTTTAAACTTTGTGTGGCGGCAAGGGAAGGTGCCCCATCCCCCACCCGCTTCTGTAAAAACACAATCCCCAATTCCATCGCCTCCGCTGTATCTATTCCCAGGAGAAGCAATTCCACTCCTGGACATCACAAGTGGCTTTCTATTTCAAGGACTGTAATTTCCTCTCCCCATGATCAACAATGTCCTCCAGTGCACCTCCTCCAATTCCCGCACCTCTGCCCTTGAATTCCACCCCTCTAACTGAAACAAGGATAGACCCCCACCAGTCCTTATCTTGCACCCCATTAATCTCCAGATACAGTGCATTATCCTCCACCATTTATGTCACCTACAATCAGACCCCACCATCAAAGATATATTTCCCTCCCCACCTTATCTGCATTCTGCAGAGACCATTCCCTCTGTGACTCCCTCATTAGGTCCACACCCTCCACCTAACCCACCCTCCACTCCCATCAACTTCCCTTGCCACCACAGGAGGTGTAAAACCTGTGCCCACACCTCCCCCTTCACCTCTGTCCAAGGCCCCAAAGGATCTTTTATATCTGGCAGAGGTTTTCCTGCATATCCACCTACTCATCTACTGTGTCCGTTGCTCTCGATGTCGTCACCTTTAAATCGGGGAGACAGGACTCCAACTCGCAAAGAACTTCCAGGGAAAATCTGTGGGATTTTCCAATCCCACTGCCCTGTGGTCGACCACTGCAACTCCCCCATCCACTCCCCCAAGGACATGCATGTCCTGCACCTTCTTCACCTCCAAACCAAAGCCACCTAGTAACTGGAGGAAGAACGCTTCATCTTCCACCTTGGGACCCTTCAACCACACAACAGAAACAATGACTTCACTAGTTTCCAAATCTCCCCATGCCCCAAATCATCCTAGATCCAACCCTCCAACTCAGCACCACCCTCTTGACCTGTCCACCTGACCACTCCACCCTCCCTATCGACCTATCATGACTACCCTGCCACGTGCATCTGCCTACTGCTTCCCAGCTACCTTCCTCCCAGCCCCACCCCCACCCAGCTATTTATCTCTTAGCCTCCTTTTCCCTCTATATTCCCGATGAAGGGCTAATGCCTGAATCGTTGACTCACCTGCTCCTCGGATGCTGCCTGACCTGCTGTGCTTTTTCCAGCGCCACACCTTTCGACTCTGTTGATAGCCACTTTGGCCACGCCCACGAGCAAGCCCGGGAGGATGACTTCAACTTGAGAACCCAGCTGTATTTTCAGATAAACCACCACCAAATCATCCGTGTCATGAAAAGGACCCACTTTTTTTTATTGTCAAGTTAAAATGCCACCAAAGCTACCTGTTTTACTACTCAGTGTTATTATCTTTTTTTGTGAAACCACCTAATCACCTGTGTCACCCAAAAGAACCCAGCTCTACCTATATTTTTAATCACCCTCTCCAGACATGTTACACACACCTCTGGAACAGGTGGGACTTGAACCTATGTCTACAAAGTCCAATCAGCAACACCTGCTTTAAATCATCACTGGAGCTGGTTAACTTTACCCTCAGGGCTGTTGTGGAATGGTAGTAGTGTCCCTACCTCTCAGCCAGGAGGCCTAAATTCAAAATCCACCTGCTCCCGAGGTATGGAACAACATCTCGGAATAGGTTAATTAGGAAAATACCCTCTATTTAACACCTATTGCAAAGGGTATTTTTTTTAGATTACTTACAGTGTGGAAACAAGCCCTTCGGCCCAACAAGTCCACACCGACCCGCCAAAACGCAACCCATCCATACCCCTAACCTAACACTACGGGCAATTTAGCATGGCCAATTCACCTGACCTGCACATCTTTGGACTGTGGGAGGAAACCGGAGCACCCAGAGGAAACCCACGCAGACACAGGGAGAACGTGCAAACTCCACACAGTCAGTCACCTGAGGCAGGTATTTAACCCAGGTCTCTGGCGCTGTGAGGCAGCAGTGCTAACCACTGTGCCACCGTGCCACCCATTTCTAACACTATCAAAAGAATCCGTCCAGTTCCTTCCAAAAACTAATTAAATTTCTATTTCCATTACTCAAGCCATGTTTCTATCTCACTACTCTTTAACAACAGCAAATTTCTCCGACATTTTGTATTGTCATTTGTTGACATTGCTGTATTTCCCATTGTACTTGAAATTTGTAGCCAAAAAATATAAGAGTAACTGAAGGAGAGAAACAATGTTTTTACTTTCCTGTTGATGAGTAGAGAACTGGGTCAACATTTCTTTGCTACAGATGGTTCCTCACCAGCCGACATGAGGAGACATATCACTTAACATTCCCAATTCAGCAGGGGAGCCCATAAGTGACAACTTCAAAACAAGCTGTTTGCAGATATGTGCGGGCATGTCTTAAAAATCCATCATAATATTATGATGTGGAATTGAGCTTAATAAACTGACTGCAACTGCTAGTCAAGGCACCAGGGTTTGCTGTTTTATGTATCTGTCTATGCCACATGTGGTGGTATTATTGGATTATATACTGACTACCAAAATTCTTCCAGCTGTGATAGATTTCTTGGAGCAATAACTTCAAAGCAACAGGGTATATTTTAAGGGCTGCTGATTTTCACAATTCATTCCTTTGTAATATGATTTAACACATTGGCGTTTTACTGTAAAGTGTTATTTATCAAATACAGTCAATGTCCAATTTTCTTTTTATTGGATTACTTACAATTACACGGTAAATTGCAGCATGAAGGAAAGCAACTCAGTGCAACTAGCCCATTTTAGTGATTTGCACACATATGAGCAACTGTCCTAAACTGTGATCCCTCCTCTTCCATTATCAGGTTTCTGCTGCTCTCTGAATTAAGGACTAAAAACACACGATATCCAATTCCAACAATTACAAGGAAAATGAATATTGAACTTGTACATGGATGGGGGTTCTGAAACTGCTCAAATTGCGCCATCGTCTGAGACAAGTTTCCACTGCTGAATCACTTAAACATAATCTCTTGATCTTGACCTGAAAATCATCCAGTCTGTCTCATTTCTTTGTAAAATCATAGAGATGTACAGCATGGAAACACACCCCTCAGTCTAACTCATCCATGCTGATCAGACATCCTAAATTAAGCTAATCCCATTTGCCAGCATTTGGCTCATATCCCTCTAAACCCTTCCTATTCATATACTCATCCAGATGCCTTTTAAATGTTGTAATTGTATCAACCTCCACTACTTCCTCTGGCAGCTCATTCCATACACCCACTACTCTCTGTGGAACTTTGCCCCTTAAGTCCCTTTTAAATCTTTCCCCTCTCACCCTAAACCTATGGCCTCTAGTTCTGGACTCCCCGACCCTGGGGAAAAGACTTTGACTATTCACCCTATCCATGCCCCTCATGATTTTATAAACTTCTATAGTTTTAAACATCTCTACTAAATCACCATTATTTCTTCTGCTCACAAACAAACTACCCCAATTTTTCAAGTTTAAAATTGGATAGCAGTGAGGAAGATGAAAGGAGATGTATCACTTCTTTCAAATCTATATTGTCCTCTGACATCGCTGTTTTTAATTTGCCCAGTTTATTAATGACATTCTGGGCACCGTAATACAAATGCTTTGTTTTTTATATATAGTTCAGTTCCAAAGGTATTCCTTTCCCTGGAGGCTTTTGTCCAATTTTAATACCTGTTTCCTTTATACATTTTCTTCCCCTGCTTAGAATTAATTGTGTTATTTTCCTCCTCCATTTTTATTCTTCTTCTGCACTTATTAATTTCATTTGTATATGCATCTCATCTTTTTACTCCACTCTATACTTGCTCATATCTTCCCTGCCAACCTTTCTGGTCTCAGTGACTTAATTTTGCTAATTAGCCAGTTGCTCAGTGAACTAATTAATTCTTGTTAGCCACTCGCCACCCTGATTTTGAAATATATCTCTGCTCCTTCATTGGTGCTGGGTTGAAATCCTGGAATTCTCTTCCTGAAAGTGTTGTAGGTTCACCCACATAGACTGCAGCAGTTCAAGAAAACAACTCAGCACCACCTTCTCAGGGACAACTAGGGAGAGGCAATAAATACTTGCCCAGTCAGTGACACCCCTGTGTCCCACGAGTAAGTTAAAAGAAAGTGTAGCTTATAATTGTGAAATAATTCAGAATTTTCACCACCGTTTCATTACACAAAATTCCCATACTTGGCTGGAACACAAATCACTGAGTTACCATTTTTATTCTAAATGTTAATCCATTTTACGTTCTTATTCACTAAATTTTAAATAAGCAGTTCTGCTTCTCCTTCTCCCTTTATGCTGAATTCCCAAACAGGGCATTTTTCATTATGAAGGTCTTGGAATTCACTGGATTACTATCTTACTCTGATATCAGCTCATCCTGTAGCGTATTCTTAGTTGGAACTTTAGTGGTGCATTTCTGAAGTGACTTGCATTTCCACCCCTAAAATGCAGGTGCTTCAAAGAAAGGAAAGGAGTGCCAAGCAATATTGCAAGAAATGGCAGAGATGATCAAAAACATTCCCTAAATAATAGATTTTGATGGGCATTGAAAGTTGGTAAAAAGTGACAAGATAACTCTAACTCTATACCTGTCGCAAGGAGGTCAACAGATGGCCTGTTTCTGCCATCAATTAGGGAGGGAGTCACAAAGATGCAGGTGAAAAATTTGGAGCACTGCTGGATACAGGCTGGGATCTAAAGCTAGTGCTTAGTTTCTCATCATGACTAGGCAAGGCTACACTTGAATGAAAGTATGAGTGCAGCTGAACTTGGATTCTTAGAACTTCACCGATTTTAGTTGGCCTATATCCCAGGAGGTTTTAAGCTTTTTGCATTATTGTCATGCAGGGTTGGGTAGCCTTGACCAATTAGCAATCAAAGATAATGTTACCTTCTACTTACAGGAGCCACATTCTTATTAAGTAGTTAGAGTATGGATGCCTCCATAGAAAGTCAGAGACATAAGACCTGTGAGCCAGAGGACCTTATGTTGTGACTGGTGAACTACGCCAGAGCAGTAATCCGAGAGGAGTAAATGGAAAACAACTTTCAGGAGGCTCCATTTCAATCTTCTGTGTTCTGCAATGTTCTGTATTGCTGAAATTGTCCTTGAAAAGCCTTTTTGCGAGGTTGATGTTAACAACAAATCGAAAGGCAGTTCTAATCCCCTAACAGGATTTATTCAGCAATTCTCAATTGTTGTCAACACTGGTTTTCTCTGAAAAAGGTTCTGTGTGTGTTTTTTTAACTTGCTATTGCAAGTAAAAAGTGAAATCTTCAAACCCTATAATTTTGAAATCAAAAATTACTGCACTTGCTATAAACTATATTCTCTTCAATAACTCAAATGGAGCCATGAGCTAGTGAGCTAGTTTCTAATAACAATTTGTATTTGAAATGAAACCAGTGTCGTTTAAGAATTCAGATCATCTTCAGTGTCATAGAGTCATAGAGATGTACAGCACAGAAACAGACCCTTCGGTCCAACCCATCCATGCTGACCAGATATCCCAATCCAATCTAGTCTCACCTGCAGCACCCGGCCCATATCCCTCCAAACCCTTCCTATTCATATGTCCATCTAATTGCCTCTTAAATGTTGCAATTGTACCAGCCTCCACCAGTTCCTCTGGCAGCTCATTCCATACACATACCACCCTCTGTGTGAAAACGTTGCCCCTTAGGTCTCTTTTATATCTTTTCCCCTCACCCTAAACCTATGCCCTCTAGTTCTGGACTCCCCGACCCCAGGGAAAGGACTTGGCCTATTTACCCTATCCATGCCCCTCATAATTTTGTAAACCTCTATAGGGTCACCCCTCACCCTCCGATGCTCCAGGGTAAATAGTCCCAGCCTGTTCAGCCTCTCCCAATAGCTCAAATCCTCCAACCCTGGCAGCATCCTTGTAAAGCTTTTCTGAACCCTTTCAAGTTTCACAACATCTTTCCAATAGGAAGGAGACCGGAATTGCACGCAATATTCCAACAGTGGCCTCACCAATGTCCTGTACAGCTGCAACATGACCTCCCACATCCTGTGCTCAATACTCTGACCTATAAAGGAAAGCATACCAAACGCCTTCTTCACTATCCTATCTACCTACGACTCCACTTTCAAGGAGCTATGAACCTGCACTCCAAGATCTCTTTGTTCAACAACACTCCCTCGGATCTTACCATTAAGCATATAAGTCCTGCTGGTCTAAAAATGTTCTGCAGCTTCTTTACACAGTCTTGAAAGGTAATATAAAACCAACAGGGAATGCTCCTAGAATAAGCCAGTTAAAGATTATGTGAATTCTCTCCTATTTGTCAGCGATTGATTTAGTCAGGATTTCCTTTCTATAATTCCTTGTGCAGTCCCAAATTCCACAAGGGTTTTAACATCTTGTGGTTCCTTTGGGGAAGCAAAATACTTAAAGGTAAACTGATATTTTTCTATTGAAAAATAATTTTGAGGATTTGTTCCACTGTAAAAGTAGTTTAAAGCAGTGATTCCCAAACATTTTATTTGGCATCATTTTAGTATTGGAAAATTGATGTGACCTCAGAAGCCAACAAAAAAAAAGTAGCATTGTAACATTCATAGCATTTGACAATAGCAGGCAAGGTGAGGATCATGTGACAGGTAGTAATGGGTGAGGTATAGACCTCAGGTGAGGCAGTTGGCATTACTGAAAGGTGCAGGCAAGGTGAGGACCACATTGCAGGCAAAAAAAGGCACAGTCCAATATAAGAACTATCTGCTGAGGGATGCACTAAAGGGGCAGCTGCTGCTAAGGTGCAGTGGGACCATACTACTATCTAAGGTCTTTCTGTTGAAGTTAAATGGGCGTGCTTTCAAATATCAAACCTCGCAGTACCTCAAATAAATGTAAACATAATCTTGTACAAGTAAGAAATGCTTTGTTTGCTGGATAGAGTCAAACTTCAATGTTTGTTTTTTTTTCATATGCTATTGTTCAGAACTGAAATGCGTTTGTGACTATGTATGTAAAGATATTTTTATGAATAAAATATATTTTTGAAATGAAAATAAATCACTGAGAGGAGCAGGCGAGGTGAGGACCCAAGACAGTCAGAAACAGAGCGTGATTCATTGGAACTAGTTCTTGCTCCACTCGAGAGAAAAGAGCAAGCTGTTTGATGGGTCTCTGGCAAGTGGTGAAGATATTTTCACTTCTTAAATACTAACTTGCTGTATGAATTGATAGTAAAGTTAATAAAAGTGAAGTTGATACAGTCAGTGGAAAGAAATGACAGAGAGTGGTTTGCTCACGCTCCTGTTAAAGTCACAAAGGCTATAGAGTGTTGCGGGATTTCGTACGAACAACACAACAACACTTAAAGCATGTTTGACTGCATGGATGACAGGTTGCTCTCATCTGAAGACAGCACACTAAGTAGAAAAGGATTATTGGGTTTGTTCAGACTTAGTTCCCAACATTTTTCAATGGTTTTCACTGTTACCGGTCAGACCATTGTAGGCTGTGAACAAATTGAAAATAAACACATTTTTCACATACAGTTTCTTTTCATACATTACAGACCAACAGAAGCTGTGAAAGTGGTTTCATTTGAATGTTGTTTGACATAGATAACATTTCTGGGCAAATGGGGCTACACAGGTGTGCAGAGTCATGGAATCCTATAGCACGGAGACACGCCCTTTGGTAGAAAATCGAGGTTTCAGGCAAAAGCCCTTCATCAGATATGAGACAGGGAGCCTCTGGGGTGGAGAGATAAATGGGAGGGGGGTGGGACTAGGGAAAAGGTAGCAAAGAGTACAATAGGTGGGTGGAGGTGGGGATGAAGGTGATAGGTCAGAGGGGAGGGTGGAGCAGATGGGTGGGAAGGAAGATTGGCAGGTAGGACAGATCATGAGGATAATGCTTAGCTGGCAGGGTGGAACTGGGGTAAGGTGGAGAGGGGAAATGAGGAAACTGGTGAAGTCTACATTGATGCCCTGGGGTTGAAGTGTTCCGAGACGGAAGATGAGGCGTTTTTCCTCAAGGCGTCGGGTGGTGAGGGAGTGGCGGTGGAGGAGGCCCAGGATCTGCATGTCCTCAGCAGAGTGGGAGGGGGAGTTGAAATGTTTTGCCATGGGGCAGTGGGGTTGATTGGTGCAGGTGTCCAGAGATGCTCTCTAAAGCACTCTGTGTGAAGGCGCCCAGTCTCCCCAATGTAGAGGAGACCGCATCAGGAGCAACGGATACAATAAATGACATTGGTGGATGTGCAGGTGAAACTTTGATGGATGTGGAAGGCTCCTTTGGGGCCTTGGATAGAGGTGAGGGAGGAGGTGTGGGCGTAGGTTTTGCAATTCCTGCGGTGGCAGGGGAAGGTGCCAGGACGGGAAGGTGGGTTGTTGGGGGCATGGACCTGACCAGGTAGTCACGGAGAGAACGGTCTTTGCGGAAAGTGGATACGGGTGGGGAGGGAAATATATCCCTGGTGGGTGGGGTCCGTTTGGAGGTGGTGGAAATGTTGGTGGATGATGCGATTTATGCAGAGGTTGGTAGGGTGGAAGGTGAGGACCAGGGGTTCTGTCTTTGTTACTGTTGGAGGGGTGGGGTTTGAGGGCAGGGGTGCGAGACATGGATGAGATGCATTGGAGGGCATCTTCAACCACGTGGGAAGGGGAAATTACGGTCCTTTCAGTTAGTCAAGTCAGTGGTTTTACCAAAGTGGGGAGGTAGAGTGTATTCATTATTTGGTATTATGATGCAGTTAGAAATGGTGCTGATTAATGTCAGTAAGTTTAATCACAAATGTTGCTCAATATGTTCACAGATGGGAAATAAAGTAGCTTCCTCAGTCCTCCCTGATGAGTTTAAAGATGCATGTGAAATCTTGTGTGAAAGGCAGGAGTGAGAGTTTCTAATCACAAGAAGACTTCAGTCATATACTGCTTGTTTTGTAACTGTGCAGTTGGTAAAGAGTGAATCATGTAGCCACATCCATATAAGAGGAGAAAGTGAGGTCTGCAGATGCTGGAGATCAGAGCAAGAGTGTGGTGCTGGAAAAGCGCAGCAGATCAGGCAGCATCCGAAGAACAGGAGAGTCGATGTTTCGGTCATAAGCCCTTCATCAGGAATGAGGCATGAAGGGGATATACCCGAAACATCAACTCTCCTGCTCCTGAATGCTGCCTGACCTGCTGCGCTTTTCCAGCGACATACACATAAGAAGTCCACACCCTATTTGGAAATGACCAGCTTTGCTGCACCCACAAGGAAATCAAAAGAAGCATTTAATATTCTAACCATAGCTTTCGTTCACTGAGGACACTGCCATCAATATTTAGTTCGAGTGGTAGCAGATTGAGAGTTTCACAAAATATACATCATTGAGAACTCAATTAAACAAAAAGGTTTATGTTTTAAAAATGACAATAATAATGAATGGGTAGATGAGTTCTGTGCATACAGACCAAGGGTCTTCACTTCAGTTACCCAATTAAAGCAAAATTGCTTAGCATGAGGGCCAAATGCCTGACATAGAGTCATAGAGTCTAAGAGATGTATAGCATGGAAACAGACTCTTTGGTCCAACTTGTCCATATATCCTAATATCAGATATCCTAAACTAACCTAGTCCCATTTTCCAGCATTTGGCCCATATCTCTCTTAACCCTTCCTATTCATGTACCCATCCAGATGTATTTTAAATATTGTAATTGTACCAGTTTCCACTACTTCCTCTGGCAGCTCATTCCATACACGCACCAACCTCTGTGTTGAAACGTTGTCCCTTAGGTCCCTTTTAAATTTTCCTCTCTCACCCTAAACCCATACCCTTGAGTTCTGGACTCCCCCACCCAAGGGAAAATACCTTGTTTATTTACCCCATCCATGTCCGTCATGATTTTATAAACCTCTATAATGTCACCCCTCAACGTCCAATGCTCCAGGGAAAACAGCCCCAACCTATTCAGCCTCTCCCTGAAGCTCAAATCATCCAACCCTGGCAACATTGTTGTAAATCTTTTCTGAACCCTTTCCAGTTTCACAACATTCTTCCAATAGGAGGGAGATGAATATTGCACACAATATTCCAAAAGTGTCCTAACCAATGTCCTGCACAGTCGCAACATGACCTCCCAACACCTGTACTCAATGCATTGACAAATAAAGGAAAGTATTCCAAACGCCTTCTTCACTATCTTATCTACCTGTGATTACACTTTCAAGGAGCTATGAACCTGTATTCCAAGGTCTCTTTGTTCAGCAACACTCCTCAGGACCTTACCATTAAACATATAAGTCATACTTGATTTGCCTTTCCAAAATGCAGCACCTCACATTTGTCTAATTTAAACTCCATCTGCCACTCCTCAGCCCATTGTGCCTATTGACATAGAAAATAGAACCTAGAACATAGAACAATACAGCACAGTTCCAGCCCTTCAGCCCTTGATGTTGTGCCAACCTTTTATCCTACTCGAAGATGAAATTAACCTACATACCCTTCCCTTTACTATCATCCATGTGCCTATCCAAGAGTCACGTAAATGTCTCTAATATATGTCCCTAATGTGTTTGACTCTACTACCACTGCTGGCAAATGCATTCTACCATGCTCTGTGTAAAATAACCTCAAAATTATGCCCCCTCGTGATAGCCATTTCCATCCTGGGAAAATGTCTCTGGCTATCCATTCTATCTATGCATCTCATCGTCTTCTACACCTCTATCAAGTCATCTCTCATTCTTCTTGCTCCAGTGAGAAAAGTTCTAGCTTTCTCAACCTTTCTTCATAAGACATGCCCTCCTATTCAGGCAGCATCCTGGGAAATCTCCTCTGCACCCTCTCTAAAGCTTCCACCTCCTTCCTATAATGAACTGAACACATATTCCAAGTGTGGTCTGACCAGGGCTTTATAGAGCTGCAGCATAATCTCGCAGCTCTTAAACTCAATCCCCCCGCTAATGAGAGCCAACACGCCATACACCGTCTTAACAACCCTATCAGCTTGGATGGCAACATTGGCAGATCTATGGTCATGGACCCCAAGATCGCTCTGTTTCTTCAAACTGCCAAGAATCCTGCCTTTTACCCTGTAATCTGCATTCAAAATCGACTTCCAAACTGAATCACTTCACACTTTTCCAGGTTGAACTCCATCTGCCACTTCTCAGCCCAGCTCTGCATCCTGTTAATGTGCCATTGCAACCTACAACAGCACTCCAAACTATGCACACATCCACCAACTGTCCTGTCCTCTGCAAACTTACTAACCCACTCTTCCACTTCCTGTTTTTAGTCCCAGAACAGACCCCTGCAGAAAACTACTGGTCACCAAGCTCCAGGCTGAATACTTTCCATCTACTACCACTCTCTGTCTTCTATGGGCCAGCCAATTCTGTATCCAGACAGCCAGATTTCCTTGTGTCCTATGCCTCCTCACTTTCTGAATGAGCCTACCGCGGGGAACCTAATCAAACACCTTGCTAAAATCCATATACACTAAATCCACTGCTCTACTTTTATCAACGTATTTTGTCACATCCTCAAAGAATTCAGTAAGGCTTGTGAGGCATGACCTGCCCCTCACAAAGCCATGCTGACTATCTCCAATCAAATTATGTTTTTATGAAAAAATCATAAACCCTGTCTTTCAGAATCCTCTCCAATAATTTGCCCAACGCAGATGTAAGACTGACTGGTCTATAATTCCCAGGGTTACCTCTATGCTCTTTCTTGAACAAGGGAAGAACATTTTCCACCCTCCAATCATGTGGCACTACTCCAATGGACAGCAAGGATACAAAGATCATCGCCAAAGCAGCAGCAATCTCTTCCCTCGCTTCCCGTCATAACCTTGGGCATATCCCGTCTGGCCCAGGGAACATATCCATTCTCATGTTTTTCAAAATTTCTTGCACATCCTCCTTCTTAACATCAACCTATTCAAGTGTTTCAGCCTGTTTTATGTTGTCCTCACGAATGACAAGATCCCTCTCACTCATGAATATTGAATACATTAAGGATCTCCCCTATATCCCCTGACTCCAGGCACAAGTTTCCTCCATTATCTCTGATTGGCCCTCACTCTGGCCATCCTTTTGTTCCTTACGTAAGTGTAGAATGCCTTGGGGTTTTCCTTAATCTTACCTGTCAAGGCTTTTTCATGCCCCCTTCTAGCTCTCCTAAATACATTCTTCAGTTCTTTCCTGGCTACCTTTTAACCCTCTAGAGCCCTGTCTGATCCTTGCTCCTCAATCTTAAGTAAGCTTCCTTCTTCATCTTGCCTTGATCTGATCAAGATCCCATTGTACTCTAATGTAACCTTTGTCGCAGTCTACTACACCTCAAATTTTGATGTCATCTGCCAATTTACTAACTATACCTCCTATGTTCACATCCAAATCATTTATATAAATGATGAAAAGCAGTGGACCCAGCACCGATCCTTGTGGCACATCACTGGTCACAGGCCTCCAGTCTAAAAGTCAAAACTCCACCACCACCCTCTGTCTTCTACCTTCGAGCCAGTTCTGTATCCAAATGGCTAGTTCGCCCTGTATTCCATGAGAGCTAACCTTGCTAACCAGTCTCCAATGGGGAACCTTGTCGAACGCCTTACTGAAGTCCATATGGATCACGTCCACCACTCTGGCCTCATCAATCTTCTTTGTTACTTTCAAAAGACTCAATCAAGGAGACATGATTTCCCACACACAAAGCCATGTTGACTATCCCTAATCAGTCCTTGCCTTTCCAAATACATGTACATCCTGTCCCTCAGGATTCCCTCGAACAACTTGCCCACCACCGATGTCAGGCTCACCAGTCTATAGTTCCCTGGTTTTTATTTACCACCTTTCTTAAATAGTGGCACCGGGTCAGCCAACTTTCAGTCTTCTGCCATCTCATCTGTGACTATGGATGATCCAATATCTCAGCAGGGGGCCCAGCAATCACTTCCTTAGCTTCCCACAGAGATCCAGGGTACACCTGATCAGGTCCTGGGGATTTATCTACATTCATGCATTTCAAGGCATCCAGCACCACCTCCTCTGTAATATGGACATTTTTCATCTATTTCCCCACATTCTATATCTTCCATGTCCTTCTCCACAGTAAATACTGATGCAAAATACTCATGTAGTATCACCCATATCTCCTGTGTTTCCACACATTGCCTGCCTTGCTGATCTTTGAGGGGCCCGATTCTCTCCCTAGTTATCCTTTTGTCCTTAGTGTATTTGTAAAAACCCTTTGGATTCTCCTTAATTCTATTTGCCAAAGCTATCTCATGTCCCCTTTTTGCCTTCCTGATTTCCCTCTTAAGTATACTCCTACTTCCTTTATACTCTTCTAATGATTCACTCAATCTATCCTGTCGACACCTTACATATGCTTCCTTCTTTTTCTTAACCAAAACTTCAATTTCTCTAGTCATCCAGCATTCCCTATACCTACCAGCCTTTCCTTTCACCCTGACAGGAATATACTTTCTGTGAACTCTTGTTATCTCATTTGTGAAGGCTTCCCATTTTCCAGTCATTTCTTTACCTGCGATCATCTGCCCCCAATCAACTTCAATACCATCAATATTGGCCGTCCTCCAGTTTAGAACTTTAACTTTTAGATCCAGTCTATCCTTTTCCATCACTACTTCAAAATTAATAGAATTATGGTCGCTGGCCCTAAAGTGCTCCCCCACTGACATCTCAGTCACCTGCCCTGACTTATTTCCCAAGAGTAGGTCAGTACATCTACATACTGAATTAGAAATTTTTCTTGTGCACACTTAACAAATTCCTCTCCATCTAAACCCTTAACATTAAGGCAGTCCCAGTCTATGTTTGGTAAATTAAAATCCCCTACCATAACCACCCTACTATTCTTGCAAATAACTGAAATCTCCTTACAAATTTGTTTCTCAATTTCCTGCTGACTATTGGGGGATCTATAATATAACCCCAATATTGTGATCATCCCTTTCTTATTTTTCATAAATACCTTTCCTGAATGTATTTCCGGGAATATCCTCCCTAAGTACAGCTGTAATGCTTTCCCTTATCAAAAACGCCACTCCCCCTCCTCTCTTGCCTCCCCTTCTGTCCTTCCTGTAGCATTTGTATCCTGGAACATTAAACTGCCAGTGCTGCCCATCCCTAAGCCACGTCTCTGTAACTGCCAAGATATCCCAGTCCTATGTTTTGTTCTGTGAAATTGAAGTCTCTTGTACCCCTCCTTTCTTTAAAATAAATGAATAGAACTTCATTGGTGACTTTATTGGTGAAGTTGTGGACCTAAGTATTTATGCCAAGCAAGGGATTCACCAGCAAAACTAACAGGACTGAGAACAGAAATAGCCTCTGTAAATCTAATTCTCAAATCCACTTTCAAGGATTCTTTTGACAGGAGTCAGTAAGCTGCAGACAAGGATTATAGACTTTCGACTGGACGACATGAAGAATACAGAATTACCCTTTGCAATTGTAGGAATCACTACTGATTTTCTAAATAGTAACTACAATAAAAGATACCACATACAGAAGGAAAAGAAGCATTGAGAATCACATAATCTGATCTTGTTTTACTCACAAAGAATATTTTCATCAGACATATCATAGTTTATCTCACTTGATTGAATAATTCTTTCTCAATTTCGGAACAATATATTTGTTCCAACTTTTCTTGGGCTACTAACAAAACATTGCTGCAGGGCAAGAAATCTGACTCAAATGAGCATAACTCCAAACATAAGTAAATGACAAAGTGTTGCTATTTTTTAAAGATCTTCATGCAAGCGATGTGATAATGCATGAAAATACATTGACTTTTAGCTTTGCCAAAGGTCAAAATGAGAGACTCTCCAGAGTAACACTCAACTGCTTAGAGCATAAGTTGGTAGGGTTATTCTCAACATATGCTGAGGTAGTAGATCTGAGAACTATGAGTAGTTGAAATGCCACACGTAGCCTCAGAGTATAGTGCATAGGCAAGAAAAATCACCTTTTATTATTCAGAAGATCTTCTGAGCAAATTAAGGTATAGGTGTCAGATGAGAAGAGGAGTGGGCTAGTCTGTAAAGCCCAGATAAGCAAATATCAGCTGTTAGGCACAGTCTAAACATGATAGGTGTGATAACTCTGTGCTGGAGTCTAGAAGGAAAACATATTTTAGCAACAGCCGACATCTTCCTAACAGCATTGAGGTGGCTCCTAAAGGACTCGGACAGAAGACATTCAAATAGAAGGAACAATGTCACCTTTTCAAATACAAATAAAGATGGTCTGTTGCAGATTTGCTACCGTGCCTTTTGTCCAAAACACAAACATTTTAAAATCAACAGAAAGGAAATGAAATCAGCATTAATTGTGAAGCTGGAGCCAAGGGCCTGTGCATGAGTGAAGATTCGGTCAGCAACAAATAGCTGACCAGTCTGTGAAATTGTGGCAAGTTAGTGATTACTTGCCAACAATGATGCAATTGGCTTCAAGGTAGCTGAACAGCTTGGCCATCTGAATGGTCAGGGCCGAAGCCATCAGGCCTCTGGAAGGGAAGGAGCTGTTTTTGCTCTGCACTTGAAAGCAGTCCAGTTAAACATAGCCAACTTACTTCCGGTAATCAGTTTCTGTAAGCTATGACTTTTAATGAACAAATCAGAGACTATTATAAGTGTGAATCAGTTATTCCAGCAAGCAAGTGAGAGCACCTGATGAAGGAAGATTAAAAAGTAGCATTCTAATCAGCAAACTGTGTAGACAGTCTTTCCCTCTGACTGTAATATCCATTTTTTTTGTGTGTTAGTCTATATGTGTGTTTAGAGTCTTACAAGTGTGCTGAAATTTTAACAAGTAGAGTTACAGATATTTTCTAATCAACCTGTTTCAAGATTCATTTTACACCCCTTGAGTATGTGGGATTTGAAGCTGGGGCTCATGGCTCAAAGGTAGGCAAACCATCTTTTCCATGTAAGCCCTCATAAGAAGAGATATATGTTCACGGTTCATAATTGTTTATCAGTACTTAGAGTCTTGTTTAGGACAGAAACCTGGTCCGTGCTATCTGTCAGGCCAGGTCGAAAAGATAGGTACATTGGGGAATTCTGTGTAGGTCTTAAAAACCTGAACTTTCACGATGACTCTGAGAATAGCGGGGCCTAATTTCCAACATGCTCTCCAGTGAGGGATCTCAAGTGCAGCAGCACTCTCTTATTACTGCACTGGAGTATCAGTGTTGACATTTAGGACTTCTGGTGAGGACTTTGAACCCACAGCGTTCTGTCCTGTAGGTAAGGGTTTATCAACCAAACCATCATAGCTACAGGCCATCACTGCTTTAAAAGCAAAAGAGATGTGCATTGGTCTGGCACTTTGCAATAACTTCTCAAAGTATTTCAATGTGATGAATTATCTAAAAAAGCATCGCGACTGATGTTATGTAGCAAATGTGGTCAATGTGCAGACAGAAAGATCCCACAGACAGAAGTGAGAGAATGTGCTGCTGGGTGTCTGTTTCTGACAGTGCTACTTGAAAATGGAATTACATGATTGTACTCTTTTGGAGGCAAGTGGTGCAAGTTTAAAATGACAAATTAACGCAAAAGCAATCTAAACTGAGGCAAGTTAGCAATCTGGTGCATCTCCTACTCTATACCACTATTTTCAGGATTTCAGACTGCAGGCATCACTAAGTCCTTCATTTCTCTTCCAACTTTGAAGGTTTTAAACCCAAACTTGACATAAAGAAAGTTTCTCCTTAAGTCCCTTTTTACCCATGCTTTAAACCCTGACTGTATCCTGCACTATTGACCCTGGCCCTGCATCTGGCACCCTCATAATAACGGGCAAGTTATTTCTCAAGACTCTGTGATGACTGTCAAGATCTTGCAACTTGCTTTCATTGCTGTTAAGTTGCTTAATTTAGTCTTCTTTTCTGAACTGACTTTTAGGAGGAGTTCTTGGTTCTTAAAGCCTTAAACAGTGTCTGGACAAATCGATAATTGACTGCATGAGCAGTTGTCTGTGCAGCATTGTCTAATGTGTAGTAATTAAAATAATCCTAAAATACAATTCTGTTTCCCTACATGGCTTTAATTACGCTACACACAGATTAAAAGGCTGAACCAGAAAAAAAATAACAGATGGGGAATTAGTGAAGCCACTATTTCTACATTACTGATTTTCTAGTTTACATTAATGTTTTATATGGAGCCACTATTGGAAAATATGTAGGGAAACAGAAATTATGGTGCACATTAGTAATTGAGTAAATAAATAAATTGCTCATTAAACCTTTTCTTTATAAATGTATGGAAGCAATTGTTTGCATTTGTATATTTCCTTTAAAGTAACAAAGCATTGCAACCTCTTAAAAGAAAGATTTTTATTTACAATGTGCCTTTGAGAACATCAGGATGTCCCAGAACACTTTACAATTAAATGCCAGATTTGCAACATAGGAATCACAGTGGCCAATTTAGACACAATAAGTGTCATAGCAGTCATGTGGAGGTCTTGAGCTCAGTAGATAGCACCATCATTTCTGAGCCAGAAGCTCAGAGTACCATTTGGATGAAGTGGGTAAACATGGCACCAGTTCATGGGACGCTAGCAGCAGTACAGGGGAAAGTATCTTTTGGACAGTCTACATCTGAACTCGGAACAAGAGATTAAAGGTGAGAAGATGTGTTACATCAAAAAGTAGAGACAAGATGATGAAGGCATGAATATGGACTTGAAGAACAGATCATGATAAGGAGGAATAGAGAGTTCAAATCTCAGAACAAATCAGCAAATAGGACTACAGTTTACAAAAATAATAAAAGAACAAACACTAACTTTTGTAACTGAATACATGTAGCATTCAAAACAACAAATGTGAATCGATAGCACAAATATGAATAAATCTGATAGAAAGTATAGTAATACAGCTGCAAGATATATAGATTGGGACCTGAATATTGATGGTTCTGTGGCATTTAGCAAGAGCAGCAAGCCATGAAAAGGTGACAGTTCTGTTAATGAATGATAATTATGACACAATGGAGAGGGATGATCTAAGTTCAGAAAAACAGATAGAGATGAGAAATGATAAAGGGAAGGGTTCACCTGTGGAAGTGATGTACAGGGCCCTCAATGGTAACCACACAATAGGATGAAGCATAAAGGAAGAAATAATTACACCTTGTCAGAAAGGTATTCAGGGAGAATTTTATTCTTCATATGAACTAGAAAAAAATGGATGGGTGATGGTAACCTAGATAAGGAGCTCATAGGATGTATTGGGATAGTTCCTTGGAACAGCACATTCTGGAGTCAACCAGAAATTAGCCAATACCAGACCTGGTAATGTGCAAGGAGACAGGATTAATTTAATAATTTCATTGTGATTGCACCCCTCGGTAACAGCAATCATAGTATATTTGGATGGGAGAGTCAATACCTAAGATTAATCTGAAGACGACCAGAATGATATGGAAAGTGCTAGGATAGGTGTCAATTTTAAGATCCATTGCTTAGAATTAATGTCTTAGGGAAAAAGCCACAAGAATTAATGGCTCAATTTGCCAGTAGATGCTGTAACAAGGGCAACAAATTTAGGTTCTTAGAGTTTGAACTGACAGAGTAGACAATGGATTTGGTGACTGCTTCAACATGTATTGGAACTTTCCAAAAAGATCTCTTGGAGAAAATGGTCACAGTATTACTTCACTGTTAGCAGATGGCAGAAAATATAAAGCCACTGAGACTGGACAATGACACCTGCAAGCATTCGGCGCAGCAATATGGCTCAAAAGATGCAACCAGAGTCCACAGCAGGGCACAACTAAAAAGGATAATGAGGCATCAGTGTGGCAACATAAACATGGAACGTGTCAGAGACCGATACACAAAATTCACAGCAAGAGATATTCAAATCTCAATTCAGAGTGGAAAAACCTTCATCAGAAGATGAGCAGACTTTCCACATTGTGAATGTAACACATTTTCAAAGTCAATGTTGTATTACATGTCAGAGAGGATACCATTTCAACAGTTATCCTCATAGAAAGTGTAAAATTAGAATTAGGTTTTATTGTCACATGTACACATGGGATACATGAGTACACTGAGAAGTGTTAGCGAGCTTTGAGAAGATTTGTAGTAGAGGTTTTAGATGTAGGTTTGCTCACTGAGCTGAAAGGTTCACTTCCAGGCGTTTCATCACCTTACTAGGTAACATCTTCAGTGGACCTCATACAAAGAAATTCCTGCTTTCTATTTATATGTTTGGGTTTCTTTGGGTTAGTGATGTCATTTCTTATGGTGATGTTACTTCCTGTGGTGAAGTCACTTCCTGTTCCTTTTCCCAGGGGGTGGTAGATGTGGTCTAAATTAATATGTTTGTTGATAGAGTTCCTGTTGGAATGTCATGTTTCTAGGAATTCTCATGCGTGTCTTTGTTTGGCTTGCCCTAGGATGAAGGTATTGTCCCAGCGGAAGTGATGTCCTTCCTCATCTGTATGTGAGGATACTAGTGAGAGAGGGTCATGTCCTTTTGTGGCTAGTTGGTGTTCATGTATCCTGGTGGCTAGTTTTCTGCCTGTTTGTCCAACGTAGTGTTTGTTACAGTCCTTGCATGGTATTTTGTAAATGATGTTAGTTTTGCTCATTGTCTGTATAGGGTCTTTCAAGTTCATTAGCTGCTGTTTTAGTGTGTTGGTGGGTTTGTGGGCTACCATGATGCCAAGGGGTCTGAATAGTCTGGCAGTCATTTCCAAGATGTCTTTGATGTAGGGGAGAGTGGCTAGGGTTTCTGGACATGTTTTGTCTGATAGTTTGGGTTTGTTGCTGAGAAATCAGTGGACTGTGTTCATTGGGTACCCATTCTTTTTGAATACATGGTATAGGTGATTTTCCTCTGCTCTACATAGTTCCTCTGCGCTACAGTGTGTGTTGGCTCATTGAAATAATGTTCTGATGCAGCTTCGTTTGTAGGTGTTGGGATGATTGCTTCTGTAGTTCAGTATTTGGTCTGTATATGTTGTTTCTCTGTAGATGCTGGTTTGAAGTTCCCCATTGGCTGTTTGCTCTACTGTGACATCTAGGAATGGCAGTTTGTTGTTGTTTTCCTCCTCTTTAGTGAATTTTATGCCAGTAAGGGTATTATTGATGGTCTTGAAGGTTTCTTCTAACTTGTTTCGTTTAGTGATGACAAAGGTGTCATCCATGTAACGGACCCAGAGTTTGGGTTGGATGGTTGGCAGAGCTGTTTGCTCAAGTCTCTCTGCATTTCCACACTGTAAGTAATCTAATCTAATTACTGCCTCTGCTAAGAATCCTGATATCAGAGATCCCATAGGTGTTCCATTGGTTTGTCTGTAAGTTTTGTTATTGATGGTAAAGTGGGTGATAAGGCATAGGGCCACTAGTTTGATGATAGTCTCCTTGTTGATGAAGTTAGTGGTGTTTGGTGTAAGTGTCTTTGGGTCTTCTAATAGTGTAGTCACTGAGAAGTGTACAGTGTTGCTCTTTCTGGCTCCACCTTAGAGACAAAGGCACCTAAGTACAAAATCTTAGATATGAAACAGAAAAATAAAGAAATAAAGTTAAAAATTTACCATTTCAAAAACAGAGAAAGAAAAAGCAAATGGAGCAAATGAATCCACACTGGAATTCACCTTGAGGTCAGGAGTCTGTGATGGGATTCACCTTGAGGCTGGGAGTCCACACTGGGCTTGACCTCGAGGCGGGGCCTCTCTGCTGGGCTTCACCTCTAGGCCAGGAGTCTCTGCTGTGCTTCACCTCGAGGCTGGGAGTCTCTGCTGGGCTTCTTCTCGAGGCTGGAAGTCCACACTGAGCTTCACCTCGAGGCCATGAGTCTCTGCTGGGCTTCACCTCGAGGCCAGGAGTCTCTGCTGGGCAAACCTCGAGGCTGGTAGTCCATACTGGGCTTCACCTCGAAGCCGGGAGTCCACACTGAGCTTCACCTCGAGGCTGGGAGTCTCTGCTGGGCTTCACCTCGAGGCCAGGAGTCTCTGCTGGGCTTCACCTCGAGGCCAGGAGTCTCTGGGCTTCACATCAAAGCCGGGAGTCTCTGCTAGGCTTCATCTCGAGGCCAGGAGTCTCTGGGCTTCACATCGAAGCCGGGAGTCTCTGCTGGGCCTCACCTAAAGGCTGGAAGTCCACACTGAGCTTCACCTTGAGGCCAGGAGTCTCTGCTGGGCTTCACCTCAAGGCCAGGAGTCTCTGCTGGGCTTCACCTCAAGGCTGGAAGACCACACTGGGCTTCACCTCAAGGCCGGGAGTCCACACTGGGCTTCACCTCAAGGCCGAGAATCCTGGAAGTCCATGCTCGGCCTCACTGAGTCAGTGTTGGGCTTCATCTCAAGTCTGGGCTGGCTTAACGTACTGCCACTGATGCCCTCCAAGGAATGGAGAATATAGAACTAGGGATCACAGTTCAAAAATAAAAGGTAAAGGTTTAAAACATAAATGAGGCGAAAAAATATTTTTTGCTATGAGTCTTTGGAATCCTCTCCCCCTAATGTTGGCAGTAGCACAGATTTTGAATATTTCAAGGTAATTGCAAATTGATTCTTGGTAAGCAAACAGTGAGCGTTTATTGGAATTATGTGGTACAGTGGAATAGTCAGAGCAACCTTTAGCTTATTGAACGGTGGTGGATTAGTGGTGCTGGAAGAGCACAGCAGTTCAGGCAGCATCCAGGTAGCTTCGAAATCGACGTTTCGGGCAAAAGCCCTTCATCAGGAATAAAGGCAGTGAGCCTGAAGCGTGGAGAGATAAGCTAGAGGAGGGTGGGGGTGGGGAGAGAGTAGCATAGAGTACCTGGGAGTTGCAGTGGGAGAGGGACTCCCTGAGATTCTTGTGGAGAGAGGAGGAAAACTTCTTCAAGGCAGGCATCCTTGCAAGAGGATTCGCAGTAGGGTTAAAATCAATGAGGTAAAAACAATGACTTATTGAACGGTGGGACAGTATGAGGGGGTCAAGGGGTCATTCCTACTCCTAATTCATTTGTTAGTGTCTTGATAACATCTGGGTTGAAATTGTTCTTCAGGGCTAGTTGACCATGAAAAGAGCATTCATAACATGGCTCAACAGGAGGAAACATCCCTTCAATACTACTTCACTATTTTCCAAAGGGGAAAAAAGTGTGAAGGTATGAAATAAAAAATAAGTCACGCATTAATGGCTAGATAATCTAGTGTGATAATGTTGTTTAAAGAATGAAAGTTGGCCAGAACAGCCCGCTTGTTGGAAAGAGTACCACTGCAATTGTTTACATTTGCTTAATGTATAGTATCTTCTCTGAAAGACAGTATATCGAATACTGCAGCGCACCCTTATTGTGCACTAAAGTGTCAGATGTGCTCAAATCCCTGAGGTAAAATCTGAATCAACCTTTAAATTTTAAAATGGCTCAGGACTGACACTTCACATCAGAAGAAAACAAACTAGGTATTAGAAACAGGTTTAGATTCCTCATAAACATTGGCTTTCTCTCAGCTTTGTTTTGAGAATCTGATTACCTCTCAATGACAATAGGAGGCCATTGTCAGTATATGTTACTTTCAATCAAATATCCATCTGAGTGAGGAGAGATATAAGTCCTTAGGTAATGACACTTTCACATTGGGTGGAAAATTAATGGTGTATACAGAGTAAGAGAATAGGAGAAGCATGTAAAGATAAGAATTAGACAATATCATACAATTGGTATGCATGATTAGGTAACATGCAGGAAAATGTCATGATTTGGAGATGCCGGTGTTGGACTGGGACTATCACCTGATGAAGGAACGTCGCTCCGAAAGCTAGTGTGCCTCCAATTAAACCTGTTGGACTATAACCTGGTGTTGTGTGATTTTTAACTTTGCAGGATAAAGGACTGTAACAAATCTGTCAAGTTCTTTTGCTTCTGTTCCAATCTTCAGACCATCAAAACAGTCAAATGTTTTTCAAAATTGAAGGCAGTGTGCACTTTAATTGATTACAATTACAGGCTCACTTTGCTAAAATAACCTTCACAACTAATGCATTTTAAACAGAGAACACTTAATTGTTTATTCCATTCTGTGCACTAACCAGTGTCCATGAGTTATCCAGCTTTTAACCAAGTATGGACAGATCCAAAAAAAAAGAAAAAAATGGTCCTGAATAGCTTTCAATACAATGTGCTTAGATCATTGCTTTGAAGGAACTGCATGGTCAGGTGAGATTTCTTTGTTCCACTTTATAAGACTTGGATTTGAATCAGTTAATGAATGATGTATGAAAGTTTTTTCTCTCTTCTGAAGTGTCCCCACTGAAAAGTAATTATCTTATTAATCCAGTGGATTTAAGATGCTTTTACTTGACTGATGGTGCTTCAAGGAGCAGTTTCCTTCCTTTTCCCTAATTAGATTTATAGTTTATCCATTCCAATAGTGCATTATGAAATATGGAGCACTGATTGATCACGAGATGTGGTATTCAGGGGGTGCTTACATACATATGATTTGCTTTTTGCAGCAAAAGGCATTCTGCTAGCAGATTTGTAGCCCGTATTTTTATTTAAAGTTCCTAATTACCAGATTGGTTGTACAGAGGACAGGCTTCCTCTATAATTTGAACTTCTGTAATGTAAAAATGCTTTTAGGACTAAGAGAAACTTCTTCTCACTAATAGAGTTCTTTTTTGTGTCACATTTATACAGCACATGAGGACATCCAAAGTGCTTTACTGTCAATGAAATACTTTTTTTTAAAGCGTAGTCCCTGATGTAATGTAAGCGTTCAACATTCAGACAACGTGTGCACATGCCTCAAGTCTTACAATTTTAATTTGCCAAAGAGATACAAAGTATGCAATATACAGTTGGTGAATCTTCTTTTTAAAGGTTTTTCATCGTTTTTTGCAAGTTGCCCTTGACTAGGCATGTGAATAACTGCAGCCTTCCTCACTGGCCTCATTGGTCATGGTCAGGTGCATGGTCATGGTCATGGTTGCCTCAGGCGACTCTCTGTGTGGAGTTTGCACGTTCTCTCCGTGTCTGCGTGGGTTTCCTCCGGGTGCTCCGGTTTCCTCCCACAGTCCAAAGATGTGCAGGTCAGGTGAATTGGCCATGCTAAATTGCCCGTAGTGTTAGGTAAGGGGTAGATGTAGGGGTATGGGTGGGTTGCGCTTCGGCGGGGCGGTGTGGACTTGTTGGGCCGAAGGGCCTGTTTCCACACTGTAAGTAATCTAATCTAAAAAAAAATTTATGTGCCTCCCCATAATTTTGTTGGTGTCCAGGTCAGAGTCTTTTCTCAAGACAGAGTAATTTATTTTCCCAGGAACTACGGGGTAGACCATTTAGGACAGAGATGAGGAGAAACTTCTTCACCCAGAGAATGGTGGCTGTGTGGAATGCTCTGCCCCAGAGGGCAGTGGAAGCCCAGTCTCTGGATTCATTTAAGAAAGAGTTGGATAGAGCTCTCAAGGATAGTGGAATCAAGGGTTATGGAGATAAGGCAGGAACAGAATACTGATTAAGGATGATCAGCCATGATCATGTTGAATGGTGGTGCAGGCTCGAAGGGCAGAATGGCCTACTCCTGCACCTATTGTCTATTGAACTAAGCAGTGTATCACTGTCATTAGGCCATAATCTATTGACTATGATTTTTGAATTCGAACATCCCATTTAATACCTGTGATTTTATTATTGCTGAAGCTTCTGTCTTGTAGGATAATTTGCAAGGATTACCGAGGTATGGTTCTGGGTGGCACGGTGGCTCAGTGGTTAGCACTGCTGCCTCGCAGCACCAGGGTCCCAAGTCCGGACGACTGACTGTGTGGAGTTTGCACATTCTCCCCGTGTCTGCGTGGGTTTCACCCGAGTGCTCCAATTTCCTCCCACAGTCCAAAGATGTGCAAGTCAGGTGAATTGGCCATACTAAATTGCCCATGGTGTTAGGTGCATTAGTCAGAGCAGAAATGGGTCTGGATGGGTTACTCTTTGGAGGGTCGGTGTGGAACTGTTGGGCCGAAGGGCCTGTTTCCACACTGTAGGGAATCTAATCTAATCTAATAACTGTCGTTGAGGAGAACGGCAACTGAATAGCAAGTGGAACCTGATTGATAGGAGCATTTCCATGGAGAATGCATCACTTAATGATGACTGACAGTTAACTGCCAAATGTTTTCTAAATTTTAAACCAGGCAGATTTCTCTCTGATTGTTCAAGGCAATGCCCTAAGAAATTAACCAGAAAATTGCTGTCATCTATTTTGTTGAGTTGAAACAAGCACAATGTGTACACATGATTTGGGTTTTGTGCAATGAACAGGCTTGTTTATTAATATATGTTGCGACTAATGCCACACTATGAATTTGACAATATGAAATTGATTAAAGTGGTGCTGGAAAATCACAGCATGTCAGGCAGCATCCAAGGACCAGGAAAATTGACATTTCGGGCAAAAGCCCTTGCTCATTCCTGATGAAGTGCTTTTGCCCAAAACTTCGATTTTCCTGCTCCTTGGATGCTGCCTGACATGCTGTGCTTTTCCAGCACCATTCTAATATTGACTCGAATCTCCAGCATCTGCAGTCCTCACTTTCTCCCGATATGAAATTGATTGTCAGTCTAAGTTTTCAATTATCCAACATTATTTATCAAATGTTGCCTAATCACAGAATCACAATGAATTCTGGGTAACGTATTTTGATTTTTGCTAGCATGAACTGGTTCGATGTGATCAGTATCTTGCCTGTTCTGAGCAGCCAAATGAATATGCTGTTCGATATGATCCACTAATCTTTGCAATGTGAAACCTTCCGAGCATCATGTTGACACTTAAAATCATACATCACATTACTCATTTCTGTGTTAAGCTGATTGTCCTTTTGCTTGACACTAGTGATTAGTGATAAACAGGCCTGGTGTTGTGATAAACAGGCCTGGTAAGGCAGCAGCATAAAACAGCTAGCTTCAACTGTTTAAACGTTTGAGATACCTTAACCTTCAGGGTGACCTAAAAAAAAACTGGGGGCTTTTTTTCAGGATTAATAGTGACAGTAATTGGCTCATTCATGAGTTTGTGTAAAATACAGTGAGAAATTATCTGGTCACGGTAGTCATTTTCCTGCAGGATGGTTTTGATGAGCTCTATTTCAGGATCAAATTGTGCTGAGATTTCTTATGATTTTGAGACACTCAGCACATGAATAAATGGTAGTCCATTGTATTGTTTTAAAAGCATACAGTTGGCAGAAAGAAAGAATGATTGCATTACTGAGGTTCTGGAAAAGAATTTTAAAAAAATGTCCTGATGAATCTTGATTTTGATGCAGTGGAGTAATCTTTTGAGTTTATGTTGGTGGAGGAGAGTTTTCCACTTAAGTTACAAAATAGAAGTCACCATCTGCACCAGTGCATTCTTGGAAAAGATACCCAGTATAAATGCAAGAATCAGAGAAGGGGCAGGGTGGCACACTTAGAGGTCATGAGTGAAAACAAGAGAAAGTTTCATTCATGAAACACTTACTCTGATTGCTTTCAATCTTCTCATTTCAGTTGTTTCATTGGTAGTTGTCTGCATTTCCATACTCATCTGTTCGATATGATCCACTAATCATATCGACTTCCATGATCCACGCAACTTAAACAGTTTGAAAGAAATGTTACGTGAAATTAAGACCAACCATTCAAAACTGCAAACTGTAGATAAGAACAATTGGGTCTCACTTTTCAAATATGGTATATCATTTGAAAGCCTAAGATTTTATGTGTTTGTCAAATGAGCATGTATGTCCAAGCAGTATCATTAACTAGTTTGAATTAAGTCTACTTTTAGAAACCCTGAATTTGCAGCCAGTCTTTAAAACATACATGAAGATACAGCACCCACCCCACCCCAATATAAGACTTTGCAGGAGTCTAAGTTGATTAATTTGGTATTAGATTAGATTAGATTAGATTCTCTACAGTGTGGAGAGAGGCCCTTTGGCCCAACAAATCCACACCGCCCCTCCCAAGAGAAATCCACCCAGACCCATTCCCCTCCTCTATATTTACCACTGACTAATGCTCCTAACACTATGGTCAATTTAGCATGGCCAATTCACCTGACCTGCACATCTTTGGATTGTGGGCGGAAACCGGAGCACCTAGAGGAAACCCACGCAGACATGGGGAGATATGTTGTAACAAAATATGATTAGTGTTGAATTGGCCTTCAAGCAGTCTTCCAAGAAAATAATAAAATTCTACTTTAGAGACAGCTTGTGAAAACAAATTATACAAATAATTTTTGTGGGATACTACAATTTATTAACATTGGAATTGACAGGCAAGAAAGCTAGTTTGCCTACTCCATTGTAGTCACATGATGCAACAGTAATTTAATTGTTGACTAATCTTAGTAATTAATCTTATCAATTAGTCTGTAACAAACCAAACATGAGACAAAGAACTTTATAGAAACCAGAACTCCCTCAAGCATTCTACTGTGTGTCATATTTCAGATTACTGTAAAGAATACAGTATATAATACTTTCCAAAATAATCCATATAATTAGCATTTTTGCTGCAATAGTACCGTCTGCTTCCCAATCTCTCCACTGAGCCTGTTTCCTAGATTGACCGTTAAATTACATTGAAATAATACTTCTCCATTAATGTTGAACACAATTCTATCATTAATGCAAGTTACTAAACATCTGAAATAAGTATGTGAAAAAGCCAATGAGAATCTGAAAAAAATGCCAAAAGCAGTCAATGGAAGATAGTTCAAATGAAACCCTGAAGCCTTATTTGCATCTGCCTTCTGTGTTACTTGCTGAATACCAAATATTCTTCCATTTCTGGGCTCCAAAGCTTCCCCATCATCATCAAAGGTCACATATTCAATTGAATTCCTTAACTCTGGAATCCTCTCCCCAAATTTCTCCATATTTGTCGTTCTCCACCATTGCCTTTCCTTCAAGTGCTTCTTAAAACCTACCTCTTTGGCCAAACTTTCTGTCGTCTGTCCTAAAGCCTCCTCGTGTGACTTAGTGTAATTTTTATTTTGATAATTGCTTCTCTGGAGTGGTTTGGAAACTTTCACTACATAAAGGATAGGATAACAACAGCTATTGTATTTATATAGTGCCTTTAACGTCGTAAATTGTCTTGTCACAACCACCAGTCATGACAACCCCATATTCAGTGAACTATAGACTATTATAGCTCTACTTTTACGTTTTAATGATTCAAACTAAAGCAAACCTGCAGCCAAGGTTTTATTTAAGTAGGTTAACTGTTGATTTGTTTTAAGCTGTTACTAAAGGGCTGTTATGAATAAAGAGATAAAGGAATTAACTAAATATTACAGATACCAAGATTAAAACAAATATAGCTAAGACTTAATACTTAAAAGAAAAAGAATCTCTGTCTATTGTTAGTATATTGTTGGAGCCTATTGTTGAGTTCTTTGATGAAGCAAAGAGCTTAACCCTTGCAGTCAGATCCAGTTATGGCAATGATTTCTGCAGTTGGATGGTTAATGTTGTCTTGTGCAGGTAGATCAGTAGTACTTGCCTTCATCATAACAATATTCAGCATGTCCCTTTGTCTTCCCTCTCAAAATTTCCTCTCTGGTAGTTTCTAAAGCTTTCTTCTTAGAGATCGGCACACAGGCTGTTCTTAGCCAGGCTTTTTAATTTGGTTCAAAGCTCACAAAAGGTGATCTGTTAATTTTGAGGAATCAGGGTTCCCACAAAGTGAAAATGTTAATTATGTTTGGTTGGGCAAATAGGTAGGTTTTAAGGAGAAAAGAGAGAGGTGGAGAGATTTAAGGAGACAATTCCAGAGTTTTGGGTCTAGGCAGCTAATATTGGAGCAATTAATTATAGAATTCTTACAGTGTGGAAGCAGGCTATTTGGTCCATCAAGTCCACACTGTCCAGAGAACATTCCACCTGGATCCAACCCCCTATCTGTCCCAATAACCCTGTATTTCCCATGGCTAATCCACCCAGACTGCACATCTTTGGACTGTGGGAGGAAACTGGAGCACCCAAAGGCAACCCACACAGACAAGGGGAGAACGTGAAAGCTACAGACAGATAGTCATCCGAGCTTGGAATTAATCCTGGGTCCAGAGTGCTGTGAGGCAGCAGTGCTAACCACTGAGCCACCACGCCTATAAAAAACAGGACTGTACAATAGGGCAGATCTGGAATATGTTATGGGGATACAAAGAGACATGAACATGAATAGATTTGAAATCAAAAATAAGAATTTTAAAATAGAGCTGTTGCTTAATCAGAAGCCGATCTAATTTTTCAAACACATAACAGGTGAACAGGAATTTAAGCAAATTAGGAGGTTGCCAGAAAGTGTTAAATAATTGTAAGTTTATGGAGGATGGGTGGTAGACTCATAGAGATGTACAGCATGGAAACAGACCCTTCGGTCCAACCCATCCATGCCGACCAGATATCCCAACCCAATCTAGTCCCACCTGCCAGCACCCGGCCCATATCCCTCCAAACCCTTCCAACTCATATACCCATCCAAATGCCTCTTAAATGTCGCAATTGTACCAGCCCCTACCACTTCCTCTGGCAGCTCATTCCATACATGTACCACCCTCTGTATGAAAATGTTGCCCCTTAGGTCTCTTTTATATCTTTCCCCTCTCACCCTAAACCTATGCCCTCTAGTTCTGGACTCTCCGACCCCAGGGAAAAGACTTGGCCTATTTACCCTATCCATGCCCCTCATAATTTTGTAAACCTCTATAGGGTCACCCCTCACCCTCTGACACTCCAAGGAAAACAGCCCCAGCCTGTTCAGCCTCTCCCTATAGCTCAAATCCTCCAACCCTGGCAACATCCTTGTAAATCTTTTCTGAACCCTTTCAAGTTTCACAACATCTTTCCGATAGGAAGGAGACCGGAATTGCACGCAATATTCCAACAGTGGCCTAACCAATGTCCTGTACAGCTGCAACATTACCTCCCAACTCTTGTACTCAATACTCTGACCTATAAAGGAAAGCATACCAAACACCTTCTTCACTATCCTATCTACCTGCGACTCCACTTTCAAGGAGGTCTGAACCTGCACTCCAAGGTCTCTTTCTTCAGCAACACTCCGTGGGACCTTACCATTAATTGTAGAAGTCCTGTTAAGTTTTGCTTTCCCAAAATGCAGCACCTCACATTTATCTGAATTAAACTCCATCTGCTACTTTCCAGCCCATTGGCCCATCTGGTCAAGATCCTGTTGTAATCTGAGGTAACCCTCCTCGCTGTCCACTACACTTCCAATTTTGGTATCATCTGCAAACTTACTAACTACACCTCTTATGCTCGCAAACAAATCATTTATGTAAATGACAAAAAGTAGAGGACCCAGCACCGATCCTTGTGGCACTCCACTAGTCACAGGCCTCCAGTCTGAAAAACAACCCTCCACCATCACCCTCTGTCTTCTACCTTTGAACCAGTTCTGTATCCAAATAGCTAGTTCTCCCTGTATTCCATGTGATCTAACCTTGCTAATCAGTCTCCCATGGGGAACCTTGTCGAACACCTTACTGAAGTCCATATAGATCACATCTACTGCTCTGCCCTTATCAATCCTCTTTGTTACTTCTTCAAACAACTCAATCAAGTTTGTGAGACATGATTTCCCATGCACAAAACCATGTTGACTATCCTTAATCAGTCCTTGTCTTTCCTAATATATGTACATCCTGTCCCTCAGGACTCCCTCCAACAACTTGACCACCACCAATGTCAGGCTCACCGGTCTATAATTCCCTGGCTTGTCCTTACCACCCTTCTTAAACAGTGGCACTACGTTAGCCAACCTCCAGTCTTCCAGCACCTCATCTGTGACTATCGATGATACAAATATCTCAGCACGAGGCCCAGCAATCACTTCTCTAGTTTCCCACAGAGTTCTAGGTACGTCTGATCAGGTCCTGGGGATTTATCTACATTTATGCTTTTCAAGACATCCAGCACTTCCTCCTCTGTAATATGGACATTTTGGAAGATGTCACCATCTATTTCCCTACACTCTATATCTTCCATATCCTTTTCCACAGTCAATACTGATGCAACATACTCATTTAGTATCCCCCCCATTTTCTGCGGCTCCACACAAAGGCCACCTTGCTGATTTTGAAGGGGCCGTATTCTATCCTTAGTTACCCTTTTGTCCTTAGTGTATTTGTAAGGACCCTTTGGTTTCTCCTTAATTCTATTTGCCAAAGCTATCTCATGTCCCTTTTTTGCCCTCCTGATTTCCCTCTTAAGTATACTCCTACTTCCTTTATACTCTTCTAATGATTCACTCGATCTATCCTGTCTACACCTTACATATGCTTCCTTCTTTTTCTTAACCAAACTCTCAATTTCTCTAGTCATCCAGCATTCCTTATACCTACCAGCCTTTCCTTTCACCCTGACAGGAATATACTTTTTCTGGATTCTCGTTATCTCATTTCTGAAGGCTTCCCATTTTCCAGCCATCCCTTTACCTGCAAACATCTGCCCCCAATCAGCTTTCGAAAGTTCTTGCCTAATACCATCAAAATTGATCTTTCTCCAAATTAGAACTTAAACTTTTAGATCTGGTCTATCCTTTTCCATCACTATTTTAAAATGAATAGAATTATGGTCACTGGCCTCAAAGTGCTCCCCCACTGACACCTCAGTCACCTGCCCTGCCTTATTTCCCAAGAGTAGGTCAAGTTTTGCACCTTTTCTAGTAGGTACATCCACATACTGAATCAGAAAATTGTCTTGTATGCACTTAAGAAATTCCACTCCATCTAAACCCTTAACCCTTAACCCTTAACCCTTAGACTTTCCAGTCTATGTTTGGAAAGTTAAAATTCCCTACCATAACCACCCTATTATTCTTACAGATAGCTGAGATCTCCTTACAAGTTTGTTTCTTAATTTCCCTCTGACTATTAGGTGGTCTATAATACAATTCTAATAAGGTGATCATCCCTTTCTTATTTCTCAGTTCCACCCAAATAACCTCCCTGGATGTATTTCCGGGAATATCCTCCCTCAGCACAGCTGTAATGTTATCCCTTATGAAAAATGCCACTCCCCGTCCTCTCTTGCCTCCCCTTCTTTCCTTCCTGTAGCATTTGTATCCTGGGACATTAAGCTGCCAGTCCTGCCCATCACTGAGCCATGTTTCTGTGAATGCTATTATATCCCAGTTCCATGTTCCTAACCATGCCTTGAGTTCATCTGCCTTCCCTGTTAGGCCCCTTGCATTGAAATAAATGCAGTTTAACTTATTAGTCCTACCTTGTCCCTGCCTGCCTGTCTGTTTGACTTACTTTTGTACTTCTGTTCTCAGCTGTACCAGTCTCAGATTAATCTCTTTCCTCACTATCTCCCTGGGTTTCCCCGCCCCTCCCCCCCCCCCCCCACCCCCACCACTGACCTTACCAGTCTAAATCCTCCTGAGCAGCTCTAGCAAATTTCCCTGCCAGTATATTAGTCCCATTCCAATTTGAGTACAATCCGTCCTTCTTGTACAGGTCACTTCTACCCCAAAAGAGATTCCAATAATCCAAATATGTGAACCCTTCTCCCATACATCAGCTCCTCAGCCATGCATTCATCTGCTCTATCCTCCTATTCATGCCCTCACTAGCTCATAGCACAGGGAGTGATCCAGATATTACTACTCTCGAGGACCTCCTTTTTAAATTTCTGCCTAAGTCTCTGTAATCTCCCTTCAGAATCTTAACCTTTTCCCTTCCTGTGTCATTGGTTCCAATGTGAACAATGACCTCTTGCTGGCCTCTCTCCCCCATGAGAACATTCTGCACTCTCTCTGAGACATCCTTGATCCTGGCACCAGAGAATCAACACATTATTCTGCTTTTTCGCTGCTGGTCACAGAAACGTCTGTCTGTACCTCAGACTAGAGAGTCCCCTAACACAATTGGAAGCCAACGTACCCTTCGTTGCATTAGAATCAGTCTCAATACCAGAAACTTGGCTGTTTGTGCTACGTTCCCCTGAGAGTCCATCACCATTTCCAAAACAGCATACCCGTTTGAAATGGGTATATCCAGAAAAGACTCCTGCCCTAGGTGCCTACCTCTCTTACCCTTCCTGGAGTTAACCCATCTATGTGACTGTATCTGAGACTTTCCCCCCTTCCTATAACTGCCATCCATCACATACTGTTGCTGTTGCAAATTCCACATCACTTCTAACTGTCTCTCCAACTGATCCATTCAATCTGATAAGATTCGCATCCAACAGCATTTATGGCAGATATAATCCGCAGTAACCCTTAAACTTTCTTTAAACTCCCACATCTGACAAGAAGTACATATCACTGTAAAGGCCATTTTTGCTCCTTCACAATCTACAGACCCAGAAAATAAAACTGTCTTATAAAATTACAAAACACTGCCCCAGGTTAAATTAATAGTTATGGCTTACATTTTAATTTTAATCAAGAGACATATCTCCATAAACATATAATCAAGAAAGAATCCACTCTACTCACTACTGCAGTCTTTCTATTGGACACACTTAAAACAACAATTAACTTAACTGATTCTGTGCTGTGAACTTCACCCAAACTGGTTCCTCCAAGATTAGTTGTGAAGTTCACTGTTTGTTAATTTTCTCAGATGCACTCCGATGTCCAGCGACACATGAATTCAAAACAGCAAAGGCAGTAACTGTGCAGGTTCTCTCTCTCTCTCTCTGTCTCTCTCTCTCTCTCCTACACTGTCCTCACCATGTGCTTCCTTTATCTGTTCTTCTCCCTTTTAAAACTGCTACAAGATGGACAGGACAGTATTGGGATAGTCAACTCAATAGGAAGAAGAAAGCATAGTGTCGAGTGTTAGCAACAAATGAACAGAACTACATGCAGATGTAGGCAATGGAACAGACATGGAAGTAAGTGATCATCAAGGCGCTACACTGGTAATTCACTACCACTAACTAGGAGTCTCTGGCTCAGTCCCACTTCTCCAGAAATGTGCAATGATATCTCTGAACAGGTTCATTAGAAAATATCCAGATCAGCCATTCTTGAGGACAAAGCAGACGCTACTCACTTCAAAGTCCAGCAAACACAGTACCTCACCTGCTACATTGCCTCTGTTATACAGTCAGGAACTAGAAAGCATTTATTGCTCATTCTCGGAAAGTTAATTCTGAAGGGGAGCTTGGTGCTGGCGAGTTGACAAGTGTTGGGTAGGATTCCCAAAACTTGCCGTTGGGAAACTCAACCTGTATTTAAAGTTCAGAGGATTTAATTGCAAAACCAGCCAGCATTTTTGTTTCCTCACCAATTACATTCATCTGCCTACTTTGCTTCCTGCTCCCAGAAAAAGTATAGATTTCTGCTCATGGTATCTGTTCACACAAGGAAGTATGTGTTAATGCTAATTTGCATTCTAGTTGTTAAAGAATAATATGCCTGTGGTTCAAATCTTTGTTTCTTCATCATGGAACTGTCCAACTAGTCCTCGGAGTATTGTGTTTGCATTTAACCTTGGATTAGAGTCAATAGAGTCATAGAGATATGCAGCATGGAAACAGACCTTTTGGTCCAACCTGTCCATGCTGACCACATATCCTAAACTAATCTAATCCCATTTGCCAGCATTTGGCACTTATCTCTCCAAACCCATTCTATTTATGTGCCCATCCAGATGCCTTTTAGATGTTGTACTTGTACCAGCCTCCAATAATTCCCCTGGTAACTCATTCTGTATAGGCACTGCTCTTTGCATGAAAAAGTTGCCTCTTGTGTCTTTTAAATCTTTCCCCTCCTACATTTAGCTATATTTTGACTCATGTTACCAGAAGTGATATATTGCTTTCTGTTTGTGAGTTAACCATCTGTCTACATATACAGTCAATTCTTCTATAACTTGATGGTTGCGTTTTTGTGTAACCATGCATTATAGAAAAAATGTGCTTTAGAAACAGCGCTTCAAGTTTTGGCAATGTAATCGTGTTATAGCCAACACACATTTTAAATGTTTGTGCTGTAGAAACAGCAACGCCAATTCATCAATCTTGTTACAGCAGATTCATGTTGACAAAATGCACATTATAACAGAACGACCTGTACTGGGAGATGATGGTGCCAATATTGCTCTGTCAGAGCAATTATTTAAATGATTCAAAGGGTATTATTATGTTTGTAAGAATGTGTTCATTCCCATACTAATATCAAAGTGATCAGCAGCAGAGAAATGGAGCCAGCTCGGGGGAGGCCACACTTAAAGAAGATTTTAATGGGAAAACCCTCAACAACCATATTTACACAACTTAGAGTGAGACATATTATTGTAATCTATAAATTTGTATGACAGGATTGTGATATATATGAGAGCTGCTCCACTAGAGACTAGGTGGATCAGTAATGACAGCGTAGCAGTAACTTTAAGGATCCAATTTCAGAAAATACTTGAAAGGTTTTGGTGAAGTCTCAGTTTCATTGCCCAGAAGGAGCTTTATTTTTGCAGGTAGTTTAAACAATAAGCTTGTGTACTTACAGCAATTGGATTTAATAAGTTGTTTATTGTTGCACTACAGATTAATGACCTCATCAGAGGATGAGTATGGTTGATAAATCAGCAGTACATGATGTGAAGGATGCTCTGGGACATTCACAATAACTCCTTATTTGGAACCTCCAGTGAGCTCCTGCTTTTGTGGGGATACTTCATCCAATCTGTCACACAATATTACAGCTCCTGTGCAAGGGAAGGAAAATTCATTTATTTCCAAAATATTTAATGCTTTTATGGTCTGGAACCTATCAGTAAGACCCACTTAGCTGTGTCATTTATGATGTAGTAATCTCCACTGATATGGCAGGACTTAGTTGAGTCAAAGAGTCAAGGACTTTTTTTGTGGGGAGTCTCAACTCCCAATTTAGCACTCTTGTTGATGTTTACTTCATGAGGAGGAATATGCCGCAAAAATGACAAATTGAAAATTTCAGCAACCAATCATTTTATAGTGAAATCCTAAGGGATATCAGCCTCTATTGACTGTTACCTGGAAAAATCTTGCATCTGACTCAATCCATCAAATCCAGGGATCATGCTTCCACAGAAGCTAAGTTCTCTGTCGATCTACAAAGTACACCAGCTTTGTTTAATCTTTGAAGGAGATAAAGGTTTAAAAGCAGCTGTCAAGCTATAAAGAAACTTATGCAAAAGCAGCAATTAGCTTTGAGCAACCTTTTCGAAGCAATTGGAACATATTATCTTAAGTGGAGCATTCTAATAACACCTTCTCATGTAATGTTCCTAGTTTTATGAAACAGCACTAGTGCGAGTTTTTACCTGATGCAGTATAAGAAACTGGGAGGGAATTTTGTGGCATTGAAGAATCCAACAGGCATTTATTACAGCTAACTATTATACACAAACATTGCATTCCTCAGACAACTAAATGTGTAGTTTAATATTAAGCTGACAAGTTACAACAGAGGAGCCTGCTTTAAGTAGACTTTCTTGTTTTAAGTGATCTTTATACACTCAGGTCACTTTATACTCCCTTTGGTGCAGTGATGCCTTCGTGAGCCTTCCTCTTAAAGGCATACTGACATACTGCCGTGAGACAGAGTAAAACATGAGCATTTTTCAACAAAAGAAATTACCCCAAATAGGTGTACATAACTATACATGGACATGTGTTGTCAATAACTAAATGAGCAGAAAAACAGAGTTCATAACACAAATATTTAAAATTTCAAGGTAATTCGTTGAAAGTTTTACAACTCATTCTGATTTGGTGATGCTATACCCATCTGGAAAGGCACATGTTTTTATCTGTTACTGTTGTTTAACAACCTTTATGTCTTGCTTCTGGCTGTTGTCACTGAACATCACCACAAATGTATCATCATTAGAGAGTTCATCATCACTTTCTTCATGCATAATTAGTGAGTACTACATTGATTTGAACTGGCTTCTGTTTTTTTTTGCAAAATAGCACCATGTTGATTAGTGAATTTGTTTGATATTTTGTATTTGGATTTAGATTTCTAACTCATACTCTCAGCCCAGTGTGCAGTTTTGATAGTTCTCTAACTGCTCATTCATTGCGTATCCCTTTCATTATCTTCTGTCTTTGAAGAAGAATGGCATATATCTTGGAATGGTTAAATAATTAGTTGAGAAGCAACATCATTTGATGCTTGCCTTCCAAATGTAAGTAGTGCTGAGATGCCCATCCTTTCTCCATTAGTGTTACATGAAGATGCAGCAATGCAATAATAAAATCTTGTTATGTTGTTCAGCACTTATTAATCATTCATCTGACAGTATGTACCATACTATGCCAAGCTTTGTGACAATATAACCCATACTGATGAGAGGGGCAAGAGAAGAGATAATGAGTGTCTCTGGCAGTAATTTTCAAATCGTCTCTGGTCGCAAAAGACTAGGGACTGCTAACATTGTCCCATTGTTAAAAAGCAAGGAAGGAGTAGACCAGGAAACTACAGGTAGTCAGTCTAACCTCAGAGGTGGGGAATTTATGAGAAGTTAATGGCCATGTGGTATTAGTGTTGTTGTTAATCCAGAGACCCGGGTACCGCTCTGGGAACCTGGGTTCGAATCCTGCCATGGCAGATGGTGGAATTTGAATTCAATAAAAATCTGTAATTAAGAGTCTAATGATCACTATGTTGGAGAAAAACCCAACTGGTTCACTACTGTCCTCCATGGAAAGAAACTGCCATGCTTACCTGGTCTGGCCTCCATGTGACTCCATACCCACAGCAATGTGGATGACTCTTAACTGCCCAATGGGCAATTAGGGATGGGCAATAAATGCTGTCCTAGCCAATGATGCCCTTATCTAGTGACCGAATAAAGAATAGATTTCTGGGTAACAAAATACAACTGCACTTGGAGAGACACAGGGTAGTCAGTATATCCGCAGTTAAGGGAAAGGTTGTATTTTACAAATTTTATTGAATATTTTGAGGAGATAACGAAGAGTGTTGATAAGAGTAGTGTATTTCATGTGGTCTACATCAACTTTAGCAAGGCTTTTGATAAAGTTCCTCATGGCAGGCCAGTAAGAAAGTGAGAGAGCATGGGATCAAGACAAAATGACATATTGCATCCAGGATTGGCTGAGAAGCAAGAAGCAGAGGTTGATGGGTTAGGTCTGTTTCTGTGACTGGACGTCTGTTTCCAGTGAACTCTGCAGGGCTAGGTCGTGCATTCCTTGCTGATCAAAAACTTTTGGATAACACAATAATTGTTCAGTTGGCAAATAGTGAGAAGTATAACTGGAAACTGAAGGAGAATAACAATACACTGCTCAGATGGGAGAACAGTGACAAATGGAACTCAATCCAATAAAGTGTGAGGTAATCCACTCGGGAGGGCTAACAAGGTAAGAGATTACATTATGAATGTTAGGACTCTAGAAAATACTGAAAATCAGAGGAACCTCAGTGTACATAACCACAGTTCCCTAAAGGTAGCAGGCAGGTAGATAAGGTATTAAGAAGGCTGTAAGAGATAGTTGTCTTTATTAGCTGAGGCATAGAAAACAAGAGGAAGGAGATTATGGTGGAACTGTATAAAACCTGGTCTAGACCACAGCTAGAGCATTGTGTGCAAGCTTGGGATCTTCATTACAGGAGAGATGTGACTGCAATTGGAAGAAGGTGCAGAGAAGGTTTACCAGGATGCTGTCTAGACTGGAGATTCTGAACTATGAAGAAAGACTGGATAAGTTGGGATGTTTTCCTTTGAGCAGAAAGGTTGAGAGGGAGTCTGACAGAGGTGTGTAAATAATGAAAGCCATAGATATGGTGGATAAGGAGACACTTTTTCTATTAGTTAAGGGGCCAATAACCAAGAGTTATAGATTAAAAATGAGAGGTACAAGGCTAAGAGGAGAAATGAGAAATGTCTTTTTCACTGAGAGAATGGTGGGAGTCTGGAACTCACTGCCTGAAAGGGTGGTTGTGTCAGAAATTCTTGAAACACTGAAGCAGTTTTCAGATATTCACTTGCGTTGCCACAGCTTCCAGGGCTATTGGCCAAAAGCTGGAAAATGGGATTATTGTAATCCGATTTTTGCTGATTGGCACGGACACAATAGATCAAATGGCTGAGTCTGTGAGTCATAGATTCCACTCGACCAACTGAACGTGAAGAGAAGATGAGATATACCCATGATCTTCTTTGCAATTATGTCTTGAAATGAGTGGTCAGTCCATAACAGAAAATATCTGATCCAAGAGACTGAATAAACTGAAAATAGTGTTTATTATGCCAATCACACTTGTGCTGCTAAACATTTAAACAGTTGGAAATTTAGGAAAGCAATCATTCATAAGGATATAATCTTTACAATGCATTGTGATTAGGTCTGACATTAGGCTTATTCAAGGCGTGGATGAAACATCCTGTAGAAGGAGAGGCTCCCTCTGCTGCTAAGGTTGATACATTTGGCATGAATCACATGCATTCATTGAATATTCTGATTCACCCCTTACCAGTACAATAACTCAAATGTTAGTTGTCTTGTGCATTCAATATCCAAGAGATGGGGTAACACGGGCATGATATCTTGATCTAATGCTTCTGGTATTCAGTCTTTTTTGCTGAGAAAATGACAAGTTCATTCCTGTGTGGCCATAATAAAGAAAATGTTCTCAGGTATTTCTTTAACACTGTCAGACCATCTTTGGATAATGAGCATTTGCAAATCTGTTAGTTGCTTCTCTTTGACAGTTGCCAACTGTAACGGTTCACATTGGCTCTGGCCAATGTTTAAGAAAGCAACCTTGAGAATGTCTTCAACTTCATCATCAAGAGCATCAATGTGTAGATCAAGAGGCAGATCTTGGTCTTTGTGTGAGTTGGTCAACTTGTTCAGGGTGTTGGGTGCAATCTGTTCTGGTTTATATCTCACATCAAAGTTATGTACGTGAATGTTGGCAATTATTCACAGCAAAAGTGGTAATGCACTCATTAGTGGTTTATAATTGATGAGCTTTTGTGGCTTATGATCTGTTTCAGCGGTGATTATCTTGCCAAATAAGTATTTGTGAAACAGTATGATGCCAAATACCAGATCTAATGTCTCACACGCACAATTGGAATGGTTGACTTATGCATATGACAGAGATTTAAATCAAAAACAACATTTTTTCATCTTGCAAAGGACAAGACTAAGCCTTTTGGTAATGTATCTTTTTTGAGAATTGCGACTTCCCTTGGGTTGTAGTATTGCAGGAGGTAAGATTTTGCTGAGGGAGCCAACAAGAGGGAAAAACATATTTGACCTAATCCTTACCAAACTGCCAGCTGCAGACGCATCTGTCCATGACAACATCAGTAAGAGTGACCACTGCACAGTCCTTGTAGAGACAGAGTCCCACCTTCTTATTGAGAATACCCTCCATTGTGTTGTGTGGCACTGTCACTGTGCTAAATGGAAAAGACTTCAAACAGATCTAGCAGCTCAAATCTGGGCATCCAATTGGTACTGTGGGCCATCAGCAGCAGAAGAATTGGACTTTAGCCATAATCTGCAATCGCACAGCCTGGCACATGCTTCACTCAACCATTGCCATCACGCTAGACAATCCAACCTGGCTCAATGGAGAACGCAGTAGTGCATTCAGGGGCAGCACCAAGCACATCTCAAAATCAGGATGTCAAACAGCATAAGCAGAAATCGATAGACAGATCTAAACAATTGCACAACCAATGGATCAAATCTAAGTGTCCAGTTGCGAATGCTGGTGGCCATCTATACAGCTCACTGCAGAAGCAAACTCTACAAAATCCTCATCCTCAATGATGGAAGTGCAAAAGATAAAGCTGAAGCTTTTGCAGCAATCTTCAGCCAGAGGTGCTGAGTAGATAATCCATCCAGGCCTCCTCTGGTGGTTCCCAGCATCACAGATACCAGTCTTCAGCCAATTTGAATCATTCCACATGATATTAGGAAATGATTGGAGGCACTGGATAATGCAAAAGCTATGGGCCCTGGCAACATTCTGACAATAGTACTGAAGATTTATGCTCCAGAACTTGCTGTTCTCTTAGCCAAGCTCTTCCAATGCAGTTACAACACTAGTGTCTACCTGACAATGAGGAAAATCACCCTGTAATGTCCTGTACACGAAAAGGATGACAAATTCAATCTGGCCAATTACTGTGCCATCAGTCTACTCTTAATCATCAGTAAAATGATGTAAGGTGCCAACAGCAATGCTATTAAGCAATACCTGTTTACCAATACCCTCACCAATGATGTCCAGTTTGGGTTTTGTCAGGACTACTCAACTCTTGACCTCAGTACAGCCTTGGTTCAAATATGAGCAAAAGAGTTTTGCCAAGATTTGTAGCTCAGGTTGAGATTCTGGATGTAAGTTTGTTCACTGATTTGGAAGTTTTGTTTTTGGACATTTCATTACCATACCAGGTAACATCATCAGTGAACCTCCGGTGAAGCACTGGTGGTATGGCCCTCTTTTTATTTAAGTGTTTAGGTTTCTTTGGGTTGGTGATGTCATTTTCTGTGGTGATGTCATTTCCTGTTCTTTTTCTCAGGTGGTGGTAAATGGAATCCAAGTCAATGCGTTTGTTGATAGAGTTCCAGTTGCAATGCCATGCTTCTAGGAATTCTCGTGCGTCTCTCTGTTTGGCTTGTCCGAGGATGGATGTGGTAAAAATAATAACTGCAGATGCTGGAAACCAAATACTGGATTAGTGGTGCTGGAAGAGCACAGCAGTTCAGGCAGCATCCAACGAGCAGCGAAATTGACGTTTCGGGCAAAAGCCCTTCATCAGGAATAAAGGCAGTGAGCCTGAAGCATGGAGAGATAAGCTAGAGGAGGGTGGGGGTGGGAAGAGAGTAGCATAGAGTACAATGGGTGAGTGGGGGAGGAGATGAAGGTGATAGGTCAAGGAGGAGAGGGTGGAGTGGATAGGTGGAAAAGGAGATAGGCAGGTCGGACAAGTCAAGGAGACAGTGCTGAGCTGGAGGTTTGAAACTAGGATGAGGTGGGGGAAGGGGAAATGAGGAAGCTGTTGAAGTCCACATTGATGCCCTGGGATTGAAGTGTTCCGAGGTGGAACATGAGGCGTTCTTCCTCCAGGCGTCTGGTGGTGAGGGAGCGGTGGTGAAGGAGGCTCAGGACCTCCATGTCCTCGGCAGAGTGGGAGGGGGAGTTGAAATGTTGGGCCACGGGGCGGTTTGGTTGATTGGTGCGGGTGTCTCGGAGATGTTCCCTAAAGCGCTCTGCTAGGAGGTGCCCAGTCTCCCCAATGTAGAGGAGACCACATCGGGAGCAATGGATACAATAAATGATATTAGTGGATGTGCAGGTAAAACTTTGATGGATGTGGAAGGCTCCTTTAGGGCCTTGGATAGAGGTGAGGGAGGAGGTGTGGGCACAGGTTTTACAGTTCCTGCGGTGGCAGGGGCAAGTGCCAGAATGGGAGGGTGGGTCGTAGGGGGGTGTGGACCTGACCAGGTAGTCATGGAGGGAACGGTCTTTGCAGAAGGCGGAAAGGGGTGGGGAGGGAAATATATCCCTGGTGGTGGGGATGATGTGTTGTCCCAGTCAAAATGGTGCCCTTTCTCATCCGTATGTAAGGATACTAGTGAGAGAGGGTCATGTCGTTTTGTGGCTCGTTGATGTTCATGTATTCTGGTGACTAGTTTTCTGCTTGTTTGTCCAATGTAGTGTTGGTTACAGTTCTTGCAAAGTATTTTGTAAATGACATTAGTTTTGCTTGTTGTCTGTATAAGTTCAATAGCTGCTGTTTCAGTGTGTTGGTGGGTTTGTGGGCTACCATGATGCCAAGGGGTCTGAGTAGTCTGGCAGTCATTTCTGAGATGTCTTTGATGTAAGGCAGAGTGGCTCCAGTTTCTGGATGCAGAAATGGCATCACCAACCCAAGGAAACCTAAACATATGAATAAAAAGTGGACCATACCACCAGTGCTTCACTGGAGGCTCACTGATGATGTTACCTAGTAAGGTGATGAAACGTCTGAAAACAAACCTTCCAGCTCAGTGAGCAAACTTTAATCCATGGACAAAAGAGCTGAATTCCCAAGGTGAAGTTAGAGGAACAGCCTTTGGCATCAAGGCTGCATTCGACTGAGTGTGGTATCAAGGAGTGTGGTAGCAAAACTGGAAACAATAAGTATCATGGGGCAAACTCTCTGCTGGTTGGAGTCATATATGGCACATAGGAAGATGATTGTGGTTGTTAGAGGTCAGTCATTTCAGCTCCAAGACTTTACTGCAAGAGTTCTTCAAGATAATGTCCGAGGCACAACCATCTTTAGCTGCTTCATCAATGACCTCCTTACCATCATAAGGCCAGACGTGGGATGCTCACCAATGATTGCGCAATGTTCAGCACCATTCATCACTCCTCAGATACTGAAGCCGTCCACATCCAATTGCAATAATATCCAGGTTTGAGCTGACAAGTGGCAAGTAACAATTGAACTATACAAATGACAGACAATGACCATCTCCAGTCAGAGATTATCTAACCACCACCCCTTGCCATTCAATGGTGTTTCTATCACTGAATCCCTCATTATCAACAACCTGTGGGTTACCATTGATCAGAAACTCAACTGGACTTGCCACATAAACACAATGACTGCAGGTGCAGGTCAGATGCTAGGAATCCTATGAATAGTAACTTGACTCCTGACTTACAAAGCCTGTCCATTACCTACAAGGAACAAGTTAAAAGTGTGATAGAATCCTTCCCACCTGCCTGGATGGGTGCACCTCCAACAACACTCAAAGCTTGATTGGCACCACATCCACAAACATTCACTCCCTCCAACACTGACTCACAATAGCAGCAGTGTATATGATTTTCAAGGTGCACTCCAGATATTTACAAAAGATCCTGAGGCAGCACATTCCAAATCCACAATCACTTCCATTTAGAATGAGAAGGGCAGTAGATACATGGGAACGCCAGCATGTGCAAGCCATTCACCATCCTGACTTGGAAAAATATCTCTGTTCCTTCACTGTCGCTGGGTCAAAGTCCTGGAAATCCCACCCAAAGGGTATTGTGGGTCAACCTATAGCACATGGGCTGCTGCAGTTCAAGAAGGTACATCACCACCACCTTTTCAAGGGCAAATGGGGACAGGCAACAAATGCTACATTGCCAGCGAAGCCGACATCCTGTGAATCTTTATTTATAAAATTCAGTCGGGGTATCCAACTCCTGATAGCGGTTTTGCTATTGTTGTCTCTGCTTTCAAAAAAGTTGGTCCATGTCATTAGTCAGTGTAAATTAAAAGCCATCATTGATTTGTGACAATATAGCGTATAACTGTTGCTCCTCAGTAACAAAGATTGTCCTGAGAAAGGTTGTAATGATACATCAACAATGATGAACAGATTTTACTAGCTTTCCAGCTCTCTCGTGTCTCAGCTTAAAAGTGGAATTGCAGCTTTTTTTTATTTTTTGTTTTAACTAAATTAATTTTAGAGATTGCTTTTGTCTTCTAAAAAAATTACATTTGAAGCAAAAAGAAATTAGCTCTATTTACTTGGTGGTTAGTGCCCTATCCTAGGAATAGTGAGACTGCCACTGGACTAGCAACCCAGAAGGCTTGGCAATTACGCTGGGCTCATTGGCTCCAATAGCAAATGGTGAAATTTGAATTAATTTTCTGAAAGAATGAGTTTAAAATGTTGGTCTAACGGCAACCATGTAATGATGCTCTAGAGATGCCTGTCCACACAAAATTGTTGTCTGATTGGTCCCTCACTCCTTGCTGGTGAAGGAAGGGATCAGTATTGTAATAAGAAATGACATCAGCACGGGAAATCAAGATGTGCAATCAGTCTGGGTAGAAATAAGAAATAGCAAAGGGAAGAAGTACTTGATAGGAATAATCTATAGGTTCCCAGCAGTGCTTCTGTAGTGGGGCACAGTATAAACCAGGAAATACTAAAGGCTAACAAGAAAGGTATGGCAAAAATCATGGATGATTTTAACATACACATAGAGTGGAAGAAACAAATTAGCAGGGTAGGCTGAATGCAGAGTTCATTGAATGTATTAGAGATTGTTTCTTGGAGCAGTATGTTATGGAACCAACCAGAGAGTAGGCAACTCTGGATTTGATATTGTGTCATGAAGAAAGATTAATTTATGACATCATAGTTAAGGATCCTCCTTGAGGGAGTAGTGACCATAGTATGATAGAATGCAAAATTCAGTTTGGGGGTGAAAAAATGGAGTGTCCACACTAGTGTTCTGGAGTTAAACAAATTAAATTGCATAGGCATAAGCACAGATTTGGCCAAGTAGATTGGGAAGGAAGGCTAAAAGGTAAGACAGTGGTTGATCAGTGGCACTTGTTTAAGGAGCTACTCAATTCCTCACAACTAAAACATATCCCAGTGAGGAGGAAAGATTGAAAAGAGGGTAAAAAAAAAAGCCATCCATGGCCAAAAAAAGACATCAAGGACAATATAAAGTAGAAACTAAGATATACCATAATGCAAAGGCCAGTGGCTGGTTGAGAGATTGGTAAACTTTCAAACATAAACAATGAGGTGCTAAAAAATTGATTAAAAAAAGCAAAGGTGAATCACAAAAGAAAACTAGCACAAAATATCAAAAAGTATAGCAAATGCTTCTATAGGTGTATAAAAGGGAAGATAGTGCTGAGGTGAATGTTGATCCCTTGGAAGATGAAACCATAGAGTTAGTAGTGGGGACCACTGAAGTGGCAAAGATGTTAAATCAATGCTTTGCTTCAGTTTTCGCAGTGGTGGACAACAGTACCACTCCTTTTGGATTGGGCGAGTCAGAGGCCATAGAAAGGGTACAACTTAGAACAATCAACATTGATAGGGAAAAGATGCTCAGCAAACTATTAGGATTGAGGGCAGACAAATTCCCCAAGCCTGATGGTCTACATCCTAGGGAGTTAAAGGAAATATGTAAGTTAGCTCATGGGGTTTAAAGGTTTGTTTTCAGATGTTTTGTCACCATACTAGGTAACATCATCAGTGAGTCTCTGGTGAAGCACTGCTGGTATGTCCCTACTCTCTACTGATAGGTCTTGGTTCCTCAAGGTGGGTGATGTCATTTCCAGTTCTTTTTTTCAAGGGAAGGTAGATGGAACTCTATCAATAAACACGTTGATTTAGATCCTAACTACCTTTCCATGAAAAAAAATGGAAATGACATCACCCACCTTAAGAAACCAAGACATATAAATAGAGAGGCAGGACATACCAGCAGTGCTTCACCAGAGACTCTCACTGATGATGTTACCTAGTATGGTGATAAAACATCTGAAAACAAACCTTCAAGCTCAGTGAGCTAACTACATACTTACCATCAACCTCAGCTACAAATCTTCACAAAAATCGCTAATTAAAGGAAGTGGCAGCAAACATAGTGGATCCATTGGTTACAATATGCCAAAATTCCCTAGACATGGGAAAATAAATTGGGAAAATGCCATGGATAGGATAAATGAACAGGGTCTTTTCCCGAGGGTGAGGGAGTCCAGGTTTCAGTTTAAAGGGGAAAACTCTAAAAGGGATCTAAGGGGCAACTTTTTCACACAGAGGGTGATGTGTGTACAAAATGAGCTGCCAGAGGAAGTGGTGGAGACTGATACAATTACAACATTTAAAAGGCATCTGGATGGATACATGAATAGAAAGGGTTAAAGGGATATGGGCCAAGTGCTAGCAAATGGGATTAGATTAGGTTAGGACATCTGGTCAGCATGGACAGGTTTCTGTTTCTATGCTGTACATCTCTATGACTGTATAATATAATGCCCTTATTCAAAAAGGGCGGGAAGCAATATGTGGGAAATTACAGACCAGTTAGTTTCACATCTGTTGTTGGAAAAGTGTTAGAATCAATTGTCAAGGAAGCAATGTCAGGACATTTGGAAAGTCAAAACACCATCCAACAGAGTCAGCATGGTTTTATGAAGGGCAAATCATGTTTGACTAATTTGCTAGAGTTCTTCAAAGATGTAACAAGTAAAGTGGATAATGGGGATTTGTAGATGTAATATATTTGGACTTCCAGAAGGCGTTTGATCAAGTGCACACAAAAGGTTAATTCACAAGCTTGGAATTGGGGTAATTTATTAGCTTGGATAGGTGACTGTTTTCTGTCCATCAGCCAGAGTGTTGGGATAAATGGCTTTTTTTCTGGATGGTAAAAAGTAACTAGTGGGGTGCCACAGAGTTCGGTCCTTGGACCCCAGCTATTTACAATCTACATTAATGACTTGGATACAGGGATGGAAAGCTCTATATTCAAATTTGCAGATGACACAAAAATAGGCAAGATGGTAAATTGCAATGAGGAAATAAGAACCTTACAAATGAATATAGATAGGTCAGGAGAGTGGGCGAAAACGTGGCAGATGGAGCTTAACGTGGATAAGCGTGAGACCATGCATTTTGGTCAATAAAATGGGATGGTGACCTATTATCTAAATGGGGAAAGATTTTGGGGTGCTACAGTACAGAGGGATTAGGGTGTGCTAGATTATGAGGCACAGAAAACTAGCATGCAGTTATAGCGGTTAATAAAGAAAGCAAATGAATGTTGGCTTTTATAGCTATAGGAATAGAACATAAAGGTAAGGAAGTATTGTTACAACTATACAAGGCACTGGTGAGATTGTACCTGGAGTATTGTGAACAACTTTGGTTCCCTTATTTGAGGAAAGATGTAGTAGCATTGGAGGCAGTCCAGAGGAGGTTTACTAGGTTGACCCCAGAGATGAGGGCTTAGTTGTATGAAGAGAGACTGAACAGTTTAGACCTATATTCTCTGCAATTTAGAAAAATGAGGGGAGATCAAATTGAGGTATTCAAGATGATAAAAGGTATGGAGAAAATAGATGTGGAGTGAATGATTTCTCTCCTGGGCCATTCTAGGATGAGAGGTCATAGTTTTAGGATAAGGGGGAGGAAATTTAAAACAGAGTTGAGGAGTAACTTCTTCTCCCAAAGGTTTGTGAATCTATGGAATTCGCTATCCCAAAGTGCAATGAATGCTGGGACAGTCAGTAAATTTAAGGAGGTGTTAGACAGATTTTCAATTGGTAATGGGTTGAAGGGTTATTGGGAGAAGGCTGGAATATGGGGGTGAAGAGCATATTCGCCATGATCGAATGGTGGAGCAGACTCGATGGGCCAAATGGCCCAATTCTGCTCCTATATCTTATGAACTTATGGTCTTCCACTCATTTCCAAATATTTTCCAACAAGATATTGAAGCCTATTATAGATGGCTGCTGCTGTGACAGTGGTTATATTTGCCCTCAAAGAGGGTATTTTCAGCTGGAGAAAGGGAGTGTCCTCACCCTTGCACTGCCCATCGGTTTCTGTGAATACAAAGGCTGTATAGATTTGTAGATTTTTTTTCAAATTAGCTCTTGGGAATTGTATTGTTGGCTCAGTGCCCAGAAGCCACTAAGTAGCAATTGCATCTGGCCTGGAGTCATATGTAGGCCTGACTAAGTATGTGATTTTGCCTCATGGGGGTGTTTTTAGCTGATGCAGTGATGCTTATGTAACACACAAAAAAAGGTCTGGATATTGTGGCATTGAAGATTCCAACAGATTATTCTGTTTTTTTAATTTTTATTTCAGCTGACTATCATATCCAAATATTTTATTCTTCAGTCACTTTAGTGGCGGGACTAATTTAAGCGCAAAATGTAGAATTAGCTTAATGATTAATAAAACAATAAGTAGAGGAGCATGCTCCAGCAAAGTATAATGCTTCAAGTGAACCATGATAAGATGGTGTCTGAGTTCTTTATATCTTCCAGTCAAATGCTATGATGCAGTGATGGTATCATAAATTCATCTTTTAAAGGCATGCTGACATACTGACAATGAGACAGAGAACAACAACTTTCAACTTGCACTCAGAGCAAACAGTGCAGTATAAAGACTGTTATTGTGATTAATTTCATTTGTTTTAGCTATACCCTTGATGATTTTGTCAAAGGTTTTGTTTTGATGTCTGTACAGATGTTGAGTGAACAAACATTCAGTGCTAAACAGCAGAGGCAGAATCAGGTTTGAGTATCATTGTGAGAATGGATAATAAGAACCAAAGTGAGTTGAACCAACAGGGAATAATGTTTAAAGTTGAGTCGGTTGAATCTGGTTTAAACTGTGTGCTTACAATCACACTCCTGAGTAAAGTCATAGTTCAGGAAAAACAAAAATATGATGAGAGGTCATTGAGGTAACACTGGAAACAAGAATATAACATCGAAATGCAGAGTCAACATTGAAATTAGAAGACAACATGAAAACTCAGCAAGAAGCAGATGCAACACTATTGAAGTCCAAAAGAGTTACAGTGCCTTTCATAACCACTGACCATTCCATAGCCTTTCACACCAAAGATCTGTTTTTGAAGTGCAATCACAATTATAATGTAGGAAACACGGTAGCCAATTTATAAACAGCAAGCTCCTATTCACAGCAGTTTGATATTGACTGGGTAATCTGTTATAATTATATTACTTGAGGGAAGTCTATTCACCACAACATCATTCCCCTGCTCTTTTTCAAAATAGAGACTTGACATCTTTGCCTATAGCCAAGAGGTAAACAGATCCTGAGTTTAAAGTTTCACCTTAAAGACTGTACTGGAGTATAAACCTTCATTTGTATGCATAAATCTAGAAGTGAAACTTTGACCCCTCCCCCTTACTAAGAGCAAAGAACGCTACCAACCAACAGCATAACACTGTTTGCTACAATGGTATGAATGAGAGCACAAAGCAAACTCATTATGGAACTTTAGCCCCTATTAAGGAGAGGAACAATAAATGGCTTGAACTAATAATCGCATGGGACTGCTGTGATGTTCTTTACATGTGAGATTTTTTAGATACAGAACTTATGTGTATTCTGTGTGCAATTCTGTAATTAATGTGGTTAATGGATATATAAATGTGTCGTAAAAAATTTATTTAAATTTACGGGATGTGGGTGTTGTTGGCTAAACCAGATTTTATTTATTGCCCACCCCTGAGGGGCTAAATGAGCTGCATTCTTGAATTGTTGCAGTCCATGTAATACAGGGAAGGGTGACAGTGAAGGAATGGCAAATCAGGTTCCAAATCAGTATGAAGGGAACTTGCATTTGATTAGGTTGTATAGGTCATTCGGCTTTGGAAGGTCGTAGTCAAGGAATTTTAGTGAGTTGCTTCAGTGCATCTTGTAGGTGGTACACACTGCTACTTCTGGTGGTGAAGGGAATGAAGGCTGAAGATGGTGAACGTGGTGCTAATTAAGAGGGCTGCCTTTCCCTGCAGTGTAAAGCTTCTTGAATATTGTTGGAGCTGCAGTCATCCAGACAAGTGGGGAGTATTCCATCACACTCCTGACTTGTGTCTTGTAGATGGTGGATAGGCACTGGGGATTCAAGAGGTGAGTTACTTGCCACAAGATCCTCAGTCACTGCCTTGCTCTGCGTGGTCACAGTATTTATTGGCTGATCCAGTTCAGTTTCTGGTCAATGGTAAACTCACATTCATACGGGAATTCAATGATGGTAATGTCATTGAATGTTAAGGGTGATAGTTAGATTCACTCTTGCAGATGATTATTTGTCTGACTTTTGTGTTATTACAAGAATGAGGATTATTCAATAATGATTATATGCATCATCAGAGTGGAGATTGTTTCCTTATAATGGAATAAGGTAAAAATCACAACACCAGCTTACAGTGCAACATGTTTATTTGGAAATACTAGCTTTCAGAGCACTGCTCCTTCATCAGGTAACTAGTGGGGCAGAATCATAAGACACAGAATTTATAGAAAAAGATCACAGCGTCATGCAGTTAAAACAATACATTGAATAAACCTAGATTGCTGCTAAGTTTTTCATCTTTTAGAATGGGTTGCTGATTTTGGTTCATTAATATGTAAATCCCAGATTTCTTTTAAGTCATATTCTCGAGATAATTTAAGGTTTTATAAAAAAAAGGTGACATCTGAACTCAGAAAATATATTAAAGTGTGAGTCTGCCTGTATCCCAATCTTGAATCATACTGGTTCTATCTCCAAAGTAGGAATTTATATAATTTTATATGGATTGACTGCCTGCATTGATTGCCTGCAGGTTGTGTGCTTTTTGAGCAAAATAAAATGCATCTGCAAATACAATTCTGCAAGTGCAAATTCACCCCATAGACTTATGTGAGTGTGTGCATGTGAGGGAGAGGGGGAAGAGAGAGAGAAAGTGAGTGAGTGTGTGCATATGAGTATGTGTGTGAGTGCACGTGAGAGAGGTGTGTTTGCGTGTGTGCGTGCTTGGTAGAGTGTGTACATGAGTGTGACAGTGTAAGCCTGTGAGAAAGTCTGTGTGTGGGTGTGAGTGTGGGGTGTGTATGTGTGTGTATCTGAGAAAGCTCATGTGAGAGTGTGATTATGTAAGAGTAAGTGTATGTCTGATTGTGTGCATCTGTGTGAGAGTGTATAGTGTAGTGGAGTCACCTGTAGTGTGACATTCATGTGCACACACTCTGAAAGCTAGTGTTTCTAAATAAACCTGTTCGACTATAATCTGGTGTTGTGTTTTTTAACATTGTCCCCCCCAATCCAACATCATAATGGAATAGCAGAAGGCATCAGAACAGAGATGCACATTGGAACGCTGTATAGCTTTTCATTTTGTAAAAGAGTCCAGTTAAAGTCTGAAATTTCCACAGTACAACTCAATATAAATGCCATAAAAGGGTCTCAATGACGACTTCTTTTCTTCTCGGTTTCCAGAGATCTGCTGCAGATAGAGATACAATTGTTTTAGGGATGGACAGATGAGTGTGAATCACCTACATTTAAATGGCACTTCTAACAACTTGAAGACAACTCAAAGCATTTTATAGCCAATGATGTTCATTTAATGTGTAATCGCCATAGTGTATTAAAATCCTCAGAGACTTCTATGCATTTTATACAAAGGAAGGTCTTGCAAACAGCAAAGTACTAATTACCACAAAATCTGTGTCAATGATGTTGATGTGGTTCAAGTGAAAGCTCAACCTGTGCATTTGGCACTGTGCAGAAGGAAAAGGAGTTGTGAATTTAAATGCTCAGCATCTCACCAGGATTTGTTCAGTTCATACATTATCTAAGAAGCCTGACAGAAAGCGGTTTGCTAAGCATTGTACCGAGCTCTAGTTAGAGTCATATTTTTGACACTCTCAATCACAGCTTGTGTAAATCAGCATGAATGCAGTACCTTAGTCAGTCCTGCATTTAGACATGAGTACATTTTGTCCAGATAGAACAAAATTAACTTAGAGTAAATTATGCCATTTGATATGCTATTTATATGGATTTTTAATACAAAGTTAAATAATATTTTGATATCTTTAAAGTAGAGTAGACAGTCAGTGAGAGTTTTTTTTCTGGGAGATTTAGGCCTACTTATATGTAAAGCTATTGCTCGCTGGTAGTGGGGAATATAAATTGTTGTCAATCTCTCTCACTCCATGTACCTCTTGCTTCACTGCCAGAGTTGATGATTTGCCACATTACAAGTTTTGATAGAGCTAATGAAGTTGCCAAAGCCAGTTTAAGCCAGGTACGGACAATAAATGTTGGCCCAGGCAGTGAAGCCCTCCTTCCCTGAATGAATTTTTTAAAATGCTGAGCTTGTCACCTCAATGAGTACTCTGGCTAGATTAGACTCAAGGATACAATCTGGTCAGCAAATCACTGACATGTGCAGGCAGCCTGTGGAGAAATTAATGTTAGAGATCTCTGACATTCAGAGGACCACTAGAGATCAGGCAGCTGCTGAACCCCATACAGAAGTCATGCTGCTGCACCTGACCATAGGGAACATGCACAACCTGCAGAGACAGGCAGGGACACATCAGGCAGAGATGCAAGAGCCTTCACTAAACTCGTGCAGAAGATGGAAAAATCCATTTAAATGCTGAGTATTATTGTCACTTTAGCATGCAAGCCCTTGGCTGCCTCCATGGAAAACCCACATTGAGCAGAATGCTTAGAGCTGCCAGACACACACTCACACCTGAACACCATCAGTTTATCCATAGGTTCTCAGCCTCAATGGCAAAGTGAGAGGGAAATGAGGCACTTTCCCCTCATTCCAGTTGACCCCTTTCTCTCAGGGCAAGAGTGGTGTAGGCAAATACCTACAGGACAGACAGGTGCCATGGGTGCATCATCTCAAGACATGCTGTAACATCCACCTCCTCTCTACCAATGACCCGGGTTGAGGAGAATGTATCTTCCCCTATCTGCATCAGTGCAGGAGATTCTCAAAGCTCTCATGTTAACTGCTGATGTCGGGGCTACACCAAGATACTTTGGGTAGCAGAGGAAGAAGAAGGCTTTTTGACGGTGTTCATCAATGTATATAGGATTAATATATGCAAATATATATTAACTTGAACTTTTCTAACACCTATTGTAGTCTAATTTCTCTGCTAGGTGCTGACATGATTAATTTAGTCAAAGCAGTGAAGCATCATCCTCCTCTATAAGAAGATACTGCTTTTCCATCAAGCAACCTTTGATTTTCTGAGAGCATTAGCAATGTGTCTGCCTGCAATGTCTCTCATAACCCAGAAAATCACAGACCTCGCATTTGGACAACGCAGTTAAAGCTCCAGAGGGAATATTCAGGCATGCTTATTTTGTCTTATGAGTTGAATGGGAGTATGTCAGGCCTGAAACAGCCACATAGCTTGTCCTGCAGAGACAATGAATAGAACTGATGCAGGGAGAAGACGTGCAATTACAGGATACGAGAAAATTCTTTTAACTGGCTGTGGTTTTTTAATAGCCTTCTAAATCCATGAGGCAGGCAATAGACACTTAAGAGGTGACTCTCTGCATTCCTTAGGAGAAGAGAGTTGGAAAGTGTTTGCATTTATACAGCCCATAGTTCCAGGAAGATCATTCATTGGGGAGACACAGCCAATGATATAGAGTGTTCAGATTCTGCAGGACTGAAGGGCTATAGAGGAAGGAATTACTATTGAAATCAGGTAGGCTGCCACAGAATGTGAGCCTTTTCCATGTGAGTATTCTTTATTCTAACTGCTCTTTGATGGACCAATTTCACATCCCAGAATCACCTGCTAAATGTGTGGTCAGAGATGCAGCTTATCAGCTCATCAGAGAACCCATTACCAGTGACACGGAATTTCTGAAGTGGACATGACAAATGCAGTCATTGATGGAGGAGTGGCTCAAAACATTGCAATTCTTCACAACTTCCTTTCAGAGAGGTTGATCAGAACAACTTTAATGTGGTCTGACATGATGATGTTGACTGACCCCTCTCCGTCATCTCCAACTACATACCCGCCAACCCCCAGCTCCCTTGACACTCCTTGTGCAGCTATGGCTTTCATGTGGGTTGTCAAAACTTGCAGTACCTGTGATGGAGGGTCTACACCATCAATAATTTTTAAAAAAATACCATTTAGATGAGAATATAGAAGGCAGACCAATTGGTGGCATAGTAGACACTGAAGAAGGTTTTCAAAGATGACAAAGATTGATCAACTTGGTCAATGGATTGAAAAATGGCAGATAGAGTTCAATCTGGGAAAATGTGAGGTATTGCATTTTGGGACCACAAACAAGGGAAGGGCTTACACAATTAGTGGTAGGGCCTTGGGTAGTGTTGTAGAACAGAGGGGCCTAGGGGTGCAGGTACATAATTCTTTGAAGTTTGCACTGCATACAAACAGGGTGGTTAAAAAGCATTTGGTACGCTTGCCTTCATTGCTTAGTCTTTTGAGCATAGGAGTTGGAAAGACATGTTGAGGTTGTATGGGACATTGATAAGGCCTCTTCTGGAATATTGTGCTGCTCGCCCACTTGTAGGAAGAATATTATTAAGGTAGAAAGGGGTCAGAAGAGATTTACCAGGATGTTGCCAGGAATGGAAGGTTTGAGTTATAAAGAAAGGCTGGATAGCTGGGACAGTTTTCACTGGAGGCTAGGAGATTGAGAGGTGGCCTGATAGAAGTTTATAGAATAATGAGAGGTATAGACAGAATAATAGTTGTCTTTTCCCTAGGATGGGGGATTTCAAGACTAGGGGGCACATTCTTAAGGTGAGAGGAGAGCGATTTAAAAAAGACATGAGGCAAACCTTTTACGTAGAGGATGGTTCGTGTGTGAAATGAACTTCCCGAAAAGGTAGTGAATGTGGACACAATTACACTGTTTGAAAGACATTTGGATAAGACCTGAATAAGACCATAAGACATAGGAGTAGAAGTAAGGCCATTCGGCCCAATGAGTCCACTTCACCACTTAATCATGGATGATGGGCATTTCAACTCCACTTACCTGCACTCTCCTGTATCCCTTAGTTCCTCGCGAGATCAAGAATTTATCAATCTCTGCCTTGAAGACATTTAACATCCCAGCCTCCACGGTGCTCTGTGGCAATGAATTCCACAGACCTACCACTCTCAGGCTGAAGAAATGACCCCCCATTATGTTCTAAACTGACATCCCCCAATTCTAAGGCTGTGCTCACAGATCCTTGTCTCCTCACCAAACGAAAACAAATGCCCCGCTAACACTCTTTCTAAGCCATGCATTATCTTGTAAGTTTCTATTAGATCTCCCCTCAACCTTCTAAACTCCAATGAATACAATCCCAGGATCCTCAGCTGTTCATCGTTTGTTAGGTCTACCATTCCAGGGATCATCAACTAGACACGCTCCAGTGCCAGTCCGTCCTTCCTGAGGTGTGGGGCCCAAAATTGGACACAGTACTCCAAATGGGGTCTAACTAGAGTTTTATAAAGTCTCAATTGCATATTGCTGCCTTTATATTCCAATCCTCTTGAGATAAATGATGACATTACATTCGCTTTTTTAATCATGGACTCAACCTACAAGTTAACCCTTAGAGAATCCTGGAACTAGCACACCCAGATCCCTTTGTACTTCGGCTATATGAATTTTCTCACCCTTTAGAAAATAGTCCATGCCTGTACATTTTTTCCCCAAAGTGCAAGACTTTGCATTTGCTCATGTAGAATTTCATCGGCCATTTCATGGACCACTCTCCTAAACTGTCTAAACCTTTCTGCATCCTCCCCACCTCCTCAATACTACCTGCCCGTCCACCTAACTTTGTATCATCAGCAAACTTTGCCAGAGTGCCCCCAGGAAGGTTTGGAGGGATATGGGCTAGGAGCAGGCAGGTGGGATTCATTTAGTTTGGGATAATGTTTGGCATGGCTGGTTGGACCAAAGTGTCTGTTTCTGTGCTGTATTACTCTGACTCTATAAGGGAGCTTACCAATTGCACTTGCCTCCATGGCTGCATTGATTGTATCAGTCTGAGATGGCAATCAGACCACAATATACTTCTGATCCATGATTTCATGAGAATTTATTGGAATGTGATAGATAGAGTAATGTTGATAAAATGTATTTTTAAACAGCCTTTTCAAAATAAATGTTGATGTGTCTACCAACCCTCACTGTGACCTAAACAATTTGCTCCCATTCTGTGTCTTCCTCACCTGTTGCTCCTGTGATCCTCCATTTTTCCAGCTTACGTAAACCTATTACTCTGAAGTCTATTATTGTTACAATGAAAATCTCCAAAGTGCCCCAGATCCCCTAAAAACTGAGGCCCGACTACCTTTGCTGAGCCTCACCACTCCCATATTGAAGTGACCTGCACCTTGATGTTCCTTAACACCCCCTCCCCATGAGATCATAAGCTCCTTAACTCTCAATTTCTAATTTCCATTCTACTGTATCCAACTGCCCTGTATCCCTGTGGCCTAATCTATCCATTTCATAAGACTCCAAGATGGAGCCCCAGGTATAGGTTGGACTTGAAATTGATGGCACATGCAGAGTCTTCACCAACACTCACCCCTTTTTTAATTTCAAAATATACTTTATTCATTGAAATAAATCTTTGGTACCTGTACAATTGGTCATGCCATTCATATATATATATATACATTGCATGTCTTAACATTACAGAGAACAGATTGAGTTAATCAAAGTTACAGTTATCATATTTACAGTTCTGTTTATTAACCATCCAGTCTCTTAGTGTTTAGCTGAGGCGTCAGCAAATTCACCCCTGCCCCGACTGACTCCAACACAACTCCTGGACTGAGTAGAGTACACCACAACTCCCTCTTAGACTGACTCCAGCACACACCCCTTCCACTTGAAGCACAACCTCCCATTGGGTGACTGGAGCACAAAGATGCCCAGATTGATTGCGGAACAACACCCTCAGGCTAACAAAAGCATAACACCCTCCTCCTTCAGATGGAAAACTACATATATTAAAACACAGATCCTTGTTCCTTTCAGACAGAAGGAACATCTATACAGATTTTGCCTGTCAATTCAACAAAACATCAGTCATCCTTTTGTTCATTTAACAGTACAATGTTTTGGCCAATCTTTGTCAAATTGTCAGTCTTAAATTTAAACAAAGCTTGGCAATTAACCGTGAATCATCAACAAACTGGAGTATTATATATGTCAATATCTTGACACATCAGAATCCACTGATATGATCAGAAACCAATCCACATTCCTCTCATACAGTACATAAGTGTTGTTTTCCCTTTACATGAGCAATTCTCACAAATTACTTTGATCAGGGCAAGAAAAAAATCCTTTGACAAAATATGACATTTTCAATAATACTCAAGTTCTGTACCACTATATAACTATTATTTGGTTTTGTAGCATAGTCAGTTGGGAACATTAAGGTAATAATTAGGAGTCAGAGAATTGTAAGGCTATATCCTGTGAATAGAACTACTGTCGAGGAAAAGAATTCTGTCTTGTTTTGTACGTCACCATTTGACTTGGCTATATCAAAAATTTCTTTAATGCAATTGCTGTGATATAACAACACTGAATGGCTTAGTCCTTTTCAAAATATTGATGCTTCTTTCACAGTGAACAAAGCTCATTGCTCTGAAGTGATCTCAGGTGGGCCTTCTGTCTGTTTCTCTCATGCTAGAGAATCACAGAGACTTTGTCACTGCTTTCCTCCTTGTACTTCCGTCTTAGAAGCTTTCATTCTTACCAATTCAATCTCTTTCTTGACTCATCACAGTCTCTTTCTCTGTCTCTCTCACATTCTCTCGCTATCTCCTATGTTCACGCTTGCCTAACCTACCTTAATCTGCTTTGTAACTAAAGTTAAAATTATCTAGGAGGTAAAAACAATGACTGCAGATGCTGGAAACCAGATTCTGGATTAGTGGTGCTGGAAGAGCACAGCAGTTCAGGCAGCATCCAAGGAGTAGCGAAATCGACGTTTCGGGCAAAAGCCCTTCATCAGGAATAAAGGCAGAGAGCCTGAAGCGTGGAGAGATAAGCTAGAGGAGGGTGGGGGGTGGAGAGAAAGTAGCATAGAGTACAATGGGTGAGTGGGGAAGGGGATGAAGGTGATAGGTCATGGAGGAGAGAGTGGAGTGGATAGGTGGAAAAGGAGATAGGCAGGTAGGACAAGTCCGGACAAGTGCTGAGCTGGAAGTTTGGAACTAGGGTGAGGTGGGGGAAGGGGAAATGAGGATAATGTTGAAGTCCACATTGATGCCCTGGGGTTGAAGTGTTCCGAGGCGGAAGATGGAGGCGTTCTTCCTCCAGGCATTTGGTGGTGAGGGAGCAGCGATGAAGGAGGCCCAGGACCTCCATGTCCTCGGCAGAGTGGGAGGGCGAGTTAAGTTATCTGTTCAGCAATCCTCAGTGCTTCCTGCAGCCCCTATCACCACCCAGGCTCCCAAACGCATTAGCAAACATCCGCTAAATGTTTACTGTAACTTTTCTTTGAACTTGCATTTTTCTCCGGTTATCTATTGCCCTTTTTGAGTTCAGACTATCTATTTGATATACGTCCTACTCCCTTGATCCCTTTCTCATCAAACTGCTGACCTTCCCTTCCTAGCTCCTATATATAACTGATGCCTGGAGGAAGAACACCTCATCTTCTGCCTCGGGACCCTCCAACCACTCGGCATCAACATCGATTTCACCAGTTTCCTCATCTCCCCTCCACCCACCTCATCCCAGATCCAAAGCTCTAACTTGGCACCACCATCTTGAATTGTCCATCTTCCCACCTACCTGCCCCACCCGCTGCTCTGATCTAACACCATCATTCCCCACCTGCATGTACCTATCGCCTTACCAACTACCTTCTGCCCAGACCCAGCACCCCCATTTATCTCTCAGCCCCCTTACCACCCCCCTCTCCCCTCCACCCCCCACCCCCCAACCCCTACATCGAACATTCCTTTAAGCCGGAAATGTCAACTCTCATGCTGCTCGGATGCTGCCCAACCTTCTGTGCTTTTCCACCGGCACACTTTTTGACTCTGATCTCCAGTATCTGCAGTCCTCACTTTCTCCTATATATAGCTAATTTTATCAATGGTTTCCTTTCCTCAAACACTGTAATTCTCCTTATTAAATTTGCCATGATTGTCCCACTTCTCAAAAAACCCACCCTGAACCATCTGTCCTTACAAACTGTGGGTCCATCTCTATCTTCATTTTCCTTTTGAATAGTCCTTGTATATTTTCTTTTCTCCCACACCCATGCATATCTTTCCTACCTGAGTTTCAACACTCTTCAATCAGTTGGAGACGGTGGCATGTATTGTGGAATTCATTGCCACAGAGAACAGTGGAGGCCGGGAGGTTAAATGTCTTCAAGGCAGAGATTGATAAATTCTTAATCTTGCAAGGAATTAAGGGATATGGGGAGAATGTGGGTAGGTTGAAGGATTTGAGCTATAGGGAGAGGTTGAAGAGGCTAGGACTGTTTTCCCTGGAGTATCGGAGGCTGAGGGGTGACCTGATAGACGCTTATAAAATCATGAGGGGCATGGATAGGGTATATAGACAAAGTCCTTTCCCTGGGGTGGGGGAGTCCAGAACTAGTAGGCATAGGTTTAGGGTGAGAGGGGAAAGATATAAAAGAGGCCTATGGAGCAACTTTTTCATGCAGAGGGAAGCACGTGTCTGGAATGAGCTGCCGAGGGAAGTGGTGGAGGCTGGTACAATTGCAACATTTAAAAGGCATCTGGATGGATATATGAATAGGAAGGCTTTGGAGGGATACGGGCCAGGTGCTGGCAGGTGGGACTAGATTGGGTTGGGATATCTGGTCGGCATGGACAAGTTGGACCGAAGGGTCTGTTTCCATGCTGTACATCTCTATAACTCAATGACTCTAAGTGGCATTGAATTGCCCATCAGCCATGATTGAATGGTGGAGTGGACTCGATGGGCCGAATGGCCTTACTTTCACTCCTACATCTTATGGTCTCATGGTCTCATGGTCTAGGGTAGATTCCTATTCAGTCCCTTCCTACACATACTGTGCTCATCCCCTATAACACAATGAGCGGGCACATTTTGGAATAAATAATTGCAGGTCAAATGAGCTTATCACCAAGCTAATGTGCTCCATACCACGAAATTGTTATTGTCGTAGGTAAATGGAGAACTTGTTTAAAAAAAAAGTTAGAATGTTGGGAAGGATTAGGGAATAGGGAGCATACATGTCTTTGTAATGAATGAAGATGCCCTTCATCCATTTGGGGTACTTTTCACCTATTGGGAGCAAGCCTAAATGTAGTACCTCTTTCCTTTCCACTTGACTGTTCTCCGAAACCCACCACCCATTGCACCCCTAAGCTGACCAAACCCTCCTTGTTCAATTGTGTCAATTTACCCCAATCTGAGGATTTATTAGGCCTTTTCCATGCTTTTTCCTAAAGTCCAAGCAGTGCCCACTAATGAACTCACTGAAGGATGAAAGTCAAATTCAACTGAGCTAACCTGCAGCATGTTATGTCTTGTAGGTCTGGTAACTGTCCACTAACTTCTCTTACTCTTACACCTTAACCTTTTAAGATCCTCAGTGGGTTATCCTTGACCTCCTGATGATTATTGTGTACATTCTATCCCTCAGGTACGTTAGCCAAAACTACATTAATTCCAATAGATATGCTGATCGCACCTAGTTATATCCTCAACTACTCCCTCTCTCTGTTTTGATCTGTTGCTTGCCAAATATCCTATCAGAAATTTCATCCAATTAAGTATTGGGAAGACAAAAACAATTATTTTTTGTCCCTGGTATAGGGCCATTCCCTAACCACCAGTTCTATGCATCTCCTTGGTCACTATCAGAAGTTGAATCAGTTATTTCATAACCATGGTGTTCTATTTGATCCCTAGACTGACTTTTAATAATATATTCACTTTATGGCCAAGTCCACCAATTTCTACCTCTATGACGAAGCTGAGATTTACCCCATCGCCAGCTCATCTACTGTTAAAACCCTCATCCAACTCTTCAGAATATTCCAGCCTGGAAGTAACAATGTCTTGATGGGCCTCCAATTATCCACACTCCATTAACGTGCACTCATTTAAATATTTGCTGCCTGTAACCTGACCATTCCCGATGAAGGGCTTTTGCCCGAAAAGTTGATTTTCCTGCTCCTCGGATGCTGCCTGACCTGCTGTGCTTTTCCAGCACCACTCTAATCTAAACTCTGGTTTCCAGCATCTGCAGTCCTCACTTTTGCCTACCTAACCTACACCAAGTCACATTCCCCTATGCCACTGAGCTTGTGGCCTTTTTGGCTACTGCTGCTTCAATGTCTAAAATTCTAATGCTTGTTTTCAAATTTCTCCATGCACTTACCTTTCCATATCATTGCATCCATTATGATCCCTAGAACCTTCCCAAATCTCTAAACTCCTCTAATTCTAGCACCTTTCACAATGCTGATTTTAATCTGTCCAGCACTTCCAATGGTGCTGTTTTCCATACTTCCTACTGGGAGAATGGAATTACCAATAATCAAATCACTGTCACTTTGCTGATTATAGACTTTGCTGAGAATAAATTAATTGGAATGTTTCTTCAAACATTGGAAAATAATGTTCCAAAAATATTTTCACTATAAACATGATTACCTAAGGTAGTGAAAAATCCGATGGTAATGTAGTTTCTTGCTTCTTTCTATTTGAGAATTAAACTTACAATATTCCCCTCACAAAATGCACAATGTTGATTTAGCAAAAAATAGAGTAATTCTCTCAGCTGTAAATCTCTATTGTAGCTAGCTAATTTTATAATCTACACATTGTACTGTATTATATAACTTTTGGACATATTCTAGAAGTCATTCTGCAAGGCAAGAGACAGTGTTTCTCACCAAACTGTTCTGTTTCCAGTGTATTTTGAACACATTCAGACAGACTGTGGTTAATTTGCCATGCACAGATGCCAAGTTCCAGCTATTCAAAGCAGCTGGCATTGCTCTGAGCTGAGGAACAATTGGTGCCAGTCAAGTGACAGCAACACAAGAGAATGATTTGCGTAACTGTGCCTCTATGTAACTGATGCTTGGCAGGTTTGTCAATAAGTCTTTGTTACAATGGTGATGACCAAGGCTGTACCCATGTATGAACACAGTGACTATAAATCACTGTCTTGAGAGAGATCAGATGAGCTTGTAAGGCTGAATGAAGCTTAGCTGGATGAAGTAGTTCGGATTGTTTCTCTATTTTAATTTATCCTCATAAATATTTGCCTCATAAGGATAATCCAGAGTCTGCAGTGAATGATTTAATTCACTTTTTATAGTGCACTACAATTTAATACAGTCTAAAATTTTAAATAACTAATTTAATGGCATTGCTAAAATGTTTAAAGGAAACTTCCTTACAGCCATGCACTAGAACACTGTCAAAGAATCAGAGTGATTGGATTAACAACACATGAGGAGGGCTGGTCAGCCCACTGCACCTGGGCTGATGCATTATAGGATATTAGGTCCATTCCCCTACTATTTCTACACTACCTTTTCCATTTCTCATTTCCAGATTTTAATCCATTTCCCTTTTAAAAAGCTATTATGGATTCTTTTTTCATCGCTATTCCAGTATAGCATTTCATGTCCCAACAGTTCTCAAATATCAGCTGTGCCTCAGTCACAGTATTATCATCTCTAAGTCAGAATGTCATGAGTTCAAATCCCATTCTAGAGACTTGAACACACATTTTAGACACCAAAACACAGAACATGAAAAATCCCATGCACCATTTCAAAGAAGGGCAGAAGAATTTTTAGCTAATGAAGCATCTCTCAAATGACAATACTAAAACAGATAACTTGGTCATATAAACTCATTGTCATGTATCCTACATTACAACAGTGACCACTATTCAATAGGATTTTATTTGTGGTAAATTTCTTCGGGACATCTTGGTTCATGAAAGCGTTCTTAAAATTATTCATACTTAGGATTTGTTCATGACTAGCCAGGATGGTATGTGTGTAAATGCTCTCTAAAGCCTGTTCACCATTGACAAGGCACAAGTCAGGCGTGTAATGGAATACTCCCCACTTGCCTGGATGAGTGGAGATCCAATAAGAAGCTTGACAACTCAAGAAGCAAGACACTATCTAGGAAGTAGTTATCATGTGGTTGGCACATCCACAAACATCCACTCCTTCCCCCACCGATGCTCAATATCACCAGAGTATGCTGCCGAAAGGATCCAAAGCAGAAATTCTCCGTGCCTCCATAGACAGCAGCTTCCAAAGTTATGACCACTACTGTCTAAAGAGACAAGGGCAGCAGATACATGGGAACGCCACCATGTGCACGTTCTCCTCCAAGTCACTCAACATTCTGATTTGGAAATATATCACTATTCTTTCTGGATGAAAATCCTGGAACTCCTTCCTTAATTGCATTGTGGGTTTACTGACACCAAATGGACTGCTGCTGTTCAAAAAGGTTCTCAAGGGCAACTCAGGATGGGCGAAAATGCTAGCGATGCCGACATCTCATAAATGAATTTAAAAAAGGTATGGCTGATCGGATTGTAACCTTAAATATACAGTCCCAATGATTCCTGATAAACATTGACTTTCTTTTTGGTCAGGAATGTTCTGCCTTTGAAAATATTTAATGGTCCCTTCACTATGCAAAGACTCTCAATGCTCTAATAGAAAAAAACAAACCTCCTCATCTCAGTCTTAAATGGGAGACATCCATAGTTCAGGAGACATCCACAGTAGAAGAGGCTTTGGACGTATGAAGGTGGATAAATCTCCTGGTTCTAGCCAGATACAGTATATCCAAGAACACTGCAAGAGGCTAGAGTAGTAAGTTTAGTCAGGTTACAGATGACATTGAAATAGATGGTTCTGGATTAGTGGTGCTGGAAGAGCACAGCAGTTCAGGCAGCATCTGTGGAGCAGTAAAATCGACGTTTTGGGCAAAAGCCCTTCATCAGGAATAAAGGGCTTTTGCCTGAAACATCGATTTTACTGCTCACTGGATGCTGCCTGAATTGCTGTGCTCTTCCAGCACCACTAATCCAGAATCTGGTTTCCAGCATCTGCAGTCATTGTTTTTACCTTTTAAAATAGGTGGTGTCATAGCTGGTGAGGAAGGTTAACAGAAGTTGCAGCATGATCTTGATCAGCTTGGGAAGTGGGCCAAGAAATGGAAAATGGTGTTTAATATAGATAAGTGTGAGGTCTTGCATTTTGGAAAGTCAAATCAAGGTATGAGTTCCATGGTGAATGGTAGGGCCTTTCGGCATGTAGTGAAACAGAGGGACTTTTGGAGTTCAGGTACACAGTTCTCTGACAATGGAGTCACAGGCAAACAGGGGCAGTGAAGAAGGTTTTTGGCACACTGGCCTTCATCAGTCAGGGCACTGAGTACAGAGGTTAGGAAGTTATGTTGCAGTTGTAAAGGACATTGGTGAGGCTGCACTTGGAGTATGGTGTTCAGTTTTAGCCATCTTGTTAGAGGAAGGATGTTATTAAACTGGAAAGAATGCAGAAGAAATTTACAAAGTTGTTGCCTGGACTCATGGTCTGAGTCACAGGGAGAGGTTGGACAAGCTGGGACTTTTTTTTTGGAGCATAGGAGACAGAGGGGGACATTATAGACGTGTATAAGATCATGAGAGACGTGGATAGGGTGAATGCACTCAGTCTTTTTCCCAGGGTTGGGGAATTGGGGACTAGAGGGCATCACTTTAGGGTTAGAGGGGAAAGAATAAAAGGGAACCTGAGGGGTAACTTTTTTATTTGGAGGGTAGTATGCATATGCAATGAGCTGCAAGTGGAAGTGATTGAGGTGGGTCATTTAATAACATCTAAAGGGCATTTGGAAAAATACATGGATAGGAAAGGTTTAGAAGGATATGGGCCAAGTGCACCGAGATGTGGTTAGCGTAGGTGGATAGTTTGGTTGGCATGGATCAGTTTGGGCCAAAGGGCCTGTGTCTGTGCTGTAAAACTCTATGACTGTCTGACTCTATCTGATTTTTGGACAGTGTTCCCTAGATCTAATCTCTTCCACAAGGTTAAATATCCTTTTGGCATCCATACTTGTCAAGTCTCCTCAGGATCTTATATGTCTCAATAAGATTACATTTCATTCTTTTAAACTCTGATGGATACAGGCCCAGCCTGAGTAAAATATTCTCCCCATTCCAGGTATCAATTACGTGAATCTTAACTGAACTGCTTCAAATGCTTTTACATTATTTCCTAAATAAGGAGACCAAAATTGTACTCAAAAATCCTAAAACCAGTTTTAGGAATAATTTATACAAATGTAGCAAAACAGGCCTGTATTTACATTGCATTTCCCTTTCAATAAATGACATTTCATTTGCCTTACTAATCACTTCCTGTACCTGCATGAAAGCTTTATGCGTTTCATGCAATTTTGTTTTGAAAAGTAGTTCAGAGCACATTGACTTCATTGCCTGGGCAAGCATTTAATGCCTATCATAATTGCGCTTGAGAAGGCGCTAGCGAGATGACTTTTTGAATCATTGCAATCCAGTTGGTGTAACAAAGCCTATGTTTCTGAACTTTTCTTCTAAATTACACCAGAGTACGTGCGTCACTCTGCCTGATAGAGTTCTGCAATCATTAGATACTTAAATAATATGCAGCGTTTCTATTTTTCTGAAGTGGGCAAGTTTACATTTTCCAACATTTTATTTTTTCCGCCAAATTTTTGCCCACTCAGTTACCCTATTATGTACCTTTGCAGACTCCTTATATCCTTTTGACAACTTATTTTCCTACCTTTCTTTGTACCATCAGCATATTTAACAAGAATGCATCCAGTCCCTTCATCCAAGGTACTGATACAATTGTAAATGATTGACGTCTCAACATTAATCCTTGTGCTAGACCACTTATTACATGCCTACCAACAAATGGTCCATCTTCTGCTTCCTATTAGCCAAACAATCCTCAGTCTAGGCTTCTACGTAACCCTCTACACCATGAACTCTTAATGTTATGTTATAACTTTTGATGTGGCACTTCTTAAAATGCTTTCTGGAAAGCTAAGTACAGTAAGTCCACCAACTCCCATTTATCGACATTGCTTTATTTCCTAGAAGAACCAATCAGCGTAATAGGATTTCCCATCCAAATACCATGATGATTCTGCCCGGTTGCATTGATTTTTTTAAGTGCTGTGCTAAAACTGTCTTAGTAATAGATTCTAGCATTACCCTTATGACAGATATTAGGCTATCTGACCTAAAGTTTCCTGTTTTCTACCTTTGTTGGATACAGGAATATATTTTCTACTTTCCCATCTGGAACCTTTCAGAATTTAAGTTGGAAATTTAAAAAAACTAATGCATCTACTTTCTCAGCAGCCACTGCTTTTAACACCCTTGGATGGATTCCAATTCCCAGAATTTTGTTCCAACAATTTTTTCAGTACTGTTTCCCTGGTGATTATGATTGTTTCAGAGTCATCACTCCCTGTCACCTTCTAATTCACAATTATTTCTGACATGTTATTTGTATTCTCTACATTGAGGACAGTTGCAAAACATCTCTGATTCATCAGCTATTAGTATTATTTTTCATCATTAAAGCCCAGAATCACACTACATCTAATGACACTGCCCCTTCCCTGCATATGCTTTTGTAAATGGGCAAATCGTGTTGCTATCTCCAGGCAGAAGGATTGCCTAGTTCCATCTTGCATCTTTTTTAGGTTAAAAAAAAACACTTTTTCATGAGACTGAACAATTTAATGAAATCAAATGAATGCTTATTTCAAAGAATCTGATAGATCTTTTCATTGTAGATTTGTGCAGTTGTAATGCAGTATCAATGTATTAGGGTTCAATGTACAGCACACAAAATCCAAGGAAATGATGGCAGAATTAACCCAAGCCATCCTAAAGGACAACTTGCTTCAGAAGCACAACTAATGACCAAATCCTCAGCCCTGTCTTTAAAATGTAGGGGTGGAATCTCACAGGGCTCTGAGCAATGCAGGTTAATACAAAATGTATGGCAGAATCAGGCAGCAAGTATGGCAAGATCCACCCCAACACTGAGGTCACCTCTCTCCTTCTTTTACACTATGTACTTGTGGCATAGAGTTTCCTGCATGGCAGCGGCAAGATGTCAAATTATTGGATTAACTCCTGTTAAACAATGAGTTAATGTTACACCTCATTAATATTCAGATTCCAACCTTTCCAAACTCGCCAAACAAGAAAGCCAGAATGGACATCTGACAGATTCAACTCACTGCTACCTCCAAAGGACCTCCATGTTGGACACTGGGCATTAACATCTCAGAGTTAGAACCAGATCTACAGATCAGAGGAGAGGGCAGATGTTAAACAGGCAGATATAGAATGCAGAGAGTCTATCAGGAAGGGTACACAGTTGATAGGGCAAAGGGCTGAGTTAATGTGTGTCTGTTTCAATGCAAGGAGTGTCAGGAATAAGAGTGATGAACTTAGAACATGGATCAGTACTTGGAACTATGATGTTGTGGCCATAATGGAGATGTGGATTTCACAGGGGCAGGAATGGTTAATGGTTGCTAGATGTTCGAGGGTTTAGATCTTTTAAAAAGTACAGGGAGAGGGATAAAAGAGGAGGGAGAGTAGCATTGTTAATTAAAGAGTGCATCTCGGCTCCAGAAAAGATGGTTGAGGAGGATTTGTCTACTGAGTCAGTATAGGTGGAAGTCAGTAACAGGAAAGGAGCAGTCACTCTTTTGGATGTTTACTATTGACCCCCTCCAACAGCAGCAGAGAGATGGAAGAACAGATTGGACAGTAGATGTTGGAAAGGTGCAGATGTAACAGAATTGTTGTTATGGGTGACTTCAACTTCCCCAATATTGATTGGAACCTCCTTAGTGCAGATGGTCTGGATGGAGCCGATTTTGTCAGGTGTATCCAGGAAGGATTCCTGACTCAATATGTAGATAGGCCGACTGGGAGAGGCCATATTGCCCATACTGGATTTGGTGCTAAGCAACGATCCAGGCCAGATGTCAGATGTCTCGGTGGGAGAGCATTTTGGTAACAGTGACCACAACTGCCTCACCTTTACCATATTCTGGATTAGTGGTGCTGGAAGAGTAGAGCAGTTCAGGCAGCGTCCAAGGAGCTTTGAAATCGACGTTTCGGGCAAAAGCCCTTCACCTTTACCATAGCCATGGAGAGGGATAGGAACAGACAGTATAGGAAGGTATTTAATTGGGAGAGGGGAAGGTATACTGCTATTAGACAGGACCTGTGGGGTAGAATTGGGAACAATTGTTCTAAGGGAAATGCATAACAGAAATGTGGAGGCTGTTTAAGGCGCACTTGTTGCGAGTGTTGGATAACTTTCTCTCACTGAGACAGGCAAGGTGAAGGAGTCTTGGATGGTAAGAGCAGATGACCTTCTTGTCAAAAGGAAGAAGGAAGCTTACTTGAGGTTGAGAAAGCAAGGATCTGGCGTAGCTTTAGAGGATTACAGGGTAGCTAGAACAGAACTCAAAAGTGGACTAAGGAGAGTCAGGAGGGGACACAAAAAAGCCTTGGCAGAAAGGATTAGGGAAAACCCAAAAGCGTTCTGCACGTATGTGAGGAGTAAGAGAATGATCAGCAAGAGGGTAGGGCTGGTCAGGATAGTGGAGGGAACTTGTGCCTGGAGTCTGAAGAGGTAGTGGAGGCCCTAAATGAGTTTTTTTTTTGCTTCAGTATTCATTAGAGAGAGGGACCTTGTTGATAGTGAGAACACCATGGACCAGGTTAATAGGCTTAAACAGATTGATGCTAAGGAAGTGGATGTGCTAGAAATTCTGGGAAGCATCAAGATAGACAAGTCCACAGGGCCAAACCAGATATATTCAAGGTTACTAGGGAAAGCAAGGAAGGAGATTGCTGGGCCTCTGATGATGATTTTGCATCCTCACTCTCCATGAGACTAGTACCGGCTGATTGGAGTGAGGTGAATGTTGTTCCTCTGTTCAAGAAAGGGAATAGGGAAATCCTTGAGAACTATAGACCAATCAATCTTACATTTGTGGTAAGCAAGGTACTGGAAAGGATTCTGAGAGAAGGAGTTATGACTATTTGGAAAAACATAGTTGATCAAAGAAAGCCAGCATGGCTTTGTGAGGGGCAGGTGATGTCTCAAAAGCCTTATTGAGTTCTTTGAGGATGTGATGAGACATGTTGATGAAGGTCGAGTAGTGGATGTGATGTATATGGATTTCAGTAAGGCATTTGATAAACTTCCTCAAGGTACACTCATTCAGAAAATTAGGTGGTATGGGATGCAGGGAAATTTGGCTGTCTGGATACAGAATTGACTAGCCGAAAGAAGACAGTGAGTGGTAGTGGATGAAAAGTATTCCATCTGGCGGTTGGTGACCAGTGGTGTCCTGCAGGGATCTGTTCTTGGGCCTTTGCTCTTTGTAGTTTTTTTTATAAATGGCTTGGATGAAAAATTGGAAGGGTGGATTTGTAAGTTTGCTGTTGACACAAAGGTCAGTGGTGTTATTAATAGTGTCAAGGGCTATTGCAGGCTACAATAAGACATTGGCAGGATGCAGAGTTGGGCCAAAAAGTAGCAGATGGATTCATCCTGGATAAATGCAAAGTGATTCATTTTGGAAGGTCGAATTTGAATGTTGAATACAGGGTTAAAGACAGGATTCTTGACAGTGTGGAGGAACAGTGGGATCTTGAGGTCCATGTACATAGATCCCTCAAAGTTGCTATGCAAGTCAATAGGATTGTTAAGAAAGCATACAGTTTCTTGGCATCCATTAACGGGAGGAATGAATTAACAGCCGGAAGGTTTTGCTGCAGCTTTATAAAACCCTAGCTGGACTATACTTGGAATACTGTGTCCAGTTCTGTTCACCTCATTATAGGAAGGATGTAGATGCTTTAGAGAGGATGCATAAGAGAGTTACCAGGATGCTGCCTGGATTGAAGGGCTTGCCTTTTGAAGAGGGGTTGAGTAAGCTAGGGCTTTTCACACAGGAGAGAAGAAGTACATGATAATGAGAGGCATAGATAGAGTAGATAACCAGAGACTTTTCCTGAGGGCAGAAATGGCTGTCACGAGGGATTATAATTTTAAGGTGTTTGGAGGAAGGGAAAGGAGAGATGTCAGAGGTAGGTTCTTTACGCAGAGAGTGGTGGGTACGTGGAATGCACTGCCAGCTGTGGTAGTTGAGTCAAAGACATTAGGGACATTTAAGCGGCTGCTGGACAAGTATATGGATGGCAGTAAAGTGAGGGGTGTCTAGGTTAAGTTGATTAAGATTTAGATAAATGCTTGGCATAACATCGTGAGCTAAAGGGCCTGTATTGTGCTGCACTGTTCTATATTCTGAGTTCTAACCTTTTCCTTCGTCTTTCTCACAACCAACGTTATTTATGTTCTGCTCAAAAAGCAAATCTTTGGATCATATTAATCCTTCCATATCTTTCTATTCTGGTGCATCTCTTTTCATTTACCCATAACTTCTTTCAATTCTCTATCCATCCAACATCGGTATTCCTTTCTTTCTTCATCCTCTTTTTCCTTGAAATCTTCCCTCCACTATGATTTGGAGATGCCGGTGTTGGATTGGGGTGTACAAAGTTAGAAATCACACAACACCAGGTTATAGTCCAACGGGTTTATTTGGAAGCACCAGCTTTCATAGCTACCTGATGAAGGAGCAGAGCACTGAAAGCTAGTGCTTCCAAATAAACCTGTTGGACTATAATCTGGTGTTGTGTGATTTTTAACTTCCCTCCACTATGTTTTGTTTTTCCCTAGTCTGTTTCCTCTTAAGATATACAATGCTCAGTTTCGGCCTCTTTGAAATTATGTTCAGCAAATTTCTTTCTTTATTCAATCTCCTAAGGACCTTATTATTTACTACTCTCTCAATCTAACTAATCCTTTCCATTCTCTTGTAAACCCATATTTCAAAATTATCTAGCAAACTGATCTCTTTCTATAAGTCAAAGACTATCATCCATCCAAAACAGTATGCGTTATTAAGCTATCTACAAGTTACCAATTCAGATATTCACTCAGCTTTCTGATTAACAATTGTCTCATCTTATTACATATAGCCTCTCCATTGTTATTGTTTATTTTGGCATATCTTCCATCTGTGGATATGGTTCCTAAATACTTGAAATATTGCACCTAATCTACTTTTTTTCCCCTGTACAAGGCTTTCAGATATGTATCACTTTGCCATTATTGACTTTCATTTCAGAAATCATTCCTGCTGTTACCAGTCTAACTATTAGTTCCTGGAATCCCTTTTTCTGTGCTCAATTGTTACAAGTTCTTTGTCATCTATAAATCTAAGTTATGATATGATTTTCCCCTAGTCTCAACACTAGTATCTGTGGGCTGAATCTTGTGTTTTTTGGCTAAACATTATTTTATTGAGCTTTTGAAAGGTTTCTTACTGTAAGGGCAAGTGAGGTCTCTCAATACATCTCACCAAACGCACTTCATTAAATAACTACCTTGCCCCGTGACACCCCTCTCGTCTGACCATAATCCCATTTTACCACTTGCTGCAACCAGAACAACATGCCGCTGCCAGGATATACTGGAATGGATTGGCGTCTTTGGCACCATCTTTTAAAAGGTTGGTGTGCACCCTGATAAGCACATTTAATCTGAAGCTGCTCTGTATGGTTTCTGACATTTCCCTGGATCTGGCAGAAAAGTGAAAATTAGCACCTCGCTTTGCGGACAGGGGAAAGGTTCTGCTGGACGAGGTGGGGCACAAATAGGATGTTCTCTTCACCCAGGACTAGAGGAGGTGACAATACCACACCATGCCAGTCTGCTCCAAGGTTTCTAACAGGGTCAGTGCAGTCTCAGTTATCTGGAAGAATGCACAGCAATGTAGGAAGAAGGTCAGTAAGTGCCACTATCTTCACTTCGATACCTCACACTCTATGCCTGCTACCAAACCAACTCTCACTGAGGCCGCTCATGCTCTGCCATTCAGTTTTGCCCACAGCGCCCAATCCAACACCTGATTCGACCAACCCTAACTTCCCTTTGCACTGCCACCTGGGACATCTTGCCATCTGCACCAAAAGTAACAACCATGCTGAATACCCTTATCTCCCTAATACCTTCCTCCCTCTTACTCCAAGAGGCATGAATAGTCAAGTCAAGAGGTGGGCTGCCCGGCATTCACTTTCTCACCCCTCTTGAGAAGGGGATCGTGACTCTGATCATCCTGAGAGACTAACTGCTTCCAAGTCCTTGGACTTGTATTGAAGGCTGCCCTTGAATTGCTGCACTAGGATCCCTGACTGAAGGCTATCTCCATTGATTTGACTGTTGATAACCATGACAGTTTCATTATTTTGTGACTGCAGTAAACAACAAGGCAATACAGATAACCTTATGAGCCTTATTCTTCTGGCTAAGGAACAGGCACAAACAGACAAGGCAATGCAATACAAGGCTGGGATCCTGTGAGTACCCAGGTAAGCCTGTAATGAGCGAGCACGACAGAACATGCAAACTATCCAGAGATGCATCCTGATCGAGTCCATGGGCTGAGGGCATGTCGCTGAGTACAAAATGCATTTGCTGTAGCCTTACAATGATAGTTGTTGATGCACCCCAAGCTGCAGAACTGAAAGTGTAGAAGTAAACTGTAAGTGGATTAGAGATGTATCATAAGGGTTCCTAGAAGTAGGCACATGCCAGATGCCAGTTTCTGTGGGCATGGGGTGCATATGGCTGGTGCTCATGGAGCATGCCCTGAGATGTTGTTGTGGGGTGACCAACATCAAGGTTCTTCACAGGTAGCGACAAGCTCAAGTTGCTATGTACCCACTTTTACTTCCATGTCAAGTGTTCTCAGCATCTAGTTTGCTAGCAGTGGATGAAAAGATAGAAAGCTGCATATTAATGATGTCAGATGTGCCATTAGTAAAGTCATTAACAAACAATGATCTCACCTTGATGTCCAGAAATTAGTTAAAAGTTGCAGTGAGTTATTCCCAACATCAAGGTAGGACTTGTTGACTTCTCACATAATGCAGCTCCATTTCTCACTATAGTCCCTATCATTTAGGCCTTTACAGGGTGGAATTTATTGTCTTTCAGAACTGGAAAGAGGTTAATGCAGTCAACCCAATCTAATGTTTTTTTTAAAAAATCTACAAATCAAATAATTCCTGTCCAAATTCTAAACAGCATTCAATCACCTATGTACGCAAAAGAAAAGTGATTGGCGGCACTCAAACTAAAAGACTGAAAAGAACAGCAATGGATTTATTTTCTTAAGAAATCCTGATGAAATAAGAAAGATATCAAAAGAAATATTTAAAGGACATATGAAAAAATGAAAACACTGAATGATTTGATTCAAAGAAAAGATTACTTTTCACATTGATTTTATTGGATCAGAAATAATGGAGACTGTGATAAAAACAAAATTAAATCTGATCAGAGCTGGAAAAACAACTCAAATAGATGTAATACTTATGAAATTGATCAAAAGCGTGGGAAAAAAATAACTTAAATATTTATTAAGCTGTGTAAAGATTTTTATTTTCCAGGAGAATAGCCAAAGTATCTCAATAAACATCATCAATAACAAAGCATTCCATGATTCTGCCTTTCATACAAATTGTCTGATTGCCCATATATCGAAGATTGTGTTGAGAATTGTCACAAAGATTGGGTGGGAAGGTACAGAATTACATTGGAGGTGACTATCTGGATTCCAGTGAGGAAAAGGGCAGAAAGTCAATTTAAGACAAATTTTCCTAATAGCCTTTGCTTTATGATGATATTTATTCCTGTTTATATCATTTAGTAATCCTCTGTCAGATATAAATTACTAGACTAATAAAATAGTTTGAAATTCCCACAGACATCAAAATGCTAAAATTAATTTGTAACTATTTATTGGCTGTTTCTAATCCACCCAAACAGTTAACGCTCCAGCACACTCTCTCGCCCTTACCAAAGACACAAGCTCTTCTAAGGTCCACAACAATGATAACAGAAAACCCATAGCTTAGTGTGTGGAAATCAAAGAGCCAGATCTTTTTACCACTAACCCAGTTAGATTATTTCAAATGTGGACCTTATGTAAGCATTTAGATTTGGATTCTGGCACATGACAGATATTGTTGAATCAGCATCATGCACCTAGTCACATAGCTTTGAAATGTCATTTTCCTCTGCCCTCTCCCACTAAGGCAAGACCTACACCAAAACAAACGAAAGTCTTTGGAATAGAAGTAAAATATTGTAGATGCTGGAGGTCTGAGATAAAAAGAATGCTGTAGAAACTCAGCAGTTTTTTTGTCTTTTGAAGACGTCATATCAAACTCAATGTTTACTTTCTTTCTCTCTGTATAGATGCCAGATTTGCTGAGTTTCTCCAGTATTTCTGTTTTAACTCGCATCTTTGAAAGTTCAACAGCGTGTAAAACCTGATCTGTCTTTCAAAACAAATTTGAATCTGACTCAAGATGTCATTATTTTATGAACAGATGAAAAAGAGAACAATTCTTTGGTCCATGTATGAATACAGATTCTTTTGAAGCAGATGTTGCCCAGATGTGAGGGCAGATAATGTACTCCTTAAAAGAACTTACAGAATGGAATGAGCCAGCAAGTTACTTCAATGGAGGACAGGAAGTGACAAATGAATGGACAGGATGGAGGCTGCATGATCAAGTTTTTTTTTGTGAGTAACTTAGAAAGATATTCCAATTTAGCTCATATTTATTATCAAAAGAGACTCTGTTGTGTTTACATGTGGGGAAGGACAGCAAAATCTGCCTCTGGGGAGAAGTATGATATCAGGAAATCCCAAAGTACTTTACAACCATTATTGTAGTTTAGCAAGTATGGCAGCTTATGTATGCATAACAAGCACTAACAAAAATCACACAAGATAAATCCAGTTTCTTTGTTTTCGTTATAGTTAGCCATGGCCCTGGATAGAATACTATAGCTATACTTTGAAAAAAATGTCGCAGCATCTTTTACATCCAGCTGAGAAGACAGACATTGATTTAACATCAATTTCAATGACAGTGCCTCCTGAAAACACTCCCTAAATGCTGTGACAAGTGTCGATCTAGATTGTGAACTCAAATGTTTGGAGTGGAGCTTGATCCCATCATTGTATGATCGATATTGACAAACGAAAAGCAGGGCAAATCATTCACAATGGGAAAGGATTCAAACAATAGGAGTTGTTGGTCATAAATTTAAAATATATGACAAAAGATGCAAGTCAAGTGGAACATTTTGACACGCAAAGAGTGATGAAGCTATGAATTAAAATAGCAGAGAATGCTGTTGAACTAATGATTTAAATATGAATTTATGAAGAGGTAAGGTGGGTGAAAAGGTCAAAACACACAAGGCCTGTTGGACTGCATGGTCTTCCCTGTTCTTGCAAATATTCATCTTTCAATCAGATCCAATGAATGTGAAATTTCTTCACAAATCCATTATTTGGTTCACGTTAATGTCTTTTTTGGGTCACCTGTTCTAACATCAAATTGTGTCACCCAACATTAACTGAGTCGAAAAGTGTGGCACTGGAAAAGCACAGCAGATCAGGCAGCATCTGAGGTGCAGGAGAGTCGACATTTCAGGCATAAGCTTTCACCTGCTCCTCAGATGCTGCCTGACCCGCTGCGCTTTTCCAGAACCACATTTATCGACCCTGACTCCAGCATCTGCAGTCCTCACTTTCTCCCAATGTCAAATGATGTTTACTAATAGCCTGTGGGATATGTTATGACATTAAAAACATTATAAACATGAGAGTTTTTGTTTTTATAACTTAAAAACCGGTTTAAATTTAAAATAGAAAATAACACCATGTTCACAGAGGCAGAACTGCCCTGGTTCACCATTGAACAGTGCTAGACTTTTGCATTTAACCTCGGCTTCAAGTTGTTTTGCTCTTGTTGCAGAATATATAAAATGTTGGGAAGTTCTAACCTCACCCCCTGCTAGGGACTCAAATCCATATGAAAATAAAATAGAAATTCCATCTTTACATTGTTAAATTGTCCATAAACTCTGCTTAATGTTCTCCTGCTGCTTCTATATTAGAATTTTATTATTGGAACTATGAGGCTTTAAAAGCCCCAGTGTTGATTAATGCAATATTTAAAATAAAAATCCTTGTATTATTTTCTAAAGTAATATATTTTGCTTTGTGCTCTAGGTAAAATGGAGCTCATTTCCTCTGCTTGGTTTTTTTTGTTATGCTGAAGGGAAAATTAATGAATAACACAAAAAAAACCTGTTTCAGTACACGTGTGGAATATTACTTGTGTCATGACTGTAGGTCCTTTTATCGGCATAAGTTAATATTTACACCTAAGCTCAGTGCTTCTCAGGTAATATAATATTGAATAATTTGTTGTAAAATGTAGGATTGCTTTCATTAAGTTTTCTGAAAACTCCCTCCTGACCTAAATATTAGTGAAATGGGTTCTGTTGCATGGAAAAGGTTAAAAGGGTGAGAGGACTCAGCAGAGGTTATTAAAATTCCCAGAGCAAGTAAAAGAACAGTGAGGATGGAAAGGCTTACAAATCTAACTTCAGGCAATTAAGAGAAGGGGACAATCAATGTAGGACTGAGGATGTTGAACTTAAATGAAATCAGTAATCAAAGCCAGGTAAATGAGCTTGTAGCACAGAATAACATTGGCACGTATGATGTTATGGGTATCACAGAGACGTGGCTGCAAGCCAATCAATGCTGGGAACTAAATATTCAGACATTCACATTCTTTTCAAAGGATGGACAGATGGGCAAAGGGGATGGGGAAGCCTTGTTAGTAAGAACCTAAGTTAAATCAATCGCAAGAAGTGACATAGAACTGGTTGCGTAGAATCTGTGTGGATAGAGCTCAAGAACCACAAAAGGAAAAAGACCTTTGTGGGAGTTATGGTCAGGTCCCCTAGCAGTAATCAGGATCTGGGGAAGCAAATAAATCAGAAGATAGAAAAGGCATGTAAGGAAGTCTCTATCACAATAATTGCAGGGGTCTTCATTATAGTGGTAACTGGGAAAATTAGGTTGGTAGCAGATCCCAAGAAAAAAGGAATTTGTGGAATGCCTACAAGATTGTTTTTATAGAACAGCTTGTGGTAGAGACCACTAGGGAACAGGTGATATGTATTGGGGTAGACTTGATTAGAGGGCTGAAGGTGAAAGAACATCTAGGATGCAGTGATTATATTATGATAGAATTCACACTGCAGTTTGAAAGGGAGAAGCTGGAATCAGACGTCACATTATTACAGTTGAGTAAAGCTAACTACAAAGACATGAGGGTGGAGCTTGCAAGAGTTGATTGGAAGCAAATCCTAGCATAGAAGATAGTGGAACAGCTTCTGGAGGTAATTAGGGAGGCACAGCAGAAATTCATCCCAAGGTAGAAAAACATATTTAAGGGAGGACAAGACAACCATGGCTGAAAAGGAAAGTCAGGATTAGCATAAAAGCAAAAACTAAGCATACAATGTGGTAAAGATTTGAGGGAAGTCAGAGGATTGGGGAGTCTTTAAGAACCAGCAAAAGATAACTGAAAAGGCAATAAATGAGGAAAAGATGAAAAACTAGGGTAAGCTGGTAATTTAAAAGAAAGATTGCAAGAGTTTTTTTTAGACGTATAAAAGATGAGAGAGGCAAGATTGGGCGTCAGATCACTGGAAAATCAGCTTGAATAATTAGTAATGGGAAATAAAGAAATGGCGGAGGAACTGAATAGGTACTTTGCATCAGCCTTTATGTGGAAGACAGCAGCATACTTCAACTTCAAGCAAATCAAGGGCTGAGATGGATATCATGGCCATCACTGAAGAAAAGATGCTAGGGAGGCTGAAGGGTCTGAAGTTGGATAGCTCACCCAAACCACTGTATCCCAAGGTTCTGAAGGAGATAGCTTAGGAGATGGTAATCTTTCAGGAATCACTAAAGTCAGAGAAGGTCCCAGAGGACTGGAAAATGGCTAAGGTAGCATCCTTGTTTAATAAGTGAAAGCAAGCTATGAGCTAATCTGACGTCAGTCATTGGTAGGAATTTCAAGTCCATTATTAAGGATGAAATTGGAAGTGCATGTCAAAATAGGACTGAGTCAGCATGGCTTTCTCAAGGAGAGGGCATGCCTGCCAAGCCTGTTAGAATTCATTGAGGAAGTAATGAGTAAGTTAGACAATGGAAAGCCAGTGGATGTGACCTACTTAGATTGCCTGAAGGCATTTGGCTAGATGGATGGATTGAGGATTAGCTGACTGGCAGAAGGCATAGAGTCGGGATAAAGGGGTCTTTTTCAAAATGACAGCTGGTGACTAGTGGAGTTCTACATGGGTCAGTGTTCGAACAACAACAAATCATGTTATACAATAACAATCTGGACAGAGGAAGTGAGGGCATTGTTGCTATGTTTACAGAAGACACAAAGATAGGTGGAGGAAGTCGGGAGGCTGCAGGAAGTCTTGTACAGGCTAGAAGAGTACACAAAGAGGTGACAGACACAATACAATGTAGAAAAATGTGAGATTATGAACTTTAGTCAAAAGAATAGAGATGTAGACTATTTTCTAAATGGAGAAAGATTTCAGAAGTCTGAAGCACAAAAGTACTTAGGAGTCCTCATTCAGGTTTCTTTTAAGATTAACATGCAGGCTCAGATGACTGTTCAGAAGATAAATGCAATGTGAACATTTCAAAAGAGCAAAAATACAAGAGCAGAAATGTATTGCCAAGGCTATATGAGGCTCTGATCAGACTGCGTTCGGAATTTTATGATCAGTTTTGGGCCCCACATCTAAGGAAGAATGTGCTGTCATTAGAGATTTTCCAGAATGATCCTGCGATAAAGGGTTGGTCATATGAGGAGCAATTGAGGACTCTGGGTCGATATGGAGAGCAGACTCAACCTGAATGGCCTAATTATGTTCCTCCTTCTTATGGTCTTTCCCAATTATGGAAGCTCTAAATCAGGATTCACCCACAAGTAAACTGAACTTCTCTTTTCATAGAATCATAGAATCCCTATAATGTTGAAATTGTCCATCGAGTCCACATCAACTATCCAAAAAGCATCCCACCCAGATTCATTCTATCCCTATAACCATACAATTCCCTTGGTAATCCACCTAGCCTTCACATCCCTGAACACTATGAGCAATTTAGCATTGCCAAACCACCTAAACTTTGGACTGTGGGAAGAAACTAGAGCACCTAGAGGAATCCCAGGCAGATACGGGAAGAACATGCAAAGTCCGCACAGACAGCTGCCCAAGAATTTAACCCAGGTCCCTGGCTTTGTGAGGCAGCAGTGCTGACCACTGAGCGACCTTGCCACCCATTTTGAACATATAGTCAAGGGGTTGGATACATTTTGGCTTCAATGGTGAACCAGGGTATAGTAATTGTTATGAGATCAGCCAGGTAGATTCATAGAATGAGTTCCCTGATTGGGGTTGTTAACGTTATCCAATCAGGAAGCCCTGGCTGGCAGAAATAAACAGGAGTGCGGTCAGATCAGTGTGTGGTGCTGATGGGTGTCAGGTGTTTTTTTTATATAGCTATATTAGGTCTGTGTTCTATGTACTGTTTCTCACTTGGTTGTACTGTCTTGCCTGTGTTTGTTGCTGTTGTCTTTGTAATGAATGGAAGTGGGATTTGAGGTTTGTCCTCATCTCCCTGAAAACTGCCTGAATGGTGAGATTTGGGGTTTGGCTTTGCTGCCTTTTCCCCTGTATATGGTGGCTTTTTCTGTGAACAGCTGCCTTCTCTTTATTGCTAACTGTATTTGAACTGTTTAATAAAATAAAACAAAGAAACACGAGTGTCAGAGGTTCAGGTCACCCTGAGAGCTAGCTCTGAGGGAGCTGGATCAGTGTCCAGGGCTCGCCATTTTGTGTCAGGGAGGGGACTGACTCGGAGCTGGCTGCCCACATCCAGTGTGTACTGCCCCCCTGTTGGTGTCTGTTTGGTTTTGGAGGAAATCTGATTCCTGAACTGGACTGAACCATATCACCAGTTTGTTAAGTGGCATTCCCTTTTATTGAGGTCTGACTTTTAAACTGACTGATTTAAACAGTCACTATGTTTCAAGTGTAACTCAGTTCTCATTAGGGAACTGTTGTTTCCCTGGCTGTTTATTTTGAGAAAAGGACTATGTTGATTTTTTTCTGTCAGGGCTTAGCTCTTGCACTCTGGCTTTCTTTGGTTTTTTTTGTATGTGTTTTCACTTTTTTTGGTGTTTGGACTGAGCCCTTGTGAGAAAATACATCTTTCCAGATGAGCTGTTTCTTTGTTGGTGGACTAGGCCTTTGTGAAGACTGAACACCTGTGTGAGAGCTGCTAGGTTAGCATTCGCTGTGATGTGGAGTTCAGGAGTGGACCAAACCCCTGCGAGTTATCTGCACCTTCATAATATATTGTGTTCCTGTGAGTGGGCCTGGTTCTCTATGGATGGGCCAGATCTCTACTGAGACTGAACACCTGTGTGTGTGTGTGTTGTGAGGTGTGCGTTTGCTGCCTTCAGGAGTGGACTCTGCCCTTGATTGTGGACTCTATTTTTGGGAATGGACTCTGCAGTTTGGAGTGGATGGGCTGTCTGAGAGGTGGTCCGAATGTGTGTCAGAGCGACAGAGAGCCAGAAGATGCATAGGGGCAGGACAAAATCCGGAAGGCTTGTGGGCTGCCCTGCATGCTGTCATCCAGGGAAGGGACAGACTGTCCTACGGCCGGCTGGCAGGTGTGTCAGGATAGTCCACAGGCCGGATGACACATCAGGGTGGACGAAATCCCGATGGTACGTAGGGGCAGACCGAGAGCCGGAAGGTGGGTAGGTAGTCCTCAGCGCTGTCACCCCGGGCAGGTACCGGGGCAGACTACCTAGATGCAGCCGGAAGATGCAAAGGGGGGTAAGGGGACCTGGAAGGTGGGTAGGCGGTCCTGATCACTGTCGTTCTGGGGGGGATTGGGGAAACAGGACAGGCTGTCCTAGAGGTGGCCTGAAGGGGTATGGGCGGACTGAGAGCTGGAAGGAGTGTAGGGGCAGGCCACCTTAGAGTGGCCAGAAGGTGGGACAGATGGGTGGCTTGCTAGGTTGCTGGGGTGGGGGAGGGGGAGGCGGTGCTGGTCACTGTAAATAGAACACACCAGAATTTCTGACAGGAGATGGTGACAGTCGGGATTCCCTCAGGAAGAGCAAATCACTCACTTAATATTTGTTCCATAACTTTCAGTTAATTTTAATGGTGTCTATGAAAACTGAGGAGGAGTTTGATATGATTTTATAGAAGGCATTCTTCATCCAACTTCTCTCCAGAGTACAATGAAGAAAGCTCTATGGAAATAAATGGCAGTTTATTCTCACATTAACTCTGTTTATTTTCTTCAAGCCAGCTGGTTTTAAAACATATCCTTGTGATAGCATAAGGGTAGTGGAGGGATTTGAAATAAAGGAACACTTCAGAATTGTCACCGAGTCTTTATTTTTAACTGTGGTAGAACTCAGCAGATGCTATGATCTGCCCTATTGTCTGAGTGGATGCTGGAGATTTTAAGGTTGGCTGATTGGATCAGCGCAATGACTTGTCAGCAAATGTGGAAGTAAGTGCAAGTAATTCACATTCAATATTCCTGTGTTTTGCTCAGGAAAATACATTCAGTGAAATGATTTCCCTCCAGATGTGGGATGTCAGCACTGGGGCAGAAGATTTTCCATTCAGTGTCAGCATCACAAACTCCCCAGTTAGGCAATTAACAGTGAAATACCAAATAAGGATATGTCTTCTCTGCCATGAGCTCAGAAAAATACAAAGTAAACCTGCATGACATTTTTCCATTTCCCCTGTTAGTGATTCTGTGGCTTTTATGAATTTTGATGATCCATTAATATTGAATTAAGGGTAGTTTGTTTTATGAATGCATACCAACTATGATAAACGTGTGTGTATGTATATATATAGATATATAAAAATTATGCTTATGCTAAAACTATTCATTTATTTCGTACAAATGGTGAGCAATAAAGAGGACTAGCCAAATTTGACCTGAATTTTAACTCAAAATTACACAGCTGGAATTGTTCAGTACTGCTCCGGACTGTATCCATACCTACAAGGCTCTGACTATAGCAAAGTGGCATAAGATTCCATTTCCAATGCACTGTGAGGGGTTTGGATGTATTACAGCCTCAATGATGAATCAGGAAATGTGATAAATTATTCAGGAAATTATGACCGGAAAATTGTAGACAACATGCCTCTGAATTTCTGACAGGGACTACCAGCAGTCAAGATTCCCTCTGGAAAAGCAAATTATCCCTGAAATGTTTGTTTTATTATTTTAAGATGGGTAGTTGTAACAGTAGATGCAAGGATGAAAGAGGGTAGTTGCACACTTTACAATTTTCAATATTTTTGGGTGATATATATCAATAGCAAACACACCTTAAAGGTTTGATATTGTCACTCTCTCACTCAAATGGTGATTGGTTTACCTGTGGTAAACAGATTTGATTCACAGTCACTGCTGAATGAGCTGGTCCCAGCATAGCTGGTAGAAACTGTGCATTTCTTGCTCTTAACTTAGAAAAAAGAAACACAAACCAGGCTTTCTATACCTCCTCTTTGTCCCATGACTCGTCCAACTAATTTAGGCAGAGATTGAGGGAAAGAGGCTACTATTTCATACTGCAAGCAATGCACAACGTCACATGAAAAATGGATGAGCAGTTCTTGGCTGGGATCGGGGTGAGGTGCTTTCTCTTCATGTCTGTGTGAGGGAGATTTTGAGACCGTGATGATCATCTCATCTTATGACACTCTCTGTTTCTTAACATGTACAATCAGACTGAGTGTATCAGAATTTATTTCTCAACAAGTCAGTGTTTTCCTTTCCTGTGTATGATTTAAACATTGGTTCCAATTGTATTTAAAATTTCAATTATAATATGAACAATTCCCTTGGCTTTACTGCTGAGCTCCAGTGTTAATCTGCTAGTACCATCATACAGCATAAGGCACTTGGTCCAATATGTGCATTCAATGAGAAGCTGCAGAAAGGCAGTGGGCTCCTTCTTTAAGTATGCAGAATGGTTTGTGGTGATTGCAAGTCTCACTCCAAGCAATTCTGGGAACCATGAGAACCAAAAGCAGAAGTAGCTGGAAAAGCTCAGCAGGTCTGATGAAGAATCACTGACTCAAAACATTAACTCTGATTTCTCTGCACAGATGCTGCCAGACCTGCTGAGCTTTTCCAACTATTTCTATTTTTGCTTCTCGGAAAACATGAGCTTTCCTTATTTTAAGGATTCAGGGCTCAAGACCTTACCTGACTGTCAGAAGCCATCGGTTCCCAGCTATGAACTCATGCTTCTTCATTCCCTGCTATTGCCAAGCAGCCAAGTCCCGGATCTGACCAAATCTTAAGGAAAATCAAGGAGCGTTAATGAAAATGAGGATCTGCTCTTGAGATTGTCTGAAATTTCATGGCTCCTGACTCCTCGGGTGCGCTGGCCTTTTTGGACTGTCATGCATGCTACATCTATCACCTTGATTTAAGGTCGGTGCCATTGGGCCAGTGGAGACCATACAGGAAAGTTAGGTAGTTTGGACCATAGTGCAGGCATACAGTTCTTCACGTCCAGAGTGTTCCCAATCGGCAGGATACGTTAGGCTCAAACACTAATATGTCTGCCCAAAAGTCTGCCTCGTTTATTTAAGTCGACAGCTCGGATGAATGGATCAAAAATATGATTACCAAATTTGATGATGACACAAAGATAGTTATAGAGTGAATTGTGATGAGGGCATGCACAAGTTTGCAAAGGAAAACAGATAAAGTTACAAAAAAAATGGCAGATGATATATATTGGAGGAAAATATAAACTTCAGCTGCATAAAATGTTAGTTAGGCCACATTTGGAGTACTGTGTGCTGTTCTGGTGGCCACATTATAGGAAGAAAGGATGTGAAAGCATTGCAGAGAGTGCAAAAGGACATTTACCAAGATGTTGCTTGGATTGGAGCATATGACCCACAAGAAGAGGTTGGAAAATTTGGATTGTTTTCGCTAAAGTATCAGAGGCTGAGGAGCAACCTGATAGAAGTATCTGAGAGGCACAGATAGGGTGGCTAGTCAAAATGTTTTTTCTAAAGTGGAAATGTCAAATAGTGGGGGGCATAGGTTTAAGGTGAAAGGCGGAAAGTTTAAAGGAGATGTGCAGGCAGGTGTTTTTTAAAACATGGAGGGCACTCAGTGCCTGAAATGTGCTGGCAGCAGAGGTGGTGGAAGCGAATACAATAGCAACTAATGAAGCTTTGATGAAGAGCTGAGATGAGGAGTTATGAGTGAAGGTTAAACAAATTGGATCCATATTTGTTGCAGTTTGGAAGAATGAGAGGTGATGATATTACAAAATATAAGATCCTGAAGGGTCTTGACACAGTGGATGCTGAAAGGATGTTTCTCCTTTCTCTTGTTCCTATTTCTTATGATTCTATGGGAGCGATTTGAATTCGGGGATATTGTTTAAAACTAAGGGTCTCCTATTTAGGACGAAGATGAGGAGAAATGTTGTTACTCTGTTGAATTCTCTTCAGAAAGAGCAGTGGTGAAAGCGTCATTGAATAGTTTTGAGGTTGACTTAGATTCTGATTGACAAGGACATTAAAGGGTAAAGGCAGTAGGTAAGAAAGCAAAGGCCACAATCAGATCAGCCATGATCTCATCAAATAGTGGAGCAACCTTAAGGGGGTTGAATGGCTGACTCCTGCTCCTAATTCATATGTACATGTTTAGAACCTTCACTGGGATAAGTTCATAGTAACAGGAATATTCAGACATTTGAGTCAGATAACACTGGTTGTGAAGTAGCAGTTCAAAGGGATGTGAAAGACACATCCACAAGGTCTATTCTGCTAGAACGTCAAATAGCAGATTCACAACCGTGAAATACCAAAGGTGCATTAATTCCAGAGGCTCTTGCAGAGAGACCTGCTTCTTTTGTACGGAGCTGACATTTATGCAATGTCTCTGTAGCTAGCAGTCTGCTGTTCATTGTTCAGAGTTTTGTTGATGGAAGTGTAATGACAGTGAAATCAATCATTCCAGACATGTATCCATGATAAACAGCCATATTTAATGTTCCAATAACAACATTTTCAAACTTCCTGGAAAACTAACTGTTGGAATAAATATAGTATGCATGGTGACAACATTCCTTATACCTTAGTATTTGGTTTTGCTGCACTCTCAAACAGAGAAGCAAAGAATTTTGGGAAAGTAGTGAAGTAGTAACTGAAGATTTGCTTTGCCTTACTATCACCTTCACAATTGTGGCCAGCTACAGGACATTCTGCTGCTGGTCTCGCTACACGCACACATCAGCAGTGTATGGGTGAGAAAGAATCTTCCTTTTAAATTGTCACAACCAAGGTTAGTGGGGTGCACAATTCCATTCTGTTCAGACTCTTGCATTGGCCACAACAAATTTAAAGTTTGCATCGTGGCACTTATCACCTACCATCATTGTGACTTTTTTTTATCTCGAGGAATGGAGTATAAGGATGCAGAAGAAGTAATGCTGCAGCTGTACAAAACCCTGATTAGGCTCCATGTTGGAGTGCTGTGAACAGATATGGGTATCAGACTTTAGGAAGGATATATTGGCCTCAGAGGGAGCACAACATGGGTTTACAAGAATGATACCTAGACTTCGGGGGTTGAGTTATTAGGAGAGATTGTAAAAATTAGTCATGATTTCTATAGAATTTAGAAATTCAAGGGGTGATTTTATTGACCTCTTCAAGATGTTAACAGGAGAAGACAGTGGAGATAAAGATAAATTAGTTCCACTAGTTGGGGATTCTAGAACTCAGGGGAATAGTCTGAGAATTAAGCCCACACTGTTCAGGACAGATATTAGGAAGTACTTCTACACACAAAAGGTGGTAGAGATTTTGAATTCTTTTCCACAAATGCTAGATCAGTGGTTAATTAGATAAGTTTTTGTTAAACAAAGCTTTTAAGTAATATGGGCAAAAGGCAGGTACATGGAGTTAGGCTCATTGATGGTGGAATGGGCTTAAGGAGCTGAATAGCCTAGTCCTCTTCTTTCATTCCTATGATATGGACAATTATGAGTTTTAGAGTGTGTCTGGTGTGTTATCAGAAACAATTCAGCCAGGTTTCTATAGTCAGCAGAGAATAGCTAGTCTATTGCAATTAAAACCTGCTCTAACAATAATTGACAACAGAATAGTTTAGACTGTGCTAACACAGATGTAGCTTATATTCTAATATCCCAAACTTAACATGAGGCAAAAATGGATAACACAAAAACTGTGGTCAAACATTCTGCAGAACACAACATACAGTGATTGACATCAAGACAGATCCCACATATTTCTTAGCAATACCATTCCCCACACCCCCCAACAAAACGTTAGTAACCTTGTATAGCACTGAATCTCATTAACAAGGGATTATGATCCATCACTTTTGATGGCCTGGCATTGAAACTGTCCCCAAAACAATTGCTCATTATCTGCCTCAACAACTGAGCACATTCTGATGACCATCTTTCATTCTCAAGACCTCATTACCCAGGACTCATTTGCCAGTAACTGGCTCATACCTTTGTGTGCCTTGGCATCATGAGTGCCCACCTAAATTCTTCTCAAATGTTATGTTTACTTAGTAACTCCAATTGTTCTTTTCCCTGCTTTGCATGCCTCTCTGTGCATATACTTGTCACGCTTCACTAATTCCTAAGGCTCATCTTGTTTTGACATTTTATTTGTCTGCCCTTTTGCACTTTGTGATTTTTTTTTGTGTGATCTTAGAACAGAAGAACAAAAGAAAATTACAGCACAGGAACAGGCCCTGCTGCCCTCCAGGCCTGCACTGATCCAGATCCTCTGTCTAAACCTGTAGCCTATTTTCCAAGGATCAGTATCCCTCTGCTCCCTGCCCATTCGTGTATCTGTCTAGGTACATCTTAAATGACGCTATCATGCCCGCCCCTACCACTTCCATAGCAATGCGTTCCAGGCACCCACGACCCTATGCTTTCCATGCATATTAGCAATTTTTGAGAAAATTTGTAGCTGAGGTTGATGAGAAGATATTACCAAATATATTACCATGATATTTTGGCATGGTGACAAAACGCCTGAAAACAAGCCTTCCAGCTCAGCGAACTAACTTACATACTTTACATGCATATCTCCTGTAAACCTTTCCCCTCTCACCTTTGAACTCGTGACCTCTAGTAATTGAGTCTCTCATTCTGGGGAAAAAGCTTCTTACTATCCACCTCTCATGATTTTATAGACCTCAGTTAGGTTCCCCCTTAATTTTCATCTTTCTAATAAAAAAGTCCTAATCTACTCAACCTCTCTTCATATCTGGCACCCTGCATACCAGGCAACATCCTGGTGATCCTTCTCTGCATCCTCGCCAAAGCATCTATGTACTTTTGGCAATGTAGCGACCAGAACTGTATGCAGTGTTCCAAATATGACCGGAACAAAATCTGATACAATTGTAACATGACCTGCCAACTCTTGTACTCATTACCCCGTTCAATGAAGGAAAGCATACCATTTGCCTTCTTGACCACTCTATCAACATGCATTGCCACCTTCAGGGAACAATGGACCTGAACACCCAGCTCTCTCCGTACATAAACTTTCCCCAGGGCTTTTCCATTTACTGTATAGTTCACTCTTGAATTGGATCTTCCAAAATGCATCACCTCTCATTTGCCTGGATTGAACTCCATCTGCCATTTCTCTGCCCAGTCCTCTAATCTATCTATCTATCTATATTCTGCTGCATTCTCTGACAGTCCCCTTCATATCTGCTACTCCACCAGGCTTAGTGTCATCTGCAAACCTACTAATCAGATTACCTATACCTTCCTCCAGATCGTGTATGTATATCACAAACAACAGTGCTTATACAAGCACAGATCCCTATGGAACACCACTGGTCACAGTTCTCCATTTTGAGAAACTCCCTTCCACTGCTACTCAGTCTCCTGCTGCCCAGCCAGTTCTCTATCCATCTAGCTATGCAACATCACTTTCTTCATCAGCCTACCATGGGGAACCTTATCAAACACCTTACTGAAGTCCATATATATGACATCTATAGCCCTTCCCTCATCAATCAACTTTGTCACTTCCACAAAGAATTCTATTAAGTTGGTAAGACATGACATTCCCTGCACAAAACTGTGTTGCCAATCACTGATAAACCCATTTTCTTCCAAATGTAAATAGATCCTAACCCTCAGTATCTTCTCCAGCAGTTTCCTTACCACTGATGTCAGGCTCACTGGTCTAGAATTACCTTGATTATCCTTGCTACCCTTCTTAAACAAGGAGACAACATTAGTAATTCTCCAGTCCTCTGGGACCTCATCTTTGTTCAAGGATGTTGCATAGATATCTGTTAATGCCCCAGCTATTTCCTCTCTTGCTTCGCTCGGTAACCTGGGATAGATCTCATCTGGACCTGGGTACTTATCCATCTTACTGCCTTTTATAATACCCAACACTTCCTCCCTCCTTATGCTGACTTGACAGAGAGTAATCAAATATCTATCTCTCACCTCAACATCCATCATGTCCCTCTCTTCAGTGAATACTGATGCAAAGTACTCAATAAGAATCTCACCCACGTTCTCTGACTCCATGCCTAACTTCCCTCCTTTGTCCTTGAGTGGGCCAACCCTCTCTCTAGTTACCTTCCTGCTTCTTGTATGAAAAGGCTTTGGGATTTTCCTTAACTCTATTTGCTAAAGATATTTCATGACCTATTTTAGCCCTCTTAACTCCTCATTTCAGATTGGTCCTACTTTTCCGTTATTTTTCCAAAGCTTTATCTGTTTTCAGTTACCTAGACCTTATGTATGCTACCTTTTTCCTCTTAGTTAGTCTCACAGTTTCACCTGTCATCCTAATCTCACCATTTCTATCCTTCATTTTCACAGGGATATGTCTGTTTTGCACGCTCATCAACCTCTCTTCAAAAGCCTCCCACATATCAAATGTGGATTTACCCTCAAACAGCTGCTCCCAAACTACATTCCCCAGCTCCTGCTGAATTTTGGTATACTTGGCCTTCCCTCAATTTAGCACTCTTCCTTTAAGACCACTCTCATCTTTGTCCATGAGTATTCTAATACTTACAGAATTGTGTCACTATTCCCAAAGTAATCCCCTACTGAAACTTCAACTCCCTGGCTGGGCCCAGTACCAGGTCCAGTATGGCTCCTTCCCAAAGTTGGACTGCTCGAGTAAACCTTCCTGAATGTTCCTTACAAATTCTGTTCCATCTAGACCTCGAACATTAAGTGAATCCCAGTCAATGTTGGGAAAACTAAAATCTCCTCCCACCACCACCTTGTTGCTCCTATATCTTTCCAGATTCTGTCTAAATATTTGTACCTCTATCTCATGCCCGCTGTTGGGAGGCCTGGAGTACAGCCTCAACATTGTTACTGCACCCTTCCTATTTCCGAGCTCTGTCTATATTGCCTCATTACTTGTGTCATCCATAGTACCCTCCTTCAGCACAGCTGTGATATCCTCTCTGACCGGCAATGCAACTCCTCCACCCCTTTTACCTCCATCTCTATCCTGCCTGAAGCATCTATATCCTGGGATATTTAGTTGCCAATCTTGCCCTTCCCCCAACCAAGTCTCAGTAATAGCAATTACATCATAGTCCCAGGTACTAATCCAAGCCCAAAGTTCATCTGCCTTACCTGCTCCACTTCTCGCATTAAACTAATGCATCTCAGACCGCCTGTCCCTTTGCTTTTATCATCTGCTCTCTGCCGACTCTTCCCCTTAGTCATGCTGACTTCATTATCTAGTTCCTTACAGGCTTTAATTACTACCTCCCTACTGTCCACTAACCTTCTAATTTGGTTTCCATCCCCCTACCACATTAGTTTAAACCCTCCCCAACAGCGTTAGCAAAAGCACCCCCTGGGACATTGGTTCCAGTCCTGGTCAGGTGTAGACCATCCAATTTGTAATAGGCCCACTTCCCCCAGAAACAGTCCCAATGTCCGAAAAATCTGAACCCCTCCCTCCTGCATCATCTCTCAGGCCACTCATTCATCTTGCCTATTCTATCATTCTTACTCTGACTAGCATGTGACACTGGCAGCAATCTTGAGGTTACTATGTCTGAATTCCGACTTTTTAACTTTGCTCCTAACTCCGTAAATTCTGCTTATAGGACCCCATTCCGCTTTTCACCTGTATCATTGGTGCTTATATGCACCATGACAGCTGGCTGTTCAGCCTCCCCCTTCAGAATGTCCTGCAGCCAATCTGAGACATCACTGACCCATGGACCTGAGAGTCTCCAAACCATTCGGGAGTCTCGTTTTAGACCCCAGAGCTGCCTATCTACTCCCCTTACAATTGAATCCCCTATTATTATAGCCTTTCCAAACAGCAGAGCCAGCCACAACGCCATGAACCTGGCTACTGCTTCCTTCCCCTGGTGAGCCATCTCCCCCAACAGATTCTAGATGACCGCAGGGGACACCTACACTGCCTTCCTGCTCTCTGTTTTCTGGTCACCCATTCCCTTTCTTCTTAGCAATCCTAGTCTACGGTGTGACTAATTCACTAAACGTGCTAACCATGGCCTCCTCAGCATTGCAGATGCTCCACTCTCCAAATATATTAGTTCACTCATATTCCCAGAGTGCAATTCGATCGCTCCCATTCAGCTCTGCTGCCTGAAATGAAGGCCCAACGTCCCAGCAGTAAGTGTTTAAAGCCTTTGCTGGCCTTCCCAAGCACAGTTCGACCTCTCCTAATCAGCTCCCCCACCGAAATAGTTGCTGCAGTCACTCATAGTGAGAGTGTAATCGGTCAAACTTAATGATTTATCACAAGCAGCAACAGTTGTACCTGCAGTTCAAACATTTAACTCAGTTATGATTCACTGGTGTATCACTAGAAAAATCAACAATCATGTCTGAGCCACAAGGTTTTAGTAGATTTTGTCCAGACGGGAGGTTTACTTTCTAAAAAGATGCCTCAAACATCTACTTTTAAAATCATGGAGGTCATAATACTAACATAATCAGTCAGACAAAAGCTGTTTAAATGAGTAAAATAACTACTTGTAAGCAAATCATTAAAGAATAATCATACACCATGAATTATACTGTCGGCTTTTAACATTTACCAGATTGAATGGATGAAACCTTATTGGATGGCTCACTGAAGGCTAACGTATTTAGTAGTACAGCACTTCAGCACTGAGAGGCTGCATTCCAAATTCGGTGTTATTATTGCACCCACTTTACAAACGGAACACTGGCACAACAATGACAAATTTGTCAATGGGAATGCCTGTACTTGACATATGCAAGTTATACCTTTCCTGAGTTCAGCATGGTCAGCTTTTATAAAGCCTGACATTTGCCCAAACTCTGCTTCCCAACACCATTTACAGGCAAATTCCAAATGTTAGTAAAGAACATCAGAATTTGGACTGCTGCGGACTTCAATTACTTTTTCATGTTGTGCAGTAAACTAATCAGCTGTCCTTCAAGTGATAACTGGAGGGTGTAGAAGCAGCCTGCAGGCATTTCAGTGTAATAAGTTACCCAAAGGAGGTTTCAGAAGGAGCAGGAGTACCTTAGCCTCAGCTGGACATTTTCTTTTCCCAGCTGGACATTTTCAGGCAGCTCTTCAGTTAGTGCCAATGGTTTGACACAATAATGATGATGAAGCCCAAGGACAAATAGACAATGATAATCAGGCCTATTGCTGTCCACTGTAAGGATTGGACTAGGGTTTAGGTACTGATGAACTTAGGCCCCACAATGGACAATTTTGGTCCCTCCTCATGGACAATGATGTACAATTCCTAGACAGAAACCCAAAGAACTATGGATGCTGGAAATCAGAAACAAATTGCAATTTCTGTTAGTGCACCAGACTGTTATCTAGTCTTAGGCCTTCAATCAATATAATAGGCCACGAGAGCTGTCTTTTGTCACTGTAGAAAAATGCAAACATAAAAAAGATTTAATCATAAACCAAACAGGTAACCAGAAAAGAATCAGTTACTCTATCAAGTTTGCCCCACTTTCATCTTGGCTGAACAACTATAATTGGACATTTGCTTCAGAATGGGATAATATTCAGATTACATTAAACTCCACACAATCTGAAGATGATATACTGACTTGGGTAGGAAATTGGGGAGAATAGCCCTGGATATCAAAGAGGACAGATGCATCATTTATGTCTCTAAATAGCTTGAAGAATAATGTCTCACTAGGAATGTAAGCTGAACCTAATCGTTATCATGCAATATGCAACATCTGACTGAGTTAAGATTTTTGTTAAGACTCATTACTGGCTCTTCCTCTACCACTGCAAACCAAATAGGTCCTTAAGCCTAATCAATGAGAAAGAAACACTGGCAGCATCCTTCTGTGCACAATTAATACAAGGTGATCAGTGGTGCACATCATTGCTCAAAACCATACAATAAAACAATGAAAATGTCCATTGAACAGAGAAGAAATTTCTGGAAATTTTTGCACATGTATTCTCAGTTAGAAATTCATTTAAGAAGAGAAAGGATTGGTGGTCCATAAGTAGAGTTAAAGGTACCTGTTGGAAAAGGGAAAAGCATTACATTAACACAACAAAAACAGGATGAGAAGGCTAGAAATAAAAATAGACAAAAACTTAGGCCATAGCAAACTGGGTCATGAGGCACGGCCAGAGTAGGGAAAACAAGGGCCGATTTCCTCCCACATTGCAAAGATGTGCATCTCAAATGACTTGACTGTGCTGAATTGCCTATAGTGTTGAGTGCAGTAGTCAGGGATAAATACAGGTTAGGTGGTTGGATCTGGGTCGGTTACTCTTCGGAGGGTCGGTGTAGTCTTGTTGGGCTGAAGGTCCTGTTTCCACACTGCAGAGAATCTAATCTAGTTTAAAAAATACACTCTATACTAAGATTGCAAAACAGGAAATGCATGAGTCGGGAAAATGGTGACAAAAAAGGGATAAGTTCAAAGCTAAAGGAGACAGGAGACAGGAGACAGAAGAGCTTCAAAGCCATAACAAGAAAGGGAGATCCATAGTTTAAATTCTGTTTCTGGTGGAAAGAATTAATCCAGATAGAAACTTTTATTTGAGCAAGTTGCGGAGAAGTATACACGTTGTATATTAGGCCTTGAAAGGTGGATTGTTCATTTTAACCATGAGGTGGTAAGAAACCTCCAATTTGCCTGCAGAAAGTGGAATATCTCCACTTAGACCACAAAAATGTGGAAAATCCCTTAAACTGTGAAGTTACATTGACATGGTTTTTAAATGGACTAAATGATTTAAAAAGCAATAAATACAATATTGCTATACTATATATTTAAATATTCTAAAGGCAAAGAAAGTAAAACAACATTGCTATTTACTAAAGTAAAATTCTTCAAGGGGAAGAAGTTGCAGCGTTAAGCATCATTGAGATACTGCAAAGTTTAAAAGCATTAAAGTAAGAAGATTAAATAATCATATTGAGGAGACAAGATAGGAGAAAATATTACCTGCAAATTTAAATACAGAAATGGGCCAAATACAACATTGGAGAAAACAATTCTTAAGATACAAAATGCTTCAAATTTAAAGAATTAATCACAAGCTGACGTCTCTTATATTCAATAGAACCTACACTTGCTGATATCATAAATTATAGAAACCTAAAAGAAGGCAGTTCTTTTGAAGAAGTTATTTTGATATTTACTTTAATTGGAGAACAAAAATTCTTGAAACAGCAAAATTTAACAGAAGAGTTCAGAATCCAGGACCATCCCTTGGTAACTCAATTAATGATCTCGACAGATTAGTGGAAAACTGTGACAATGGAGCTTGAAATCAGAATTGATAAGGGACAGTTGTTAGAATTACTGATAAGCTTTCATCTGATTTTTTAATTTACAGTCCAAAGAGGAATTGTATCTGGAGAAAGGTATTCTAATTGTAATAGAAGCAGAAATGAGGAAAAAGATAAACCTAAGAGTGGAAGGACAACCTCAAAGCCGAGCAACCGAAACCTATCCAATTTAAGATATTGGAGGTGTCTGTGTTGGACTGGGATGGGCAAAGTGAGAAGTCACACAACACCAGGTTATAGTCCAACAGGTTTATTTGAAATCATAAGCTTTCGGAGAAGTTTTCACCTGACAAAGGAGCAGCACTCCGAAAGCTTGCGATTTCAAATAAACCTGTTGGACTATAACCTGGTGTCATGTGATTTCTCATTTTAAGAGGACAAACAGTCTAAAGATATAGGTCACAAAAAAATAGACTAAACAGCAGATATTTTAGGTGAAATTATCCCTGGTTCTGAACAACATGAACTGTGGTGATAAATTTGGCAGAATCATGTGTGTTTTCAAATGAAACCCTCCTTGATGTCAGGATCAAAAATGATATTTTCCAACTAAATCCCAGGCATCAGTGTGAGGTTCTTGCTAGTGAGCAGCAAGAGGTGAATTCACAGGAATTATTGCTTATTATCACCCTCATTATGTCTTATTAATATGCAGTCTCCCATTTCCCCATCCATTGTATAGAAATTAGATGCTAAGAAACAACCAGGTCATACCCTCTATCTGTCGTCACCTATCCCCCCCACCTCCTTTATCTCCAGCTCCCCTTACACCCACCTCCAGTCCTGAAGAAGGTTCACACCCGAAATGTCAACTTCTCCACCGTCTGATGCTGCCTGGCTTGCTGTGTTCTCCTAGCCTCTTTCTTGTCTACCACCATTCAATAATGGATGTAGGTTTGCTCGCTGAGTTGGAAGGTTCATTTTCATTTTTGTTCAATTCATTCAATCATGGTTGATCAGTTTCTCATCCTCATTCTCCTGCCTTCTCACCATAATCCCACGGACACTGTGGGGCGGCACGGTGGCTCAGTGGTTAGCACTGTTGCCTCACAGCGCCAGGGTCCCAGGTTCAATTCCAGCCTCAGGTGACTGTCTGTGTGGAGTTTGCACATCCTCCCCGTGTCTACGTGGGTTTCCTCCGGGTGCTCCAGTTTCCTCCCACGTTCCAAAGATGTGCAGGTCAGGTCATTTGGCCATGCTAAATTGTCTATAGTGTTAGGTGCATTAGTCAGAGGGAGGTGGTTTACTCTTCAGAGGGTCGGTATGGACTTATTGGGTTGAGGAGCCTGTTTCCACACTGTATGGAATCTAATCTAATCCTCTTGACAATCAAGAACCTATGTATCTCAGTCTTAAACAGACTCAATGACCTGGCCTCCACAGCCTTCTGTGGCAGTGAATTCCATAGATTCAGACTCTTTGACTGAAGAAGTTTCTCTTTATCTCCATTTTAAAAGGTCTTCCGTTTACTCTTAAGGCTGTGCCCTTGGGTCTCTCCTACAAATGAAAATATCTTCCAAACTTCCACTCAGTCCAGGCCATTCAGTATTCTGCAATGAGATCCCCTCTCATCCATCAAAAATATCATGTCCCTGGATATTCCAGCAGTGACAGTAGTTCCAGCCATAGAAAGTGAGAGAATTGGGCTAGCATCAGATGAGAGGGGAGGGATAGGTTTGTTAGGTAGTTGAAGCAAGTTTGGGACAATAAGCTTCACAGTGATAAAGTCTCCATGAAACTGAGCTAAAATATGGGAAGATTTCACCTCAAGAGTCAGTGTCAGTGCTATAGAATAACAACACTTCAAGCGTAAGAAGTGTTCTCTCTGATAAAAGAATGTTACATTTGCAAAGCTGTAGGTCACTTCCAGAAGATGTGCATAAGTTTCAGAGCAGCCAAATGTTAAAAGGTTATGCATGCAAGAAACAAGATACATTAAAAAAATACACCTGGCATCCCTAAATAAAGTTGGTAATCCAACTAACTCAGATGTGACAGAAGCTTTTTTTATCATTTTAATGAACATCTCATTAATTTAAACCTGATGCAGGGCAAGTGTTGCTGTTGTATCAAGATTGAACATCATGGCTGAAGAAACAGAATTTACAGAGTACAGAGATAAAACTATACAGTCTAGGTGGCATGGCCACCTCAAGATTAGATGTTTGTCACAAGTGACCCTACAATATAAACAGCTTGAGAGCTGAGAATGTACACAAAATCACTACTATGCACTTTTGTGCCGACATGGAAGTCTTGACCCCGAACTCTTTGAGGCTGCAGAGGATGTTCAACTCTTTCCAAGAGACATCAAAAATCTCAACAGAAACACATTTTTTTCCAAGTTTATTCACTGAGCATTCAGAGAACAACAGGTTCAGAAGCAAAATGGTGTCATCCAACCAGTCAAAGAGTAAAAGATTTTATTGAGTTTCATAGACTCGTGGTGGAACCCAAAATGAACATTGAACATATTGGCATTTATGTTGACATAAGAGAATTATTTTATACTGTCAACAGAAATAAAATCTGTGACAATACAGAAGTATGGAAGGAAATGTTTTCCATTCCTATCAATGCTGAAGAATGTTCATATGACAGAAATCAGCAGTTTGTCAGAAGAATGAGCAGTACAACTCACTCAAACTCATTGAGAAATTGTCAAATGAACTCACTCAGACAACAAAGTTCTATGCAAAACAATTATTACGTTAGATTTGAATTTTAAGTCTGATGATAAGACAATAGAAGTTCAAAAGGATAATTTCAATTCTTCACTTTCAATGCAGATATTCATTGACAGTGATAGTGTTAATGCTCAGTGAGCAGCAATTCTCTGGTACCATGTTGAGGATGAGAAGGTGTTCAGTGCATGGATACAAGAAGCATGGTGCATGAAGACATCTAACCATTGACCAGTTGAAGTTTATGTACTTCAACACAGATTTTACAGCAGGCTATGATTATAGATTTGGCTTACAAAATGAAGATGAGCTACATACAACTCAATAGAAGCCAGACCAATATCATTACACTGAGGATATTGTTAAAAATGAGACATTACCTGGTCTCAGAAATCCACAAAAAGAAATTATTTTCAGTGAGCAGCTATCTTCCATGATAAAAATTGATGAGGTTAAAAGTGTCCCCAGATGTTGTTAAGACGTAACCCCGATTCATCAGGGAGACATTTTCAGCAAAAGACATTCAGGTGGTCAAGAATCATTTAGACAATGTAATGAGCTAACCACCTGATCTAGCATCCAAGACATACAAGTTGTTCTAGAAAGGAGACAGATTATAGCTCATGCAAAATCAAGTTCAAAACCAGGGTGAAGACCTGTGCTAAAGTCAAAAAAGTCCACAAGCCAAAAATCAGTATTTTCCAAGTCTGAAGAAAACCTCCTCAGATGACATCTGGAAATCTAAGTATAATATATCCATAGATACCCCTGTATCAACAGCACATTACTCCTTCAAAGAGTTCCAATAAATTGGTTAAACATGTTTTCCTTTCGTAAAAATAGTTTGATTCTTATAAATTATATTGGGCTTTTCTAAATGTGCTGCTATAATCTCTTTAAAGATTGTTTCTCATTCCTTTCCTGTGACTGATGTCAAGCTGATTGGCTTAGAACTTACCCCTCTCCCTTCTTGAACAGAAGGTTTACATTTCCTATTTTCCATTCCAATGAATACTTGCCTGAATTTAGAGAATTTTTGAAAAAGCCCTAAATCTTCTACTATCTTATTAGCAACTCTTTTAAGACCGTGGGATGAAGTCCATCTGGACCTGTCGACTTGTCAGCCACAGCTCACCAAGTTTGTTTAGTATCACTTTTATCATGATTGTAATTTTACTAAGTTCCCTTCTCTTTTCTAGCTCCCAATGGTGTGTTTTTTTGTGTCCATTATAGCAAAGACAGAAACATTCATTTCCTTATCTACTATTAACTCTCCATTTTCACTTACCACAGTATTTACACTCACTTTCAAAGCTCCTTTTAAATACCTGCAGAAACTCTTGCTAGCTGTCATCACATTCCTAGTTAACTTCCTCTCATACATTAATTTCCTTCTCCCGATCTCCTGATTAGTCATTCAGCTATTCTCTGTTGTTCCTTCTGCTCTGCCCAATTAGCTGACTTGCCATTAATTGTTATACAATTATATGCTTTCTCTAACTTCTTTAGTTAACCACAGTGGGTGAATCTTACCTTTAGAATTTTTCTTTATCATTGGAATATACTTAGTCCGAGTATTCTGAAACATCCTTTAAATGTATGTCACTGTTGACCTTTCCAACCTAAAGTGTCAATTTATTTCACACTGTTGAAGATCAATCATCCTAGCCACAGAGCATCGCTATGGGAATTTCTTAGGATAGTGTCTTAAGCCTAACCATTTTCATCAATGCCTTCCCTCCATCATAGATCAATTGTGGAGATGTTTGCTGATGATTGCACATTGTTCAGCACATTTGCAACTCGTTGGATGCTGAAGACGTTCATGTCCAAAGTAACAAGTTAACACTCAGGTCTGGCTTGATTAGAAATAATTAATATTTGTACCACACAATATGGCAGTGTCATCCTCAACAAGAGAAAGAATCCAACTATCCTTGACATTCAATGAAATTTCCATCCCCGAATTTCCTACTACCAATATACTGAAAACTTTCATTGACCAGAAATTGAACTAGACCAACTAAATAAATACATATATAACAGTGAGTTAGAGGCTGGGAATCCTGCAATGAGTGGTTTCCCACCAGATTCCCAAATGCCTACACCCTGTCTACAAGGCACAATAACATGCACTGCAGGAGTTCAAAAAATGCAGCTCACCACCAGCTTCTCAAAGTTGACTTGGGATGGACAAAAACTGAAGGCATAGCCAGTGGGGACCACACCATGTGAATAGATTTTAAAAATAAGCTTCTGATATTCAATCCATCACTACATTCATATATCTGTGGTTAGATTGTTTTGAACATGGAGCACTTACTGAACATAAATACTTTAGTGTTCTTGAATGAAAACTGGAATAGTTTTTCTTTCTTTTCAGGGTATGCTGCTGACTTTGTGATTCAATCTCTAAGTGAAAGCTTAGCAAATGTTGGAATTGATTAAAAAAAATAAGTTTACCAGTACTTTATGAGGCACTGAAATATTCACGTAGGATAGTTTCACACTCAAAGAACAACTCATACAACACAGGAACGGGCCTTTCAGCCGACCAAGACTACACCCACACTTGATGCCTTACCAAAGTAAAAATGTTTTGCCTCCAGGCTGTTCATATCTCTCTATTCCCTGCTTATTCATATATCTGACAAGATGCCTCTTAAGATGCTGTTATTGTATTTGCCTCCACCATCTTCCCTGTCAGTGCATTCCTGGAACTTACCATCCTCCATGCAAAAAACCTGCCTCTCACATCTCCTTTAAATTTACCCCAGTAATGGACATTTCAACCCTGAAAAAAAGACTCTAATCACTAACTGTGCCTTTAAACTTCTATCAGGTTGTCCCTCATCCTTCACTGTTCAAGTGAAAACAAACCAAATTTGTTCAATCTCTCCTCATAACTAATATTCTCCAAACCAAGCAACATTCTGGTAAACTGTTTCTGTACCCTCTCCAGAGCCTCCACATCTTTTGGTGGTGTGAGTATGAGAACTGTACAAATATTTGAGATGTGGCCTTACTAAAGTCTATACAGCTACAATATGAATTGCTAATTTTTAGACTCTGTGCTCCGACTGAAGACAAGCATGCCATATGCTTTCTTGACCATGGCATCAACTTGTATTGCCATTTTCAGAGAACTGAGGACCTGTATGCCTAGGTCCCTCTGTATGTTAATGGCACTCAGGGTTCTACCATTCACTGTATACTTCCTTCCTGCATTAGGTCTTCCAAAATACACCACCTCCCATTTGTCTGGATTAAAGTCCATCTGCTACTTGTTTGTCCAAGTCTCTCGCCTAACAATATCCTGCTGGATCCCTTGGCAATCCTCCTCATCTGCAGCTCTCCCAATCTGTGTGTCATCTGAAAACTTTCTAAACAAGCCACTAAATCAGTTATACATTTTAAACAACAGGGGTCCCAGCACTGATCATTGCAGACCACCATTGGTCACGGATCTCCAGCCTGAAAAAACACCCTTCTACCACTAATCTCTGTCTTCTATGACTAAGCTAGCTCTGTATCCATCTTAACAGCTCATTGCAGATGCCACGTGACATCACCTTTTGCATTAGCCTGCTGTAGGGACCTTGTCAAAGGCCTTACTAAAGTCTATTTGGACAATATCTACTGTGTTGCCCTCATCAATCATCTTTGCCACTTCCTCAAAAAATTCAGTTTGTGAAACATGACCTTGCCCACACAAAGCCCTGGTGCCTATCGCTAATAAATCTATACTTTCCAAATATGAGCAAGTCTTATCCCTAAGAATCTTTGCCAAAACTTTCCCAACCACTGACACAAGCTTCGCTGGCTGTATCTTCCTAACTATCCCTGTTGCCTTTCTTAAACAAAAGGAATAATGTTGATTATTCTCCCGACCTCTGGGACCTTTCCTATGACTAAAAGAGATACAAACAATTCATCAAGGCCCCAGGATTTCTTCACCTGCCTCCCTCAGTATTCTGGGATAAATCCCCTCAGACCGTGCAGACTTGTCTATCTTAATGATTTCCAAAACACCCAATACCTCCTTTTTTTAAATTCTAATATGCCCTAGAATATCAACATACCCATCCAAGGCTCAGCATCCACTAAGTCCTTCTCCTTTGTGAATGATGATGCAAAGTATTTGTTAAGGACCTGATCCACGTCCTCTGCTCTGCACATAAATTCCCTCTTTTGCCCTTGAGTGGACATACCTTTTCCCTAGCTACCCTCTTGCTGCTAATATGTGGAAAAAACACAGAGGGAATTTTGTTAATCCTGCTTGTCTAAGACATTTCGTGGCCCCTTTTAGCCCTCCCAACTCTTTGTTTGAGTTCCTTTCTGATATTTTTGTACTCTTCAAGGACTTTGTCTTCAGGTTCCTAAATCTTACGTATGTTGCCTTTTTCTTTTTGACTAAGCCCTCAGTTTCTCTTGCCATCCAAGATTCCCGAATCCTGTCCTCCCATTTTCACATGAAGGAACAAGCTGGTCCTGAGCTCGAATCAACTGGCCTTTAAAAGATTCCCACATGCCAGATACAAATTTACACTCAAACAGCCTACCCAGTGTACATCCTCAGTTCCTGCTTAATATTGTCAGCCTTCCCTCAATACTTTCGTCTGAGGACAATTCATTTCCTTTTCCATAACCAACCTAAAACTTACAGAGTTATGGTCACTGTTCCTGAAATACTCCTCTAATGAAATTTTGATCACCTGGCTGGGCTCATTTCCCAAAATCAGGTGTAATATGGCCCCTTCCCTAATTGGAATATTTGCATATTGTTTCAAAAACAAACATCGTGAACACACCCAATAACAAGAGAATGGAAAAGAATGATTTAGATGCATTTAAGCTGAAGCTAATAGGTGGATGAAGGAAGGGGTAAAGGTGATAGGTTGGACAGAGTTTCACCTGCACTTCCACAAATGTCATTTATTGCATCCGTTGTTCCTGATGCAGTCTCCTTTACATTGGGGAGACTGGATGCCTTCTTGCAGAGCACTTTCAGGGAACATCCCTGGGACACCCGCACCAATCAACCCCACCGCCCCGGTGGCTGAACATTTCAACTCCCCCTCCCACTCTGCCAAGGACATGTAGGTCCTGGGCCTCCTCCACTGCCATTCACTCACCACCCGACGCCTAGAGGAAGAACACCTCATCTTCTGCCTCAGAGCCCTTCAATCCCAGGGCATCAATGTGGACTTCACCAGTTTCCTCATTTCCCCTCCCTCCACCTTAACCCAGTTCCAAACTTCCAGCTCACACTATCCTCATGACCTGTCCCACTTGTCAATCTTCCTTCCCACCTATTCACTCCAATCTATCACCTTTACCCCTTCCTCCATCCACCTATTGCACTCTCAACTACCTTCCCCCCAGCCCTACCCCCTCCCATTTATCTCTCCACCCCTGAGGCTTCCAGCCTCATTCCTCATGAAGGGCTCCTGCCTGAAACGTCGATTTTCCTGCTCCTTGGATGCTGCCTGACCTGCTGTGCTTTTCCAGCACCTCTGTAATCTTGACACTGAAGTATATGAGGGAGAAGGGAATAAAAGATTAAGAAGATAGATTTAGATGAGGAAAGACGAGAAGAGACATAAGGGGAGTATAAACTCTGGTATGGGATGGTAAGACAAATAGCGTGTTTCAGTGCTATATACCTAATGTAACCATGCACCCATTGTCAAATAGCACAGTAACTCCCATTCTTCAAGCTCACCATGTGACGAAAGGTTGCTGTCAGTCATGGAAATGACCACTGATGGTCACACAAGCGGCTATTTCTTGTGGAGGAGGAGAAAAAAAAGAGAAAAGTGGGTTAAAATAGGAGCGAGTTGGCATTCTATTTTAATTTTTGTAAAACTTTTGATTAAATTGAGTGAGTTCTGCATATATATATATAATTTTGGAGGTGAAGTTAGAGTTGGAACATAACAAATGTGGGATTCAATTATACACAGGAAGCTCCCTCAAACAGGAATGTCATGATGATGAAATGATATGATTTTTAATGGCATTGATTAAGGGATAACAATTGATCAGGTCATGAGGAAGAATTGCTCTACTGTTTATCAAAATAACATCCTGGGACAGAGAGAGCTACAAGTTAATAATCTCCTCTGATCAATGGTACCTCTGACGATTAGTTTAATTCACTCACATAGACTTTAAACCCACAATCTTCTGAGTCAGAGGTAAGAATGTCACCAATTGAGCAACTATTGTTACTCGGACTCTACGACTCTAGTAAAAGCAGTTTATCTTCATTATTATTGATGAGGGAATTTAATCTCTTCTAATAGACACTGAGGTCACAAATTTTACATTGTAGACAGAGGTTGGCAGATAACAGAAGACAGTATGTGTAACATAAAGGGTTAATTGTGTGTCTGCTTTATAAATAGCCATGTGCAAAATCAACTGTTACATTGATGCCAGATCGCAAGAAACTGGAGTCTGTGTTTGTCGGGCTGAAGAAGCATGGCCTTAGCATGTCTTGTAAAGAGTTACATTTAATAGAACCTCTGCTTTGTGTGGCATAATTCAGAGTTAATTCAACCATTCCTACTCTAGGAGCTCTGGGACTAATTTATGTGTAGATAACTGTAAAAATTGAGATCAGATTGTGGATCGAGCCTGCATGTATGATTCAACTCAAGAGAATGCACTGACTGCCATCTTGGGAGCTGTGTCAAATTAATTAATGAATGCATTACTGGCACATATTTAATACTAATTTAATATATTTGTCCATTTGCACAATTTCATTATTTTGTTTAGTAAATTATCTAGAAGAAATAAAACATCTTGACAAATGACAGTTTCTTCCTGTAATGTCGTGCAGCACAGACCATTTAGGACAATGATCATTCCTAAGATTTTATCATCTGTATCCCTGATTTAATTAATTTCAATGAACTAATTCATAAGCTGCTTAACTTGGAATAATTTTTGAATCTTAATAACCATGAGTATTTACAGAAGATAATAGCGCCTGCCACAGATTTAACGCCTATGTCGTAAAATGGGGCACTTTCCCAGATCACAGAGGCTGAATTTCATTATGTGGCATATAGTCAAGTATAGCAGAGGGCTGGAAACAGGGAAGAGATTCTCTTCCCAAAGGGTAATAGTGAGCAGTTTGGCTTTTCACAACAACGCTGCAGCTCTCGTTTTAACAGATTTAGTAAATTTAACAACTTGCTCTGGTAAGATTTCAATTCACCATTTCCTGGGTTGCAAGTCTTGCTGCGTAAGAGATGCAGTTATTTAGGGAGATGCCAGGAGGCAACTGGTAATCAGAGATTCTTAACACAGTAGGAAATAAGTATCCGTAGGGTAGGAAGGTGTGGGAGGAGAAGAGCATTTGGTGAGGGAAAAAAAAAGATTCTTTGACACATCATTTATTTCACAAATATACAGAAATTGTATAAACAACTTGAAGTTTACCTGGGGGGATTGATTCATTATAGAATTTCCAAGTTCCTAACGCAAGTCTGAAATCATAAAATTGTATTTTGCATTAGTCATCAATTACTAGAATAATTAAAAATTAAATATTAATGCAAATGATTCACTAGCAGCCATGAGCATCTCCAAAATTGTATGTGCTCAGAGAGAGAAATGAATTCTAAAGAAAAGACTTGTTGGGAAATCTCGTCATACCTTCCTAAGTGGATGGTGACCAATAATTTGGTACTGAACCACACAGACCAGGTACTATCAGGTTCTGTGCTCTATGATGCTGTCTGTCACATCAGGAGTAGGATTTTATTGTTAGCCATGCCCTCCCTGGGCTAGGTCGTATCTCATCTGTGTCTCAACTCTACCCACCATAGCTTCATATCACTTGATAACTTTATCATACAAAATTTTAATCAGTTATCATCTTGAAAGCTCTGAATGTTCCAAAACCCACAGATTTTGTGGCAGATGTTAATATTTCTACCATTCTTTCCCTTCATAAAGGACATGATTCCAGTTTTATGTTTATCCTCTTTCATTCCTGATTTTGCCCAAAAAGAAAATAACTTCACTCTATCTACCCTCTTGAATTATTTTGCCACTTTAACTTTTTCTCTAAATTCTGTGTCCGACGATCTTTTACTCCACAACTACCTAATAAAGGAGCAGCGCTCTGAAAGCTAGTGCTTCCAAATAAACCTGTTGGACTATAACCTGGTGTTGTGTGATTTTTAACTCTATTGGACCAGCCTCTGATCTCCTTAAGGAAAGGAGGCAGCCAGGAACAGGGCCAATTGCTTCTCCTGTCCTCGGCCACCTGTCCTGGTTTTTGACGCAAGCCCCCATTAGTAGAGGGTCACAGCTATTGCATCCTCATGTACCCCAAACTCCTGTCCAGGGCCCTGGAGTCAACCAGTCCTCAGTTTTACACTCCATTCATTCTGGTGAATCTACACCTCACCTCCTCCCAGGCAATATGCGATTCTTAAAGTACAATACTGAAAACTAAAGGTAGTGCTGCAGGTATATCTGGAGTAGGCTTGTTGGAAAATCTCGACATATCTTCCTCAGTGGATGGATGACCAATAAAGATTGCCCCTCATGAAGGGCTTATGCCCAAAACATCGATTCTCCTGCTCCTTGGATGCTGTCTGACCTGATGTGCTTTTCCAGCACTACACTCGTGACTGCAGGTAAATTTGACTAAGTCTCACCACAACTCAATAAAAGCTTCCTCTTCTTTGAACTTCAAGCCCCACAGCATCCTATTGATTATGTTTTTTTTCTGACTTGCCTAACAGCTTTAACTGATTTTTGTTTGATCTCTCAAATATCTTTGATTCTCAACGGTTCTTCGTTTTTATCATTTAGAAAATACTCCAAGATATTTCTTAGGCCCTGAGGTGATGTCACAAGTAACATTCACATCACACAAGTGGCAGAAAATTATCATCTCCATCAAGACAGAATCTAACCATTTTTCCCCTCACATTCAACAGCATTAAGGGGACCTACAACATCAAAATCCTAGAGGTTACCATCAACCAGAAACTGAACTAAATCAGCAATAAATACTGTACACTGTGGCTACAAGAATAAGTCAGAGGCTGGGAATTCCTCCTGAGTAAGTAACCTTCTGACCTCCAAAATCTGTCTATCATCAGCAAGGAATAATTGAGTTGATTGGATTTCAGTTCTGACTGTATTCAGGAATTTGATACCATCCAGAGCAAAGCAGCCAGAATAATCGGCATCCTATATGCTATCTTCAATATTATTCCAACCAAAGTTAAGTGAGGCTTCTCAGATAATGTATGAGCTGAACAGTTCTTGATGAGATGTTGATGATTTAAATTAGCAAGTCCTATTCTCTTTCCACAGAGTCAGGCTCTCAAGTTGACCTTTCATTTGAACCACATCATCATCACTGACAGGTTGTGTGATAATTAGTACTTTGCTTTTTGAAGGTCCTTGCTTTGAACCGATGGGCTGTTGTGTTTCCTTTGCAACATTGTCTACACACTAAAAGCACACCATTGCCTTTAAAATGCTTTGGAATGCTTTCAGGTTGTTGAAGGTGTTACATAACTGTTGGTTGCTCTCACTCATCAGTATATCCCGAAAGCACCAACTTCTCCTTCTGCAAAGGATTTCTGGAAACCTTTGAAGCCAAGTATAAACATGCTATTTTTAGTCATTAATGCCACTTTGCCAGGGTTTCCATTGATCTACAGTGTGAAATTTTGGATCTTAATTTGCATCATTTCAGTAATGAAGGGCTAGCCAAGGTTCAAAAGCAATTCTCTCTGATCCTTCCTCCTATTCTACTGGAAGATATTGACTTCCAATCTGGACTATTTGGACACGAGTAGTATTATTGTTGAGTCATCCTTATCCATCAAATAACATAAATGACCAACTCCAACAAGACAGCGTCTAACTACCTATTGACATTTAATAATGTTAGCATGACTGAATTTCCTACTATCAATATCCTTGGGGTGAAACTGAATTGGACCAGTCATTTCAATATTTTGGCTTCAAGAGAATGTCCGTAGCTGGGCAAGTGATTCAACTCATGGCTCCCCAGAGCCTTCCCACCATCTACAAAGGACAAGTCATTCTGATTGTCAGTGCCATTGTGAATGAATGCTCTCCTCTTGACTGAATGATTGCAACTCCAAGATGCTTTACACCATTAGAAAAAAAGCAACTCACTTCATTGGTAGCCCAGGCAACAAATTAACCATTGAACCCCTATATCACTGACACACAGAGGTAGCAAAATGCCTGCATCAACACCCAATATTCTTTCAATAGCACTTTCCCATCCTAAAACCTCTATCACCTGAAAATTCCCATCCAAGCCACACACCAATCTTAGATGGAATTGTATTGCCATTCCTTTGCTATCACTGGCTCACAACCCTGGAAATTCCAAACAACATTGAGAGTTGTACCAAAGCGCATTGGATGGAATAGTTCAAGGAGGTAGTGTACCTTCTCAAGAATAATTTAAGGGTAACAAATTATTGCCTTAGCAACAATGCTCATAGTCTACAAAAGAATAAGAATCCATGTTAAACCCACGGGGCAAATATTGGCTCACTTGCATATTCAATTATTTTTGTCCTTTTGAAGCATTTTGTACTGATATACATTGTTCCTGACATTTTTACTGTACAGAATGTGTACTGCACAGAAGAAACTGATTAAAACTTTGTGTCCATGCAAGAGAACTCATCTAGACTCCTTCCCCTCCCCTTTAATTTTAATCCTGAGAAGTGTTTTATCTTTGTGCTCTGACATAATGTCTATTTGAAAGCCATGCCTGAATCTGAATTTCACCACATCCAGATCAGAACCTCTCAGATTCTCATGACATCTTTGGTTCTTCTATCAGTGTTTTCAATTGGATCATGGATCCTCCCATTATGAACCCAGCTAATGGTAATACTGACAGGTCAGAGCATTGCATAAAACTTGGCTTAATCAGCCATAAATTTTATTTTTTGTAACTTGATGCTGTGGTGATCAGTCACAGAATGCATAGACAAGAAACTGCAAGTGCAATTTTGATAAAAAGGACATTAAAGTAATTGCATGCAAAAGGAATAAAGACTAACTATATTACAAACACCACAAACTGGTTATAATAATCTTATTGTTGGTGTCACAAACGTTTTATTCTTAACCTTACCTTACAGATGCTTAAAAGGTCAGTGAATGGTCACCTACTTTCCACTTTGAGGTTCCTTGTTATAGAGTCATAGAGTCCTACAACACCTTTGACACATGCAGGTCCATGCTGACCAAAATGTCCATCTATACTGATCCCATTTCCTTGCACTTGGCCCAAATCTTTCTAATCCTTTTCTATCCATGTATTTGTCTTTTAAATGTTGTTAATGTACCCACCTCAACCACTTGCGCTGGCATCCCATTCCTTATGTATCTGACCCTTTATTTAAAAAAAAGTTGCCCCACAGGTTCCCTTTTATTCTTTCCCCTCGAACCTTAAACTGATGCCCTCTTGTCCTTGATTCCCCAACTCTTGGAAAAAGACTGAGTGCATTCACCCTATCCATGTCTGTCATGATCTTATACACCTCTATAAAAGGTCCCCCCCTCAGTATCCTTTGTGCTAAAGAAAAAAGTCCCAGCTTATCCAACCTCTGCCTATCACTCAGATCATTGAGTCCAGGCAACATTCTTGTGAATTTCTTCTGCACTCTTTTCAGTTCAATAACATTGGTTCTTCCAATAACAAGATGACCAAAACTGAATACAATACTCTAACCGGGCCCCACCAATGTCCTGCATAATTGAAATGTAATTTCCCAACTTCTATACTCAATGCCTTGACTGATGAAGGCCGGTGTGCTAAAAGCCTTCTTCACTGCCCTGTCTACCTGTGACTCCACTTTCATAGAACCATGCAGCGAAACTTTAAGGTCCCTTTGTTCCACTAAACTCGTTAAGGCCCTACCATTCACCATGAACCTCTTACCCCGATTTGACTTTCCAAAATACAACCTCACACTTACCTATATTAAACTCCATTTGCCATTTCTCAGCCCACTTCCCCAGCTGATCAAGGTCCTGCTGCAACTTCTGATAACCTTCTTCATTGTCCACGATGCCACCTATTTTAGTGTCATCAGCAAAATTACTAATCATGCCTTGTACGTTCTCCTCCAAATCACTGATATGGATAACAAAGTTGAGAGAGCACAGCTTGAATTTTTATTTTAGCAAAGTTCTGCATTTACTCAGTGCTACTTCTCAATTCCTGAGATCCTTAAACAAATTGCCAATACAGCACACTTATTTCTTAATGTAGGCTCTTTAAATCCTTCTTCTGCATTCTGTTTCTGAAGCTACTCTCTTGCCAATGTTAAGCCATTCAGGATCTCTTCTTTTCTGTCCAGACCTATTTGGGTACTGCTAAACTGCTTTGCTGATGGTAAAGGCCTTTTTCTCTCTGAATGACTTGCTTCTTGCTTTTAAAGAAATCCGCACTCTCTTGACCTTCTGGATGATTCCATCTTTCTAAAATAACTTGTTTTTGTCCTTGAAACTAAAGAACAGAAAATTTGGATGACTCTATTTCAAAAAAACTTGGTATTGCTTCAGTTATCTCCTTTCAAAAAGCTTCAAAACCATTGAAGTGCTTTTGAAATGTTGTCAATATTATAGTGCAGGAGACATAGCAACCACTTAAGGACAGCAATGTCCCACAAGCAGCAGTGTGATAATGGCCAGATAATTTCTCTTTTAGTGACATTGCTTGAGATTTGAAAGGGGCATGTTGCCGTTCTTTGAAATAGTTCCAATACATCTTTCATGTTCATCTGAAATGACCTCATTAAAGCGACTCATCCAAAAAAATAGTAACTCAGTGTAATCAGAATGCCAGTCAAGGCTTTAAGCTTGGCTTCAGTGTAGGATTTAAGCTGTTGAATACAGAGCTGAGCACAATGCCAATTGAACCATAGGTGACATCTAAATTCAATCTGTAAATTTGTGCATTCCATAATTCCACTAAACGCTGATAGCTAGAGATCAAAACCACAATAGAAAATGAAGCAGCCAGTCCACTGGCAGTGATAATGGATGGTAATCGGTACTAACAATTCTTAAATTCCCATCTGGCTGCTGAGGTACCTACTCTTTGATCATCTCATGTCCTCCTTGGTCTGCCAAAATTAGGCTGTTTTGATGGCAATGACTTGAAGCAAACTGTGAACCTCTTGGGGTGAGGTGAGACAAAGAATCTACTTTTTAGCATGGGGCTCCAGTGAATTGAAAAGCAAAGTTACATTAAGATTTCAAATTTGAAGATTAGTTGGTTTGTGACAGTACTGTTTCTGCATTAATATCATTAGAAATCACAGAATCATAGAATTCCTACCATGTGGAAACAGACCATTCAGCCCATTGAGTCCACAACAACCCTGCATTCAACCCAGCCCCACCCTGCATTTCCCACAGCTAACCTACCTAGACTGCGCATGTCTGGACACTAGGGGCAATTTAGCATGGTCTATTCACCTAATCTTTGGACTGTGAGAGAAAAAAAAACAGGAGCATCCGGAGGAAACCCACGCAGACATGGGGAGAGTGTGCAAACTCCACACAGTATTGTGTCAACAATATCGCGATCTGTGCCAGTAAAGGAAATTCACATGCTGAACATGATTAGGAAAAAGGAAGTGACCACATGGAAAAGCACACTCTGTTAGAAGAGGGAAGAGCAAGATGGAAGGAAAGACTCTCAACAGGAGGCCTTAATAGAGAGTTTCTAGGGAGCAGGTTGCTTGGGAGTAAATGACAGGGCAACGGTGACACCTTGGAAGCTTCTTTGTACACTGGGATTGAAAACTTTAATAACATCATGAGCTTCTATTGCAGAACTTAGTCATTGGGTGAATGCTGCTTATGCTGCAATGGAAGCTGAGCCATTAGCAATCAGCTGAAGGGCTTATGTCCGAAATGGCAACTCTCCTGCTCCTCGGATGCTGCCTGACCTATTGTGCTTTTCCAACGCCACACTTTGACATCAGATATTTCAGTATGGGTGACTGTAGAAGTGTACTGTTGGTGTAGCCTTGAAATGGATGGGCTCCAAATTCTGTTTTAAGCACCGTGCCAAGAATACCAGACCTCTCCATGCGCCTTGACAACGTGGACAGACTTTTTGGGAGGATTCCAATGCATCAAACATTTTAGTGTGTACACCAATCTTCTTTAGACTGGCTTGTCACATTATCTGAGTCTTCCCCCAGCAAAGCTAATTTGTGACCTTATTCTCCAAAGATTATGCGCATGCCCTATCCCTTCATTCTTCCCTAGTTCAAGTACATTTGTGCCTCATGTTTCAAAGCAAATTTCATCTCGAGATGAAGTTCATGAGTAGTGTCAATTGTGAATAAATCCATTTCCTGTGTTTCCATTTGTAACAGGGAAAATAGCTTTCTCTGTTGAAATATAGTATTTATAGAACATTCAGTCCAAATGCTGCTAAGTGGCAAGAGTCAATAATACCCTGCGATGGTGGCTGGACTCAGAGCAGGGATTTCAATAGACCACTCAGGACAGTTTAGATGTCACTGAAAAGCAGTTCAGGGGACACAAATAGTCTGAGGAGAGAAAGAACTTCCATGTTAGAAAGAGCTACTGTCAGCTTGCTGTTCTAAGTTGTAGTAAATACAGCTGTTGGCAGTGAAATCGATTAGCCATGTTTCTTTATCATGATTGTCTTCTGCACTTTCCACACTGCTTGAGCAAGTTTCAATCCTTCAGTTTTACGTGAAAGACACAAAGTGCTGAATAAAATGAGAAGAAAATAAGAAATAAATGCTTACATCATCAGCAATTTGTCGGTCAGAAGAACTTGTGGGATGAGGTGCGAATCAGCTGAAGGATGAGCGATTAGGTACAAGCATAATTTTATTTTCAATCAATTCCATCCCACCAGGGCCACAGCCTCAGTAACAGGCGTCACTACCATGGCCAGCAGTGTCTCCTCCATAGGGGGGTTTGGACATGCACACAGACCAGCAGCCAGTTACTGCAGCCTTAGATTGTATTCTACATTCTCCTACAAGAGAAGGGTTAGTGCATCAGCGATATTGTGCAATTTGATGGGGTGATCTGATTGTTGTGGTTGAATCTTGATGGTCTGTGAGATGCGGTTTTGAAATTTGCAACAGTTTTGTGTGTGTAAGGGCAAGATTAAGCATATGATTGTTAGATATATTAGTCAAGATTACTGTAAGATGAGTGATGCAGAATTGGTGACTTGAATAGAAGAAGTTGTGAGTGGCATGTTTTAGAAATGCATTCATTGACTTTGATCATGTGTGAAATTATTGATTTCTTCATGCATAACATCCATTTTCTTGGAGGTATAATCGCGCGATTGCACTCCTCAACTTTCTCTTGCCACTTCTGTTAGGCATATTCTGGAAGCCCTTTGGTCTCGCTCAAAGTAACAGATATTTCTTCCTTCCACTCTTCTACAGCACTTCAGTGCATTGTCCAAATATTTTGTGCTTGGTCTCTCCACTTTATTGTTAGTTCTTGAAAGGCACACTAGTCCCAATGATCTCAGCAGCCACAACACACCTTATCTTTAATTTGGCTTTTGTTGTGTTATAGTGCTAGGAATTAATGATAATGGACTCCTACTGTTGCATGTAGCCAATAAATAGCACAAATAGCTACAATTAAAATGAACAGATTATACAAAGTTGCTGTTTCCTGCATTCCACACTGAATGGCTACAGGGCAACCAAGTATCATAATCCTCCTTTAAGGATTGCTGTTAGATTACTTTGTCTCAACTTGGCTTAATTCAACTTATTATTTTCATCAATTTATTAAAATAGTATGAAAAAAGCCAGTAGGTTATATAGGTTCACATTCTCTGTCTGTGTTTTCGGAGGCTGGGCGGTGTAAACAGTTCAGATGTGTGACAGCCCCTTTTCCACTATTTGAACAGCTACTCTTCAGAGTTTGTTTGCATTTTAGCCCCATGCTCCTAATCTTTGATTGTTTGATGCAGGGAGGAGCTGCAAATAAAAGGACCTTCTCTAGTACCTGTTTCTGGGACTAACTAAGTAGGTCAATCAAAGCGTTGTTATGAATGATCTTATAGCTCCCATCTGCGGTTGTCCTTGGAAAAGGAATATGGAATGTCAACTGCTACAATTCACAGCTTCTGTGACCAATAGGCAGCATAGAGGTTGGGGTGCAAAATTACCACCTGTAAGCAAATTTAAATTTAAATTTGTTTAAGTTACTTTCTGGGATTTTCTTTCATTACTGTACTGTGTTAATAGGCTTTACTATTTCATACTTAATTTGACTGAACTTGTTTCAAGGCTTTTTCTGAGATAGTATGAAGAGAGTCAATTGATTGAGTACATTCACATTCTCATAGGCTACCTGAGACTTCCTGCAGTGTTGGGAGGAGTCTGTGGGCCATATCTACACCAGGTGTACAAGGTTACAGACTTTATTTCATTATTTAAAATGGACCTCTCAAATTTTGTTTCCATTTCAGGCCCACCCTCCTGATCTGTGATCACTCTGTAGGGTGAGCATGTTGAAGGACTTTTTCATGGAACTGCTCCTGAGCTTGGCCCAAGTGGTCAGGCAGCAAGGCACTGTGGCAGTTGCCAGACTCAATAGCCTGTTCTTTTTGCAGGGCAAAAGTGAGGACTGCAGATGCTGGAAAACAGAATTTAAATCAGGGTGGTGCTAGAAAAGCACAACAGGTCAGGCAGCAGCCGAGGAGCAGGAAAATTGACGTTTCAGGCAAAAGCCCTTCATCAGGAATAGAGGCAGGGAGCCTCCACCACTGCCCCCTCACCACCCGATGCCTGGAGGAAGAACGCCTCATCTTCCACCTTTTAACACTTCAACCCCAGAGCATCAATGTGGACTTCATCAGTTCCCTCATTTCCCCTCCTCCCCATCTTATCTCAGTTCCAATTTTCCTGCTCAGCACTGTCTTCATGATCTGGGAAGGGCCAATCTCTCTTTCCACCTATCCACTCCACCCTCCCCTCTGACCTATCACCTCCATCCCCACCCCCATTCACCCACTGTACTCTTTGCTACCTTCCCCCACCCTCCTCTCTGATCTATCCCCTTCATCCCCAATCACCTATTGTACCCCTTGCTACCTTCTCCCCAGACCACTCCCCCATTTATCTCTCCACCCTAGAGACTTCCTGCCTCTATTCTTGATGAAGAGCTTTTGCCTGAAACGTCGATTTTCCTGCTCCTCAGATGCTGCCTAACCTGCTGTGCTTTCCCAGCACCACTCTGATCTAAACTCTGTTCTTTTTGCAGTTATGTCTGTGCCAGGGTGTCAGAGAGAGGAGGGATGCACACTTAAGGTTTTCTGTGACTGGTCGGCATTACAGGGGTTGGGATGCATCCTTAACCTCAGTATTACATTTTGATTTAAGTCAACTTTCCTTTTAAATTTTGAATGTTTCAGTGCCCTTTAAAGGAGCAGTCAGCCTTGAGTTTGATCTAAGTTTTCTGTTATGTCAAAAGACTATAACCATTGGCTAGTGGTTAGGAGAAAGATTCATAATGATACACTTTATGTATAAGCCAAGTATCAAGGAAAAGATGATTTTTTTCCATAAAAGCATGGTGGCTCAGTGGTTAGCACTGTTGCCTCATCCTTGGGTGACTCTGTGCAAACTTCTCACATTCTCCCTGTATTTATGTTTGTTTCCTCTGGGTGCTCTGTTTTCTTCCCACAGTTCAAAGAGGTGCAGGTTAGATGGATTGGTCATGCTAAATTGCTCTTAGGTGTTCAGGGATGTGCAGGCTTAGCGATGGGAACTGCAGGGTTACTTGAATAGTATGGGTGGGATGCTCCTCAGAGGGTTCGTGTGGACTTGATGGGCTAACTGGCCTGCTTCCACATTGTAGGGATTCTACTCTATCTCGCCAACTGGCATGAGTCCATTTGCCACAAAAGTACCACAGGTTTTCCAGTTTAACACCACAACAAGAATATCCACTCCACTAAATTGAGGGTACATTTAGACTACATTTGAAACGATAAAAAGTGAAGTAATGCAATCTGCACAGACCCTACTGTTAATGTGGTGAAACTTACTTCTGTCAAGGAGAGTGGTTGTAGTTACAGTTATCAGGGAGTTTGCTCCAGACTGAGAATGGTCAAAGTGAGCTGCTGCACCATCCTACCTAATCAACTTACCAACAATAACTTTGAAATAATCACAAACATGTCAAAATGACAATAATCATGCTGAGCAAATGGAAATCATAGGAAGATAAACACAAGCGTAACAAAGTGGTTCCAGGTTTGTGGTGGAATCCACAAACAAGAAATCATAAATGCAAGATAGTTAGTGATAAATCAAATCAAAAGATTCAAGCAAACCTATTTTACTCATGGAGTGGTTGGAATGTGAAACTCACGACCACATTTAGCAATAGAGTCTATTAATAAAACAAAAATTTGCATTTGTTCAGCACCTTTCATGAACAGGAGGCATTGCAAACTGTATGGAGCCAATTATGTAGTTTTTTGAAGTCTAGTAACTGCAGGAAACCAGGAAGCTAATTTGCACAAAGCAAACTTCCATGAAGAGAAATGGCATAATGCGCATAATCCTTTTCTTATTGCTTTAGTTGAGGGATAAACATTGGTTAGGACACTGGGGAGATTTGGCCAGCTCATCACAACATAATTACATGAATCTTCACATTCAACTAAGAGGGCAAACAGGGTCTTGATTTAACAACTTATTCAAAAGCTTGGATGTGCAGCACTCCTTCCTAGTGTCATAGTCACAGTCATGGAGTCATACAACATGGAAGCAGACCCTTCGATCCAACCAGTCCATGTCGATTATAATCCCAAACTAAACTCGTCCCACCTGCCTGCTCCTGGTCCATATCCCTCCAAACATTTCCTATTCATATACTTATTCAAGTGTTTTTTAAACATTGTAATTGTATCCACATCCATCATTTTCTCAGGAAGTACATTCCACATGCGAACCACCCTTATAAAATGTTTGCCCTCACGACTTTGTTAAATCTCTCCCCTTAAAATGCACCCACTAGTTGTGAAATCCTCTACACTGGGGAAAGCTGATTCATTAACTCCATAACCCTCATTGTTTTATAAATATTATGTCCTAACCTGAACCTACAATCTTATGACTCAGAGCAAAGAGTTCTTTAACAAGCCCTTTCCATGTTATTTGATGCATTGAAGTGGTAACTAGATACACATATGTAGGAGAATGGAGTAGAAGAATATACTGTCAGGGTTAGTTACAAGGTGGAATGAGGAATATGTGGTGCATAAACTCTGACAGAGATCTATTGGGCTGAGAGACCTATTTCTGTGCTAAAAATCCTGTTATTCTAATCACTTAGAGTGGAAACTGCATTCTGCGATTTAAAACTTCACAATCTACTTTGGTTTTCCCTGAAGAATTCAGTTCATAATTTTAGACATAGTGAACATCCATGATATTGGAAAAGTAATGAACCATGTTTAGTTACATTCGGAATATTGTCTAGGAACCCATAAATATGAATGATTCGTTATCATGGATGAAGACAAAATGCAGGAGATGAAAAGGTAATAATTGGCCCCTGTTGAAATGCAAACAGATTGAGAGTCTTAAACACATTCTGAGCAATCTCCTGTAAATTTTGCCATTTTAAAACAATATTACTCTTTATTTTATGCTGTCACCTTTCTTTACTTACTTGCAAGCAAACAATAATTAAAACGTAATTGCGGAGCCATTGTATGCAATACAGCAAGTCAGTCTTCAAATAGTTGACAGTTTAATTTGGCAGTTGGGCTCCCCTTCTTCTGCCTCTGTGGCCTGAATTGTAATTATTATGTATTCAAATTAAAATCAAAAGAATCTTTTAAAATGTACTTGGTTTATTTCTCTTTGCTGGCACTGTACATATTGGGCAGCATTCCCTTGAGACTCTCTGCAGGAGCCTACTGAATGCTAATACACTGACAAATGTATTTCCATGGCAGGGTTACTTATTATTCATGTGACTCTGACTGGAGCCAAAGGGCATTATATTCACAATCATGAACACATCTCTTACTGATTGATCCAAGCTTAATAGAAAATGATCAGGTGCTTCCAAGTGATACGGCATGGGTAAACCACTGTGGAGATTTGCTCTCTTTCTGCAGTTTCTGCTTTGAGTTTCTATGAGGTGGTGGGGTGGGGGAGGTATTTCAATCAAGGTGAATGTTGTTAATGTTGGGGACTAGAAGCTGGAAAGGAGAACTTGTGTCTATGCTCAGAATCTGAAGCACATTCACTGTTACTGCGTAGGAAATAATAGCAGCCAATTTACGAACAGCAAACAGCCGATGAAAATGACGAATTAAAGTACTTTGCTGATGGTGATAATATGGACTAAGACACGAAAATTCCCTTGCTCCTCTTTACCATAATGCCCTGGAATCCTTTAGAGTCATGAATGTGTTTTGTTTAACATCTCAACAAACTTGCATTTATGATTATGATTTGGAGGTGCCAGTGTTGGACTAGGATGCACAAAGTTAAAAATCATACATCAGGTTTAGTCCAACAGGTTTAGTCCAACAGGTTTATTTGGAAGTACTTGCTTCTGTAGCACTGCTCCTTCATCAGGTGGTTGTGGAGTATAAGATCATAAGACACAGAATTTATATCAAAGGTTTACAGTGTGATGTAAGTGAATTATATATTGAGAAAGACCTGGATTGTTAAGTCCCTCATCTTTTAGAATGACCATGTTAGTTTCAGTTCTTTCATATGTAAACTCCAGAATTTTTTTAAAAAGTTACCTTCTCAAGTGAACTTTAAACAATAGGTGCCATGTCTTCTCAGATAATGCATTGAAGGTGTGAAGGGCCCTGTGTGAGGTTATCTATGCCCCTAGGTTCAGACTGATTCTATTTCTAAAAAAAGGGTCTTACAGTATCTTACATGGATTCATGCAGTTTTTGAGCAAAATAAAATGTAATTCTGCAACTAGAAATTCACCCCAAACTTGTGCATGCACATGTGGGGGAGGTTGAGTGTCTGAGAGCGTGTGAGAGTATATGTGCATGTAAGTAAGAGAGAGTGTAAAGGGACATAACTGAGAGGGTGCATGCGTACGTGAGAGTGTATGAGAGACAGCTTGTGCATGAGGGGGACTGCATGAGTGAGCATGTGCACATGCAGTGGGTTCACCTGTAGTGTGACAGGAACTCATGATCTTGGTTGAAGCCATCCCCATGGGTACCAAACTTGGTTATCAGCCTCTGCTTGGCCATTTTATTGTGTGGTGTCCTTTCATTGGTTGCAGTAGCAACACAATCAGACAGGAGTGTTCTGAGTTGGAAAACACTTCAGTTGTCTGGGACCTCAGACCTTCAGGTGACCATCCTCCAAGGCAGACTTCAGGACAGGCAACAACGCAAAGTGGCCAAGCAGAGGCCGATAGCCAAGTTCAGTACTTGTGAGTATGGCCTCAACCAGGAGCTTGGGTTCATGTCATACTACGGGTGACCCCATTGCACTATACACACATACACTCCAACAGACCCATACACCATCTCTCAGACTTATACCCCTTTACACTCATATACAACACTCTCACAGACACTCACACACATGCACACCCATATACAAGTTTGTGGGGTGAATTTATACTTGCTGAATTATATTTTATTTTGCTCAAAAACTGCATGAATCCATGTATGATTCTGCAACTCCTTTTCTAGGAATAGAATCAGTTCGAACCTTGGGGCACAGACAGCCTCACACAGGGCACCTCACACTTTCAGTGCATTATGGAGACAACTTGGCACCTATTGTTAAAGTTCACTTGAGAACGTAACTTTTTAAAAAAAGGACATTCTGGGATTTACATGGAAAAATTGAAACTAACATGGTCATTCTAAAAGGAATCAAACAATCCAGATCTTTCTCAATATGATAATTTCAGTTACATCACACTGTAAACTTTTGCTATAAAATTCTGCGACTTATGATCTTATACTCCACAACCACCTGATGAAGGAGCAACGCTCCGAAAGCTAGTGCTTCCAAACAAACCGATTTGTTTAAAACCTGGTGTTGCAGGATTTTTTAAGCTTACATTTATGCCGTTCCTTGATCATAAGAAAGTGGCTTGGCAAAAGTGATATTAAAGTCACTTTTTGTCCTGAGCCATAGAAGGAGCTTTTCAGGCAGATTAGCAAAGGCATGCTCAAAGATAGATGTTACAGAACATGTTTAAAAGTGGAGAGAAATGTTTTAAGGAGGCAATTCTGCAGCTAGGGAAAAAGGCAGTTAAATTTTGGGAGCATGCAAAAGGTGAGTAATGGAGTAGGGTAGATAATCTGGAAGTTAGTAGAGTTGAAAGAGGCTACTGAAATGGAAAGGTCATGGAGACATTTTAATATAACAAGGGTTTTAAAATTGAGGCCTTGTTAGACAAGGAGTTATGATAAACAGCATGTGCAGGATGCTGGGTAAACAAGGCTAAAAACAAATTATTATTTGTGAGCTAGAATTGTTTGGGGGCTGTGATTAATTTTGGGTAGAATAGTAGATTGGAGGCCAGGTTGGAGAGCATTGCATTAGTCGCATGTTATAGCTGTTAACTGGGGACAGGTGATAGTTTATCATGTTAGTTTGCTCAATCTACAGATCCATTATAGTGTTCTGGGAATGTGGAGTTAAATATCACTATAGCAACTAGTGGAACTTTAATTTAAAATCCGGTATATGAAGCTGGTCTCAGTGATGGTAATCATGAAACAATCAATGATTGTTGTTAAAAATATATCTGGATCACTAATGCCGCTAAAGGAAGGAGACCTGCAAACCAGACAGAACTATGAGTGACCTTTGACTGTCCTATAAGAACAAGCCAAACACTGGGTCAAGGGTAGTTAAGGATAGATAACATGCTGACCTTGCTAGTGGCCCCTCACCCCATGAAAGAATTTTAAAAAGGCTTGGATTAAGTTTTCCATAGATGAGCAGACGTCAGTCTGGATGTTGTTACAGAAACTATAGTTTTTGCTGACAACACAGATATTCGTTGAACATTCGTGTCTGTGTCAAATGCATCACTAAGGTTGTGAACCTGGCTCAGTCTCAGACAGTTGCTAAGGAGAGAAATTATAGTCATAGAACCAAGTTTGTAACAAGAATTAAAGACTACAGCTTCAAATCTTTCAAATACTTCATTAGAAAAATTTTCTCTTCATCCAACTTTGTATGTCAGACGAGTTGCATGATGAACTAGAGACCATGAAGAAATTATGAGATGTGGTGATCTACAACGTAGTGTGGAACTAGGAAAATAAATCACCCTAAAAATTGCAAAGCAGAGTTCACCTACATCTATTGCCATTGATGTAGGCAGCAAGCTAACTTTATGCTGCTGCCTAATTAACAGCAGTTATATAGTTATTTCACTTTTAAGCCACCCAGTACTACTTAAAGGAATGCTGCCCTGAAGCTATAGTAAATGTTAGAAGGTTTTCCACAACTGATTCGCCATGGGAAACCTTAAATACAAACAAACAATTTGGGAGAATGTGGATTTCAAGATTTCCACTGTGACAGTAGAGGCCTTGGTGAAGGTGACACGGACCAGAGATGTTCTTTAATCTGAGGGAGCCAAAAGATCCTCCAAACAAATTCTCAGGAAGCAATGGGACAAGATAGCCATTACAACTCAAGCCCAGGAGTTGAGCACTGTGCACCCGGTTGCCACACCATAAAATATCAATTAATTCACAAAAATAGTGTAAATCAATGAATGTATCTTCAAAAGTCATATCCCACTACTGCACCAGCAGCTTCAAATACTGCTTAATGTGTACCACGCCCATGAATCAAGACACATACCTAACCTCACCTCTACAACTTATGGTAGGGTGGTAAGTTAGCACTGTATTGAGGTACCAGCACAGATCATATTTTTAAACTACTAGAACATAGCTTAGCCCTTAAGCTTCTGACTCCAGGAGATTGGGCCAACCTGAATGATCACTGCTGCACCCTTTTCCCCAATTATTGCATCAGCTTACCTATTCTTTTCAGTAAGTTTGTCAATTAGAACTCCCATCCAGTAGGAATTGGTCTTAAAACAAAATCACCGTTCTAAGAGCTGGCAGTGATGGGCAACACTTGTCTCATTAGATAAAAATGAAATCTGTGTTTAAATTCAGTCTTAAGGGAAGAAAGTTAACTCACTGTGCACATGGTGTCTTCATAGTGAAGGAATTAAAAAACAAATTGAGAATATCTCAAGGGTGTTGGTAGACACCATGTGCTCCTTCTCCAAGGATACCCAGGCCCTGACTTAGGTGAGGAACAGGGGCAAACAATTTGCCCTAATGACCCCTCCACAGCCTGCTGCCTGGACCTGTTAATGGCCAGACTGGCTAGGACCAGGAGCACATCTACAAGGAGGTCTTCTGACCTGCCTATCCCCCTGGTTATTTTTTATCCTCCTGTTTATGTTTATTTTATTAAACATACAGTTTACAAACAATTAACATAAACTGCTGTTTCTCTGTACACAGCTGTTAAGAGAGACCAGTAAAGCCAGGCCCCAAACCCAAATGTTCAACCAGTTTTCAGGGAAGGTGAGGACAAACCTCAAATCTCACTTTCATTCATCACAAAACAGTAACAAATACATATAAGACAGTCCAGTGGAGATGATAAACAGTGCATAGCATACAGACCACCCCAGCAACCTATCCATCCCTCCCACCTTCTGGCCACTCCATGGCAGCCTGTCCCTATACCCCTTCTGGCTCTCAGTCCACCCTGACACCTTCCAGCCACCCCTAGGACAGCCCATCCTGTTTCCCCAACCCCCACCACCCAGGCCAACAGTGATCTGGACAGCCCACCCACCCTTCGCATTTTCCTGCCACCCCTAGGACAACACACCCTGGGACCTGCCTGGGGTGACAGCACTGAGGATGGCCTACCCACCTTCAGACTCTTGGTCTGCCCCTACGTACCATTTGGCTCTCACCCTCCTGAGATGCCATCCAGCCTGGGAACTGTCCTGACACATCTTCCGGCCACCCTTAGGACAGCCTGTCCCCTTCTTTGGGACGACAGTGCACAGGGAATGTCAGCCTGCCCCTATGCAACTTTTGGCTCTCAGCCGCTCTGCCACACCTTCCAACCACATCTAGGACAGCCCGTCCTGATTACCCCTCCTCGGGACAACAGCACTCAGAACGGCCTACCCACCCTCCAGCTTTCAGAGCAGCCTACTCACCTTTTGGTTCAAAGGAAGGCCTACCCACACTCTGACTCGAGGGGACAGCTTTCTCTTCAAAATTCAGAGTGCACTCCAGTATGCACAGTCCACTCCTGAAGGCAGCAGAAGTACACCCCACAGCACACAGGTGTTCAGTCTCTATAGAAACCTGTTTTATCCCCCAAGGGCAGAGTCCTCCACACCCCCAAGCTCCAGGAGACAGCAAATGCTCACCTCCCAGCACTCACAGGTGTTCAGCCTTTGCAGAGAACTTGTCCACTGACAAATGGCTAGGCCCACCCACAGGAACAGCTCATCTGGAAAAGTGCACTCTCACAGGGGCTCAGCCCAAACACCAAAAAAAAGTGAAAACACATACAAAAAGACAAAACCAGAGTGCAAGGGTTAAACCCTGCCACAAAATCATCATCCTTTTCTCAAAAGGCAACAAAATAGAGTAACACACAAGCTATACCCAGCCAGTAAAACAACAGTTCCCTAATGAGATTGAGTTACACCTGAAATACATTGACTGTTTAAATTAAGTAGTTTAGAATCAATAAAAAGGAATACCAGTTAACAAACTAGCTATATAACTCAGCCACTTCAAGAATCAGGTTTCCTCCAAAAGCAAACCGAAACCAACATGCTAACTGTGGCCCAGCCAACTCACGATTAGTCCCCTAAACAGGGGATTCTAAATCTCCTAATTGTACCGCACCACAAAACACACTGACCCAACCCTTGCAGCACCCGACAGACAACCATTGACTTGCATCAGGTCAAAGTTGCACATTATATCCAAACTAGGTAGGACACAAACCCATAACCTTCTGAACCAAAGTCAGACACATTTTCCACACCAGAGGCTCAATGCACATAATTTATATCAATGTGTTATAAAATCAACAAAGGGGAGGAAGCAGCTGCACACCAATTCCTAGATCAGCCAAACATCCTCACAACTGCCCACATCACCAGGGCTACAAACCTTGAAGCTCGAAAGTGGACAGGTCTCCCTGACAGGGAATTGAACATCAGGCTCCCATGGGACAGGCAAGGATACTCACCACTACACTACTGAGGACAGCTTCCTGTTTATATTTTACTTCCTTTCACTCTTGTTCTTTTCTTTGCTTTACACCCGCACTACCACCTAACTGCGGTAGTGCTTATTTTGTCCCCCAGCACCCATGGTGTGTGTGTGTGCAGGTGTGAGACACAGTGAAAGACACAAAGTGCACGAATTTTTATTCAATCTCCACCACCAGGAAGATAGGAAAACAGCCGAGTGGCCAGTGACAAGCACTGCCCTTCACATCAAAGGGCAATGCTGTGTGATCAAAACAGTGAAGGGGAGGGTAGGGGAGGGGAGGGGAGGGGAGGGGAGGGACTAAATCAAAATAGAGTTGGAGGGAGAAATAATGCACTCCACTCCCTGCAGTGCCCACCTCTCCCTGAACAACTCCAGGGTGTTGGTGGACACCGCGTGCCCAGGAGCAGACCCACGAGGAGGTCTTCGGACCTGCCCTCCCTCCTCCGTACCGGGTGCCCGAAGATCAGGAGCGTGGGACTGAAGTGCAACCAAAAAGCAGAGAAGGTTTTTAAGAAAATCAAAAAGGGAGTGCAAATGCCCACACCCAATATATACATGGTCCACGGACACCACAGCGCCACAGAACAAGCAGTTGGGCTGGGAGTCCGTGAACCACCGCAATCTGCGGTTGCAGGGGACTGCTGCGTGCAGCACCCTCCACCCCAGATCCCCGAGAGAAAGGGGGAGGACTCCCGCGTAGAGAGCCCTCCACTGGGGATCCCCACCGCCCAGTGCCTCCTGTTTATATATTTTTTCTTCCTTTTTTTTCTTTTTTTTTGTGAAAGACACAAAGTGCACGAATCTTTATTCAATTTCCACCACCAGGAAGATATGAAAAACACCCGAGTGGCCAGTGACAAGCACTGCCCTTCACATCAAAGGGCAATGCTGTGTGAGCAAAACAGTGAAGGGGAGGGTAGGGACTAAATCAAAATAGAGTTGGAGGGAGAAATAATGCACTCCACTCCCTGCGGCGCCCACCTCCCCCGAACAACTCCAGGGTGTTGGTGGACACCGCATGCTCCTTCTCCAAGGACACCCGGGCTCTAACGTAACCCCGGAAGAGGGGCAGGCAGTCGGCCCTAACGACCCCCTCCACGGCCCGCTGCCTGGACCTGTTGATGGCCAGTTTGGCCAGGCCCAGGAGCAGACCCACGAGGAGGTCCTCGGACCTGCCCTCCCTCCTCCGTACCGGGTGCCCGAAGATCAGGAGCGTGGGACTGAAGTGCAGCCAGAAACAGAGGAGAAGGTTTTTAAGAAAATCAAAAAGGGAGTGCAAACACCCACACCCAATATATACATGGTCCACGGACTCCACAGCGCCACAGAACAAGCAGTTGGGCTGGGAGTCCGTGAACCACCGCAATCTGCGGTTACAGGGGACTGCTGCGTGCAGCACCCTCCACCCCAGATCCCCGAGAGAAAAGGGGAGGACTCCCACGTAGAGAGCCCTCCACTGGGGATCCCCACCGCCCAGTGCCTCCTGTTTATATTTTTTTTTTTTTTTTTTTTAAACCCCCACACTACCGCCTAAGTGCGGTAGTGCTTATTTTTTTTCCCCAGCACCCATGGTGTGTGTGTGCAGGTGTAAAACACAGTGAAGGACACAAAGTGCACCAATCTTTATTCAATTTCCACCACCAGGAAGATATGAAAAATACCCGAGTGGCCAGTGACAAGCACTGCCCTTCAAACCAAAGGGCAATGCTGTGTGATCAAAAACAGTGAAGGGCAGGGTAAGGACTAAATCAAAATAGAGTTGGACGGGGAAATAATACACTCCACTCCCTGCGGCGCCCACCTCTCCCTGAACGACTCCAGGGTGTTGGTGGACACCGCGTGCTCCTTCTCCAAGGACGCCCGGGCTCTAACATAACCCCGGAAGAGGGGCAGGCAGTCGGCCCTAACGACCCCCTCCACGGCCCGCTGCCTGGACCTGTTGATGGCCAGTTTGGCCAGGCCCAGGAGCAGACCCACGAGGAGGTCCTCGGACCTGCCCTCCCTCCTCCGTACCGGGTGCCCGAAGATCAGGAGCGTGGGACTGAAGTGCAGCCAGAAACAGAGGAGAAGGTTTTTAAGAAAATCAAAAAGGGAGTGCAAATGCCCACACCCAATAGATACATGGTCCACGGACTCCACAGCGCCACAGAACAAGCAGTTGGGCTGGGAGTCCGTGAACCACCGCAATCTGCGGTTGCAGGGGACTGCTGCGTGCAGCACCCTCCACCCCAGATCCCCGAGAGAAAAGGGGAGGACTCCCACGTAGAGAGCCCTCCACTAGGGATCCCCACCGCCCGGTGCCTCCTGTTTATATTGGTCAGCTAGGGCTTTGTTGTTTGGCCAAGTTAACAACCTTAGCCAATGACCTCGTAGTGAACAAAATCAATCTGCTTCCAATCAGTACACTTCCGGAACGGAATTGTGGATTTGCCTGCACCACATGATGGCAGCGATTCAAGAAGGTAGCACCTTCTCAACGGCAATGAGAAAAAGCTAGAGAATGCTGGCTTAGCCAGCAACTTCAAATTCCAATAAATGAATTTTTAAAAATTGATGTACATGTTTAATTGCCAGACAGTAAAACAACAGAGCACCTATAAGGCCTGTTCCAGACATTCGCAGGACATGACCTTGGTCTGTGTCCCCTCCTCCACCAGCCAGCAACACAATCTCCAGCTACCAAGGGGTGGTAATATCATGGTAGAGCTCTCAATGGTTTTTGAAGTAGGGAATTAATTCCATTTTTCTGATGAAATCACACCATTTTAGATGCACATGGATATCTGTAAACCTAACTACTTTGTACTAATCCAAATTGGTGAATTAAGAATTGTTAATCTGCTGATGTCACAGCTATCTATTATTGTCATCGACTACATTCAATAGTTAAGTGCACTGATACCAAGTCAATCTAATTGGCATCACCCATTCAGCTGTCTTTAAAAGCTCAGTGCTGGACCAAGGAGGTTCAAGTCTTCATCCTCAGGCAGAGATGAAACTAGCTGATCACAACAGGAGCAAGGGAAAGAACAGAGAGAATATTTGATATCATCATTATTCAATGATAGGAAGTGTACTGACTGATGATTGCTTAATCCAGTACATTGATAGCACTGCAGTGCATTAAGCTATTGGCAGTTATTATCAAGTCTCACATACGTTGTGTGCTCAAATTGAGGGAGTATCAGACAGTAGGGAGGGCATATGAAACTGCACTGCTCTAGGTGTCAGTGCTTCCATAACAAGAGAAACAATGTGATAATTTAACATAATTCATTAAAATGTCGCACTGGAAATAAGGGACAGAATCCCCCAGGCCATCCAGAGTCTTTAGCAGGACAGACATGGAAAATTAATTGAGCATGATGCAAAGATTCAATTTCTCAAGAGCAAGTTAAAGTTTCACAATTAAAATCTCAGAACTTTTCAGGTTTGCCAGTTTTCTCTCTTTTGCATTCATTAACATTACATGAATATTCTTTAAAATCCCTGTCTGTGGGAATGACATTTTCAACCACAATCTTGTTTGCCAAAAATGAGAAACATGTGTGCACAAACCTAGCTTCATATGCAAGACCATGAACCTAGCAGGATAGACCACTCCTTCCATGCTCTGGTCAGTACAAACTCCTCATGTTACTTTATTACTAAGCCATTACTTTGTGCAAACATTTACATTATAAACAGTGAAACCTTTCTGTATCAACCAGATATATGTAATCATACTTCTTCTGGTTAAATGCTTATATTGTAAAGGAGGAAGGTTGATTGAGCCCATGAGCTTGCCCAACCAAGCGCTGACACCAGAAAACTTGACTCAGCTGGGTTCACATGAAATGGAGAACCCAACAGAAAGGGAGATTCAATAGCAAACGCTTACAGAAAGGTGTGTGGGGTGCAAAGAACACTTAATCTGTGGTTGGCAGAGGCGCTGAAAGGATCTTGGGAAAGGAGAAAGCTAACTGGAATGCAGAGTGGGAAATGGTTGTCAGAGAGGCAAAAGAATAAGGAAGACTGAGCTATGCATTTAGGGTGGGGAATACTTGGGGGTAATTATATGTAATAAGGATGGAGAACCAGCAGATGAATTGACTAAGATTGGTGTAAGGGTAAGGCTGGGTTTGGTAATCTGGATGGGAGTGGGATCAGAGAAGAGCAGGGACATCAAGGGAGATAATAAAAACCTTGGCCAGTCAAATTAAGTCAATAGTCAGAGGAAGACTGAAGAAGGGCAGAAGGAACACCAAATGAAACGAAAAGGCCACCTACAGTTATGAGATGAAAGTGCATTCGAGAGAGAGAAGGAAACATTTACAATGACCACACTTGTCTCAATCAGTTTTCAAAATAAGATCTCTCAAAGATTGTGCTGTGGAAATGAGAAGGACCTAAGATCTTTTTGCTGTGTATAGTCACAGCATAACCATAGCCAACTGATGAAATCAAATCAGAAACTGAAAGACTTGAGGCCCTTTCAGCTTCAAGCATCCCAACCATGTCTTGTCATAAATTAAACTTTGACAAGAAGGGCATTTAGAGCAGGACCAGCAGTGGTAATGATACTACAGGGAGTTAATCCACATGCAGATGTACAGGAACATTCACAACTGTGAGTATCCCAAAAGGTAGAACATGGGAATGACACTATTATATTGGCCACAGATTCCAAGGTTGTATCATAGGGGTAATATAAATCAGCAAGTCACACATTGCATTCCATCCATATAGCTATTAGTACTACGTAAAGATCAAAGATCTTGCGAAAGGTAGCATCATGAAGGAGAGAACCAGTTGTGGGTCATGGTGGCTGCAGGGCAGGTTATTATAGAAGAGATGGACCCTCATCAGGCTGCTCAAAGGGTGTCAAAATCATAATTAGGAAATATGCATCTTATTTCCCTGATAGCTTCACAGATCAGCATTTCAGTGTCAGATATTTGACCAACTTAAGGAGCAACTGTATTCGTTTTACACAGGTTAAGATGATGGAGGATAAGGACAGACGAACAATGCCAACAGAGCCAGATACATGAAGCTCAGGGCAGAAACTATGGACAAATAAGCAGCACATGTAAAGGGGAACCAAAGTTTACAGGATTATTGAGCAATTGAATGAGCGATGTTGTACCAAAGGTATTGCATTTACAGATCAACCTCTGTTATCCGAATGTCGATTATTCGAAGAAGATCTCAAGGTCACATAAAAACGTTATCCATTATCCAAACAATCAGTTATCCAATCATCAGTTATTCGAACAATCCGAGCAAAATACTCATTCGGATAATCGAGGTTGTTCTGTACTTGCATATCAGGAAAAATAAAGCATTGCTGAAGACAGCTTCAGATGACACGGAGGCTGTCAGCTACATCTGCCATCTCCTGCAGTTGGATCTACAGCCAAGTGGTTTGGGAGGAAGTGCCATGCCTGTAGCTCTGAAGATCACAGCAACATTGAATGTCCTAGCCACTGACTCCTTTCAAACCTCAAGTGGGGTCATACAAACACATAAATTTGATGGAAAGGCATTTGTTGCTCCCAGCACTAAATTAAGTCACACTGATCTGATTATGCCACCTTCTCTCCTTTCACCATGAACTTTTCACCTGTTTGCCAATCATAAATGTATCCAAATCTGCCTTAAAATTATTCATTCTGCTTCCACCACCTTTTGAGGATGAGATTTCCAGAGATTCATGACCCTCTGAGAAAATCTTCTCTCATCACTGCCTAAGATGGGTGCCCTTATATTTAGAAAATGATCCTTCATTGTAGATTTTTTTATCCCTTCTGGATCCAACTTGTCAAGACCCCATCAGAATCCTATATATATCTTAAGTTTATGTGGCACCTCCCAAGCAGCAGCACAAAACTGCATTTGTACATTTACCAATACCCTTTACTGAAAAACAATACAGTATGTTTAGTTCACTATAGACTAAGTAAGTCAGGATGCTCAAGCTGTTGGATTTGCAGCTATTGCTGGCTTCCCTCAAATATAATGGACCATCAACTGCACATATGTGGCACTCTCTGTGAGCTGCAGAATCAATAATACACTGCTTCTGAAGCTGATCCATGTAACTGAAGGTAATGTTGTGATAAATATTGAGTTGACATTAAAAATAGGACCTTTTCTGACTATGACAGTCAACATAAGCCTTGTCCACCAGTAATTCTGAGTAACAATGCCAGTAACGTGCCTGAATGACCATTGTCAGCAAACGAGGTTGTGCTGTGGTAGTGCCTAATTCCATCAGGAAATTCTACCCAAATAAATGAGAATCTGCTAAATGGTTGGGTGCAATGATACATCACTTTGAAAACAGTGGTAACTTTGTTCATGTTGTGTATATAGTTTTTTGCAGTGAGTCTGTGAAGCTACTGATTAGAAAACAGCTCTGTTGCCCTAATTATGAAGCACAGGCTGGTGGCAGCTGTGTTTATAATCAATGTCCTGCCAACGGAGTTTTTAATGGGTTGGATTTATAATGGTAAATCTTTTTTTTATTGGTTTGGAATGACACCACATTCTAAGTTTGCTTTCTCTGAGTTTTTTTTGGCACACTCAAGGATCTCTAGAGAGTGCAGTTTTAAAGAATTGAGCAATGGCTTTAAATCTTCTCTCTCCGAAGACATTGTGAGTAAAACATCAGACATAATGAATACAGACAGTTGGCAATTTTCAAAACCTGAAAAATTATTTCTACTCACATCTGGGACCTCTTTGCTTCAAAACTTGACTAAGTCAGAGAGAGAGAGAGAGAGAGTGAGAAATTCCCACCTTTAATGATTATTAAGGTTGAGAGGTGAGCTGAGTCCTGGTGCTGTCTGTAATTCAGTTTGCAATGAACTTAATTCCACATCATATGTCCCCTGCAATTTAGGCCAATGCATATCCAGGTCTGAGAACATGCAGACTGGAGCAGCTAAACTGCTGACAAAGTTTTTTTTCCCAAACTATAGTCAATCCTCTCTTTTGCAAGATAACTTGCACTTATTACAGCACCTTTCCGAATCTCAAGAATATTGCAAATATTAGAAATGCAGCAGCCACACTGCATACAGCAAGCTCCCACAAATGGCAATGTGATAATGATCAGATAAGCTGTTCCATTGATGTTTCTTGAGGGTCAACTAATGAGAAGGACACTGTGGTGACTTCCCCCACTCTTCTTTGAAATAGTGCTGTTGTAGGGTCTTTTGCATCCTCTGAGAACCTTCCTTTAACATTTCATTCAAAGCATACTACTGCTAACAGTGCAGTACTCCCTCTGACCTAAATCATATCAGCCTGGCTAATTCGACTCACATCTCTGGAGCAGGGTTTGAAACCAGTATCCACTGACACAGATTGTAAGTGTCACCCTGAAGCCATGATACATGACCTTGATTCAAGCACCTTTTCAGGATTCGGATGCATAAGCTCTCGAAGGTAATGTTTCAGTGTACATTTCAGTTTGAAAGACGAGAAAAACCAGACTTGAAACATTAACTCCATTCCTCTCTCCACAGACCTGTTGAATTTTTCCAGCATTCTCTGTGTTTGTTTCAGATTTCCAGCATTTTAGTGTTACCTCTTTGTTTGGTAAAATCAATCGCCTCTTAAGATTGCAAGGCCATACCTTCCATCAGTGAACATGTCTTACAAATCTGAAGCCCTTCTCTAGCAGGTCTCACAGGATATCCTAGAGCATTTGACTGAGTCAGCATCTAAGCCAATTGTCCATGGGAGGAATCCACTCCATAGAAATGTAACAAGCTGTTGGATTGATTTAGTTTGACAAACTCGTTTGGTGGGAGAATGAGAGTTGACACTTTGCTAGCCAAAATGACAAGCATGGGTTGCTGTCAGCTTCCTGACTGGAAATAACCTTTTGAGAATAGCATTTTGACAGGAGCCAAGAAGTCATTTTGGAGTAGCATTTCTCAGCCTGATGAAAAACAGGGCAATTTTAGTGGGAGCCAGATGGGCTAACAGATAAAGTGATCCTAACACCAACACCTATTTCACACCATTATCCCACAGTCTTCAAGTTCAATCTGTAAGAGTGCCCAAGGATACTGGCAGGGTCTGTATTCATATATGCAGGCTTTAATGATGCTTTCAAGGAATATCTGCTATTTGAACTGCTGGGTTTTTTTGAACTTTCCTAATGGGGTCAGGGAAGCTGGAATGTTTCTGTGTTGCCACAAGCAATACTTGAAAATTGCTCTGTACTAGGTTACCTTCTCGCTACAAAAGACTTTAAATATAAACTATTACCTATTTTTTTATTTTTCTACTAATCTATAAAGTAATGCTTAACTTTTCAACTCTGATTTCTCTTATTACTTTGTACCTAAGCTTTTTTTGTACCTTGGTACCTAAGATGGCGTCATATGTGGCAACATTAGACACTTGTCACTGTACTCCTTTACTCCTGTACTTGAGTACATGTGACAATAAAATCTAAAAAAATCTAACTCTAAATCTAAATCTAGATCTTACTGAGTGCCAGGACCAATCCTTTGACTCTGGCCAGCGACATCCTGTCAGTTGATGGTCTGCTGCTGTTGCTGATCAGCCTCTATTTTTTAGTTGGCAAACAGCTGCAAAAAATGCCAGGCCACATTCTGTCAAATAAAAGGGAACTTTTACCAGTCACAACAGCCCAATGCCTATCTCTCAGATTCCTGTTTGAGGTGCATATAATCTGTGTGTCCACGGGATGTTTCTGATTTCTGTCCATAAGAAGATGGGCCAAAATAAAACAAATGTCAACCGAAGAGTATTGCTGATTATAAGGTCTCAGAAAGTGATTTTTTGGATTCACCGACATTTATTTTAGAAGGTTTCAAGGCTTACAAAGTAATTAGAAAGGAACAGGCTGATTTTAACCTCACAAGACACTCACAGAGCAGGTTATAATTTCATGCAAGATAGTAAAATTTTGTACAGCTCCATGGGCATACTTGAAGGTGGTGGTGAGCTACCTTCTTGAACCGCTGCTGTTCATCTGTGTAGGAAGACACAAAATGCTGGTAGGGATTCAATTTCATTTACATTTCACCAATTCCTATATACATTTTCAGCTCCTCACTGTGAAGGATTTACCAAGAAATTGGAAATAACTTATTGGGATATTCTTGGATTTTACATTGGGTGTGTAATCCTGCTCTGGGTGTCATGCAAGGACAGACATCAGGCTCCCGTAAGTTGTGGGCTACATCTTACAATCCTCTGCTCCTGAGGCATGACTTCATGCTATTTGAGCACAAATGAGGAATTCTTACAGAACCTGATGTTACTTAAATCCTGTGATATGAAGGCCAGCATTGGGAATTCTAAGATTTGATGAAAAGCCTTTTAAAGAATGAATGAGATAAAGCAGTCCTCTATAATTCACCCTATTTATTTTTTTTAATGTTATGCATGGCAAGAGACAGTAGCTACTCTGGACGATATTAAAATAATTGCAGTATTCCTTTTCACAAATGTCTTTGACCACTTCTATTAGAACTTATTTTTAAAATAGCAAAATGCTTCGAAGCTTGAAAATCTCAACTATAAACAGAAAGTGCTGAAAAACACATTTCCGAGGAGTTCTGATGCAAGGTCATTAACCTGAAATGTTAACTCTGCCTCTCTCTCCATAGGTGCTGCCAGACATGCTGAGTGTTTGCCAGCATCTTCTATTATTATTTCTACTTTAATTTAGCTGTCTTCTGCATTTGTGCCTGAATCAGCTTTCATTTTTACCTTTGGCTGATGCTTAATCGTGGACTATTATGTGCTAGATTTTCCAATTAATGGATCGGAAAATATTCTTTCAGAAGCTTCAGCATGCCCGCATTGATGGAAACAATCTATTTATGCAAAACATTGGATTCTGTCAGGCATATATCATGTTGCAGATACAGAATAATCTGAAAACAGAATAAGGAACACTTATTTCTTGCTTCTTTTGAGATAATTTCAAATCATAAATGCTCCTGTACCTCTTAATAGGTGGGACTTGAAGCCAGGCCCCCAGCTCAAAAGTAGGGGTACTACCACTGTGCGACAAAAGGATATTCTGCTTCTTGAGGGAATAGAAGACAGCAGAGATGTGCCACCAGCTGGCAATCTTCAGAGAAATAATGACCTTCTAATTGACCTTAATGCTTGCCTGCTAAGTGTACAGGAATGCCAATGCACGCTGAACAGCCCTGGCGGGTGTACAAGATAACCCTCAGACAGATGTTGGTTGAGGGATAAACGTTGGCTAAGGCACCAAGAAAGCTTCCCAATTTTTGTCCAACTAACACAATGAGATCTTTCCATCCACCTCAAAGGGCAGAACAGGCCTGCAGTTTAACTTCCCCTTTGAAAGCCAGATCTGCAAGTTTTAGCTTTGACTTGGTATTCCAAATCCCAGCCTGACAATGGGAAATGTCAACAGAAATAGCATAGTTTGAGAGAAACAAGCTTTAATGCTTCACTCGAGCCTGGCTTCATTATATAAATATGACAAGCAATTCCTCTGGCTGCACTTAATCCCCGTGCAGAAAAAAAAGGCTGTCAAATATTTTGTCACAAAGGTAATGCACCTTCAAAAATTTCCTTCTGACTGAACATCACCTTTGCAAATCAATACCAGTTCTAATACTTCACATAGCTTCAATGCTAGAAAATTATCTTTTCATCTGATAATATATCTGATAACTGTCACAGTTACAGACACAGTCATGTACACACAGGGACATTTTAGTAATGAGTCCTTTCAGTCCTACTTGAGAAATGTCATCTAGTTGACATGACAGCACCCAGGCAAGTCTTAGTTTGGGGTTACTAATTGAACTTGGCCACTCTCTATTGTCTGATGAAGGACTGATGCCCGAAACGTCGATTCTCCTGCTCCTTGGATGCTGCCTGACCTGCTGCGCTTTTCCAGCAACACATTTTCAACTCCACTCTCTATTGTCTACCAAGGATTTATCTTAGCCATGCCAATAGTTTGATTATATATGGACAGCCCAACTACACAGAGTACTGGCAACATTGTCAGTAAAGATCTATTTACACCAAAACTCTTCAGTAAGTTGCTAAGGGGCACTGATAATGTTACATTGATATTATATGAATATACAATATTATTTGATTAGGTTTAGAGAGGATACAACTATAAAGTAGCAAATGGATTTAGAAATTAGTAATATCCCACTACCAGCAAATCCTGACGTTTAAAATTAATTAATCCTTTCAGGTCATTTAAGTCATCCTTGGCCCTAATTACCAGAATTACTCAGATGTCTTACATGATTACAATCTGGCAATACGCAAGAATACATTTAATTAACTCTACCATTCTTTCATGAGATTGTTGCCAAACTCTGAACTACGCTATGCGTGACCTGCAGACAGGCCTCAGAATAGTTACCAGCTACAGGACTCAAGGAGTAATTTGTAAAATGACTAATTTAAGACTAGTCCAAAGTCACATCTCATCTGCACAATGGACAAACTCTCATCATTGTTAACACTTGATATAAAAACCTAGTGGTCAGTAACTCCTTCTGTTCTTTCTGATGGCCTTTACATTTTTGTTATTTACTTGGAACAATTAATTGTAAAACATCACTTAAACTGGCGCTTTGAACAATTAAAAATAAGTTACATAAATACTCTGTTAGGAATGGGATTGATGACTCCAGGAATAAATATAGACCGAGTTATTGAAATCCAGCAATGTTTGTTCTGCTTTTTTGAAATAGTGGAGGCTGTATTTGGACAGGCTGTTTTCCATAGAGCAGAGCAGGCCAGAGGTTTTGTACTCATATGCAAATTAATAGACATTCTGAAGTTTTATTTGGTAGCAAGCTACTTGTCCAGAATTTAAGACGATGTCAGATTCCATGAGTGAGTAGATTATACATGTTCCAATAGAAGTCATTCCCCATTCTGTCCATCCATAAAATGCATTAACTCCAATCATTACATTGGGAAATTGGCACAAAAGCAAATTTGAGATTTACTGCAGAGATGATTGTAAATCAAATCCTTGCAACTGAAAGAAGATATCACCATCGTACAATTTAGGGTGTAGGTTTGATATCCAGATGTTTCATTACCTGGCTAGGTAACATCATCAGTGGTGACCTCTAGCAGGTCTCACAGGATATCCTAGAGCATTTGACTGAGTCAGCATCTAAGCCAATTGTCCATGGGAGGAATCCACTCCATAGAAATGTAACAAGACCCCTCAGAATCCTAGTAGCACATAAACCCACCAACTCTCTCAAACAAAAACTAATAAACTTAAAAGACCCATTACAACCCATGGACAAAACCAACATCATGTACAAAATTCCATGCAAGGACTGCCACAAACACTACATAGGACAAACAGGAAGAAAGTTAGCCACCAGGATACACGAACACCAGCTAGCCACAAAAAGACATGACCCTCTCTCCCTCGTAGTCCTACACATGGATGAAAAAAACCACCAATTCGACTGGGACAACACATCTAGCCTGGGACAGGCTAAGCAAAGACATGCCAGAGAATTCCTAGAGGCCTGGCACTCCAACCACAACGCCATAAACAAACACATAGATATAGATACCATCTATCAACCCCTCAGAAAACGAACAGGAAATGACTTCACCACAAACCCCAAGAACCCCATCCAGGACAAACATATAAATAGAAAGCAGGAGGAGACAACAGCTTCGCTTCACTTGGAGGTCGCCACTGATGATGTTACCTAGCCAGGTAATGAAACGTCTGGATATCAAACCTACAGCTCAGTGAGCAAACCTACACCCTAAACCTCAACCTGAGTCACAAACCTTCACAAACCTTGCAAAAACCATCATACAATGGCATAGGAAGATTGTTTTTGGGCTTTCGACGAATTTTATTTTCATGGCATGTGCTCAACTTAGTTCAGTTGTCTGGATATCTGGTTAGCAATGCAGAGTGATTTCGAAAGCATGATTTTAATTATCACACCAGCTAAGGTTACCATGAAGGATTTTCCTACTCAACCTTTCTCTTCACCTGAGGGATGGTGACCCTCAGGTTAAACCACTGTCTGTCGTCTCTTTGTAATAAGAGAGAAGCGCTATGGCCTGGGAAGATTATGGTGACATCACCTTTATTCTGTTTGGAGTGAAGCATAACAGTGCAAGGGAGTGGCATTTCCTCAATATTATCCCTGAATACACTCAAGTCATATACAGTACAACGAGTGACAACTGTAAAGCTCTCCCACCCTCACAAAACGATAAGCTTTAGCACCGAACTCAAGACATCACGCCTGACTGAACTAATAGAAACTTAATTCACTTCTACACTGGGGATTCTTCAAGCATCTCTGAGGTGGATTTCACAATAATATGAAAATTATCTTGTGTTGTGGAACCAAGTCCACTCAAAATGTTACTAAATCTGTTTCATACAGTAACCTTAAAACCAATAGAAAAGGGAAATTCCCCTCTGTCAGCCTGAGCTATGTCACAATCCAGGTTTCAGAGGTGAAAGGTCAAAATCAGAGGTACTGAAATAACTATGTTAGTACTCAAGCAACGCAGAAGCCGTTAGTTCAAATTTCAACTTGAATTCAGTCTAATAATATTTGGAAATAAAGAACTCCCCTCTGCAACATGTTGATACAGCTAATAAAGATGTTGTTATAAAATCCAACTGATTCATTAACATTGTTTTGGATTGGATATCTGCCACATATCTTGTGTGTCACTAGATTACCACACCAATATAGTTGGAATTGAACTGCCCTTTGAAGTGATCTAGAAAGCCATTCAACTGTATTTGGATCAACAAAGGATGAGAAAATAAGTACCAACTGTGACAGTGATGTCAAAATACAAAGAATGAATTGGAAGTTGTAACTGGGAAGAATAAGTTGTTTCCAGTGAACCACAAAATACCATTCCATCAACAAACTGAGATATTTCTGAGTTGCAAAAGGTCGCAGGAGAATCTGGATGGGTGAGAAAAATGAGCAAATAGATAACAGGCATATTTCAATTTTGAAAATATGAAATCATATGTATTGCAAATAAAATTATGGAAATAAAATACAATGTAAATTATATCAGTTATCCCTTTTTCCTTGCAATTTCTATCAGTAAACTGAGTGAGCTGAGAACATTCCAAAAGTCAACTTTAGAGCAATGGAGGATTCCTGAAGAGGATTCTTTGGAATGAATCCAGTCCACTATCTGAAGCAAAGGAAGTTCAGCCAACTACAACTGTCCCAGTAAGACAGTACCATGCCAGAAACTTAGGATTATCAGAACACCTTTGGAATTAGAAAATATAGGGCAATCCATGCCGCATCCTTTTCTTCATGAGTACTACTAATAGGTGGTCAATGTACATTAAAGTTACTTTAAAACTCTGCAGAGTTCTCATTTTATTTTCCTCTATAGACATGTGTATTCATATTTTTTTAAAGGCATATGTGTATATTTCCAAAATGTAACAGTAATTGCATTTTTAAATCATTAAGTCATGGAGTCATAGAGATGTACAGCACGGAAACAGACCCTTCAGTCAAAGGTGTCCATGCTGACCAGCTATCCTAACTTAATCTAGCCCCATTTGCCAGCACTTGGCTCATCTCCCTCTAAATCCTTCCTATTTATATACCCATCCAGATGCCTTTTAAATGTTGTAATTTTACCAGCCTCCACCATTTCCTCTGGCAGCTCATCCCACACACATACACTGTGTGGAAAAAGTTGCCCCTTAGGTCCCTTTTAAATGTTTCCCCTCACACCCTAAACCTATGCCCTCGGATAAACTGTTCCCAGAACAATTCACAGGAGTGATGAAACTAAATTTAACTCAAGCCACATAATCTTGACCTTCTTCAAGGAGGTGGGTTAACAGAGCCTCTTACTGGAGGAAAGCGAGGGGAAAAAAATGGTAAGAGGTCTGGGAAATGCATTTCAGAGGGCTAATCAGGCAATCAATATGGGACCCTTATGAAGGCTGTTAGTGTGCACCTTTCATCACTCCCTATAACCCCAGGTTCCCATGACATCTCACACCAGATGTCCTATTATCAATGAACCCCAGCAGCAAGTGCTTGAACCTTTAGTCTGAACAACTGAAGCAGTTTTTTTCTTCATGTTTAAAGGACTGTGGATTTAAACAGTTGAGATTGTGAAACTTAACAGATCTTATTTGTGCTTCAAACACATTTAGCCTCACGCATAAGTTTGTGACTCTTATACAGTGTGAACCCAGCAATAACATCAAATGGACCTGCTGAGTTTGAATTACTGGCTGTGTGATTCACACCACACCCCTCACACTGGTGGAAAAATGGAAGGACTTTAGAATTCAGCTATCATTTGCCATTATCAAGGGACTTCAGCATCAGCCTGAGCCCACAAAATTCGACCAAACATGCAGAAGTAATGATTCTAAATTCAATCCGTTCATCCAAGTAAAATACGTTGAATTGATGTAATTGTCTTGGAGAAAAATAAGGACCTAAAAAATGATCAGTCAAATTTAATAATTTAGAGACTACACACCGTTTTACATGTCAGAAGCATTGATTCACTGTGTGCTAATAATCTTTTTTTTATTGAAACTAAAGACATTAGATGGGGGAGGGAGAGAAATGGTGAAGGAAGAAGAGAGGAACTTAAGATAAATGCTCAAGGCTAAAATAATGCAATATGAAATGAAAAATAAAACTACCATCAAGCCTAGCTCAGCACAGAGAACAATGAAAATCGATGTTCATCAAAATGATTTCTTCTTCTGAGGCAGTTTGATTAATGACAGCAGCTTGTAAGCCATCTTCAGTTTTAAAGTATCACTTTGCCAATCCAGACACTAAATGTGACACAAGGTCAGGGTTTTCTTGAGGTGATTGAATGGATGGTATTAATATAAAATGATGCGTCAGTCTGTAGTTTTGACCTTCCTCCCTTGCATCATTGTCGCACCCTGAATCTCATGGACAGCTCACAGCAATACAGACACATTTTTCAGTTGGAGAAATCAGCTTCAGAAAATGCAGTTAGTGCACTTATTTGATAGGCATCCTGCTTTAAATGAATATTCAAGACCAGGCATCTTGAATACTGGCATGACACATAACTAAGGCAATTTGTAAGAAACCTTATGTGATGCAGCATACTGAAAACACTTCAGGAAAATTTGAACAGGAAGACAGATGGCACAATCACTGTAATGGGTTTTCATTTGTCATGTGGTTTTATGCCCATATCTACAAGTTTGGATCCATGATAAACTAATCAAAGCGAAGGCAAGGTAAAGAACTGTATTCAGGTTTAGGCTTCTTCAGAACTCTGTTTATTGCATATTAACAATAACTATGAATATCCATGGTATTATGAGAGATGCTAGTCTCTAATTTTACTGTCATATTATTGAATGACTAACCTCCACTCTGCTATCCTCCATCAACTTCATGCACCAATCTAACTCTACCCACATTGCACTGTTTATACCAAATGGGGAGCATATCTGTTACATCTTTGCAACGTTGCGGGCACTTCAAGAGTTTCCATAAAGGTTTTACTCAGACTTTGAAGTTTAGAATAAAGGTAAGAAGATGGAGAAGGGCAGGAAACATTATTAATAACAACAAAAAGATTGGATTAATTGAAGCTTTGTTATAGGTGCAGGAGTAAGAGACACCGAATGGACTGATTTTGGGATGGCATATTGGAAGAGAGAGGTTATATAAGGAGGAATAAATCTGGAGAGAAATTTAATAATCAAGATTCAGTGTTTGTTCATGTCTACAATAAAGTTTAATCAGTTTTGCTGTTTAATTGGGAATCCTCAATGAGCTGCATTGGCCATTAAGTAGTTTAATTTATTTCTGGTTGTGTTCTGTTTATCCATTGACATAAGATTGCTTTGCACATTAATTTAATGAAGCTGCTAATGTTCTTAATCATTTCAAATATACTAAAATAGTTCACACTTTTTAATGCAAATGCATTAAGTAAGTGTCATTAAACAAAAGGGATTTATCTAGCAGTATTTTACACTACATCTTCCCTGTCCACAGTATTTGGAATGTATGAGAAGAAATAATTAGATGAACCATAATATTTATTTAATGCATGACATGGTCTGAGACAATTCAGATATACATTCATTGCAGCAGGTCTGCTTTATGGTATTCTGTTAATAAGGCATTATTACAAATTCAATTCTTATCAAACGCCTTATTTTAGTAAGGCATTTGATAAGGTCCCCCATGGTAGGCTACTGCAGAAAATACAGAGATATGGCATTGAGGGTGAGTTGGAGGTTTGGATTAGGAATTGGCTCTCTGGAAGAAGACAGAGGGTAGTAGTTGATGGCAAAGGTTCATCTTGGAGTGCTGTCACTAGTGGTGTTCCGCAAGGATCTGTTTTGGGACCATTGCTGTTTGTCATTTTTATAAATGACCTGGAGGAAGGGTTAGAAGGTTGGGTGAGCAAGTTTGCGGATGATACGAAAGTCGGAGGAGTTGTAGACAGTGAGGAAGGATATGGCAGGTTACAGCGGGATATAGAGAAGCTGCAGAGCTGGGCAGAAAGGTGGCAAATGGAGTTCAATGTAGCTAAGTGTGAAGTGATTCACTTTGGTAAGAGTAATAAAAAGATGGATTACTGGGCTAATGGTAGACTACTTGGTAGTGTGGAAGAGCAGAGGGATCTTGGTGTCCATGTACACAGATCTCTGAAAGTTGCCACCCAGGTAAATAGTGCAGTGAAGAAGGCTTATAGCGTACTGGCCTTTATTGGTAGAGGAATTGAGTTCCGGAGTCCTGAGGTCATGCTGCAGTTGTATAAGACTCTGGTGCGGCCGCATCTGGAATATTGTGTGCAGTTTTGGTCGCCATACTATAGGAAGGATGTGGAGGCACTGGAACGGGTGCAGAGGAAGTTTACCAGGATGTTGCCTGGTATGGTAGGAAGATCCTATGAGGAAAGGCTGAGGCACTTGGGGTTGTTTTCTTTGGAGAAAAGAAGGTTTAGGGGTGATTTGATAGAGGTGTACAAGATGATTAGGGGGTTAGATAGGGTTGACAGTGAGAACCTTTTTCCACGTATGGAGTCAGCTATTACAAGGGGGCATAGCTTTAAATTAAGGGGGGGTAGATATAGGACTGATGTTAGGGGTAGGTTCTTCACTCAGCGAGTCGTAGGATCATGGAATGCCCTGCCAGTAGCAGTAGTGGACTCTCCCTCTTTATGGGTATTTAAGCGGGCATTGGATAGGTATATGGAGGATAGTGGGTTAGTGTAGGTTAGGTGGGCTTTGATTGGCGCAACATCGAGGGCCGAAGGGCCTGTACTGCGCTGTATTGTTCTATGTTCTATGTTCTATGTTCTATAAGGTACCTTCTCTAGGTTGGATGTATCAGTCACTCTAAAAGCAGTCTGTGCATTTTCCTTTAAAAGGAACCTGCCTCACACAATCATAAAACTATTTGCATAACTTGAGGAATTATCGATCGAACTCTCATGATCAGAATCATATTGTTATTTTACATGGGTGTTTCACTATTCACTCTAAAAGCGGGTTAAATTAACCTTAGATGAGGCGAAGTTTAGTTTAAATTATTATCTATTTTATTTCATAATTTGGTGAAATGTATATCATGTACATGAGCCTTTTCATGTGATTAGTATTTTCTGACTTAATTAATGAATACCTGAATATCTCACTTCTTGTGGGTTGTCCAACTTAACTTAAACCGAATTCTGTCCCAAACAATGACCTTATTTTTAGGCAGTTCCCTTTATCTTGCATCCACTTATTGTGTTTCTTACTGTGAAGTTCTACTGCAAAATATACAAGATGCAAGGAACGGGGAAATGAACAAGGTACCTGGCCTGGAACAGATCCCTATTATGTTTTGAGATGAAAATCAACAAATAGGATGAGAGAAAACAAACAAGCTGAAAAGAGACAATTGAACAGAAAAATATTGAGCAAGACAGCATGGGGAAAAAAAAACATGACAAACAAAAAAGGAAAGCAAACAATAGCTTGCAATAGCACAAAGAGAAAGAAAGCCAAGAAATACAACCTGAAGAAAACCTGAAGCAAAAAGAAAACATAGTAAATAAATTAAATGCTAATAGAAAAGGAGAGCAATAATGAATGGTTTCTCTGGAAGCCTTGACATCTGCCATAACTCTCCTTGTAGAAGTTTGCATCTTGAAACAAGAAAGCCAAACATGGTGCTTAGAACCATGGTAAAATCAAGTAACCTCTCACTAAACTGCTTAACGTAGCATTTGCTGGACAGTTCTCCCTGCTGTGTGAAATAAAAGAGGACATTGACTAAAGCATTGAACTCCAAATCTCCATGACTGATGTCATAATTTCCCTGCTCTCCACACCCACTAATATCTGGAAGCAAAGGAATATTTGTATTTATATGAGACTCTCACACCTCAGGACATCCAAAGTACCTCACAATGCAGTTATGCTGAACTGTAGGAAAGAGGGCGGTCAATTTACACACAGCAAGCTCCCACAAACAGCAAAGTGGTAATGACCACATATTAATTGAGGAATAACTCCCCAGTTCTTTAAAATAGTGTCAGGGGATCTATTAAATTTTCCTAAGAGGGAGAAAGATCCCCAGTTTAAAATCTTATCTGAAAAATGGTACTTCTGACAACGAAGCATTGTTTCGGCACTGAACTGCACAACAAATCGGCTATCCTTTATTCACATGCCCAAAATGCCAAAAGACCTAAAAAGCTGAAACAGATCTGAATGGACCTGTAGACACGTTGACTTTGGGCCTTTGAAAAAAAATTTGCTCAGCCCGAACAGACCTGAACTGATCTAAAAGTGAAGGGTTTTTCCCAAACTCAATGTGTCTGTAGGTCTGTTCAGGTTCGCTCAGGCTTTTTGGAGAAAAAACTTTGCCTTAGGTCCTCTTGGCTTCATTTGGGACAGTTTGGGTTTTTTTCCAAAGGGCTGAATGGACCCTAACAGACCCAACTGAAAGCTAGTTGGTCCCTGTATTAGTCATGATCAAGTTTCTGCACTAACATCTTTACCCAAAATCATCCAACTCTGAGGTGAAAATGCTACCAACTGAATCACAGCTGATTCATTGCCTACATCAATGTGACCTCCATAGAACTGAACAGCGAATAATAGAAGAAGCATCAAAGTGATTCAAGCAGTGAATTTAAAAGTATCTGTAAATATTAGATTGATAATACAGGGGAACCTCAATTGCCAAAACGTCATTTATCCGAATTTCGGATTATCCAAACAAGATTGCAAGGTCCCAGTGCTTGGCTAAACTGTGTTATCTGGCATTCTATTATCCAAACATTCGATTATCTGAATAAAATACTCCTGCCAGTGTCGTTTGCATAATTGAGGTTCCTCTGTATACCAAGAAGCCTTGGATACAGTTTGAGTGAAAAATTGTACTCATTACACCACCTTTTTTCAGTTGTCCAGATACACTTTTGAATTGTTTAATCATTCATTGTTTGATTATGTATGTCTGTTAAACATTCTTTGTGTGTTGTGAGTCAAGCGTGCTATGGTTTCGGAGAAACTGTAACTGTATTAAAAACAAGTAGAAAGCATGAGAAATCAAATAATATTTTAAATAAAGCCCCTGTTCAGGCATAGAAATATGGGTCTTCTCTACATATCTCCAAGAAAATACAACATCAAGTGTTCAACACCAAGAGCTCCAATAGCGCAAACCCAGAATTGTATGTTTCATCATCCTGGATCTCTCAAGGGGGAAGGAGGAGGTCACTGAGAATTGTGCTAAGGGCTGTTTGATTGTGCAAGGCCTCACTGCATAGGAGACTTCTTGATGGTTTGAGATCTTCAGTTAAAATTGAGTGAATCATAGAGGGTGAGCAGTGGGGTGCAGCAGGCAGTTGGGAGAGAAAGAATGGGATATTTTCATTTATTAAGGGATTGGAATGTAAGAGTGAAGAGGTTTTGCTTCAATTCCCATAGTGCTTTGGTCACACCACAGCTGATTTTATAAATCAAGTGTCATACATTTAAATGATGATGAAGAAAAAACATTTTTCTAAAAGAGTAATTTGTCGATGGAATTCTCTTCCCTAGCGTACAGAGGAAATTGGGTGATTCAATACATTCAAGGCTCAGTTATACATATTTTTGATGTGCAAATGTTTTTTGGGGCTGAGCAGGTTGTGTTAAAGTAAGGAGTGCACTTGAGGTTACAGTAAGATCAACCACGAGGCTGTCAAATGGTGGAGTAGGCTGGGGGGTGGGGGGGGTGGGGGGGGGGGGGGGTCAAATGTCCTATTCCAGCTCTCTGTTCTTTTGTTTTGTATGAGAGGATTGTCCTAACCATCAACTATTTGCCAAATAGATGAGGAACAAGGGCATAAAGGGAAGGAGGAGAAACAGGAAGTGATGAGAAACAGAAAGTGAGGAGGTAACATTGCCATTTATTTTCTGCAAGGGCTTTCTGTTAAAAACTCACATAGTCACAGAATTACCAAACTGTTATCATAAGACCATAAGACATAGGAGCAGAAATTAGGCCATTCAACTCATCTAGTCTGCTCTGCCATTCAATCATGTCTGGTAAGTTTCTCAACCCCATTGTCCCATTTTCTCTCTGTAACCTTCAATCCCCTGGACAACAAGAAAGCATTTATTTCAGTCTTAAATATACTCAATGACCTGGCCTCCACAGCCTTCTGTGACAATGAATTTCATAGATTCACCACTTTTGACAGAAACAGTTTCTACTCGTCTCTGTTCTCAAGGGGCTTTCCTTTATTCTAAGACTGTGTCCTTGGGTCTTAGTCTCTCCTGTTAATGGATTCTACTCTGTCCAGGCCATTGAGTATTCTGCAAGTTTCAATTAGATCCCCTGTCATTTGTCTAAATTCCATTGAATATGGACCCAGTGCCCTCAGATGTTCCTCATATGTTAACCCTTTCATTCCTGGGATCATTCTCGTGAACCGTCTTTGGATCTGCTCCAGGGCCGCTGCATCCTTCCTGAGTTATGGGGCTCAAAATTGCTCACAATACTCTAAATTTGGTCTGACTAGAGTCTCATGAAGCTTCAGAAGTTCTTCCCTGCTTTTATATTCTGGACCTCTCGAAATACGTGTCAATATTGCATTTGCTTTCCTAACAACTGACTCAACCTGCAAGTTTTCCTTAAGAGAATTCTGGACGAGGACTCCCAAGTTCTTTTGCACTTCAGATTTCTGAATATTCTCCCCATTTAGAAAATTGTATATGCCTCTGTTTTTCCTACCAAAGTTCATGACCTCACACTTTCCCACATTGTTTTCCACTTGCCATTTCCTTGCCACTCTCCCAGCCTGTATAAATCCTTCTGCAACCTCCCCGCCTCCTTAACATCACCTTTCTCTTCACCTGTCTTTGTATAATCTGCAAACTTAGCCAGAATGCCCTCATTCCTTCGTCTAGACAATTAATGTATAGAATGAAATGTTATAGCACAGAAGGAGGCCGTTTGACAAGCGTGTCAGTCCCAGCTCTCTAAAAGAGCTTCTCACCTACTGAGATGCCTTCTCTGACATCTTTGCACATTCTTCTTTTTAAAGTAACAATCTAATACCTTCTTAAATGCTACAATTGTAAACAGTCGCCACCACAGTCTCAGCCAGGGCATTCCATACTCTAGCCATTTGCTGCATGAATTTTCTTTTACTAATTAGTTCAAGCCTGTTCTGTCATTCTCAATCCTTTCAAGTGTGTGAACTTATTCTCCCTGTTTATGTTGTTCAGATTTTGAATTTTCTAATCAAATTTCTTTTTAATTGTCTCTTATCTGAGAACAGCCCCATGGTTTCTCCGATCTATATTCATAATTGAAATTCCTTATCCCTGGAATAATTCTTGTAAACCTTTTATACACACTGTCTAATGCCTTCCTAAAATGCAGTGCATTGGATGCAATTCTCCAGCTAAGGCTGAATTGGTGTCTTCTATGACATCAACGTAGCCTCCTTGTTCTTGTATGCCTCCTTGTTCCTTGTCATTTATGTAGGCTTTAGGGCAGACCTTCTATGCACTAATTGGAAGGAAGAAATGGTAGAGTGGTAATGACACTGGAATAATAATCCAGAACCACACGTTAATGTCCTGGTGACATGGGCTTGAACTCCAACATTGCAGATGGTGAAAATTGAATTTAATTTTTTAAAATCTTTCTCATAGCAACCATGTAACCATGATTGATTATCATAAACCATATGGTTTTCTGATCTTTAGGGAAGAAAATCCGCCTTCCTTTCTTGGTCTGGATTACTTGTAACTCCAGATGTGGTTGACTGCCATCTCAGCAGACAGTGATGCCCACAACCTGTGAATAAATGTGAAAAAAATTACTATAAACACTATTGAGAACGATGATATGTGTAGAGACCTCAGGGAGAAGGACTGTAATTTAATTAAAGAAAGGAATAGAAACAGAGAGGAGATTCTGAGTGGTTTGGCAGGTCTAAAAGTAGATAAATAAGCAGGACTTGTTGAAATGTATGCCAGGCTGTTGAATGAGGCAAGGGAGCAAACATCAGGTGGGCTGTCAATAATTTTCAATTCCTTTTTGGCTGCCAGAGGATTGGAGGCCAGCCAATGTGATACCATTATTCAAGAAGGCAAGAAGGGATAAACCATGAAAGTACAGGCACAGTCAGCCTATCCTTAGTGCTGGAGAAGCTACTCAAAGCAATTCTGAGGGCCAAGATTAATCTGAATTTCGAGAAGCAGAATATAATTAAGATCAGTCAGTATGGTTTTGTTAAGAGAGGGTCATGTCTGACCAACTTGATTGAATTTTTCAAAGAGGCGAACAGGTGTGCAGATGAAAGCAATGTATTTGATGTAGTGTAATTGGATTTCAGCAAGACCTTTGATGAAGGCCCACATGGCAAAGGTAAGAGACTATGAGATGCATGGAAAGTGGGCTAATTGGATCCAGAATTGACTTAGTGGCAGAAAGTATAGAGATGATGGTCAAGGAGTATTTTTGTGACTGGATGCCTGTTTCCAGTGGGAGCAGTATTGGGGCACTTGTTGTTTGTGACATACATAAGTGACTTAGACTTGAATGTAGGATCAGTAAATTCACAAAACTTGGTGAGGTTGGAAGTAGTGCAGAGAATACCCTTAGATTACAGGAGGATACAGATAGACTGGTTGGATGGGCTGATCTGTGGCAAAGAGAATACAATCTGGATAAATGATTAGATTAGATTACCTACAGTGTGGAAACAGGCCCTTCGGCCCAACAGGTCCACACCGACCCTCCGAAGAGAACCACACACCCCTATATTTACCCCTGACTAATCCACCTAACACTATGGGCAATTTAGCATGGGCAATTCACCTAACCTGCACATCTTTGGACTGTGGGAGGAAACTGGAGCACCCAGAGGAAACCCACGCAGACACGGGGAGAATGTGCAAACTCCACACAGACAGTTGCCCGAGGTGGGAATTGAACCCAGGTCTCTGGTGCTGTGAGGCAGTAGTGCTAACCACTGAGCCATGAGATTTGTCAGCACAAACAAGGCCACAGGTTCCCCTTGGTAGAATGACCAAATAACATAGATTTAAGGTCAAGAGCAGGGTTTAGAGGAAATAGGAAGAAATTAATTTTTACCTAGAGATTGATAGGAATGTGGAACTCACTGCCTCTAAGGGTGGTAGAGTTAGAAACAGTCATAATATTTAAGAATAATTTAGCAGTGAATCTGAACATTTACTGCCTTTGCTGTTTGAGTTCATGTATCTCTGGACATCAGAGTATGTTTTAGGAAAAATTAACAAACAGCAAAATTCACAACTGACCTTGGAGGAACCTGTGTGGGAGAGCTCACAGCACAGGAACAGGCAAGTGCATAATTTTTATGTGTAACCTTGCTGTAAGTCTACAGTAGTGAGTAGGGTGGGATCTTTCTTGATTATATGTTGCATTCAGATCTGTTTCTTGATTAAATTTAAAAAATATAAACTATAAGTACAAAGTTAGCCTGGACCACTTTTTTTTTAAGAGTCATAAGATGGTGCTACTTTCTTGGTCTGTCGATTGTGAAGGAGCAAAGATGGCCTTTAGTAGAGTGATATGCTCTTCCTTCCGGATGTGGGAGTTTAGGCAGAGTTTCCATGTTACTATGATTATGTGTGCAGGCAGTGTATTTGGTTGTGAATCATATCAGAGAGCATGGATCGGTTGGAGTGGCAGTTAGAGGCAAGGAGGAATTTACAAGAGCTAGGGGGTGTGATGGATGGCAGTTATGAGAAGGGAGAAAAGCTGCAGATACATTTAGGTAGGTGGGTTAACTCCAGGAAAGGTAGGAAGGATCCGTAGATACTGCAGGAGTATCCTGTGGCTATCCCCGTTTCAAACAAGTATGTTGTCTTGGAAAATGTAAGAGGTGATGGACTCTCAGGGGAACGCAGCATGAACAGTCAAGTTTCTGGTATCAAAAATGGCTGCAATGTAATGAGGGGTACATCAAGTTCCAAGCGACCAATTGTGTTAGGAGACTCTCTAGTCAGAGGCACACACAGACATTTCTGTGGCTAGCTGTGAAAAATCAGAATGGTGTATAGCCTCCCTTGTGCCAGGATCAAGGATATCTCCGGGATGGTGCAGAATGTTCTTTGAGGGGAGAGGGCCCAGCAGGAGGTCGTTCTACATGTTGGAACAAATGACATAAGAAGGGAAAAGGATGAGATTCTGAAGGGAGAATATACAAAGGCAGGAATTTAAAAAGGAGGCCTTCAAGGGTAGTAATATCTGGATTACTCCTGGTGCTACAAGCTAGTGAGGGTAGGAATAGGAGGATACAGCAGATGAATGTGTGGCTGAGGAGCTGGTATAGGGGAGAAGGGTTAACCTTTCTGGATCATTGGAATCTCTTCTGGGGTAGAAGTAACCTGTACAAGACGGACGGATTGCACCTGAATTGGAAGGGGACTAATATTCTGGCAGGGAGATTTGCTAGAGCTGCTTAGAAGGATTTAGACTATCAAAGAGAGGGGTGGGGGCCAGGGAGATAGTGAGGAAAGTGATCAGTTTGAGACCGGTACAATTGGGAAAAAGAGCTAGTCAAACAGTTAGTGCAGGCAGGAACAAAGCTGAGAACAAGGTTGGACTGATAAATTAAACTGCATTTATTTCAACATAAGAGGCCTAACAGGGAAGGCAGATGAACTCAGGGCATGGTTAGGAACATGGGACTGGGATATCGTAGCAATTACAGAAACATGGCTCAGGGATGGATAGGACTGTCAGCGTAATGTTCCAGGATACAAATGCTACAGGAAGGATAGAAAGGGAGGCAAGAGAGGAGGGGGAGTGGCATTTTTGATAAGGGAAAGTATTACAGCTGTGCTGAGGGATGATATTCCTGGAAACACATCCAGGGAAGTTATTTGGGTGGAACTGAGAAATAAGAAAGGGATGATCACCTTATTGGGATTGCATTATAGACCCCCTATTAGTCAGCGGGAAATTGAGAAACAAATTTGTCAGGAGATTTCAATTATCTGTAAGAATATTAGAGTGGTTATGGTAGGGGATTTTAACTTTCCAAATATAGACTGGGACTGCCAAAGTGTTAAGGGCTTAGATGGAGAGGAATTTTTTAAGTGTGTACAAGACAATTTTCTGATTCAGCATGTGGATGTACCTACCAGAGAAAGTGTAAAACTTGACCTACTCTTGGGAAGTAAGGCAGAGCAAGTTAGTAAGGTGTCAGTGGGGGAGCATTTTGTGGCCAGCAACTATAATTCTATTAATTTTAAAATAGTGATGGAAAAGGATAGACTGGATCTAAAATTTGAAGCCCTAAATTGGAGGAAGGCCAATTTTGATGGTATTACACATGAATTTTCAAAAGCTAATTGGGGGGAAATGGTTGCAGGTAAAGGGACAGCTGGAAAATGGGAAGCCTTCAATAATGAGATAACAAGAGTCCTGAGACAGTATATTCCCATTCAGGGCTAGTAGGTGTAGGGAATGCTGGATGACTAGAGAAATGGAAGTTTTGGTTAAGAAAAAGAAGGAATCATATGTCAGGTATAGACAGCAGAGATTGAGTGAATCCCTCGTAGAGTATAAAGGCAGTAGGGGTATACTTAAGAGGGAAATCAGGAGGGTTAAAAGATGACATGAGATAGCTTTGGCAAATAGGGTTAAGGAGAATCCAAAGGGATTTTATAAACACATCAAGAACAAAATGGTAACAAAGGAGAGAATAGGACCCCTCAAAGATCAGCAAGGTGGTCTTTGTGAGGAGTTACAGGAGCTGGGAAGATGTTAATCAAGTATTTTGAATCAGTGTTTACTGTGGAGAAGGACATAAAAGATATAGTATGTGGGGACAGTGACATCTTGAAAAATGTCCTTATTACAGAGGAGGCTGTGCTGGTTGTCTTGAAACACATAAAAGTGGATAAATTCCCAGGATCTCAGGTACAACCGCGAACTCTGTGGGAAACTAGGGAAGTGATTGGTGGGCCCTTTACTGAGATATTTCTATTGTTGAAAGTCACAGGGGAGGTGCCGGAAGACTGGAGGTTGCCTAATGTTGTGCCACTATTTACAAAAGGCTGTAAGGAAAAGCCAGGGAACTACAGAGCGGTGAGCCTGACATCGGTGGTGGGCAAGTTGTTGGACAGAATCCTGAGGGACAGGATTTACATGTATTTGGAAAGGCAAGGAATGATCAGGGATAGTCAGTATGGCTTTGTGCATGGGAAATTATGTCTCACGAACTTGGTTGAGTTTTTTGAAGTAATGAAGAGGATTGTTGAGGGCCAAGAGGTGGGGTGAACTTTATGAACTTCAGTAAGGCGCTCAGCAAGGTTTGTCATGGTAGACTGCTTAGAAAGGTCAGATTTCATGGAATACAAGCAGAACTAATCATGGAGGGTTGTTTTTCAGACTGGAGGACTGTGACCATTGCTGCGCCACAAGGATCGGTGCTGGGTCCACTACTTTTCATCATTTAGATAAGTGATTTGGATGTGAACATATGAGATATAGTTAGTAAACTTGTAAATGATACCAACATTGGAGGTGTAGTGGACTGTGAAAAAGGTTACCTCAGATTACAATGGGATCTTGATCAGATGGGCTATTGGACTGAGGAGTGGCAGATGGAGTTTGATTTAGATAAATGTGAGATGCTGCATTTTGAAAAAGCCATTCAGAGCATGACTTATACACTTAATGGTAAGGTCCTGGGAAGTGTTACTGAACAAAGAGACCTTGGAGTGCAAATTTGTAGTTCCTTGAAAGTAGAGACTTAGGGAGATAAGATAGTAAAGAAGGCATTTGGTATGCTTTCCTTTATTGGTCAGAGCATTGAGCATTGGAGTTGGGAGGTCATGTTGCAGCTGTACAGGACATTGGTTAGGCCAGTTTTGGAATATTGCATGCCTATCAGAAGGGTGTTGTGACACTTGAAAGAGTTCAGAAATGATTTGTAAGGATGTTGCCAGGGTTGGAGGATTTGAGCTATAGGGAGAGGCTGAACAGGCTGGGGCTGTTTTCTCGAGAGCAGTAGAAGCTGAGGAGTGACCTTATAGAGGTTTATAAAATTTTGAGGGGCATGGATAGGATACATAGACAAGGTCTTTTCCCTGGAATGGGGGAGTTCAGAACTAGAGGGCATAGGTTTAAGGTGAGAGGGGAAAAATTTAAAAGGGCCCTACGAGGCAACTTTTTCATGCAGAGGGTGGTGCGTGTATGGAATGAGCTGCCAGAGGAAGAGCTGGAAGCTGGTACAATTATAACATTTAAAAGGCATCTGGATGGATATAATAGGAAGTGTATTAAGGGATATGGGCCAAGTGCTGGCAAATGGGACTAGATTAGGTTAGGATATCTGGTTGGCATGGATGAGTTATATCAAAGGGTCTATTTCTGTGCTATACATCTCTAGGACTCTAGGACTCTCTGAGATGTGCGTTTGTGATCCCAAGGCATACAAGGGTATGGTACAAGTTCTGGAAAATAGGATTATAATATTTAGATGCCTGCTTTTGGCCAGTGCAGTCTCAGCTGTAGGGTCTTTGTCTGTGCTGTAGACCTCAATGACTTTATTTTATTGTCCAAACCTATCCACCTTTAACTGTCACCTAACCCATTAATGTTCACATCTGAATCCTTTGTGAGGAAATCAATGTGCAGCCTCACCCTCCAGTGAGTTGATATTGTGTTATCATTTCTGTTGTCCTGGCTGTGATGCTGCTGTCCCTTTAACAAGGTTATTTTGCTCTTGTTTTTTTCGAGAGGGGTCGTAAATGTAGAGGTACTGATATGTCTGAACTGGCTGCTTCGATAATGGCTAACAGCTACTGCCTAAGAGGAGGAATTTAGGTTCTCTAAAAAAAACAGTTGCACAATAAAAGTGGAGTGGTCAGTTTTCCCAGTCCATGGATCTTTCTTGCATGGTTTAGTTACGGACCCAGAGAAACGTCTCAGGACAGAGAAACAGTCTGTTTGAAACTGCTGGTCAAAGAAAGCTGCAATGGAAGAGGTTCTATGCTTCAGAAATGATCCCTGGCTGATCCTCTCTCTCTGACATCTTTCCTGTAAGAACTTGTGTTTGAATTTATGTTTTTCCCAAGGGGTGTGTTTCAGAGATCTTGCAGGAGATCAGAACAGCTCTTTGTTAAGATAAATCGTGTTGGTCAAGTTTTCATATAGTTGTTGTTCTCAATTCTGTTTTCCTTTGCTTTAGTAGTCTGTAAATAAATTGTGTTTTGTTTAAAACTGAGTGGTTTGATCAAATCCTGGAATATCCACCTTACACATGCTTAAAACGACTAGAAAATTTAGGGTCTGGGCTACCTTCATGAAATGTTTTGAGGGGGTCTGGCTGGTCCATAACATGCCTGCAGATCATTTATGCCCAACATCTCGTGACATGCCGTCCTAACTCTAAATTACAGCGTCAGTGTCTAAATGTGAAATGCAGGATCTTAACCATCATTTCTTGTTGTCCTTCCATCTCCTGACCAGGTTCAAAACTTATCAGTAGAAAGGTGATTACCATCACACTAGCAAACTGCCCCATGCAATTGGTGACATCACTGATCTGAAGAGCATTGAGCTGAAGTTCTCTTCTCTCAACACTACTGTAAAGCTTCAACCAAGGGATCAGGGTAAATTTGTAACTTCAAACTAAGTATTAATGTAGTTGTTCTCTCCAAGGCCCCAAGGGATCCTTCCATATCCGCCACAAATTCACCTGCACCTCCACACACATCATTTATTGCATCCGCTGCACCCGAGGTGGCCTCCTCTATATTGGGGAGACAGGCTGCCTACTTGCGGAACATTTCAGAGAACACCTCTAGGACACCCAGACCAACTAACCCAACCACCCCGTGGCTCAACACTTCAACTCCCCCTCCCACTCCACCAAGGACATGCAGGTCCTTGAACTCCTCCAGCGCCAGACCATAGCAACACGTCAGTTGGAGGAAGAGTGCCTCATCTTTAGTGGGGCGGCACAGTGGCACAGTGGTTAGCACTGCTGCCTCACAGCGCCAGAGACCCGGGTTCAATTCCCGCCTCAGGCGACTGACTGTGTGGAGTTTGCACGTTCTCCCCATGTCTGCATGGGTTTCCTCCGGGTGCTCCGGTTTCCTCCCACAGTCCAAAGATGTGCAGGTCAGGTGAATTGGCCATGCTAAATTGTCCGTAGTGTTAGGTAAGGGGTAAATGTAGGGGTATGGGTGGGTTGCGCTTCGGCGGTAAGTGTGGACTTGTTGGGTCAAAGGGCCTGTTTCCACACTGTAAGTAATCTAATCTAATCTAATCTTCCACCTAGGAACCCTCCAACCACAAGGGATGAGCTCAGATTTCTCCAGTTTCCTCATTTCCCCTCCCCCCACCTTGTCTCAGTCAAATCCCTCGAACTCAGCACCGCCTTCCTAACCTGCAATCTTCTTCCTGACCTCTCCGTCCCCCACCCCCACTCCGGCCTATCACCCTCACCCTGACCTCCATCCACCTATCGCATTTCCATCACCCCTCCCTCAAGTCCCTCCTCCCTACCTTTTATCTTAGCCTGCTGGACACTCTTTCCTTATTCCTGAAGAAGAGCTCATGCCCGAAACATCGATTCTCCTGCTCCTTGGATGCTGCCAGACCTGCTGTGCTTTTCCAGCATCACATTTTCACCTCATGGTGAAATACGTCTATGAACCAGACCAGACCCTACAATGTATATTAAGCTTCAACCTTAACTTTCACAATTTTTACAAAGGCAAGTATAAGACGCTGAATTCCAGATATGATTTGATTTGTCTTTCACTGAGTTTTAATTGAAACATAGTTTATTCTTACAACACAGTTAAAATATAACAAAAAAGAAGATTTGACATAACTTTACTGAAATACTTAACAAGTTAATATATTGCTTAATCACTAATCATCATCTGTTCCAATATAGGAAGCATTCCAGAAACACCTTTGTCAAAGGCATTCAATAATACAGTTCATATTCTCACATGATGTCTCTTTCTGTCCTAGCAGAAAGAAACACTAAAGTAAACAATCTGTTCTTGTCGATTTTTAAGAGGAAACCTAATGACAAAACTGTTTTTGATCACCCGTAAGAAGCCTACATAGAAATTCTAACAGACTGAAACATAGCAACAATGAGATGTACAGTGGACCTGAATGATGAGGCAATCATAGCTGCAGCACATTTGCCAACCTTGGAGCCCAAGAACACCCAAAGATCCTGAAGAGTCCAGTGAATGAGTGCCTGTCCACTCACTTGTTCCCATAGTTGAAGCCACAAAGGCTGCAGTGATGCTCTGGAGTTTTGCACTACAGCACAAAAATAAACAAAAGATACTTCAATAGAATAGATTAAAAATTATTGCCATGTGTACTTTTACATGAAAAATACAATGAAATGTTTTATAGGTGTATATTAATGACAGAAGTCATACATGATAATAACAAAAAAAAGGAAAATTTATATAAATTTCATCACTGTCCAGTTAATGGTTCCTAGGTTCAGGGAACGCTAATTAAAGAGTGATCGAATACCCTGAAGGCACAGCTGGGATGAGACCACCACTCTGGGGCATGCAAAGATGAGACTACCACGTCAGGCTAATAGAATACTGGGCTGGAAACCTCCACTGAAGAAGACCACCATGCCGGGCCAAGACCACCATACTGGGACAATGGAAGTTGTGCCAGGATAGGCCTCTTGATCCCAATCTAATGCTCCTCCAGAACACTGCAGCTAATCCACTGTCCGTCCCTTATGCCGATGCTTCCGCTTGTTCAGGTGCCCAGGCCTAGCTGTGGATCTGGAGCCTCGGCCCAGGCTGCGAGTCAGTGCCAGAGTAGTCAGCCCAGGACCCACTCCTTGTGTGACAGGAGACCCTAGGCTGGACTCGATCCATGTCTGGCTCACCCTGGTTTTGCTGCCAGAAGCCTCTGTCTTCACCCAGCATTCTCAAGGCTTTAAAGAAAAGAAAATGAAGAAAAACCACAAAAGAGGAAAAAGGCAGAAGTGAAAAGAAGAAGAAAAAGAGAAAGAAAGCCACCAAGAGATGATCAGCCTCAGTCTCAGTTCCCTTACTCCGCCCACCATCTTGGACATACTGTGTATATAACTAGATGGCAGTCTCAGAGTATACAGGAAAATTGAAAATATGCAACTTTGGCTGTGAAATAGATGCCTGAGTTGGTTGCTGCTTTGACAACAATTCAAATTTAACCAATCAGTTTAAATTTTGCCCCAGGATACTAAAACCAATCAAGTTTGAAGTTATTGTTTTGCCAACATTGAACCAATGAGATGATCCACTATAGGGAATATAAAAATGCAGGCATTTTGAAAATCAAACAGAGCAACTGTCATCGAGATAGACCCAAGAACACTCCCTATCAAAGGTACCTTTTCATATGAAACATATTTGCAGTAAAAAGAAAGATGATGACCCAGGGTGATCTTCAGTTGGAAGAAGAAAGACATCGAAGATGACAGCTGCTGTATGGTTTTGAAGTTAAGTTAACATAATTTTAATAAGTGTTTTATTGGAACAGCATATAGTTATAGAGTTGGAGGCAGGTTATAAGCAGTTGAGAGAAGGGGGGATAAGCGTTGTGAGTAGTTGTTATTTAATGTTCATTTTTAGAGTTAAAGAATAAATTGATATCATTTCTTTAAATAATGGAATTTGGGAGTTCTCTGTCACTCATATTTTAACAGATTACAAGGTGAGGTGAAGTTTTCAGGGTATTTAGTTTAATTAACAGAGGGTTTCACTGCTGTATCCTAACAGTTGCAACATTGCATTGATTACATAGCAGAATATGTTACAGTCATCCAAAAACAACACAATAGTAGAAAAAGAATATTGAGCTTTTCTAGAGCTAACTACCAACATTTTTCAATGTCTTTACTGTACAAGATTTGATCATTGTTAAGATGTGAACAAATTGAAGAATAAAGACATTCTTCCCATATTTACCTCATCACAATGTTTTCGATTTTTTTACACAGTCTGTTCATAAGTATAAATAGGTTATATACAGGCTTCTTCAGTTTTTGCACAAATTTCTCAGTAGACCTTTTGCAATTTGACTTATTGTGATATTATTGTAAGTAAAAAGAGATGTGGAAAGTGAGAAAGAGGATTAGGTATGAGGATATCATTATGCCACAGCCTCAACATTGCCACTGCAATAATGACTAACAGTATCCCCACCATGGCGCTAGGACATGCTGCTGGCCTTGTCCTTAAGTGGGTAGCCCTTGCTGCTTTCAATTGTCTGTAACCTTGTCCTGTTAAGATAGAGGGAAATTTTTCAGTATAATGCAGTATATTTGTCTGATGTGTTTGTCTCACAAGGTGTGAGATGTGCGCGTAATAATACTGATCTTGTGAAGGTGAGGTGAAAGGTATGAATGCCAGCTATAAGCCCTGATTGATGGTGATTGCTGGTCAATGAGTAATGGAAAATTAGTCTTACTCCAATTTAGAACTTTAACTTTTTGATCAGTTCTATCCTTTTCCATAACTATTTTAAAACTAATAGAATTATGATCACTTGCCCCAAAGTGCTCCCCCACATTAATACACCTCTGTAACCTACCTTGCCTTATTTCCCAACCGAGGGTCAAGTATTGTTCCTTCTCTAGTAGTTACATCCATATATTTAAAAAGAGAGTTTCTTGTGAACACTTAACAAATTATTCTACATCCAAGCTCTTAACACTATGACAGTCCCAGTCTATGTTTCTGAAGAATCACAGAATCCCTACAGTGTGAAAATGGGCCCATCGAGTCCACACCGATCTTCTGAAGAATACCCCACCCAGACCCACCTCCTACCACATAACCCTGCAGTCCTCATGGCCAATCCACCTACTCTACACATCTTTGGACTGTGGGACGAAATTGGAGAACCCAGAGGAAACCCACACAGACACGGGGAGAATGTGCAAACTAGACAGTCTGAAGAATTCCTGAGGAAGGGCTCATGCCCGAAATGTTGATTCTCCTGCTCCTTGGATGCTGCCTGACCTGCTGCGCTTTTCCAGCAACACATTTTCAGCTCCAAACTAGACAGTCTCCCAAGTCTAGAACCTGGCAGTGCTAACCACTTAGCCACTGTGCTGCCCAAGTTTGGAAAGTTAAATCCCCTACCACAACAACAAACCTATTATTCTTACAGATATGTCTGGTATTTTCCAGCTCCTCACCCAAGACCTCCAGCACACTGTCCAAAAACCTAGTTCAGTCTTCCATATTTTGTGTTTTTACTTTCCAGTTCAGATTCATTTCCTGTATGATTGCTCGCAACTGCTCTAGCCATAACACACTTCTCTTCTAAGAGGTGTAAGCTAGTTTTAAGTGGTACCAGCAAGCCATGTTTTTTTCAGTTACCTGCTGATGCTCACAGCCAGTCAACATTGTGGGTAGTAATGGCTGTACATGGAGATCATTCAAATGATCAGCATCATGTAGTAGGCATGTCATCTTTGTTGCATTGAGCAAAAGGATTCCCCACACCCATTTCCAGATACTATCTTCTTTAGCCCCTTTAATGTTCCAATCACATTAATACAGAAGGGTAACTTCCGCAAGGTTGAGTATGTTGGCTGCTCACATGAATCAGAAAGTCCTAAATTAATTCTCTAACAAACAACATTGCAGACCTCATACTTGTGTTGCTTCTGATATTTTAAACTATTCTATTATCCTGAATACTAAAAGAACATTTTCTATCCCATGTTCAAACTTTCTATCTGCTCTTCAGGACATGTGAAAGAAGCTGTTTGTCAGAAACTTCACAATAGCTTCACATCCATAGAGGCTCAAACCTGGCCATTATTTGAGGTGCCAGTGTGACATGCGATTGTTTATAATTATAGCCTACTGTCAGTCTAACTGACTCCAATTGATTCATGTACAATAAAGAAGGATCATGGCCACAAGTACCAGTTTTGCATTGCAAGATTGTTTCTCCTAGAGATAGCTTGTGGACTTGAGCTCATTTAAATTGGCTGTGCAATGTCAACAGAAATTGATAGTGCTGGCACTAATTTGGACAGTTGTTTCAGATACAATTCTAAATTGTACTTTTGAGCCAATGAATTCGACCTGGGTACCTTGTGCAAAGCATGATAATACTTGAGCAAGAAGCAGTGAACTGTGGAAAATGTATAATTTCTTAAAAATGTCTGTCAAATCTGTAATAATTTGTAAGTATGTTTAAGAAGAACTTACAAGCTTTTATTTGAATAAAAAGACTGGTGCATGCGACCTGATGATGGTTAACCTGGATTAAATACCAAGAGCAAGGAAGCTTACATATGAAAACCGTAACACAAAGGAGAGCTGCAGACAATTGGGAGGAGAGGAGGGCTGAAAATACTGGAGATCACAGTGGGTCAGGTGGCATCGATGGAGAGAAAGCCAGCACCAGATGAAGAGTCATCTAGACTCAAAATGTTGGGTTGATTTCTCCCCATGACTGCTGCCTGACCCATTATGATCGCCAGCAATTTTTGTTTTCAGTTCAGATTCTAGCATAGAGTAACAGAGATATATAGCACACAAACAGGCTCTTCAGTCCAACTCATCCATGCTGACCAGAGGTCCTAAACTAATCAGGTCTATTTGCCAGCACTTGGCCCATATCTCTCTAAACCCTTCCTATTCATATACCCATCCAGATGTCTTTTAAATGTTGCAATTGTATCAGCCTCCACCAGTTCCTCTAGTAACTCATTCCATACACGTACCACTCTCTGCATGAAAAAGTTGCCTCTTAAGTCCCTTTTATATCTTTCCCCTCTCATCCTAAACCTATGCCCTCTAGTTCTGGACTCCCCCACCCCAGGGAAAATACCTTGTCTATTTACCCTATCCATGCCCCTCATGATTTTATAAACCTCTATAAGGTCACCCCTCAGCCTCTGATGCTCCAGAGAAAACAGCCCCAGCCTATTCAGCCTCCCTCTTTAGCTCAAACCCTCCAAACCTGGCAACATCCTTGTGAATCTTTTCTGAACCCTTTAAAATTTCACAACATTCTTCCAATAGGAGGGAGACCAGAACTACACACAATATTCAAAAAGTGGCCTAACCAATGTCCTGTACAGCCACAACATGACTTCCCAGCTCCTGTACTCAATACTCTGACCAATAAAGGAAAGTGTTCCGAACGTTGTCTTCACGATCCCATCTGCCCGCAACTCCACTTTCAAGGAACTACCTGAACTCTATTTGGTAGTCAACACTCCCCAGGACCTTACCATTAATTGTATAAGTCCTGTCCTGATTTTCCTTTCCAAAATGCAGCACCACATATTTATCTGGATTAAACTCCAACTACCACTCCTCAGTCCATCTGCCCATCTGATAAAGATCCTGTTGCAATCTGAGGTAACCTTGTTCACTGTCCATGACACTGCCAATTTTAATGACATCTGCAAACTTACTAACTATACCTTCTATGTTCACATCGAAATCATTTATATAAAAGATGAAAAGCAGTGGACCCAGCACCGATCCTTGGTTCTGCAGTAATTTTCCCCTACATTTATAAGGAGATATGTATATGTAATAGTGTTAAACTAGACAGAAAACAAATTACAGGGACTGTGAATTGAAGAATTGTACTGCTCTTCAGTTTTGCCAGAGGTGACCAGACAGTTTAATGGAATTTACTAATGAGGTTAGAAAAAAGAATCTCTGTGGAATCTGTATCATTAAGACTATTGTGAACTTATTAAAAGAGGCTATATAGAGTTTGCTATTTGAGTATCAATGTTTCCAGGAAGTCTGAAGGAATACTGAATTCTGAAGCCAGTGAATGCAACTAAGGATTAAAATCAATTGAGTTGGAAAGTAAGAGATCCTACATACCAGATGCCAAGTTAGAGAATATTGGAACTGTATGTGAAACCAATGTCTGCAGGGAATGATATGGGTGCTTGTGGTTGTTTAAGATATGTCATTGTTGAATCAGCAAAATAAAGTTAAATTCACCCTGTCTTTTTAAGCATTGTTTGCTTGTTAATTCATGTTTAATTTATACTGGTACTGATTTGTACAAAGTTAAAAGTTAATAAAAACTCAGATTTAGTAAGCAATTTTATCTTTTGGGGTCTCTCAGTCAATTTGATTATATTGAGTTATACTCCCCGAGATTGTAACCAATGATCAATTGGAATCAGGATCATAGCAACCATAGACAGTCAAAGGTCTAATTGCAGTCACAGATAGAAACAAATGCCTGAAGGTGACATTGATGTCATCTATCTTCATTTGCCATGAGCAATTACTGTCACTGGAGGGGCCTCAGAAAAAAAATCTCCTAATGTGTTTTCTGGCTCTTTCAGTGGTAGCTTGTCATTTGTGTTTCAACTCTGCCATTGAATTCAAACTTGCTGTCACTATGCAATATGAATACAATGTCAAAATCAAGCCTGTCATAATTGGGTGAGTAAATATTTTGTGAAAGTAGCAGTCAAACTGGGACTATATAATGGGAGAGTGAATATTGTAAGGTTTCTTCATAACAGTATTAAAATCTGAAAGTATCTATAACTATCATTAGACAAAAAAGTACTTTTTTTTGCTACGTTATGAAAGAAAGCAGCAACAGAGACATTGGAAGTACTGGTAGTAATCTTCAAAGTGTTCCCAGATTCTGGAAAATTCCCAGACAATTAGAAAATGGTCAATGGAACATCCTTAGTCAAAAAAGGAGGTTTTCAAAAAATAGGTAACTGTGAATCAGTTAGCTGTAATTGGGAAAATCTTTTTGAGTTAATCATGAAGGATGCATTAGCAGAGCACTTCAAGATACAAATTATAATCAAACAGAATCAGCACAGTTCTACAAAGAAGAAATAATTCCAGATAAATTTTATGAGAACTGTTTGAGAAGATAGCAAGCGAAATAGATAAAGGAGGACTGGAAAGTGTAATATATATGGATTTCCAAAAGGAAGTTTACTTTAGGGCACTTAATAAGCTAAGAACCCATGGTGCTGGAGGTAATCTATTAGCATGGAACAGGGATTGGCCAACTAATAGAAGACAGACAGTTGCAGTAAGGGAGCATTTTCAGGATGGCAACTTGTAATTAGGGGAGTCCCATAGAGATCAGTACTGGGGCCACAATTATTTATAATATGTACAAATGACTTGGATGACAGAAGTGAATGTACTATTACCAAGTTTTATTTGTCAATTATATAAATGATTTGGATGAGAAATTAGAAGGCATATGTTAGTAAGTTTGGAGATGACACCAAAATTGATGGCATAGTCGACACTGAAGATGCTTGTTGAAAATTACAAAGGGATCTTGATCAATGGGCTGAGGAGTGACAGTTGGAGTTTAATTTGGATAAATGCCAAGTATTGTATTTCGGTAAAACAAACAAGGGCAGGATTTTTGCAGATAGTGGTGGTGCTCTGGGGAATGTTGTTGAACAGACAGACCTCGGGGTTCCGGAACATAGTTCTTTAAAAGTTGCATCAAAAGTAGACAGTGGTTAAGTAGGCATTTAGCACGCTTGCCATTCATTGCTCAAACCATTGAGTATAGGAGTTGGGACATCATGTTGAGGTTGTACAGGATGTTAGTGAGGCCACTTTTGAAGCATTTTGTACAGTTGTCATTGCCCTGTTATAGGAATGATATTATTAAGTTGGAAAAGGTGTAGGAAAGATTGACAAGGATGTTACCAATACTATAGAATTTGTGTTATAAGAAGAGGTTGGATAGACTAGGATATTTTTCACTGGAGTGTAAAAGTTTGTGAGATGACCTGATAGAGGTTTATAAAATCATGAGGGGCATAGACAAGATGAATAGCAAAATTCTTTTCCCCGGGGTGTGTGAGTTCAAAACTATGGGGCATATTTTAAGGCGAGAGGAGAAAGATTTAAAAGGGACCTGAGTGGCAACTTTTCCACACAGAGGCGTGTTCGTGTGTGCAATAAACTGCCAGAGGAAGTTGTAGATGCAGGTACAGTTACAACATTTAAAGACATTTTGATAGGACCAAGAATATGAAAGGTTTAGAGGGATATGGGCCAAACCCAGACAAGTGGGACTAGTTTAGTTTGGGAAGCTTTGTCAGTGTGGATGAGTTGGACTTATGGGTCTGTTTCTGTGCTCTATGACTCTAAGTTTGTGGATGACACAAAAACAGATGGGAAGGCAGGTGGTGAGGAAGGAAGATCGAGAAGCAGCATTCCGATCAGCACAAAAGCCATCTCAGTAAATCCTGTGAATACGAATCATTAAATTGCTTTCCCAATTTTTCTCCCTCCATTTTTTTTCTTCCTGTCTGTGTCTGTCTGTAGAGTGGGAATTAAGGGGATTAGAAGTTTAACTGGTAGAGTTATATGTTGATGATTCTTAATTGTTTACCTGTTGCTAGAGTCAGTTTAATCTCAATGGAATAGCAATTCAGTGGGCTACTTTGTATTATCTGGTGATGAGCTTCTTGAACTGTGGTTGGAGCCACGGTCACCTAGTTAAGTAGATAGTTTCCATCTCTCTTCTGAAATGTGTCATAAAGATGATGGAAAAATTTTGGGATGAGAGGAGGCGATGTTTTCACTGAAAGATTCACAGCAGATAATCTACTCTGCTCAAACTCAAAATTTAAATGTTTGGTCGAATTGGCTTTCTAGTCAATGGGAACTCTTAGGATGTTGATGGTAGGAATCTTATTACTGGCAGAGGCATTGAGTGTTCAGGTGAAATAGATGGATTCTCTTTCGTTGGAGCTAGTCATTGCCTGGCACTTAATTGGTGAAAATAATAATTGCCATTTAGCCCATCCTGAGGGCTCTTGCAATGCAGTGGCAGCGTCCCTATTTCTGAGTTGGAAACGCTGTGTTCAAGTCCTACCTGTTCCAGAGGTGTGTGATAACATGTCTGAACAGGTTGATTAAAAGTATCTATCGGCCCATCCTGAATGTCATCTGCTGTCTTGCATTCAGGCACGAAATGCTTCGGTATCTAAACATCGACAAATGGTGTTAACCACACTATAGTCAATGTTCAACAGTCAATGAACCTTCCCAATTCTGACCTTATGATGGTGGGAAGGTCAGCAACTGAAGATCATTGAATCGAGGGAACTAAGTATTGAGGAACTTCTGCTGCAATGACCTGGTGCTGAGATGATTGACTTCAAACAGCCACAAACATCTTTCTTTGTGCCAGCTATGTTACCAACCAGTTTCCCAGTGATTCCTATTGAATACAATGGTGCTTGGGCACCTTGATTCCCCACTTACTCAAATGTTATCTTGATGTCAAACAGTAATTCTTGCCCCACATCCAATAATCAGCATCTATCTGTTGCAATTGAAACAAAGTCAGCCAGGTGGATCTCGTGAGTAGGAGTTCCCTGATTGGGGCTGTTAATCTGGTCTAATCAGTAGCCCTAATGACAGATAGAAACAGGATTATCAGGATTCTGCTAACTCTCAGAGGCATCTCTGAATTAGCTGGGTTAATGTCATGTACTATGCATGCGTAAATAAAAGGTGACTTGGCAACAGGATACCAGCCTTTGAGCAGTTATTTCATTGTCCACACTTGGACCAAGACTGTATTGAAATCTGGACCCATGTTTCCCTCGTGGAGCCCAAGATAAGCATTAGTGAGCAGATAATTGCTGTATATCTGCTTGTAAAAGGATGGATTGGATTTATCCTCTTTATATGGATAGGACATACTTCGGTGATATTGTGCAATACCAGGTAAATATCAGTGTTTGTAACTAAACTAAAGGCTTGCCTAAATGCCTTTCTTCAGTACTACAGCTGGGACATTGTCAGGACTCTTGATTTGGTGCATCCAATGTCTTTAGCTGTTTCTTAATATATGAATGAATTGGCTGAAGATTGTCACCTGCAATACCAGGTGGTGCTCATATTTGGCATAGTATATGGTCTTCCAATCAACAGTTTTGAATGTGATGGTTTCAAGTGCTATAATTGTGGACCCTGATTAATCACTGCAGCTAATACCGGGAATCTCTGATTCAACTGGAGTGGTATGGAACCCATAATCCTGACTGCTCCAAGCCGCCAACTCACCATGTCCAAACCACTGGACTGAGATTGAATGTTCCTCTTTACTGACTGTTGTTGGATTGACTGACAACAGTCTTGCTTGACTTGACTAAGGACATCTACCCTTAGTTTCTCAAGCTTTTCTATTTCGCTGATGCATATGCAATGTTTTGCTTGGTAAAACAGTGGTACATGGGGTAGGTGAGTCATTGGTGCAGGATTTTGCCATACAGTAATATGTCCACCCTCTTGACCTTTCACCACTGACAACTGTGACAAACTGCCTCATTGTAATGTACGCTTGTCACTCTTTGCCAAGTGGCCCACCAATAATTAGATTAGATTACTTACAGTGTGGATACAGGCCCTTCGGTCCAACAAGTCCACACCGCCCCGCCAAAGCGCAACCCACCCATACCCCTACATCTACCCCTTACCTAACACTACGGGCAATTTAGCATGGCCAATTCACCTGACCTGCACATCTTTGGACTGTGGGAGGAAACCGGAGCACCCGGAGGAAACCCACGCAGACACGGGGAGAATGTGCAAACTCCACACAGTCAGTCGCCTGAGACAGGAATTGAACCCAGGTCTCTGGCGCTGTGAGGCAGCAGTGCTAACCACTGTGCCACCGTGCCAATGTTCCAATAAAAAGTGCTGGTGTGCTCCAAAGTGCAGTATCAAAGTGGAGAACTGTATTCTAAGTGTCTCAGAGAAGTACCATGAGGTTATATGTAGTAATGCGTGTCCAATCTCAACCTCTGTGAACTGGGATCAGGATGAAAGTGATCGATGCCCATGACCATGGAGTATCCTCTGAGACGTTGGGAACTGCTGTCTATGTTGGAAGCCTGTGACAGCAAGCAGCAAGCGGCAGCTACCAAGTACTTGCTTTCATTTCATGTTCGGAAATGGTCATTGTCTAGTTTCTCTCCAGAGCTTGGAAGACGAGTAAACTACATATAAATGAGGAGATATTAGGTACTATTAACATGTTAATGCATGCAACCAGAACTCTTGCTGCCCACTAGTGATACTCTCATTTCATCATTCAAAACTTGGTTGCAAAATCAGACTTCTTTTTAACATCTGGAATCTCACTTCTCCAAACCCAACTGATTCTCACTTGATCATGCTGTTCAAAGAATGGGAAAATTCAACCCATACAGTTTGCATTACTCGCAATGGATTGAATATTGTCTAATTGAGTGAGTCACGAGAAAGAGGAGGAGAAAAATGGAAGTATTTCTTTTTTTCTGGTAAACGACAAATATCATTACATAAATTTTAATTCTTCACTTTCAAATTGCATCACAGATATGAAAAGAAATCACATATAAGAGAACACATTTTGGCAAATCTGTCACCAGCTCCTTGTAGATTTTAATAAATAAATTACATTTGATACATTATACTGTATTTGAACCTTTTGAATTTTGTTAAACATACTAACAAGTTATTCCTTTCATTGCACTGATCATTTTCCCAAAGAAATGCTTTATAATTTACAATTTTAATTATTCAGCAAGTTTTGCATTACTTAAGTAATGAACTATGCAAAGCAGTTTAAATTCACAAGTGAAGATTGATTAGCTTGCTAAAAACTGTTATGAATAATAGGCATTAAAATCTATTTCAATGAATGAGATTTTTGTAGAACTATTAAAAAATACCAATTTTAAATTTGTAATAGTGCCACACATCATCCATTTAATTGCTTCCATTGTGAAGTTCATTTTTTCCCCACTCTAGCTGTTTCATTATGAATGTACAGCCCTTTATTTTAACAGTAGAAGTCTCTAATCCAACAGTAATGGAATTTTTAAATTAGTTAGACACTAAAAGTAACATGACAAGCAAACCTGTTCAACTGCAGCATGGAGATAAGGCATTCAGATTGTATAACAGAATGTTTCCTCTGAGAATGCTGAAGGGGTTGACTTAATGACTCATACTGATCATGAACAATTACCCTCAAACTTGAGATGGTTTCACAGATTCCAGTCTCTGCTACCTGGCTGCTACCCCAACTGCACTGCTACCTGAGGTCTGATTTTGAGTACTTAAACCATCTCACATTCATATAGTACTTTGAAACCATATGAAAATACTGAAAACATGTTCAAATATAAACCTTGAATATTGAACAAAAGGACAAGGTTTTGGGAGGGTTAACAAAAGATTATGTCAAAGTATATAAAGTAAGAAAGGAAGAAAATAGGGTTTAAGAAGAAAATTCAAGAATGTAGAATCCACATGACTGAAGGCTAATGATGGGCTAGGTATCAGGGAGATAGAAAAGAGGTCAATGATATTTGTGTTACGCCTGACAAAAGGAAGTTTACCACCGTGATAATGAAAATTAAAAACCTTTTTAATGGCTTATGGTCTGTCTAGGACAACCGTAAAACTTTCCACACCGTAATCTAAGCTGGGGAACAGAAACATGTTATGGCTATAAGAGCTATTCCTTTTTTGAGGTATTTTTGGAGTTTGAGCTGATTTCCTTGAATTCTAGAAGCAGTATTTACTGTTTTATAAACTGTTGCATTGTTTTGGAACCTTGGGAGAAAAAGGACTTTAAAAGGAGGAAGACAGACTAAGGCAGTGACCATATGGGAAGTGATTCAAACAGAGGAAGAAACCAACACTGCTGTTGGTTACCTGCAAAGCCGCCATCTTTTATGTCTGGTTTCAAGTATCTCTTGACATTAGAGTTTGTTCTAAGAAAAATTAAAAAAAACAACAAAATTCACAGATGACCTTGGAGAAACCTATATGTGGGAGCTCAAAACGGAAGCAGCTAAGTGGCTTTTTAATATGTAACCTTACCGTTTCTTTTGTGAGTCTACAACAGTGAGTAGAGTGTTATTTTATTATATGTTATTGAGATCAGTCTCTTGATTAATCTTTAAAAATATGAAAACATAGGTACAAAGCTAGCCTGGAGCAGTGCTTTTAGAGCAAAAACACTGTTACTTTCTGCATATGTAAACTGTTCAGGTGCAAACACGGCCTTTTGTGGAGTGATGTACTCTTCCTGTTGGATGTGGGAGATTAGGGAAAGTTTCTATGTTCCTGATGAATATGTCAAGCAGGAAGTGTATTTGTTTGCAAATCCAATTGGATTGCATTGTTTGGTTGGAGCAACAATTAGAGGCAATGACGAATTTATAGGAGCTGGAGGGTGTGATGGATGGCAGTTGCAGGGAGGGAGATAAACCGCAGATACAGTCAGGTGGATGGTTTACCTCCAGGAACAGTAGGAGAGGATGGCAAATTGTGCAGGAGTCTCCTGTGGCTATCCCCATCTGAAACAAGTATGCTGTTTTGGAAAATGTAGGGGGTGAGAGATTCTCATGGGAATGTAGCATTGACAGCCAGGCTTCTGGTACCAAGACTGGCTCAAATGTAATGGGGTGTATGCGATCCAAGTGATCAATTGTGATAGGGGGCTCTCTACTCAGAGGCACAGACAGGTAATTCTGCAGCTAACAGTGAGGCATCAGAATGGTGTTAGAGATGGTGCAGAATGTTCTCAAAGGGGAGAGAAACCAACAGAAGGTCATTGTACATATTGGAACTAATGACATAGGAAGAGATAAGGACAGAATTCTAAGGAGAGAATATCGGAAGTTAGGTAAGAATTTAAAATATAGGTCCCCAGGGGTAGTAGTATCTGGATTACTCCCAGTGCCACAAGCTAGTGAGGGTAGAAATAGAAGGATAGAGCAGATGAATGCTTAGCTGAGGAGCTGGTGCACGGGAAGAAGGATTCACATTTGTGGATCATTGTAATCTCCTCTGGGGTAGAGGTGACCTGTATAAGAAGGATGGATTGCACCTGACTTGGAAGGGGACGAATATACTGGCAGGGAGATTTGTTAAAGCTACTTGACAGGATTTAAAATAATAAGGTTTTTGGGGGGGGGAGAAGGAGGCGTGGGATACAAGGAGATACTGAGGAAAGAGATGAGTCTGAGATTGGTAAAGTTAGGAAAATTAGTAAGTCAAACAGACTGTTCCTGTCTGGCCTAAGGAGAGAACGATATAGGACTGATAAATTAAACTGCATTTATTTCAATGCAAGAGGCTTAACAGGTAAGGCAGATGCACTCAGGACATGGTTAGGAACCTGGGACTGGGATATCATAGCACTTACAGATACATGGCTCAGGGATGAACAGGACTGGCAGCGTAATGTTCCAGGATACAAATGCTATGGGAAGGATAGAAAGGGGTGCAAGAGAGCAGGGGGAGCAGCATTTTTGATAAGGGATAACATTAAGACTGTATTTAGGGAAGATATTCCTGGGAATACGTTCAGGGATGTTATTTGAGTCAAACTGAGAAATAAGTAAAAGATGATCACCTGATTGTATTACAGACTTCCCAGTAGTCAGCAGGAAATTGAGAATCAAATTTGTAAGGAGATCTCTGTTATCTGTCAGAATTATGGGGTGGTTATGACAGGGGATTTTCAGGAATCCAAACATAGACTGGGACTGCCGTAGTGTTAAGGGCTTGGATGAGGAGGAATTTAAGTGTATACAAGAAAAATTTATGATTCATGATGTGGATGTACTTACAAGAGAAGGTGAAAAACCTGACATACTTTTGGGAAATAAGGCAGAGAAAGTGACTGAGGTGTCAGCAGGAGAGCATTTTGCTCCCCCTGCTCTCTTGCACCCCTTTCTATCCTTCCCATAGCATTTGTATCCTGGAACATTACGCTGCCAGTCCTGTTCATCCCTGAGCCATGTATCTGTAAGTGCTATGATATCCCAGTCCCAGGTTCCTAACCATGTCCTGAGTGCATCTGCCTTACCTGTTAAGCCTCTTGCATTGAAATAAATGCAGTTTAATTTATCAGTCCTACCTCATTCTCCCCTTAGGCCAGACAGGAACAGTCTGTTTGACTTACTAATTTTCCTAACTTTACCAATCTCAGACTCATCTCTTTCCTCAGTATCTCCCTGTATCCCACGCCTCCTTCTCCCCCCCCCCAAAAAACCTTATTATTTTAAATCCTGTCAAGTAGCTTTAACAAATCTCCCTGCCAGTATATTCGTCCCCTTCCAAGTCAGGTGCAATCCATCCTTCTTATACAGGTCACCTCTACCCCAGAGGAGATTACAATGATCCACAAATGTGAATCCTTCTTCCCGTGCACCAGCACCTCGGCTAAGCATTCATCTGCTCTATCCTTCTATTTCTACCCTCACTAGCTCGTGGCACTGGGAGTAATCCAGATACTACTACCCCTGGGGACCAAATGTGAATCCACAAATTAGTTTTAAAATAGTGATGGAAAAGGATTTACCGGATCTAAAAGTTGAAGTTCTAAATTGGACGAGGGCCAATTTTGACGGTATTACACAAGAACTTTCAAAAATTGACTGAGGTCAGACGCTTGCAGGTAAAGGGATGGCTGAAAAGTGGGAAGTCTTCAATAATAAGATAACGAGAATCCAGAGATATTATATTCCTGTTCGGGTGAAGGGCAAAGCTGGTAGGTGTAGGGAATACTGAATGACTAGAAAAATTGAAGTTTTGGTCAAGAAAAAGAGGGAATCATATATCAGGTACTGACAGCAAGGATTGAGTGAATCCCTAGAAGAATGTAAAGGTAATAGGAGTATACTCAAGAGGCAAATCAGGAGGGCAAAAAGGGGACATGAGATAACTTTGGCAAATAGGGTTAAGGAGAATCCAAAGGGATTTTATAAATATATTAAAGACAAAAGGGTAACTAGGAAGAGAATAGGGCCCCTTAAAAATCAGCAAGTCATCCATGTGTGGAACCACAGGAGATGGGAGAGATATTAAATGAGCATTTTGCATCAGTGTTTACTGAAGAAAAGGACGCTTAAGATAGAGAATGTGGGGAAATAAATAACGACATGTTGTAAAACGTCCATATTACAGAGGAGAAGGTGCTGGACATCCGAAAATGTATAAAAGTGGATAAAACCCCAGGCCGTGATCAGATGTACCCTAGAACTCTGTGGGAAGCTAGGGAAGTGATTGTTGGGACTCTTGCTGAGATATTTGTATCATCGATGGCCATAGGCAAGGTGCCAGAAGCATGGAGGTTGGCTAACATGGTGCCACTATTTAAGAAAAGTGGTAAGGAAAAGCCAGGGAATGATAGACTGCTGAGCCTGACATCGGTGGTGGGCAAGTTGTTAATGGGAATCCTGAGGGATAGAATTTACATGTATTTGGAAAGGCAACGTAGCATTCTGTGACTGCTCAACTAAAATAAAATCATTAAGAGGCAAGGCCAGAAATATAGGCACAGTAACTGAAATAAACAGGGCATCAAAATTGGCCAAAAAGCAAAATATACTGGGAATGCCTGAGCCAACACAGACACAAGAGACAATTCTGCATGTGGGCAAGTCATGCAAGATTCAAGCCAGATAATTGAATCCAGAGAGGCACCAGAACACATCAGGAAGTGTGAAAGGACAATTCAGCCCTTCGTGACAAGCAAACAACACTAGATGTAAGGGTAGGCATGCCTTAATAAGGCAAAAGCCCAGTTGTATGCTCTGGGATAAAACCAGACTTCCAGGCCCTGAGAGCAGACACATCAAAGGGGTTGCTGTTCAGCAAGCCATTGAGAGCCACTGGCAGCATTTCAAGGTGATAAAGCCAATTAAGTAGTACAAAGTTTAAAAATTTAAAATTAAATAGTTATCTATGTTTAATCAAGTCCTTGGAAAGTCATGGAAGGTAACCAGGAGGGTATAAGAACTCAGCCCAGCAGGACTTGAGTTACTCCCCCACTCTCCTGCCCACTTAGAGACATGTTAGGATAGAGCAGAACAGATGTTTATATAGCAGAATATATTTAATATATTACAATATAATATTATACATATTAAATATAGCAGAACAGCACATCCTCCGTCCAAAAAGAGAGAGAGAAAGAGAGTGAGAGAGTGTCAACCTGTGAAGAGAAGAACAGACTGAACAATTCATCAGACCAGCAAAGTTACGAGTATCTGGGAAGTATTTCAAGTTTCTAAAGATTAGATTACTTACAGTGTGGAAACAGGCCCTTCGGCCTAACAAGTCCACACCGACCCACTAAAGCACAACCCACCCAGACCCATTCCCCTACATTTACCCCTGCCCCTAACACTACGGGCAATTTAGCATGGTCAATTCACCTGACATGCACATTTTTTTTGGAGTGTGGGAGGAAACCAGAGCACCCAGAGGAAACCCACGCAGACACAGGGAGAATGTGCAAACTCCACACAGTCAGTCGCCTGAGGCAGGAATCGAACCCAGGTCTCTGGCGCTGTGAGGCAGCAGTGCTAACCACTGTACCGCCCACAACGAATTGGATAATTAGCAATACAGTTGTTAAAAGTGTAAAGTTTAACTCATAACCTTTGTTGTCTTCAAATAAAGTTGCAACCTGGCTCACTGAACAGACTTGCGCTGTGTAGTCCATTCCTGATACATGCTAAGGTACCTGGGTAAATTAATATTCTGTACACTGGTTGAGGAGTCTGCAGGGTCTGACAGACACCCTGCTCCAGACAACAGCAAGGACTAATTAGGGATAGTCAACCCGGTTCTTTGTGCGGGAAACAGTTTCTTATGAATTTGATTTGAGTTTTTTGAAGAAGTAACAAAGAGGATTCATGAGGGCAGAGCAGTGTACATGATCTGTATGGACTTGAGTAAGGTATTCGACAAGGTTCCTCATTGTAGACTGGTTAGTAAGATTAGATCACATGAAATAAAGGGAGAACTAGCTATTTAGATGCTGAACTGACTCGAAGGTAGAAGACAGAGGGTGGAGTGGACTGGAGGCCTGTGACCAGTGGTGTGCCATAAGGATTGGTGCTGTGTCTACTGTTTTTCATCATTTACATAAATGATTTTGATGTGAACATAGGAGGCATGGTTAATAGGTTTGCAGATGACACCAAAATTGGAGATGTAGTGGACACTGAAGAAGGTTACCTCAGAGTACAACAGGATCTTGATCAGATGGGTCAATGGGCCAAGGAGTGGCAGATGGAGTTTAATTTAGGTAAATGTGAGGTGCAGCATTTTAGAAAGGCAAATCATGGCAGAACTTATACAATTGATGATAAGGTCCTGGGGAGTGTTGCTGAACAAAGACACCTTGGAGTGCAGGTTCATAGTTTCTTGAAAGTGGAGTCACAGGTAGATAGGGTAGTGAAAAAAGCATTTGGTACACTTGCCTTTATTGTTGCAGCTCTACAGAACATTAGTCAGGCCACAATTGCATACTGCATGCAATTCTGGTCTCCCTGCTATAGGAAGGATGTTGTGAAACTTGAAAGAGTTCAGAAAAGACTTACTGGGATGTTGCCAGGGCTGGAGGGTTTGAGCTACAGGGAGAGGCTGAATAGACTTGGGCTATTTTACCTGTAATGTCAGAGGCTGAGGGGTGACCTCATAGAAGTTTATAAAATCTTGAGGGGCATGAATAAGGTAAATAGACAAGGTCTTTTATCTGGGGTGAGAGTCTAAAACTGGAGGGCATAGGTTTAAGATGAGAGGGGAAAGATTTAAAAGGAACCCATGGGGCAACGTTTTTCATGCAGAGGATGATGCGTTAATGGAATGAACTGCCAGAGGAAGTGGTGGAGGCTGGTACAATTACAACATTTAAAAGGCATCTGGATGGATATATGACTAGGAAAGCTTTAGAGGGATATGGGCCAAATGCTGACAAATGTGACTAGATTTATTTAGGATATCTGGTCAGCATGGACAAGTTGGATAGAAGGGTCAGTTTCCGTACTGTATATCTGGATGACTCTATGAGTCTCTGAGTCAATCTATTTGATCTGACATTTTCTGACATCGGTGGTGATACAGTCTAGCTTATTGTTATTAATCCTCTATACTTCACACCCCCCCCCCCCCCCAAGTCTTTCACACTACACAATAAATGTTCCTACCACAACAGACTATTTTGCCGAAGTTGTCAATCTCCCAGAATTCTGTCAGCTCATTTTGAGTGTGTGAGAGATATGTGGGTTCCATTACTTCTTCCTTGGAAGGCAAGAACATTAGCTGACTGGGACACTAACATCTCACTACAGCTGATACCTGGACTATGACATTGACGTCAACTTGAAGGGAAAAGCGGTGAGGACTGATCAAACAAGTACTGATTCAATTAATCTTCAGGACCCGAATCATCAGCCTCTTCATAGAGAAATGCAACAAACTAAAAGTCTTGTTCCCTTCTTCTTCTGCTTTTCTCTCTTCTCCTTTGCAAACTGGGGAGAAGCAAAATCATTGGTTTGAAAAATGAAGCATTTTCAGCTCCAATGAACAACTTCCTAGATGTATTATCCACTGCACTGAGCAAAAAACGTTAAAACAAACTTCATACATTCAAAGAAAAACTTGAAACTTCAGAAACAGGTCATCTAACAATTTTACACCAACTGCAAGCTGCCATTGAAATAAGTCCCACAAGTCTTTTAAGTCCAAATTGGATCAAGCAAATAATTGGAAATTCCAAAGCTTTTTATCGGTGGAAATGGAAGCTGGAGTCTGCAATTGAACCTCAGCAGTAAGCCATCACAGAAAACACAGAAAATGTTTCAGTCAAGGAACAGATGCTCAGACTCAGGAGCTTCTTGAGATGAGAAGTTCTTTAAAAAAGCTTAATGCTGAGCATCAATGGAAACTGGAGAATATTCAAATTAAGCAAGATTTTGAAAAGTCTAACTACATAAAAACATACTGACTTACTAAAATCCCAGTGTCAGTATTATAACTAGCAGATAACACTGTACAGCAACAGAGGAAACACACAATACAAATGGTGTCACAAAAAAAGTGATCAATCACATTACAGAACTGTGCAATATTATACACACCGAGAGATTGAAAGAGAATTAGTAGAAAATGTTGGCCACAGAGCAAGTATCGGAACAAAATTCAAAAATCAATGTCCTTCCTATACTCACTGTATCTGCTGTGGAGGAAATGCCTAAAACAAGAAATGTCTAAGGTATCACACATTTCCCAGACACTTGCAGGTTTATTGTCTCTCTCGCTCTCTCTGATGAAAGTTCATTGCTACTATGCTATACTGTTGTAAAATGGCCTTTCTTGTAGCATGTGTGACACTCAGTAAGCTAGCTTTATGAACTTTGGGGTTTTTTACTAGCACAATGCAGACATGGAAAAATGCCCTGCACCTAACCAACCTACTATGCCCTACACTTTCCCACCCTGCTTGCCAAAAAGCTTCTTCAGTCCACTAATACATGCCAATTATCTGGTTTTGGGATATATCCTTGCTGAAACTTCTCCAGTCTGTTGCAAATCAAAGTGAGAGCCAAAGGCTTGAGTTATTGGAAGCAATTTCTTCCTCATCAACTAGTATTATAAAATACCATTGGCTGTGTTGCCACTTTACATAAAGAAAAAGATTGAGCTAATTTCATCTGAATATTCGGCAAATTTTGAGGTATTGTAGTTGTGATTGAAGTGGTAGCATTAAATATAGATGTTTGGAATGGGCTAAGGGTTTTTGCTTATCTGTGACAAGCAGTTATGAGACACTTCTAGCAATTTGACAAACAGCTTGTTGATGTGAGCATCTCAACTGGCTGATTGTTTCCTTGGTTTGCTGCCTTTCACAATGCCAACTCGGAGGTCTACAAAACAGTTTAAATATTTTTGTCAGCGTTGTAACGTCTGAGTGTTCTTAACAGAAGAGAGCCGGTAACCATCAGGTATGTACAGAAGAAATTAAACTGGAAGGTTCTAATTCAATGCAACCTGACATCACTGATAATGCAATCTAGCAATTAGCATATGACTGTTAATCCCATATGCTTCAGATAGGGTTGGAAAATGTAGACATTTTGGAGGATTAACTGATTTGAAAAAAACTGCAAAGAAGGAGGAAAGGACAAAACCAGGAATAAATTGAAATACAAGGATGAAAACTTTGAGTTTAAGGTTTGGAGGAACGCAAGTGGTGAGCACAGGAATCACAGATGAGTGGGATTTGATAAGGTTTAGGATATTAGTAGCGGGGTTTTAGAGGAGATAAAGTTTACAAATGTAGGATCGTGGCAAGCTTGTCTAGAGAGCATTGAAAGAATTGAACTGGAGATGACAGTAACATGGATGAGAGTTTCAACAAATGTACTGAGACAGAGGAAGTGACGAAGAAAACAAGAACAACGTCAGAGAGAATTGGAGGGGATGTAAAATTCAAAGGCAAATAAGGATTTACATTCTGTAATTTGGTACCTAGTCCCTTGATAACAGAATGGCTTTGTTCAGAGGACATTTCCCATGAATACGTTTTACCGCTGCCACCATCCACTTTCCACAGCAAAGTGAACAAGCATAATGTTCTGGGTTGCTGGAGGCAGTACCTTGACCTGGATATGCAGACAGATGATAAACTTTTTACGAGCTGAGGAGGCTCAGACTTTCCAATAAAGTGGTCACTGTGACTTTCATCAGCTCATCAAAAATGAGGTGGCATTGTCACTGAGGACTCTTGTCCAGGACTCAAAGCACCATTGTTTTTCTGTCCTCTATATGGTCCTCTGATTGCTCCTCTGGTATTAGGAGAAGGGTTCTCAACAGGGAACAGGCAGAGAGCAGCAGCTTACTGTCACCACCTGAAGTCAGGAGTACTCATCTGGGAGCTTACTGAAAATGTCATGGAGAGTGTTCACTGAGGGGACTAGGGTTGTGAATTATTTAGACTCGAGTGGCAGGGAAAATTCCTGCTAGCGAAAGTAAAAAGTAGGCCACTTTGGGCGATGGGACCATTTAATGAGGAGACAGAAGATTTGGATTCTGTGCACTGAATACTTTAATTCATACTTGAAGGCAAAGTATTGACTAAAGACTTAATGGCACAGGTTCTCTTGAGCATCATTGGGAGGGAAACCTTCACATAAATCGAAGAATATGCAAAAAGGCAGTCTGCTGCATGAAAAGGCATTATTCATAGTTTTCAGACAGCAGACTGCCTGTTTGCATATTCATAGATTTATACCAAAAATTACCTTTGTATAATTTGGGCAATGGCATTCTAAACCATTAATCTCTATCAAGTCACCTCTCAACTGCCTCAAATCAGATTGTCTTATAGGCAGGAATACAATAGTTTGGCATGAGTAAGTATGACAATGGAAATTAATTTGTATAGTCAGTCATAATATTTTAGTTAACTCTCATTTCGTCACAAGAAAATCCAAAATAGGCATTCTCAGGATTATTACAGAACTCATCATGGCATGCCATTTAGCTTTTCTGGCCTGGTTAAGCCTTTAAATTGGATAAAGGGGGCGCAGTGGTAGCCTGGCGCACTGACCTCAATACCGCTGAAGCCAAACGTCAACTCGAGGACACCTCTTCCTACTGCCCCCTCGACCATGGCCCCACCCCCCATCACCAAACCATCATCTCTCAGACCATACAGATCATCACCTCAGGAGATCTCCCACCCACAGCTTCCAACCTCATAGTCCGGGACACTTGCACTGCCCGGTTCTACCTCCTTCCCAAGATCCACAAGCCTGACCACCCTGGCCAACCCATTGTCTCAGCATGTTCCTGCCCCACTGAACTCATCTCTACCTACCTTGACACTGTCCTATCCCCCCAGTCCAGGAACTCGCAACATACATTCGAGACACCACCCATGCCCTGCACCTCCTCCAAGACTTCTGTTTCCCCGGCCCCCAATGCCTTATCTTCACCATGGATATCCAATCCCTCTACACCTCCAGCCGCCATGACCAGGGCCTCCAAGCCCTCTGTTTTTTTCCTCTCCAGACATCCCCAACAGTACCCTTCCACCGACACTCTCATTCATTTGGCTGAACTGGTCCTCACCCTTAACAATTTCTCCTTTGAATCCTCCCACTTCCTCCAGACCAAAGGGGTAGCCATGGGCACACGTATGGGCCCCAGCTATGCCTGTCTCTTTGTTGGCTACGTAAAGCAGTTGATCTTCCGTAATTACACCGGCACCACTCCCCACCTCTTCCTCCGCTACATTGATGACTGCATTGGCGCCACCTCGTGCTCCCGCGAGGAGGTTGAGCAATTCATCAACTTCACCAACACATTCCACCCTGACCTTAAATTTACCTGGACCATTTCTGACAACTCCCTCCCCTTCCTGGACCTCTCCATCTCCATTAATGACGACCGACTTGACACTGACATTTTTTACAAACCCACCGAATCCCACAGCTACCTGAATTACACCTCTTCCCACCCCACCTCTTGCAAAAATTCCATCCCATATTCCCAATTCCTCCGCCTCCGCCGATCTGCTCCCAGGAGGATCAGTTCCACCACAGAACACACCAGATGGCCTCCTCCTTCAGAGACCGCAATTTCCCTTCCCACGTGGTTAAAGATGCCCTCCAACACATCTTGTCTACATCCCGCACCTCCGCCCTCAGACCCCACCCCTCCAAACGTTAACAAGGACAGAACGCCCCTGGTGCTCACCTTCCACCCTACCAACCTTCACATAAACCAAATCATCCGCCGACATTTCTGCCACCTCCAAACAGACCCCACCACCAGGGATATATTTGCCTCCCCACCCCTTTCCGCCTTCCGCAAAGACCGTACCCTCCGTGACTACCTGGTCAGGTCCACGCCCCATACAACCCACCCTCCCATCCTGGCACTTTCCCCTGCCACCGCAGGAACTGTAAAACCTGCGCCCACACCTCCTCCCTCACCTCTATCCAAGGCCCTAAAGGAGCCTTCCACATCCATCAAAGTTTTACTTGCACATCCACTAATATCATTTCCCGATGCGGTCTCCTCTACATTGGGGAGACTGGGCGCCTCCGAGCAGAGCGCTTTAGGGAACATCTCCGGGACACCCGCACCAATCAACCACACCGCCCCGTGGCCCAACATTTCAACTCCCCCTCCCACTCTGCCGAGGACATGGAGGTCCTGGGCCTCCTTCACCGCCGCTCCCTCACCACCAGACGCCTGGAGGAAGAACGCCTCATCTTCCGCCTCGGAACACTTCAACCCCAGGGCATCAATGTGGACTTCAATGGTTTCCTCATTTCCCCTTCCCCACCTCACACTAGTTCTAAACTTCCAGCTCAGTAACTGTCCCCTTGACTTGTCCGGACTTGTCCTACCTGCCTATCTCCTTTTCCACCTATCCACTGCACCCTCTCCTCCCTCACCTATCACCTTCATCCCCTCCCCCACTCACCCATTGTACTCTATGCTACTTTCTCCACACCCTCACCCCCCTCTAACTTATCTCTCCATGCTTCGGGCTCACTGCCTTTATTCCTGATGAAAGGCTTTTGCCCGAAACGTCGATTTCGCTGCTTGTTGGACACTGCCTGAACTGCTGTGCTCTTCCAGCACCATTAATCCAGAATCTGGTTTCCAGCAACTGCAGTCATTGTTTTTACCTTTAAACCTGTTGTGGCACCATAAACCAGAATGACACACTCCACTCCTGCTGCTGATTCATCTGTTACTTCCATTTAGGAAAGAATCTGCCTGTGGACCCTTAGTACATGCAGCATCATGCTCATGCTGTCATTGCTGAAGCAGAATGTTACTTTGCCATGTTGAGCCTCCAGCTGTGCTGTCCTGACTCTGTCAAATCACATCAGTAATGGTTTGATTTTGACCTTGCAGTGTCCCATTAACTATTGGAGCTGACAGACGCTGATGTAATTTGGGTTTTAAGCCTTCTGCTTTGGAAACCTCGAAAACTGACGAAGATGCTGTGGCTGTATTTAGAAGACTCAAATAAGCACAGTGCTGAAACCTTGGGGCTCCCAATATGCCTGTGGTCTCCATCACTGCTGGTGATTCTCAATGTTAAATTTCAAATCCCTGCCTTCAGGTAATGTTGCAAAGGAACACATAGATGAGGAAAGGTAAGGAGAAGAGGCCAGGGATAGAGTCTTTAGAAAGACCAGAGGTTACAGTACAGTGGGGAGTGCAAAAGATTGGATTTTCTGAAAGTGCATGGATTTAGTTTCACATTATGTGTTTAATAGTTACCACAAACTAAAGTGAAAGCAAGTTACATTTGAGGGAGAGGTCACATGAATACATCAAGCCAGCTCTTCCACTCTGTAAAATTGTGTTTCTTCAAGCACCCTATTTTTTCTGTGAAAAATGCATGCACTACCATCACTACATGTTACTCAAGTTACCAAATGTCCAAGATCATCAAAAAATACGAGTCTGCCCCACTTTCGTTAGGATCTACACATACATTTTATCAATTATTTCTAAAGAATTCAAGTATTTTAATGACATCTATGCAAGCTGCTGTAACATTGTCTGGTATCTGTTCATTCCTGGGATGAAGTTGATTCTGTGGGAAATGTCATTTCACTGGCAAGTGCCTGACCAGAATCAGACGTTTGTCTTTCAGATTCAATGTCTCTACTCGATCCATGACTTCCAAAGTATATTGAACTATTGCTGCTAAATTTTAATTCATGTAAAAACCTCTTCTTGTTCTGCACCCCAATTCCAATGTACTTTTTTAGCCGTGAGATTGTATAAGTGTTCACATTCTGATGATAAATCGGACAAAAAATTTGGTGGATAGTTCATATATCCAATACACTACTGTACCACTTTTACATTTGCTCGTTGTTGCATTTTTTAAAAAACTTGTTACATATGTAGTTATGGGTGTGTGCTGCTCTTTTAAAGGGGCATCTTACACGGGAGGAGTTGGGGGTCAGTCTAGGTCTGACTGTGTAGCTATAAAGACATAGAATAAACTGTTCCTGGTTCAAATTTCTACAGCCTCACCTTGTGACAATTTTACTTATAATTTCAATCTAAACAAAGCAAGTGGTGACGATATTGAGTCATGGCCCAGTTAAAAGTCTGACAACCATATCTTTGAAAGAAAGGGAGGATATCAAATGAAAATGGTATGGAATTGGAATGGAAGTGTGATAGACTTGTTGGGAGACAGGGAAGCGATTGCGTGGTGACTCAGACTGCAGTAGGTGCAGGTCAACAGGGAACAGCAGCCTATTGACAACAGCTGAAGACAGGGATACTCATCTGGGGACTTAATGAAAATGTCATGGAGAATGTTCACCGAGGGGACTAGGGTTGCGAGCTATTTAGACACGAGTAGCAAGAAAAATTCCTGTTAGCGAAAAAAAACACAGGCCAATTTGAGCGATGGGATCATTTAATGAAGAGACAGAAGATTGGATTTTGTACGCTGAATATTTTAATTCATACTTGAAGGCAAACAGAGTGACTGAAGACTTGATGATACCAGTTTTCTTGAGTATTATTGGGAGGAAAACCTTCACAATTCTGTTATAAAGGTGTAGATGTATATTGTACCTTTAAGAGAGAGAGGAAGCTAGCAAGGATTGAGTGAAAGCACAGAGAGAGTTGAACAAGGTAAAAATGTAACACTTGGTTGAAACAAATAGCTGGAGTTATGTTACCATGGAACAAAACAAATTCAAATCCGGCCAATTGGTTTAAATTATGCTCCAGATACCAAAATCCAATCGAATTTGAATTTAGTGTTTTGATTACTCAAACCAATGAAATGATCCAATGTTTTGGAGTATAAAACCAGACATTTTGAACAGTTAGGGGGAGAACTGCCAAGATAACCAACAAGTTAAGACTGCTGGCCAGATAGGGCTCTGCAAAGTACCTATCCATAAGAAACATTCAGTAGAAGACTGAAGAAGAGACGACCCAGAAAAGGCCAAAGGAAAATCTACAGAGGAAAATCGACGAAGCTGACTGGTTTTGAAACGTGATTTTTTTTTTTGTAAATCTCAATCGGGTTTTTTTATTAAATCAGTATTGTAGAGTGGGAGATAAAAGATAGGTTTAAGAGAAAGGAGTTGTTATTTTAATGTTCTCTGTTGGACTTAAAGAATAAAATTGTTAATTTTTACTTTAAATAGTGACTTCTGGGATAGTTCTTCGCCTCTTGAAATGTAATAGATTATGGCATGAGGTGACCTTCTCTGTGTGTCGGGTTTACCATGTATCTAATTCTAAGGAGTGTGGTGCACCTAGAGAAACCTGCAGAGCAGACCTATAAAGAACTATGTGCAGTGTTGGAAAATTATTTTGCACTGAAGCCACTGGTGACTATGGAACACTTCCGGTTTTATAAAGGGGTACACCATGAAGTAGCGTTCATCGTCCAAACCTTGGCTGCCTTAAAGAAGTTAATGGAACATTAAAAAATTTGGCGGGCTCCTCCGGGATGCCATGAAGCTATTCAAAGGAAGCTACGTTTGAAGAGAAACCTGGATTTTCAACTTTCAAAACTGCTACACTGTTGGAGTTGGCAGCCAGTGAAGCAACACATTTGGCTGTCAGTACTCACGTGCACAGTAGAAGCTGAGCAGAATGCAGAACAAACTGCAGATTACCACTGTGGTGGTGAGTCTGGCCATGAGGAGTCAACATGTTGGACTCGAGAAACTCAGTGCTTAAAGTGTAAATGAGTATGCCTCAATGCCCATAATTGTCAGTTACAATGCAAATAAGAGAGGAGGAGTGAATAGGAACCAATCCTGAGGACAAGACGTAAGCTACATGTCACCAGCCGGAGAATAGACAGGGAGTCAGCTGTGTTTGCAGAAAAAGCAGAAACACCACCGTCAGAAGTGTTTTGGTTAAATATCTTGTCAGTTTGGTATGAAACTGATCTTTTCTGGGTTCTTTACAAATTAGAGGGAAAGACAGTAAGGACGGAGGTGGATACGGGTACAACGGTGTCCCTGATTCCCGAAACAGTCTATAGGGAGATGTGAAGGACACTACCATTGAAGCCTGCCAATGTGGTATACACGGAAGAAGTGGTGCTACTGAAGGGCTGTGTACTGGTGAATGTACAGCAGAGACATGCAGAGTTATCACAAAAGTAGTAAAAGGTGACTACCTTGTATTATTTGGATGCTCCTGGTTATGAAAATTAAGGCTCAGTTGGGGTGTAGTTAATAAGCTGGAAGAGTCAAACATGTTTGAGTTTGCAAGAGATCCTGGACAAACATGAACATGTTTTCAAAGGAACCCTGGAGGAAATGAAAGGAGTTGAAATTAGGTTACAACTGAAGCCAAAGGCACACCCTTTTGTCTGAAGGGGACTCCAGTACCATTTGCCATCCAGTCTAAACTGGAGGTGAAATGGCTGGTAAATCTGGGAGCATTAGAACCAGTGAATCGTGGTGAACTCCCATCGTTCCGATCCTAAAAACAGATGACATGGTGAAGACTTGAGGTGATTTTAAGGTCACAGTCAACCCAGCCCTGAGTGCAGATCAATATCCTCTTCCACACATAGGAGATCTATTCAGTGGACTGGCAGGAAAAAAAAATTCAAACATGGATCTGACGCAGGTCCACCCACAGATGGGGGTCACAAAAGAGTCTCAGCTGCTGCTGACAATAGTAATACACAGGGGACATTTCTGCCACAAATGACTGCCTTTTGGCATCACGTCAGCACTGGTTCTATTCCAGAGGACCATGGATCAAATTGTAAGTGGATTTCCAGGGGTCCAGTGTTATCCAGATGAACTTAGGCTCTTCTGAAAATGAACATTTGAGAAACCTAGAAGCAATCGTAAAAAGATTGTGGAGAAAGGCCTAAAAGTACAAAGGGAGAAATGTGAGTTTTTAAAGACTACCTGGGCCACATAAACGATGGCGAAGAACTACCCAAGGTGACCAGGAACCTGGAGGCCATCGTGAATGCCCCTAGACCAGATAATGTGTCTCAACTGAAATTGCTCTTGGGACTTGTCAATTATTATGATAAGTTCATCTCAGATCTGACAACCATGCTAAAACACTTGTATTAGTGCTGGGTAAAGAGTGACCATGGAAATGGACCCTGGATTGTGAGGAGGCTTACTGAGAGGTAAAACAAACATTTAAAAGGTTGGAAGTTTATAACACATTTTGACACAAAGTTGCCATTGCAGTTAACGTGTGACACCTTGCCTAATGGGTTTGGCACTGTACTATTAAATACCTTACTGAATGGAGAGGAAAAGCCTATTGCTTTCACATTGAGGTCACTAATTAAGGCAGAGGAGATTAATGCCCAAGTTGCAAATGAAGAATTGGACATTATATTCAGTGTTAAGAAGTTCACCCAATTCTTTACAGCAGGCATTTCATACTGCTGACCAATCACAGACCTCTAACCTTCATTTTTACCTGCTATAAGAGGGTACCATCAATGGGCCATCACACCTGCAGAGATGGCACTGGTTCTATTAGCCTACCCATATAAATCAGATTATGACAGGCGGAGAAGCACGGCAATTTAGTTGACTTGTCAAGGGGATGTATAGCCGGTCAGGCAGCATCTGAGGAGCAGGTCAGTCCACGTTTCAAGCATAAGCTCTTCATCGGGAATATTGTGCTTGAAATGCTGACTCTTCTGCTCCTTGGATGCTGCCTGACTGGCTGTGCTTTTCCAGCCCTACACGTTTTGATTCTGATCTCCAGCATCTGCAGTCCTCACTTTCTCCTACTACCAGGGCATACTGATGTTCCCACCAGGAACTTGAAATTATATACTTTTCCCCGGAAATGATTGTCACTAGTGTTGGTGAGTCAACTGCAGAATATTACCCAGAATGACCTTGTTTTGAGCCAAGTGGTGGATCTACTCTTGAGAGAGAGAGAGGGAGTGTCAGTCATAGAAATTTCCCAGAATTGCGCCCTTACCTCGGCAATGGGAGTTGTCTGTATTGGATGGTTGTTTAATGTGGTGAATGAGCATTGCTAATCTTCCCAGTTAAGAAGGAAGGTGCTGGAACAACTGCACCAAGGGCACTCCAGCCGGTGTGAATAAAATAAAAAGCCAGGAGCTACGTTTGGTTGCCGAATGTGGACTACCCCAGATTGAGGACAAAGTGGGATCATATGAATCCTGTACATTGGTAAGGAAGGTGCTGCCATTGTCTTATCTTCACTCAAGGAGAATGGTCTCTGACACCATGGCAGGGGTTTCACATTCATTTCATAGGATCAGTAGAGGACCAAATGTTAGTAGTGATCCATGGGTGCCAACTGCAAATGACCCCAGGTGGCAGTCAAAACATTCGGTAATAGCAGAAGCAACAATAGAATAGAACAGAATTGTCATGTGTACCAAAGTACAGACATACAGGAGTACGGTATATTGAATTGAATTGAATTGAATTTATTGTCACGTGTACTGAGACACAGTGAAAAGCTTTGTCTTGCAAGCAGTACAAGCAGATCACATTGTTAAGTAGCATAGATAGTAAATAATAGGTAAACAGCGGCGAAACAAAAACAGGGGTACAGGTGAATGTTAAGAGTTTGTGAGTCCATTCAGTATCCTAACAACACGCACCAGCTGATTTTGAAACAGTTTCAAAAATGGCTGGTGCATGTATTCAGGATTCTGTACCTTCTCCCTGATGGTCGCAGTTGTAGAACAGCATTGCCAGGGTGGGATGGATCTTTGAGAATGCTGGCGGCCTTTCCTTGACAGCGGGCCTGACAAATGGATTCTATAGATGGGAGGTTGGCCTTTGTAATCGTCCAGGCCGAGTTTACCACTCTCTGTAACCTTCTCTGATCTTGAATGGCATGGTTGCTATACCAGGTAGTGATACATCCAGACAGAATGCTCTCGATGGCACACCCATAAACGTTGGCAAGGGTATTCACCGTCATGCCAAAACGTTTACAATGTAGCCCCACATGGCACCCTCTTAGGTAAGAAGTACCTAGGCACAATCTCAAATACAAAATAGAGTAAAGATAAAAAGGAAAAAGACAGTTACATGACCTTTCAGTTATTCACAGTGGAGGTTAGAAAAATAGGAAATAAAGTTAAAAAGATAAGCATTACAGATTTTCTATAAAGGGCCAGTAGTAGATCAGTGCAGGGCGCTTCCACATGTGGTCTGACCAGGCTCACAAGCTGCTGACCACCCACACTGCACCTCAGTCCAACAACAGCCCCTGCTCAGCTCAGACCTCCAGCCCAATGACCATCCCCGCTCCTCTCAGGCCTCCAGCCCACTGGCCATCCTCGCTCTGCTCAGGCGTCCAGCCTATTGACCATCCCCACATCACTCAGGCGTCCAGCCTATTGACCATCCCCACATCACTCAGGCCTCCAGCCCATTGACCATCCCTACATCACTCAGGCCTCCAGCCCATTGACCATCCCTACATCACTTAGGCCTCCAGCCCACTGACCATCCCCACTCCGCTCAGGCCCCCAGCCCAATGACCATCCCCGCTCCGCTCAGGCCTCCAGCCCATTGACCATCCCCACTCTGCTCAGGCCTCCAGCCCATTGACCATCCCCACTCCACTCAGGCCTCCAGCCCACTGACCATCCCCACATTACTCAGGCTTCAAGCCCACTGGCCATCCCCACTCTGCTCAGGCCTCCAGCCCAATGGCCATCCCCAAATCACTCAGGCCTCCAGCCCACTGACCATCCCCATTCCGCTCAGACTTCCAGCCCACTGACCATCCACACTCATAAGGGTCTCCAGCCCATTTGCCGTCCTCCATGTCTCCAGGCAACTCTGCATCAGGGAAAACACCAAAAATGGGAAATAAACAAAAGGAGCAGAGGAGCTCCAGGTAGAGCTTCCTACACTGCCACCAGCTTGACTAGAAAATTTGTAGGAGAGGTGGCAAGGAGGGTGGAAAGGACTGGACTGGACTGGACAAAGGTTAAGGAGAGGGGTAGAATCTGGTGGAGGTAACAGAGACAAGGAGGGTTGTAAGGGCTTGAGGAGGTTACAATTTGGAGTGGATATTGTAACTTCCTATGGCATCTACAGAGATTCAGAGGGCTGTAAGGGCTGGAGGTATTTACAGAGACACTGGGAGGTAAGGAAGAAAGGAGATGAGGAGGTGACATTGTTCATGAGCATTGGGGATGGGACTAGGTTACAGATATCGAGAGGGTTTTAGGGAGAAGGATTATTAGGGAGATTGCGAGGACTGGACATAGTTACATTCACATTGAGGACTTAGACCAACTAGATGAAATATTTGCCAGGTTTGAGAACCCCAAACAAGTCGTGAGTAACAACAGTCCATAGTTTGTAGCAAAAGACTTCAGACAGTACCTGGAATACCACAGAGTCAGACAAGAAAGATTGACTCTCTATCACCCCACGACAAACAGTCAGATTTGAGAGATTTGAACAAACCCTGAAGTAAGCCTTTAAGCCTCCCATGGGATGGTTCACTAGGACAGCACATCACCAATCTCACCAGCATGTGCAGGAACATGCCACATATGACAACCCAGTACTCACTGGCATCCATAATGTTCAATTGCTAGCTGAGAACCATATTTGACTTGCTGCCGCCTGAAGAGACCAGAGAGGTTTTAGAGCAAAATCAAGAAAGACAAATGGCCAGAAGGTTGGGAACCTCAAAGTTCAGGGTATTCCAAAGAGGAGAGACCATTTTGGTCAGAAATTATACATGTGGGGAAAAGTGAATTCCAGTGATGCTGGTGGCTCAAATAGGACCATTGTCAGATATGGTTCAAACTTAGAATGGGTGGCACGGTGGCTCAGTGGTTAGCACTGCTGCCTCATAGCACCAGGGTCCCAGGTTCGATTCCAGCCTCAGGCGACTGTCTGTGTGGAATTTGCACATTCTCTCCGTGCTCCGGTTTCCTCCCACAGTCCAAAGATGTGTAGGTCAGGTGAATTAGCCATGCTAAATTACCCATCATGCTAGGTGCATTAGTCAGAGGGAATTAGGTCTGGGTGGATTACTCTTCGGAGGGTTGGTGTGGACTGGTTGGGCCGAAGGGCCTGTTTCCATACCATAGGGAATCTAATCTAAATAGGGAATCTAATCTAGTCTAAAGGAGACATGCAGACCAACTGATTGCCACACTTCACCAATGAGGGGATGTCCCTTAGAATTCAGAATCTGTCTGGTGGGGCCTGTGGTATCAATCAAGTCATGTGTCTCCAAACCAGAGTTGGTCAAATCCAAGGAGACAACAGCAGTGTCATAGGACAATGTCAGCCAGTCAGAGAGTGATGCATCTGCTGAATGGCAGGACCTTCTGGAAATCCAGGAGAATGTACCCAAAAGGCTTTTGAGATGAGGTGACAGTCTTCTAGAAATCTCAGTCTTCTAGTCTTCTAGGTTCAAATTTCTACAATCCTACTTTGTGGTCTTTTCGTAATTTATAATGAGACTCAAAGATAATACAACTCTCACATTATCAGATTTTGAGTGAAATCCTTTTCCTTTCTGAACATGACCTATGTACTTGACTTCAGGCAACTTTTTATTATTCAGTCATAAGGACATTGCTGGCTAGACCATCATTTATTGCCCATCCCAGAGGGCAGTTAAGTGTCAACCACATTGCTATGGATCTGGAGTCACATGTAGGCCAGACCAGGTAAGGATGGCAGTTTCCTTCCTTAAAGGGCATTAGTGAACCAAATGGGTCTTTCTAACAATCGACAATGGGTTGTGAAAATTTTAATTCCAGATTCTTACGGAATTTACATTCCACCATCTGCTGTGGCAGGGTTTGAACCTCCCTGAGTTTCCCTGAGTTTCTGGATTAATAGGCTAGCAAGAATACCATAAGGCCATTGCCTCCCCATTCAACGGTATTGTTTGCCTATTCAGCTTCAGATTCATCTGGCAGCTCTGGCTGTCTTCTGATCATGGTCTGCGGAGCTTCATTCAATCATGGGTCCACATGCATGGACTAGCAGATCATCCATTATAGCTTTCACTCCAGGAAATTCACTGATTATATCTGTTGTCTGTGTTGATCCTTCTGAAACAGTGGGAATGCTGAATAGTATACACAACTACTTCGTCTCCTGAATGGAGTCCAAAATATAATGAGAAAACTACTGCTTTCACCCAGCTTCACTTCCCAGAAACAATTCTTCACATCAAGGGTATTAAAGATCTTTACACTGGCAGGTAGTGGCAAAATCTCTTTAATAGTTCGCAAGGGATAGTCAGATTTCTTCAAAGCTTTACTCAGGTTTTTCTGATCCATGCATACTCTCATCTTTTCTCTTATTTTTACTGCTACCATGCTGCTAATTCAGCCTGTCGAAGTTGTCAGTTTATTTTAATTATTCTCTTCTTCTCTATCTTTTTTTTTAATCTTGTTTTTCAGGCTGGGATTTATGGAAATATTAAATCTCATCAACAGATGCTGAGTCAGTCTCACAATCACATTTATTTTGAGATGCTGTTTACCACAAAGACATACAAGAACTAAACATACATTTTTTGTAAGCTTTTAGGATCAGTTAATCAGTGACCTGTAAAACATTTCAAATCACTTCTGGCATGTGTACAGTTATCAGTTCAAGCTTCAGATTTGCTATAGCTGAGAGGAGTGGATTTTTGCTAAATATCAACAATCTGGGATTCCAGATCTTCAGTTTTTCCATTGAATTGGGCTCTCAGCTTTGCTTGTTCTTTTGGATTAAGTATCATTCAAACGCATATCTTTGAGGGCTTCATGTTGGAGGTCACCATTTTGAACAATTTCACACAGATCTACAAAGCAGGAGTGTCCACTTTCTGTTCACTTGATGCTTTCATTCTGTAGTCATCATTCTAACAATCAGAAATCATTTGTCAGCTTTTGACCTGATGATGCTATCCTCTTGAATGGCATAAAATGAGTTGTCAGAATTCATACCTAATATCACTTTAACTGTCATCTTTATAGGCTTGCTTTCCTTTTTTCTAGCTAGACATGTGTGTGCAAATTAGTTTAGTTTCTTGTAGTTAGAACACAGTTTTCTCTATGCTGGATGTGCTTCCTTTCCTTTTATGTGATGTCTTCCACAATGTTCATATCCTTCTCTCGAGCCTTAATCCTCCTGCAAATCTTTCTCTTTTTTTCCACTTTATTGTTCTTATTGGGCCTGAGATGCCTTTCAACATAATGAAACCTCATCTGTTCTCCCATTAATATACTCCAGCTGTTAATTGGCAATCTCACAGTTCTGGTGCCTGTTACCTGCCATATCAAATGGTGGCAAAATCAGAGGTTGCTGGAAAAGCTCAACAGGCCTCGCAGCATCTGTGGAGAGAAATCAAAGTTCATGGTTCAGGTCTGGTGACCCTTCATCAGAACTGATGGTAGCTAGTAAAATGTCAGTTTATATGCAGAAGATAGGTTGGGGGCAGGGGGTAAGGAGTAAATGATAGAGCCCAAAGAGAGAGAAGAACAGTTAGACAGACAAAAGAATCCAAGCTACCCTATCTTCTGCATGTAAACCGATGTTTTCCTAGTTACCATCAGTTTGAGGAAGCAGCACCAGACCCAAAACTTTGATTTTCCTTCACAGATGCTGCCAGACCTGCTGATCTTTTCCAGCAACTTCTGTTTTTGTTTCTGATTTACAGCATCTGTAATTCTTTTGGTTTTTATATTGAATGGTGGAGCAGGCTCAAAAGGGCAAAAGGCTCTGCTCCTCCTCCTAGTTTCTATATTTCTATGCTAAGATAATCTGATTTCTAATTAAGTATTCTTTCAGTTGTCTAAAGTCTCACAATTCAGCTAAATGTGTCAGTGCTATCACATACTGATCAATAATTTGACTGTCTCCCTGAGGTCTGATGTTGAATACATGCCAATCATGACTTATATTAACATGGGATTCAAAGCTTTCAAACATTCTCCTGTGTGGGCATTCTTCTCCTCGGCAAGATGAAGACTGCAATACTGCTCAGAGTACACTTTCCCCTGCACTTATAACAGGGTTGATTCTCTTAATTGTTTGGGCTTCTCATTCAGTTCTGCAGCAATCAGTTACCATGGAGAGTGGACAGAATTCCAATTCTGACTCAGATCACTTTCCTGATCTCCTGATCTTCCTTCATTTCCACAACAGCAGGAAGTGGAACATTAACAGTTACTCTGACTCATGCAGCAGAATTAACAACTTTAAAGTTGCGTATAGTCGTTTGTTAGTACCCCTTTCATTTTTGGACTGCGGACTTGCTTTAAACCAAGGAAACTGTGGAAGAATAAAAATTGACAGAATTGCAATGCTGTAAATCAGAAACAAAAACAAAGGTTGCTGGAAAAGCCCAGCAGGTTTGGCAACATCTGTGAAGAGAAATCAAAGTTAACGTTTTGGGTCCAGTGACCTTTCCTCAGTTCTGAGGCAGGATCACCAGATCTGAAACGTTAATTCTGATTTATCTTCACAGATGCTGTCAAACCGTAGAAGATGTTTGCAGTTTGTAAAATGAGCTACTGGATGTTATTGTGAGTTGCATGTACATTATTGCCTTATACTTACATTGGAAAAGAATGCTCGACACAATGGCATCGTGTGTGCATGTTCAGGGCAATTTTCACAACAGACAATCTTTTGATTGGTTTTTCAATCAAGACCAGTTATTGTTGGTTCAGAAGGACTTAGCATTGCCATAATAACTTGATTGATTCTTAAGCAAATGACAACATTGGATGGCATGGTAGCTCAATGGTTAGCACTGTTGCCTCACAGTACCAGGAACTTGGATTCGAATTCAGCCTTGGGTGACTGTCTGTGTGGAGTTTGCACATTTCCCATGTGGGTGTGCTCTGGTTTACTCCTACAGTCCAAAGTTGTGCAGGTCAGGTGAATTGACCATGCGAAATTGCCCACAGTGTTAGGTGCATTAGTCAGAGGGAAATGGGTCTGGGTGGGTTACTCTTCGGAGGGTCAGTGTGGACTTGTTGGGTCAAATGACCTGTTTCCACTCTGTAGGGAATCTATCTAATCTAATCCATGTGTGATAAATAAAGGAGAAGCCTCTAGTTTGCATAGTATCAGAGTCCAAATTTTTCTCTCTCCCTCTGGTGTGGAGTAGTAACAGAATATCTTCTAGTAGTTGTACAAATTTGCCTGTAAGTTACTCTTTCTGCTAAAAAGGTTTTTTAAAAAAGTACCTTTAGAGGTGATCACCTTCAGAGATCCACAAAATTAAACTATTTTCCTGTTCTCTCATTAATTCGAGACTGGAGATTAAAAAGGAAGTCAAAAAGACAGGATAAGGAAAGGACAGGTGGGGATGCCCTAAAATTCCCTCCTCAGATCACAAAGAAATGTGTTGAGGGTGGAAGTGAAAAACAAAGGTCTAATTGTTTCCCTTCCAACATAGTAGAAGACTTTCATTTAGCATGTTGGAATTTATGAGGGAATTCATGAACTTTATTGGGGTTTGTAAGTGAATTTGAAAAAGGAACTCAAAAAGAAAATGCTATAGATCAAACTGTAGCTGAAACTATAACAATGAGTCCAGAGATAAAATTGCTATGAGTGTCAGTGAGGTGAATTGGGTAGATAAAAGACACAAAGAGATTTTATCAAAAGCAAAGGTAACCCCTTTTCCTTCAAATAATGCAGCTAAACTATGCATTACTATGGATACCGGAGCTACTCAGACTCTTCTACCAGAAAAGGACATGGTTTTCCCTCCAGAGAATGAAATGAAAGAAAAAGCATTTATAAACATGATAAATGGAGAGTATATCACAGTTCCTTTGCGCAAAGTAAAATTGGAATGCAGCTTGTTAATCTGAATAATGGTAGTAGGCATGGTCAAGAAATATCCTGCAAATGGAGTTTACTTACTCCAGGGCAATGATTTGGTTGAATAAAGGTTCTCGCTTCACCCACAGTCAGAATGGGGTTATGGAGATAGAACAGTTATAGTAACAGCTTCCAGATATTTTTCCATCCTGTATAGTGACCAGAGCAATAGTTAGCAAAGTTAATTAGCAGAGATCAAAGTAATGTCAGAGAGAGAGAGAAGTTAGAATAGCCAAGACTTTAGAGAAGGGGATAATTCAAATGAGGTATTTGGGATTTCCTCATTAATTGAGGCTTCAAAACTAGATTCAGAGTTTTTAAAAAAGAATAGCACAGACAATTTATACTGAAACAGAGGTTGAAGAAGGTTTGGAGTGTTATTACATGGAAATGAAGTTGTGATGAGGAAATGGAGACACTTTCACAGATCTATGGGTAAACTGCTGTCATGATGAGACATTGTGAGTAATACAACAAATTACAAAAGCAACACACCTAGAAATATGAAAAACTGAAGCAAGAATAAACAAGGTGTTTACCTGGTCAAGACTTCAGAAGAATGTAGTGCAATTCTGTAAGACATGCCATACATGAAGGTGGTAGGAAAACCTCAACATAGAATCAAACCAGCACCATTAATAGACATAGTAGAAATGAAGTATGAGCAGGTCTGGTAATGCCTGTGGAAAGGGAAGTAGAGTTCATCTTTTGTATTCTGCGTGAAGCTGGAAATGGTGGTTTTTATGCTGTTGATGGATGTGACAGAGGAGCAAATGGAACAGGTTGTGAGAACGCCCAGGGAAAAGACAAAGGCCATGATAATGCTAGTAAGGGAGAAATAGAAATGTAAAGTGGGTGTAAATGTTACAGTTTTGAGAAGATTTGTAGCTCAGGTTGAGGTTCTGGATGTAAGCTTGCTTGCTGAGCTGGAAGGCTTGTTTTTAGCCTTCAGAGAGAAAGAATCTTAATCTCTCTCTCCCTGTGTGTGGAGAACCAACAGGAGTCTTCCAGCAGCTGTTCTCACTCACCATTTTCCTTTTAATGATGCAAATTGTATTGTTGAAAGGAAAAGGGAAAAATGAACACATCGGCATTGAAAGGATGCACCTTGAACCATTGAATCATACTCACCATACTAGCTAATGTCGTCAGTGAGCCTCCTGTGAAGCGCTGGTGTTATGACCCACTTTTTATTTATGTGTTAAAGTTTCCTTGGGTTGGTGATGTCATTTCCTGTTCTTTTTCTCAGAGGGTGGCAGGTCCAAAATCGATATGTTTGTTGATAGAGTTCTGGTTGGAATGTCATGTTTCTAGGAATTCTCGTGTGTGTCTCTATTTGGCTTATCCTAGGATATTACATGTGAAAAATAAAAATTGTTTCTGTTCTGCTAAAGTCCATATTATACAGTGTGTTAATGAACCATTAATCTATAATGACCATAATACTCTAGCAGTTGTTAAAAAGTTTAAAATCCAAAATGAGAGATTGCTTAAAAGGAGCTTACTGATTTAACCACTCAATAAAGATATTGTTCCCATTTCTAGTGAATATAGTGTGATTGCAGACACTTTGTCCAGGGTTGTCAAATAATAGAGCATATTAGGAACTTAAGAGAAGGTGCAAAAAGCTTATAAAAGGAATAAATAAGGATGAATGGATGTAAGTCTTGCTTTTTGTTATCTAATTGCCATATACCTTAGGAAGAAATGCATTTTTGAAATAGCATTTAATTTCACTTGAGGGTGGAAACATATAAAGACTATTTTTATTGTTCACCTCTGGACTAGAAAAATGGGAAAAGATGCTGTTTTAAACTAAGGAAAAGGTGTTTGCAGCTTAAAAAAACACCTCTTAACTGCAAGGAAAATGCAGTGCAACAAGAACTATAACACTCAGAAGAATGTGATGCATTTTCTGGAGGGAAATGTTTACAGCACCACTACATCACTTCTTCCTCAATGTGTACTGTCAATTCCAGTTAAATCTGTAGCTCATCCTCATAAGGTTGCTCATCGTCCAGTTTTAACTAAGCAGTTATTTTCTTTATAATATCATAATTTTCAGTGGCATTGCTCACAATGAGTCAGAAGCTATTGTGTTTTGGGGAGTCAGAGAGACTATTATGTTCATCAATACAATGTGCTATTCATATGCTAAGTTTAAGAAATTATAGATTAATATTTAAACAAATTGCCAGAACTTTGGGCCTAACATTATATTGTGTGATATAAAACAAACAATTTACTCTGTTAGTATGAAACCTATTTTGGCTGTTAGTACAATGGAGATATCTATCCTTTATTTTAGACATATCAGTGCCTCTGTCAAAATAGTAAACAAAGAAGAACAACTTCCATTTATATAGTGTCTTTAATATAATAAAACTTCACAAGGTGCTTCACAAGAACTTTAGCAGGCAAATTTATCACTAAGCAATATAAGGACAGAACCCAAAGCTTGGTCAAAGAGAATCCATAGCTTTGAAAGAGTGCTCTAAATGTGCTTTGATGCTGAACCTTTAATAAGATACCCACAAAGATTTATAAAATTAAAAGCATTGTATAAGTGCAATTTGTCATTGAAGATGAATGGTGCAGACCAGAAGACACCAGCTATAATGTCCAGTCTGTGCTGAGTCTGTTGGTTCCAGACAAGCTGCAGCCTGGATAACATCATTGGTGAAATAAAGAAAATTACATAAGGTCCCATTTATTGATTTCCTGTAGGGTATCTCCTTTTGAATTATGTGTGTGAAGGTGAGGGAAAGTATATGACTAATACGTTAATAGATGTAATATGAGACTGAAAAAAACATATTCCTCTGATGGTCAATACAATGAACAGCATTAATTGTCTACTAGAATTACACTAAATATGTCATGCGCTGCTAAAGGCGCAGTCTCAACTTTTGTGTTCAGCAGCACTAACTCACGACATCAAAGCTATCCTGTTCACAGTTTCATTTCATCCTTCGCCTCATCCAGCAATTTAACAAAAAAGCTATTATCTTTCTTTCAGGTGTGAAGTCATTACTTTCAAAAACTCATTGATACCAACATTGCTCAGAATCCTTTTTCCCTTTGATTTTCATTTGACTTCATCTCTTCTTCAAATCTCACTCCTTGTTATGCATTTGTGATTCCTGCTGATCCTCTCCTCTCTGACTCTGTAAGATCTGCCATAGCATCATCCCCTAATTGACCAAACTGAATCAGATTTGAGCTCAGTATGACACTGAGCTCTTGTTCTATCACCTCTCCCTCCATGTCCTTGGTCAGGAAGCATCCAGCCACACAGTGGATTTTTTTACACATCAACAATACTCTCTCTTCACTTGGACTCACCTCTCCAGCCACTTACATTCCCTCATCTTTTCTTTGAGAACTACCAGCCTGATGTCAGCTGTCTAATTCTCCTTGCTCCAGTCATATAGTATTATCCATCCCCTCGTGAGATGGCAGTACTCTATTGTCTCATGTCAGCTTAAAAACAGGTTACCGGATGTCATTCTACAATGTTATCTTTTTGAACAGTGGACAAGAATGCTAAACGTGTGTGTGTGTGTGTGTGTGTGTGTGTGTGTGTGTGTGTGTGTGTGTGTAATTTTTCAATCAGCTCCAGTCATTGTGGACTCAGCATGGCAAATACTCCTTGACTAGTTCCTGGGCACATGGGCGTATAGCCTTGTATGTGGATAATACAGTAGAAGCTTCTAGCCTGCGATGTGAAACAACCTAAATCTCTTTCTCTCGCTCTCTTTCTCTCGCTCTGGTGTGGAGGACTAATAGGAACCTCCTGATAGCTGTTCTCAATTATGGTGTACCTGTAACTGGTGCAAATTCCCTTGTTGTAAAGAAAATGGAATACAAACACTTCAGAGGCCATTGTGAAACTTGAAAGGGTTCAGAAAAGATTTACAAGGATGTTGTCAGGGTTGAAGGATTTGAGCTATAGGGAGAGGCTGAACAGGCTGGGGCTGTTTTCCCTGGAGCGTCAGAGGCTGAGGGGTGACCTTACAGAGGTTTACAAAATTATGAGGGGCATGGATAGGGTAAGTAGGCAAAGTCTTTTCCCTGGGGTCAGGGAGTCCAGAATTAGAGGGCATAGGTTTAGGGTGAGAGGGGAAAGATATAAAAAAGACCTGCGGGGCAACTTTTTCACACAGAGGGTGGAATGTGTATGGAATGAGCTGCCAAAGGAAGTGGTGGAGGCTGGTATAAATGCAACATTTAAGAGGCATTTAGATGGGTATATGAATAGAAAGGGTTTGGAGGGATATGGGCTGGGTGCTGGCAGATGGGACTAGATTGGGTTGGGATATCTGGTCGGCATGGACGGGTTGGACCGAAGGGTCTGTTCCCATGCTGTATGTCTCTATGACTCTATGACACTGAATGAAAGATGGAGAATAGGTGGATTCTCAACAATGTCTATGAATAAAAAAATCAGGAGTTGAAAGAAAGCCAACAAAAAAAAACTCCTGAACATCTGTGACCCATAAAGCTTTTGATATAATTCACCTTCCCTACTGATAATATTTGTGTCTCCCCTAACATCATTATTAAAACTGTTCATCAAGTTGATAATGTTGTTGTTGTTTAGCATACAAACCTCTACTTAGTAATGATCAAGAGCTAACTCTAACATTTCATCCTTTCTTCCCTGGATCATCACTCCACCACTGAGCATCAGGCAATTGTATCCAGGATTTTTATTGAATTCATTCCTCTGGAAAACCTCCCTCCACAGCCTGTGATCTCAGTGTGTCTCTGCCGTGCAAAGGTCACTTCTACCTCTTTCCCACAGTCCATAAACATCCACTAGCCGCCCTGATAGATGTATAATTTCAGCTATTTCCTGCCTCATGGGGTTGATTTCTACCTATTTCAACTCTATGTTTCCCCCTTTAATCAGTTTATTCTTACCTATTTCTGAAACTCTTCTAATGCCCAATGTCATCTCAACAGTTTCATGATTCTAATAATCTCCTCTCCTCTATGAATATCTAATTTCTAACACTTCCAACCTGAAGAGGATAGAGTGACAGCTCTCCTGTTCTTCACTACAAACCATGGATTCCCATAACAGCCTTGATTACATTTCCTCACACTCCATTCGGATAATAACTCTGTTCCATTCTCCTAGTTTTTTCTTCTTATTTGTTTAGATGGGATAACCTAGTTTTTATGTTTTCAGTTTTCTCTTGTTTGTTTTGGAAAGTTGCTAGCCAGTATTTCACACTGATAATCTAGACTTTTCTTCTATTTCTTTATGCAATAACACTTCCTTTAGAGTTTGAACCAAGAAAATATTGCTATTTAATCTTTCTTGCCTTACACTGTATTTCAGATCTTCCTTTTTGCTTTTTCTTCCCCCAGTCTCTCCTTTCATTTGTTCAAAGCCAAGTCTATTTCCAGGATTTCTCCATTATATTGAAAGATCACAGACATAAGTGGTGCTAAGGTCATTGATGTTAGTGGGATGTGACATATCTAAATTAGAATTACATTATGTTGATCATCTCGCCCCACCAACAACTGAAGTCATAAAGTAACTAATTACTACTTAAGGACCTCATCCCTTCACTGCTGGTGTTAAAAAAGCTGCAGGCAGAGCTGAAAATGTGTTGCTGGAAAAGCGCAGCAGGTCAGGCAGCATCCAAGGAGCAGGAGAATCGACTTTCTATTATGGAAATGCGATAGGTGGAAGGAGGTCAAGGTGAGGGTGATAGGCCGGAGTGGGGGTGGGGGGGCGGAGAGGTCAGGAAGAAGATTGCAGGTTAGGAAGGCAGTGCTGAGTTCGAGGGATTTGACTGAGACAAGGTAGGGGGGAGGGGAAATGAGGAAACTGAAGAAATCTGAGTTCATCCCTTGTGGTTGGAGGGTTCCTAGGCGGAAGGTGAGGCGCTCTTCCTCCAACTGTCATGTTGCTATGGTCTGGCGATGGAGGAGTCCAAGGACCTGCATGTCCTTGGTGGAGTGGGAGGGGGAGTTGAAGTGTTGAGCCACGGGATGGTTGGGTTGGTAGGTCCGGGTGTCCCAGAGGTGTTCTCTGAAACGTTCCGCAAGTAGGCGGCCTGTCTCCCCAGTATAGAGGAGGCCACACTGGGTGCAGCGGATGCAGTAAATGATGTGTGTGGAGGTGCAGGGTGAATTTGTGGTGGATATGGAAGGATCCCTTGGGGCCTTGGAGGGAAGTAAGGGGGGGGGAGGTGTGGACGCAAGTTTTGCATTTCTTGCAGATGCAGGGGAAGGTGCTGGGAGTGGAGGTTGGGTTGGTGGGGGGTGTGGACCTGACGAGGGAGTCACGGAGTGAGTGGTCTTTTCGGAACGCTGATAGGGGAGGGGAGGGAAATATATCCCTGGTGGTGGGGTCTGTTTGGAAGTGGCGGAAATGACGACAGATGATACGATATATATGGAGGTTGGTGGGGTGGTAGGTGAGGACCAGTGGGGTTCTGTTCTGGTGGCGATTGGAGGGGTGGGGCTCAAGGGTGGAGGAGCAGGAAGTGGAGGAGATGCAGTGGAGGGCATCGTCAATCACATCTGGGGGGAAATTGCGGTCTTTGAAGAAGGAGGCCATCTGGGTTGTACGGTGTTGGAACTGGTCCTCCTGGGACCAGATGCGGCAGAGACGAAGGAATTGGGAATATGGGATGGCGTTTTTGTCACTAACAGCTCCAATTGTTGCAATAGCTCATCTGTTCCTTAAGGGATGAGGAAGCTGGAATCACTCAGTTAAGGACAGTCAATATCTTATCAAGGGCTCCAAGATCTGGAAAGGTCAGGACACAGTAAGAACCATATTACTGCTCTCAAAATGATCCACCTCTCCCCATGATCCCACACTATGAAAATTCTTCTCTCGTTAATTAACTCTGTCCTTGGTTGCATCTCCTGTTGAGTCAGCAAGCACAAGAAATGCCTGCCTCTGACTGAATGCCAGATATTGTGGAAGAGACCAATCACACACCACTATCGATCACAGGGATAGGCCCAATTCAGGCCTCACTCCAATCTGATTGACATGTGTTTGGTGGAACTTCCAGAAAAGAGTCAGCATGGGTTTTTCACTAGGGTCTCCAGCCAACAGTTGAGCTTCCTTAGCTTCAAAAAGATTCCCCCCAGGATACGGTTTTTCTCTCCACAGGTAACAGCTAAACTAATGGCGTACTTCAAGGACTTTCTTTTCAAGCCTTAGATTCAATTGTAGATTTCAAAAAATGTTATTTTTTGTTTTATGTTGTTTATGGTGAGATTTTCTTGTTCAGCTCACCATGCTGAATTAGAAATTGAAAGGGGTGAAACAGAAGCCTTTTTAAATGACCTGCTCTAATCTACAAGCTGCAGGAATCCTGGCCTTTATATATTCACTTGGTATGCCTTTATCAGGAAGTGATTGCATGTTCAAATGTTTCTTCCACTGCCATGCAGCCTACAGCCATCATCCCAGACAGGATTACTGGATCATAACTGATTGATCTTGCTCAGCTCCCAGGACAGATCTATTTGATATTCTAGAGATTGAATTGTCTATTGTTGCTGTTGCTTTGGAGAATGAGTAATAAGTACAGGGCAATGTTTCTGTTGAGAGTTGCAATTTAGCTCACATTCTGCCAAAAAAGGAAGAACTTGAAGTTATGCATTGGGTTTCACACCCTCAGGGTGTTCAAAGGCACTGGCCAGTTGATGAAATACTTTAAGAAATATTGTTACTATTGAAAGGGTGGAAAATGCAAGAGCTAATTTGCATACAACAACCTCGCCCAAACGACAATGTAATAATGACCAGATCACACATTTTATATTGTTGTTTTAGGGATATATATTGGGAGAATTTCATTTTTCTTTGAAGTAGGGCTCTGGGATTGTTCACATTCACTTGAGAGAGGAGGCAGGACTTTGATTAAAACCTGTGGAAGACGGAGTTCTGATGCTGTAACACTTTCACATTACCATACTCAGATCGATGGTGTGGGACTTAAACTCATAGCCTTCTGACTCAGATACAAGCGTGCTAACAGTGGACCTATGATTTACAGCAACCTGCCTTCATTATTGTAAATGTGGTGATTTGTAGCAGTAGGCAGTCCAACCAAAAGTCTTGAAAGGACCTGCTGCAGAGTGCTTAGAAAAAGTTCAGCAACAATTCGTAAATTATTGCTGCACCAAAAGTGACCATCTCCACTATTTTTGTTTGGAATTATTTCCGCCTGTCCTTTAATTTACTTGAATTGTTTGAGTTCTGTGAGGAACCCACAGTTATTTTAAACTTCTCCAATGCACCTCCCAATCCTCTAGTGCACAATGACTTTGATTGCCATGCATTCCTGGTCCAAGGCCTGAAGGCTGCATCAGATAGCCTGCTAAGGATCTCTTGCACATGTGCAAGTGCACTATCCACAACCTGATGTCGCAGACATAGTGGGATCACTTGCAGTTGGGAGGAGAATTGGCAGCATACCCTAGAGACCCTTGTAATGTTGTTTCTGGCATGTTTTCCGGCTCTTCACTTCCCTGTAACTGTAATGCTACATCTTGGAATAGAAGGGGGAGCTAGACAGAGATAGAGGTGCCTCATTCCCATTGTGTAGATCAATGGCTAGTGCAATGGAGTGCAGATACATACACATATTCAGTAACCGCTGCATGTTCTGCTGGACTTGGATTTCCAAGACAGTACCCAACCTTTCCATAGAGATGGCCGAGAACCAATGTGACAGGAGCCATGACAGTAATCAGAACTTGTACATTCTCCTGCACCTTCCACTCAAGTCTGCATGTGGCCTTTGGCATCTGTGCTAGATAACCCCCTGCTTGTTGGTGCATCTCTATCAGGTCAGTTATGGTCTATTCCAAAGGTTCAACTGAATGAGGATCAACACGGACCTGATCTCTCGTAGATCTCCGAGAATCAGAGACACATCTTCCATCAGCTGTGAGCATCATTCTATGATGTGCTGACCAGATTGTGACACAGAGTCTAATGTAAAATCTGTTTTCACCAAGGTGAATATCCCTGCAGTTTTGGAAAGTGCAGGTGAATGTTGCGATAGTGTTACCTCTGAGTCTATGGAGTCATTATCCTCAGAGGCCATACTTGAAGTAGTGGTGGAGTTGGAAGTGAAGTTTGCAGAAGTTTGTCCTCTCTTCCTTTTTTCAAGAATCTGCAATGGAGAACACAAAGAATTAGTTGATGGCTATGCGCACTGGCTATTTTCTCATACAATCTATACATTTCATCTGATACTTAGCTCAAAAATCCAAATGCCTGTCAAACTTGCACTTGTCTCTTTACATTGCTTTATGCTCTCATGTATGGTACTTTTCAAAGGCTGAACACAGTACGTACCCAGGCAAAGCACAGAAGATTGTCCATTGACTTACAATATTGGATACAGGTTTTACTATGGGCTCCATAACTGTTATACTGTACTGCAACATCAATCCAGGTTTTGTTACTTGGAGGCAACTTGTCGAATTGTCGGGAAATAGCCTTTCCCAGACAGCTTGGAAGAGAACCTGTAAAAAGGCATCACTGAACCTTGGGGCTAGTCTTTTCCTTCATTGAGACATCATCAATTCACATAATCACAGAAATGATAAGGTGCAGGAGGAGGTCCAATGGTCCACGGTGCCTGTATCAGCTTGTTAAATGAGCACCAATAGGCAGGGCAAATCTCCTGCCTTCTCCTCCATATTGTTACACATATCTTTTATCAAAATAATAATTCAATGCCCCCTTGAATGGTTCACTTGAATCTGCCTCCACTACACTTCCAGGTGAGGATTGGGAAAGTTCAAGTTGTTCAGACTGCTAAATAACACCAAGAGTGATACTCCTGGTTTGTGAATGTCTGTCCAGGTGCCCTTTAATTATAACCTGTAAATTTAGGCCTGATGAGGTAATGACGATTCCTGCTCCACCCTGGCTCATTCCTAACTTATTAATTAATTAGACACCACATGATCACATGTGACTAGACATTTGCCCTCAAGCAGAAGTGTCAAACACTTCTCTCCTGCTATCGAAAATAACCTCACTGTTAATAGAAGATTCCATTCAAAAAATCCATCAGCACTGAAGGCAACCATTTGGCCCAATATGTTTGGACTGGCCTTTGAAAGACCAATCCAATAAGTAACAGTATCCAGTTTTTGCACCACAGCCCTGCAAGTGATTCCATTTCAGATATGATTTAACATTATCATATCAATTGATTACTGCTTGAAAAAAAGTCAGATTAAAATGGGGTGAGATTTATGAAAGCAATTGAACGCAAATAGAATTTCTAAATGGCAGGTTTCCCAGAGATTGTAAAGCAAGGTTATTCACTGTGGGAAAGAGTAGTGAATCCAGTAACAGGGTATTGATGAATAACCAATCACAATGTCATACCTCAGTTCATGCCACATCCACGCATCAACTCGGTAAAATTATAACTTGGTGAAATCAATGGAGTGAAATCACGAGCAATTATTCATTGCAAGAGAGCAAATATCACCTCCCTAAAGATATGTTCTTTATTTCCCAGCAGTAAAATATTACCAACAGCTGAAAGCTTGATTTCAGCAGCCTCAATCAAGCAATTAGCCACAAGCACTTGTTAACCGGGAGAAAAGTTTAAAAGTTTGCTTTCTTTCATTACTTTGTCTATCATCTCACAGCTTCGCTGGAAAACTAATTATTTTGTACTAGATTAGGCATTATAATACTCCAGATGCAGAAGCATCGTATTTTATTTGATGTAATAAATAATAACAATATTGCTACTGCTCCTAAATTTTTAATGCCTCTCATTTCATCAAATGTCATTGTAACTTTGGGAGCAATTAGCCCGAGGTCTCTTTGGATTCCTCTTTGCATTTAGCTCTAATGTTAACATTATATAATCACAGAAGTAACTGCATAAAGTGGAAAAAGCCCACTAAATGAAAACAATGAATAAAGTTAGACATTGTTGGCAATAACCTTTTGGCAAATAAAATACACTTGGATAGCTGTTTGCGAGAAGCCAATACTCTCACCCATTTCACTTTGAATTGGGGTTTCCATTCTTCAATGTGGAGAGTGTTTGGCCTTAGTATTTAGCAAAATCATGAAATGATTTCAGCTTTAAACAAGAATGTTTCATTAGATTATAAATAAATTTACATTCTTTATCCCTCCTTTTCAAAGATCATTGACTCTAACGTTTATAGCTCTTTGAGATCAGCCTCAGTCTCAGCAGGGTGAGCAATTTTGATCAATTCTAGTCTCTCCAGCTTTACTGCAGAAAATTGCAAAGGCTGTTCAATTAATCAAATTTAGAATGATTCTGAGCCCAGAGATGTCATCTATGGCTTTTTAAGGACAATATCAGTGCAATATTTGTTAATTTTTTTCCACTTCATTTTATGATTGTCAATACCAAGTTTCATACTCCACAGAGGGAAGCAGCAGCAATCTCTTTGATTTCATAGTTTGTTCTTTGAAGGTCAATTGGTCTCTAGATGTATGGTTGCAAAACATTTTTAAAATTCTTTGTTGACTCAATCAACACTGTTTCTAATGCATTGTGTAAGTTGTGATGGAGCTCTGGTGATAACATGACACTGCACCTAAATTTGATTCATTGTTCAGATTGGAATTTTGACTTTATCCATAGCAATGAAGAAAGAATGTTATAATGGCCTACTGCATCGGGTAAATTATTTTAAAATATAATTACTGTAGTTGTGTGGGCAACTTGATCTATAAATTTGTACACTACCTTAGCTACAAGTGGTAGTGAGATGGGTGACCAGTCAGCTTATTTTAAATGCAATTTGAAATGTTAGTGGATGATGTCTTTGATTCCGTTTGTCCTTATAGCTCACTGTGTCTGTGCACGTACGAGCTGCCCCAGACACACAACTGATGTTCCCTCATGTTCTATCAAATCTATGATCAGTTTTGTGTAGTGTGAATTGGCCAAATGCTTGTGTAAATTGCTATGCACACTTTGAGCAAATTTTCCATTTGCACACTAAAAGATTCCTTCACATTTGCAAAGGCCATACAGGACTTGGATGTCGATAGCAATACAGTGTCTATGCACTCAGTTGACATTGCTAGCCTATTTACCAATATACCACTCTAGGAATCCATCGATCTCTGCATTGCAGCATTATAGCATGGTGTAAATCAGTATTCATTGAATTGATTAACTCAGCAACTCGCGCACATGAGTTCAGATTTAACATATGATACATGCCCAAATAGCTGATGTTGCAACCCGGCTAGGCCCAGGACATACAAAGATCTTTCTTGGATTCCACAAGAAACATATGTTCAGTGAAACAGCACTTAGGCTCCTACCCCTTTCATATTTCTAATTTGTAGTTGATATGTTTTCTATACTTACATCTGTTGTTGCATGTAAGAATGTTCTTCCATATTTTAATAGGTTTCAACTTGTACTCAAATCCACAGTCCAACATGTCCTCCTGTTTCTTCAAATGAGGAAACCCCCTACCATGGTTGACTGTGTTCTCAACCATGTCTGGCCCACCTCTTTGTAATTCTTACCTTCACCCTACCAGCATTGACATTCAAAGGATCATCCTCCACTACTTCAGCAGGGTACTACTACAAGAAACATTTTCTTCTCCCTTCCATTGTCAGCATTCCACAGGGACCATTCTCCATGATACCATGGTCCAATCCTCCATCACTCCTAACAATTCCTCAGTCCCCCAAGGCATTTTCTCTTGCAATCACAGAAATTATAATACCTGTCCATTCACCGTCTATCCCTTCACCATTCAACTCCCCAAACACACCTTCTATGTGAAGCAGCATTTGTACTTGAAACAGCAGCTTGTACTTCTTTGCTGAACATCTCAGCTCTGTTTGGAGGAATGACATTGACCTTCTAGTTGCTTTCCATTTTAATAAATTACCTTTCTCCCACGCTAACATTTCTGTCCTTGTCCTGCTACTGTGTTCCAACAAAGCTCTACAAAAGCTGGAGGAACAGCACCTTATTTTCCACTTAGGTATCTTACAGCCTCTCGGACCCAATATTAAGTTCCAAACTTCAGAAATGACCTCTCTTCTCCATTTTTGTTATGTCATTTCCCCTCCCCCAGACATGTCTTGTTTCTTTTTCTTCAGCAGAGAGTTGACCTATTTTTTCCTTTTCACACTATTCCAGTTGCTCCCACCCTCTCTCTTCTCTTCTCCCTCTTCCTCCACTTAATGAGCTAGACTCAGAACATTACCTTTGTCTTACTGCTGAATTTCTACAGCATTTTCTGTTTTTATTTCTGGCACAATCCTTGAACTTGTTCTTTTAACTTTTTTGTTTCCGATCAGGTTATTAATTATTAGTAAACTGCATCTCCATGTATATCAGTCTTCCAATGTACAATTTACACATGACCCAAACTTAAATTAGGTATGAATTAAAGATCAGAAGGAAGCACTGATGTATCTAAAAGGGATTTTAGGGGAAATGCCTTTACCCAAGAGAGTGGCGAGAACACAGAACTTGCTATGACATGGAATAGTTGGAATTAATAGCATACATGTATTCAAGAGGACCTTAAAACAACTTTCATTACCACAATTGCTCCTAACATTACTTGATGTTCGAAGAGACCAAAGACCTGAGTATCCTAATCTTAAAGGAATACACCAATAAAACATCCACAACCATCTGAGATAGAAAATTTTCAAGATTTATAATCCGTTGAATGAAGACATTTTTCCTGGTTTAAGTCATTAATATCTGCGACTGAGCATCTGTATTCTTGATTCCCCAGCCAGTGGAAAAATAACTCGTAGCATTTAGTCGAGCAAGCCCTTTTAGAATCTTGTATGTTTCAATGAGATCACTCTCATTCTTCTAACCTACAGGAAATATAGGTTTAGTTTGCAAGCCTGCCATCACAGTACAGCTTTCAAACTGCAGGGACCAATCTAGTGAAACTTCACTATGCTGCAACAATACAAATACGTGCTTCCTCAAATATGGAGACTGAAACTGCACACAGTTCTCCAATATGATCTAACCAGTGCTTTGTACAACTGTACAAACTGTCATTATTCCTCTGCTTCGATAAAGGTCAACATGCCAACTGACTTCCCTTTTGATGCTGCACTTCCCAAGTTTTGTATACAAGTACAATCAAGTTTCCCCGACCTTCAGTATTTAAACATATGCTCCTTTTCTCACAAACATATTATACTCCCTCTGCCATCTTGTTAGCTAACTAATCCATAATCTCATAACTAATCCATAAATGGAATCTTATCAGTGCTTGAACGATATGGAGGGACAAGTGTAATGCCCCTGGTTGATTATCAGGTGGGCTGCATCAAAAGAAAGGCCATCCAGTACCTCTGAGGAGGAGAGTGCTGAGGCCTCAGAGGAAGCACTGACAAGGATGTCCCCTGCACCCCATATAAGCTGACATCTCAATGGGAACTTTAACTAGATTACAGTTGCGAACACAGGCGGGTGAGCACGTCATTAACAAATTTCCGCAGATGATCAAGGAAGAAACGCTCTGGTTCACTGGCACTCAGGGATTGCCAGACATCAGACAACTGCTCAGCCCCAGGCAGGGCAGGACTCTGGTCTTACCGATCAGGGACTTAATGCACAAGTAGACACAGGTGTATCAGCTAGGTATCTGGGAGATAATGGCTTTCCTAGCTCAGAAGCTGTAGGACTATGGCAAGAACACACTCATTGATGTGTGACAGACCATGGAAGGGAGGGAAGGAGGCAGGATGCTGCAATGCAACGGACTCAGAACATGGCAGATGAAGGAAGACAGGGTGGATCTTGGGGGATATACAAGAGCCATGAATGTGAAGAGATTCATGGTTAGAAAGAGAAGGCCAATGTAGAGGTCCTGAAGTCAAAGACAACAGTGGGCAGATAAAGGATCAGTTTAATGACGATGCTTGGCAGGTCAAGGAAAGTTAATGGACTCATTGGCCACTGTGCCAGGAAGTAGAACGATGGTACCAACAGGCATGCAAGGTGAATGAAAGTTGCATAGTGTTAATAATAGGTAACTCAACAGTCAATAAAGGTGGGGAAGTTTAATGGAGGGAGGGTTGAAGGTCAAAGGTAGCTGAGGAAGGGTGCTGGGTGATGACTTCCAGCTGTTACATCAGTGTATGATTGTCCAGATATGCAACTGTGTCAAAAAAAGTAGTCCTTGGAATTAAGGTTGAGCAAAGAGTTGTCCACAGTTGGGGATGTGTTGATCAAAGAAGAACAAATAACAAAGAAAATTTACAACCCAGGAACAGGCCCTTTGGCCCTCCAAGCCTGTGCTGATCATAATCCACTCTCTAAACCTATTGCCCAATTCCTAAGTATCTGTATCCCTCTGCTCCCCACCTACTCATGCATCTGTCCAGACGTACCTTAAATGAACCTACCTTGCCAGCCTCTACCACCTCTGCTGGCAACGCGTTCCAGGCACCTACCACCCTCTGTGTAAAGTATTTTCTGTGTGTATCCCCCTTAAACTTTTCTCCTCTCACCTTGAATGCGTGACCTCTCGTTATTGAATCCCTCACCCTGTCTATACCCTTCATAATTTTTAGACCTCAAACAGGTTCCTCTTCAATCTCCGTTTTTCTAATGAAAACAATCCTAACCTACTCAACGTCTCTCCATAGCCAGCACCTTCCATACCAGGCAACATCCTCGTAAACCTTCTCGGCACCCTCTCCAAAGTGTCCACATCCTTTTGGTTATGTGGCAACCAGAGCTGGACACAGTATTCTAAATGCTGCTGAACCAATTTTAACATGACCTGCCAGCTCTTATACTCAATACCCTGTCAATAGAGGGACTACTGATGCAAATAAAGGGCTTCCTGTTAATCATTAATCCCCATGGCAGGAGGGAGAGCCAAAAAGACTGTGCTAACCACATCTTTGCCTGTCTTTTGTCTGCAGTTCATCTCAGGAAGTTAAGTGGGGTCAAGCACACCCAACACTTCTATCAAATCTGGAGCATTTGTAGGGGGATTGGCAGAAGATCCCTCAACCTATCTACCCCCCTCCTCCACTCCAACCTCTCACCCTCACAACACGCAGCCCTCCACTCCCCCTGCTCCAATCCCAACCTCACCATCAAACCAGCGGATAAAGAGGGTGTGGTGGTAATTTGGCATACTGACCTCTATACCACTGAAGCCAAGCGCCAACTTGAAGACATCTCCTCTTACCACCCCCTCAACCATGACCCCACCCCCCCATCACCAAATCATCATCTCCTAGACCATACACAACCTCATCACCATAGGAGAACTCCCAGCCACATCTCAGATTTCTCCAGTTTCCTCATTTCCCCTCTCCCCACCTTGTCTCAGTCAAATCCCTCGAACTCGGCGCCACCTTCCTAACCTGCAATCTTCTTCCTGACTTCTCCGCCCCCACCCCACTCCGGCCTATCACCCTCACCTTGACCTCCCTCCACCTATCGCATTCCCAACGCCCCTCCCCCAAGTCCCTCCTCCCTACCTTTTATCTTAGCCTGCTGGACACACTTTCCTCATTCCTGAAGAAGGGCTTATGCCCGAAACATCGATTCTCCTGTTCCTTGGATGCTGCCTGACCTGCTGCGCTTTTCCAGCAACATATTTTCAGCTCCCACCCACATCTTCCAACTTCAAAGTTCGGGAACCCAGCACCGCCCGAATCTACCTCCTTCCCAAGATCCACAAGCCTGACCACCCCTGTCGACCCATTGTCTCAGCCTGCTCCTGCCCCACCGAACTCATCTTCACCTACCTGAATGCTGTCCTTTCCTTCCTAGTCCAGGAACCACCCACACCCTCCACCTCTTCCAAGACTTCCGTTTCCCCTGCCCCCAATGCCTCATCTTCACTATGGACAACCAATCCCTCTACACCTCCATCCGCCATGACCAAGGACTCCAAGCCCCCCGTTCCTTCATCTCCCGATGTCCCCACCAGGACCCTTCCACTGATACTCTCATTCGTTTGGCTGAACAGGTTCTAACAATTTCTCCTTCGAATCCTCCCACTTCCTCCAGATGAAAGGGGTAGCCAAGGGCACCCACATGGGCCCCAGCTGGGCGTGTCTCTTTGTTGGCTACGTAGAACAGTCCATCTTCCGTAGTTAAATCAGCACCACTCCTCACCTCTTCCTCTGCTATACTGATGACTGCATTGGCACCACCTTGTGCTCCAGCGAGGAGGTTGAGCAGTTAATCAACTTCACCAACACATTCCACCCGACCTTAAATTCACCTGGACCATCTCTAACACCTCCCCTCCCCTTCCTGGACCTCTCCAACTCCATCAGCAATGACCAACTCAACATTGACATTTTTTACAAACCAACTGACTCCCACAGTTACCTGGATTACACCTCTTCTCACCCTACATCCTGCAAAAAATGCTATCCTGTATTCCCAATTCCTACGCCTCGCCACATCTGCTCCCAGGAGGACCAGTTCCGCCACAGAACATACCAGATGGCCTCCTTCTTTAAAGACTGTAATTTCCCCTTCCATGTGGTTGAAGATGCCCTCCAACGCATCTCATCCAAGTCCCGCACCTCAGCCCTCAAACCCCACCCCTCCAACCGTAACAAGGACAGAACCCCTGGTCCTCACCTTCCACCCCCCAACCTCCGCATAAACTGCATCATCCGCCGACATTTCTGCCATCTCCAAACGGACCCCACCACCAGAGATATATTTCCCTCCCCACCCTTTTCCGCTTTCCACAAAGACCGTTCCCTCCTTGACTACCTGGTCAGGTCCACGCCCCCCAACAACCCACCCTCCCATCCTGGCACCTTCCCCTGCCATCGCAGGAACTGTAAAACCTGCACCCACACCTTCTCCCTCACCTCCATCCAAGGCCCCAAAGGAGCCTTCCACATCCATCAAAGTTTCACCTGCACTTGCACAAATGTCATTTATTGTATCCGTTGCCCCCGATGCGGTCTCCTTTACATTGGGGAGACTGGACGCCTTCTCGCAGAGCACTTTAGGGAAAATCTCCGGGACACCCACACCAATCAACCCCACCACCCCGTGGCCCAACATTTCAACTCCCCATCCCACCCTGCTGGGGACATGTAGGTCCTGGGCCTACTCCACCGCCACTCCCTCACTGCCCGACACCTGGAGGAAGAATGCCTTATCTTCTGCCTCGGAGTACTTCAACCCCACAGCGTTAATGTGGACTTCACCAGTTTCCTCATTTCCCCTCCCTCCACCTTACCCCAGTTCCAACCTGCCAGCTCAGCACCATTCTCGTGACCAATCTTCCTTCCCACCTATGCGCTCCACCCTTCTTTTCGATCTAAAACCTTCATCCCCACCTCCATCCATCTATTGTACCCACAGCTGCTTTCTCCCCAGCCCCACCCCCTCCCTTTTATCTCTCCACCCTGGAGGCTCCCAGCCTCATTCCTAATGAAGGGCTCCTGCCCAAAACATCGATTTTCCTGCTCCTCGGATGCTGCCTGACCTGCTGTGCTTTTCCAGCCCCACTCTAATCTTGACTCTGATCTACAGCATCTGCAGTCCTTACTTTCACCTAGAAGATGATCCAGTCCAGGCACAACAGCAGCAAGAATGCCAACATGTTTGTTGAGTTTGGGATTATTTTCATTATGGACTGGTTAGGTCTAAGAATCTGTTTGCTTGCTGTATGAGTCTATGATTCTATGTGCTGTCAGCAAATTATCAGAAAGCTCAGGAAGATGGAAAATAAAAGCCAATCTGAAATCAGAGAATAATATGCATTTGAGGAGACCACAGACTGACTAACTGCCTTCAAACATCAGAGACACAATGTCAGACAAAGCTGAGCATGCCAATGTCTAGGATAAAAGATGTCTCATATATATTTTAGGATTTGAATTTTAAAGTAGGGGCTGATGTATATGTGAAAGTTCTGTGAGGTGTTTTTACAAACAGATCAGAAATCATTTATAACAGTGACCTAAGTGGGTTAATTCTAAGCAAGCACGTGAAACAGTCAAAAGTCTGTGTTAATGGATGGAATGTTAATATGGCTGAGTTTACGACAGATCAGAAAGGCATTAGTTTTAGCTTTTGAATTCAGTGAAGAACAAACAGGAGTTCAGTTCAAAAGGGAGAACAATTTCTCCAAGCAGAAGAATCAAGCTTTTAACACAGGAGAATCAATTATTACAGCTGAAGAGTTCAGTATGAAGCTTCCAGCCAGAAGAGTTTTGGATAGAAGCCATCAAGCATTGGGAATCAGGGCAAAGCTTTGTGTTGTTGTTTGTAGTTGTATCTTTCTGTCTTCTTTCATTTGGTTTGATTTTTCTTCTTTTGTGTAATTAACATACATTATGTTGTTAAAGAAAATCTGGAGCCCTGTGTGAGTATGTTTCAGTGACTAACCACCACTGTAACCAACTGTAAAAGTTAAAGACAATCAATCAAGTATCATTCTGGGATCTAACTTGTCCAACAGGACCACAACCTGGGATTGTAATGTCTGTTCCCTATGTCAGCTGCTTCAGGATGATCTAAATCCCATTGGACTGGGAAAGAATTCAATGGAATTAACTTAAAAAGTACTGCATCATTGAAGGACAAGCAGCTAGGCAAAGTAGGTAGGGCTGCCTTGTTAGTAAGAAATGAAATTAAATCGATAGCAAGAAGTGTTATAGCATCAAACAATGTTAAATCTGTGGAAGTAGAGTTGAGGAACCAGAAAGGAAAGAAGACCTTAATGAGAGCTATGTTCAGGCTTCACACCAGAAATCAGGATGTGTGGCAAGGAATGTGGAAAAGGCATGGAAGAAAGACATTTTACAACAATCACAGGGCAAACTTCAATTTGTAGGCGGACTAGGAAAAGGAAGAAAAGGAATTTGTGGAATGTCTACAAGTTGGTTTATTGGAGCAGCTTGAGGTAAGATTACTAGGGAACAGGCAATTCTGGATTTAGTGATGTGTAATGAGGCAGACTTGATCAGGGAGCTTAAGCTGAAAGAACCCATAGGGTGCAGTGGCCACAATATGATTGAATTCACTCTGCAGTCTGAGTGGAAGAAACTGGAATCAGATGTAATGGTATTACAGTTGAGTAAAGGTAACTACAACGTCATGAGGGTATTGCTGGCCAGACTGGATTGGAAGGAGATGGTGGAACAATAATGGCAGGAATTCTGAGGGTAATTTGGGAGGCACAGCAGAAATTTAGAGTCATAGAGTCATAGAGATGTACAGCATGGAAACAGACCCTTCAGTCCAACCCGTCCATGCCGACCAGATATCTCAACCCAATCTAGTCCCACCTGCCAGCACCCGGCCCATATCCCTCCAAACCCTTCCTATTCATATACCCATCCAAATGCCTCATAAATGTTGCAATTGTACCAGCCTCCACCACATCCGCTGGCAGCTCATTCCATACACGTGAAAAAGTTGCCCCTTAGGTCTCTTTTACATCTTTCCCCTCTCACCCCAAAACTATGCCTTCTGGTTCTGGACTCCCTGACTCCAGGGAAAAGACTTTGTCTATTTATCCTATGTATGCCCTTCATAATTTTGTAAACCTCTACAAGGTCACCCCTCAACCTCCGACACTCCAGGGAAAATAGCCCCAGCCTGTTCAGCCTCTCCCTGTAGCTCAGATCCTCCAACCCTGGCAACATCCTCGTAAATCTTTTCTGAATCCTTTCAAGTTTCACAACATCTTTCCGATAGTAAGGAGACCAGAATTGCATGCAATATTCCAACAGTGCCTAACCAATGTCCTGTACAGCCGCAACATGACAACAACAACAACTCTTGTACTCAATACTCTGACCAATAAAAGGAAAGCATACCAAAAGCCTTCTTCAATATCCTATCAACCTGTGACTCCACTTTCAAGGAGCTATGAACCTGCACTCCAAGGTCTCTATGTTCAGCAACACTCCCTCAGACCTTACTATTAAGTGTATAAGTCCTGCTAAGATTTGCTTTCCCAAAATGCAGCATCTCGCATTTATCTGAATTAAACTCCATCTGCCACTTCTCAGCCCATTGGCCCATCTGGTCCAGATCCTGTTGTAATCTGACGTAACCCTCTTCACTGTCCACTACACCTCCAATTTTGGTGACATCTGTAAACTTACTAACTGTACCTCTTATGCTCGCATCCAAATCATTTATGTAAATGACAAAAAGTAGAGGACCCAGCACCGATCCTTGTGGCACTCCACTGGTCACTGGCCTCCAGTCTGAAAAACAACCCTCCACCTCCACCCTCTGTCTTCTACCTTTGAACCAGTTCTGTATCCAAATAGCTAGTTCTCCCTTTCTTCCACGAGATCTAACCTTGCTAATCAGTCTCCCATGGGGAACCTTGTCGAACGCCTTACTGAAGTCCATGTAGATCACATCTACTGCTCTGCCCTCATCAATCTTCGTGGTTACCTCTTCAAAAAACTCAATCTAGTTTGTGAGACATGATTTCCCACACACAAAGCCATGTTGACTATCCCTAATCAGTCCTTGCCTTTCCAAATACATGTACATCCTGTCCCTCAGGATTCCCTCCAACAACTTGCCCACCTCCGAGGTCAAGCTCACCGGTCTATTGTTCCCTGGCTTGTCTTTACCACCCTTCTTAAACAGTAGCACCACGTTTGCCAACCTCCAGTCTTCCGGCAACTCACCTGTGACTATCGATGATACAAATATCTCAGCAAGAGGCCCAGCAATCACTTCTCTAGCTTCCCACAGAGTTCTCGGGTACACCTGATCAGGTCCTGGAGATTTATCCACTTTTAACCGTTTCAAGACATCCAGGACTTCCTTCTATGTAATCTGGACATTTTGCAAGATGTAACCATCTATTTCCCTACAGTCTATATCTTCCATATCCTTTTCCACAGTAAATACTGATGCAAAAATATTCATTTAGTATCCCCCCCATTTTCTGTGGCTCCACACAAAGGCCACCTTGCTGATCTTTGAGGGGCTCTATTCTCTCCCTAGTTACCCTTTTGTCCTTAATATATTTGTAAAAACCCTTTGGATTCTCCTTAATTCTATTTGCCAAAGCTATCTCATGTCGTCATTTTGCCCTCCTGATTTCCCTCTTAAGTATACTCCTACTTTCTTTATTCTCTTCTCAGGATTTACTTGATCAATCCTGTCTGTATCTGACATATGCTTCCTTCTTTTTCTTAACCAAACCCTCAATTTCTTTAGTCATCCAGCATTCCCTATACCTACCAGCCTTCCCTTTCACCCTGACAGGAATATACTTTCTCTGGATTCTTGTTATCTCATTTCTGAAGGCTTCCCATTTTCCAGCAGTCCCTTGTGAACATCTTCCACCAATCAGCTTTCGAAAGTTCTTGCCTAATACCGTCATAATTGGCCTTTCTCCAATTTAGAACTTCAACTTTTAGATCTGGTCTATTCTTTCCATCACTATTTTAAAATGAATAGAATTATGGTCACTGGCCCCAAAGTGCTCCCCCACTGACACCTCAGTCACCTGCCCTGCCTTATTTCCCAAGAATAGGTCAAGTTTTGCACCTTCTCTAGTAGGTACATCCACATACTGAATCAGAAAATTGTCTTGTACACACTTAAGAAATTCCTCTCCATCTAAACCTTTAACACTATGGCAGTCCCAGTCGATGTTTGGAAAGTTAAAATCACCAACCATAACTACCCTATTATTCTTACAGATAGCTGAGATCTCCTTACAAGTTTGTTTCTCAATTTCCCTCTGACTATTGGGGGGTCTATAATACAATCCCAATAAGGTGATCACCCCTTTCTTATTTCTCAGTTCCACCCAAATAACTTCCCTGGATGTATTTATGGGAATATCCTCCCTCAGCACAGCTGTAATGCTATCCCTTATCAAAAATGCCACTCCCCGTCCTCTCTTGCCTCCCTTTCTATCCTTCCTGTAGCATTTGTATCCTGGAACATTAAGCTGCCAGTCCTGCCCATCCCTGAGCCATGTTTCTGTAACTGCTATGATATCCCAGTCCCATGTTCCTAACCATGCCCTGAGTTCATCTGCCTTCCCTGTTAGGCCCCTTGCATTGAAATAAATGCAGTTTAATTTATTAGTCCTACCTTGTCCCTGCCTGCCCTGACTGTTTGACTCACTTCTGTTCTCAACTGTCTCAGATTGATCTCTTTCCTCACTATCTCTCTGGGTCCCACCCTCCCCACCTTACTAGTTTAAATCCTCCCAAGCAGTTCTAGCAAATTTCCCTGCCACTATATTAGTCCCTTTCCAATTTAGGTGCAATCCATCCTTCATGTACAGGTCACGTCTACCCCAAAAGAGATTCCAATGATCCCAAAATGTGAATCCTTCTCCCATACACCAGCTCCTCAGCCATGCATTCATCTGCTCTATCCTCCTATTCCTGCCCTCACTAGCTCATAGCACTGGGAGTAATCCAGATATTACTGCTCTTGAGGACCTCCTTTTTAAATTTCTGCCTAACTCTCTGTAATCTCCCTTCAGAGTCTCAACCTTTTCCTTTCCAATGTCAATGGTTCCAATGTGGACAATGACTTCCTGCTGGCCCCTCTCCTCTGTGAGAACATTCGGCACCCTCTCTGAGACATCCTTGATCCTGGCACCAGGGAAACAACACACCATTCTGCTTTTTCTCTGCCGGCCACAGAAACGTCTGTCTGTACCTCTGACTACAGAATCCCCTAACACAATTGATCTCTTGGAAGCCGACATACCCCTCGTTGCATTAGAGCCAGTCTCAATACCAGAAACGTGGCTGTTCGTGCTGCATTCCCCTGAGAATCTATCACCCCCTACATTTTCCAAAACAGCATACCTCTTCGAAATGGGTATATCCACAAAAGACTCCTGCCCTAGGTGTCAACCTCTCTCACCCTTCCTGGAGTTAAACCATCTGTGTGACTGTATCTGAGACTTTTACCCCTTCCTATAACTGCCATCTATCACATATTGTTGCTGTTGGAAATTCCTCATTGCTTCTATCTGTCTCTCCAACCGATCCACTCGATCTGATAAGATTCGCATCCAACAGCATTTATGGCAGATATAATCCGCAGTAACCCTTAAACTCTCTTTAAACTCCCACATCTGACAAGAAGTACATATCACTGCAAAGGCCATTTTTGCTCCTTCACAATCTACAGACCCAGAAAATAACACCGTCTTATTCCTCTACAAACACTGCCCCAGGTTAAATTAATACCAATGGCTTATATTTTAAGTTTAATCAAGAGACTCATCTCCAAAAACAAATAATCAACAAAGAATCCATGATACTCACTAATGCAGCCTTTCTCTTGGACAGACTTAAAACAACGATTAACTTATCTGATTCTGTGTTGTGAACTTCGCCCAAACCGGTTCCTCCAAGATTAGTTGTGAAGTTCACTTTGTTAATTTTCCCAGATGCACTCCGATGTCCAGTGATACATGAATTCAAACAGCAAAGGCGATAACTATGTAGGTTTTCTCTCTCTCTCTCTCCTTCACTGTCCTCACCACGTGCTTCCTTTGTCTGCTCTTCTCCCTTTTAAACTGCTGTTGTTTTGACTTTTTTTTCCCAAAGTTCCAAAACAATGCAACAGCATATAAAACAGTAATTGCTGCTCCTGGAATTAGAGGAAATCACCTCCAACACCTAAAATACCTCAAAAAAAAGAGCAGCTCTTACAGCCAGAAATTTTTCCCGTCCTCCATCTTATCCTAAGGAAGAAGTAAATTACTAAGGGGAGGATGAGGCAACTATGGCTGTCAAGGGAATTCAGGTGCAGAATAAAAGCAAAAGGAAAAGCATACAACTTGGTGAAGATTAGTGGGAAGACAGAGGATTGGGAAGCCTTAAAAAAAAACACAAATCACAACTAAAAAGGCAGCAAGGAGAGAGAAGATGAAATGTATGAGGGTAAACTAGCAAGTGATATAAGAGAAGTTAAAAATCACACAACACCAGGTTATAGTCCAACAGGTTTAATTGGAAGCATACTAGCTTTCGGAGCACCACTCCTTCATCAGAATTACCTAGTGTGCTTCCAATTAAACCTGTTGGACGATAACCTGGTGTTGTGTGATTTTTAACTTTGTACATCCCAATCCAACACCGGCATCTCCAAATCATGAATCTTAGGGAAGATTGCAAGTGTTTTATAGATATATATATATAAGTTAAGAAACAGGTAATAGTAAACATTGGATTACTAGAAAATAAGGTTGGAGAACTAATAATGGAGAACAAAGAAATGGCAGAGGAACTGAATTGGTACTTTGCATCAGTTTTCACAATGGAAGACACTTGCAGTACACCAGAAGCTCAAGACAAGACAGGGGCAGAGGTGAATGCAGTGGTCATCATGAAGGAAACAGGTACAGGGGAAGCTGAAAGGTCCACTCGGACCAGGTGGACTACACCCCAAGAATCTGAAGGAGATAGCTGAGAGTGGTGATCTCTCAGGAATACCTAGAATCATGGAGGGTCCCAGACGACTGGGAAATGGCTAATGTAATACCCCTTTTAAGAAGATAGAAGGTAGAAGATAGGAGACTATAGGCTAGTTATTCTGACTTTGGTCATTTGTAAGATTTTAGAGTCTAATAATGATGATATTGCTGAGAACTGGAGAATGAATAGCAAAATAGGGCTGAGTCAGCATGCTTTCACCAATGGGAAGTATTAATTTTAGTATTACTTGTGAAAATTTCAGTGAGTAGAATTAAAGCCACTCACCTCTCTGGCTTTCCTCATATGAAATTCTCCTCAATTTTTGGTTTTGTTCCTTCACCTGCTAGTAATTGGTCACCTAGTTCTCCAAACCTCTAATACAACTACTCACCTATGAGAGAGGCTACTCAAATGTAAAAGACTTTACAGGCATTGTGTGGTTATTAGTCACATGACCTCCAGAAAAATTTCCAACTAAGTATGTTGGGCAGCTTGACAGAATGACAGGAAAATACTTGAGTGTTCTGTACAGTATTGAAATTTTTGGAATTATCATTGATTTTCTTTCGTTATTTTTCTCATTTTTGATTTGGAACTATGAGCTAAAGTTAAGACTGGAACTTTGGACTTTGAGCAGCAGCCATGTATAAGGAAAGAAAACAAACTGCTCTTTGTTTGTGGGAAGCGGCTTGAAAACTTACCTGCAGGTTAACTATTTTTCTAAGAACACCACAGACATCTCAACACTCGAGTTGTATTATGCTCAAAACTGGAATGTGATTGGATTTTCAAAAGGACAATCAGATGGAAGCTAGTGCCGATCAGAAAGAGAAACTACAACTCGAACTAATCTTGATTGTTTTTAGACAGAAGGTGGTGCAGCTGTGAAAGGTGCAGGATTGAGTGTTTTGTTGCTTTCAAGTTATCCTCTAATTATCAAATTATATATAATCTCATGTGCCTGTGAACAACTTATTATCCAAGGATTGCATGGAAGTTTAGCAACCATATTTTGAAACTGTTTAAGTGAACTGGCCAGTTATAAATCTTATTTTTCTTTCAATTTATCCCTTAACCATGCCTGTCTGTCTCTGTGTGTGAGTGGGGGTTGCAATCAAAGAAGATTGGGTTTAAATCATAGACATTAATTAGATTTCTTATCTAACTTTGCTGTGCTAAAGATACAGTATTAATAATAAATTGTTTATGTTTAAACTATAAACCTGTGGTCTATTATTAGTTATTCATAAAGCTGGGTTTGGAATAATTGGACAATTTTGAGAATCACTGAATATTTTCACTGTGTTGTGAATCCAGTGTTAGACAGTGTAACTTGGTCTGGCTTGCTATCCCTGTGTTGTAACAAAATCACATTCTACCTTGAGGGATATTTGGGAACATAAATATGCACAAAATCATCATAGAAAGGAAGAACATGTATGTGTGGAATAATTCTGGACATCAAAAGTCTTAGCTAAGCTGTGCTTAAGTCAATACCACAAATAGCAAATCATAGAATAATAAGGTAATCTGTTTTTGGTGATGGTCAAATGAGAAATATTTGCTCAGGCATCAGGAGACCCATCTTTCTTTCCCAACTAGTGCTGTGGGAACATTTATATCTAATAACCAAGCCAGGTTCAGTTTAGCACAATCATCCCCAAAGCCATGAATATTGACAGCAACAGTAATGGAAGCAAATTGATCAAACACTGCAGAAATAAATCACTTGAAATCATCATCACTTATGAGCCTTGAGGGTGGCAATAACTACAATGTTATTAATTGGGGAATAGCATTCTGACAGGCAAAATTCATAACACAAAAGTTTTTTTCCTGTTAACTGATGCTCATTAAAGGAAACTGTAAACATATCTGTACCTTATTATAAAACACACATCTGCCACACTACATATCAATGAAACTTTAGTCTTTCATGATAATTTTTGGATCCACTTTTTCAACTGTAAAATCCATATTTAAAATAAAAAGCATCTAAACTCATCACCCTCTATACTTTGATTTTTATATTGCATTATATTGCATTTGCCACAAAACATGATCAAAAGCATCCCGAATAATTTTCAGTTTTCTTTTCTTTTATTCTGAGTAAACAAAATTTCTATTCATCAGAACAAGAGTTTAAACAAAATAAAAAGAAAGCATTCTGTTTCACAGTAACCTGATTACTTTCATAAATTCAATTTCCTTTGTGGTTTTTAATCTGCTCAAGGGCCACAGCCTTTTCCAAAAGCCTGAATTTGGGTTTGATGTTGTTATGAAAAGATTGCAAGTTTCGAAATAAAGCTATATCTCTATTCTCAATACCTGCACATAAACTGAGATTGCTTTATTTATCTCTTTTCTAAACAGTGGTGGTGCATTCCCCCCACAATCTCAGTTTGTGGTTTTTGCAAAAGTTAAACCAGAAGTAGGATTTATCTTACGCACACTTAGATGTAGGGTGGTGGTGGTGGTAATGCTGGTGGGGATGGCCTGATGGTAAATATACACAAGAAGAGACCAAAGTGAAAGGAACAAATAGATTATTGATTATCAACTACCTGTAGAAAATTTTAAAAAAAGATGCCAGTTTATCAATGCTGTCGTTTTTAAAACGGAGCTGGAATTAACAGTTTGGATTTCCTTTGTAGGAGTGATAGCAGTTCAGGAATCATAGCCAGTTTATAAAAACCAAAACATAAACTGCTAGAGAAACTCAAAGGTTCTCTGAAGAAGGATCACTGAATGCAAAACTTTAACTCTGTATTCTCTCTTCAGATGCTGCCAGACCTGCTGAGTTGCTCCAGCAATTTCTGTTTTGTCATAGACAGCGTCTTCTCTTAATTTTTGTTCAAATTATTGAATTTTGACTCCTGTTCCATGATTTTGGTATAAGAAACTTGATTATTTGCAGACAGCACAAAATTTAGGATTTTGGCTCATTTTTATGTGCAGGAGGTTTTTCTTTTGTAGCCCAGAGATAGTGGCTTGGGTTTTGTCAACAATGTATTAAGCAGTGCTGACTTCTTAACTGACTGCTATTTGGAAATTGTGTAGTTAAAGACATCTGGGTTCAGCACTGTAGGAGTCACATGATGAAATCTCCAGACAGAGAGTGGTAGTAAATCAATTACCAATGTAACAAAGGTTTGCACTGCAAATGAAGGATTATCTACGGCTATTCCAAGTGGTTTAAGTCAAAAGGCTTTTACATTAATTTTTATAGGATAGGGATTATACGCAATTCTATTGTATCAGTTTCTTTCCTCTTGAAGACAATCAGAGTCTGTGACTGTTTTAACATAATAGTTGGCATTCCAGTCCTGTCAGAAAGTACATGAGGTGTGGATTGTCTGGTTGACTTTGAGTTCTGAAAAGCTAAGAAAGCTACTGCTAAATTCAGTCAGGTTATAGCAGCCATAATAGTTGGGCTATTTAATGTGGTTAAACATTAGACCCTCCAGAAGATTCCACCCTAAGCGTCAGTGTCAATGCTGTGGAACAAAAACACCTCACAGACAAAAAAAGTGTTCACTTATGACAAAAGTGTGTGACATTTGTAGTAAAAAGATCACCTTCAAAGGATGTACAGCAGTCAAAAAGAGTTCCAGAATAGTGAAAGTACTATTGGGTACACAGATAAAGACCTTCATTAGAAAGGTACCTCCTTTGAAGATACACCTCAATTGGGGATGATGTTTGGGAAACTTCAGGCTGTTCACTTAGTGCTTATTCAATTCTGAGCCTACCTGACCCGAGTGACATGCGAAATGATGAGATTTGATGTGAAGTCCTGAGAAGCCAAGTTTGCTGTCTTGCTCTGTCTTTTATGCTTCTGATGGACAGCACAGTGAGTTTTACCCTTGGGAGTGGTAAATTGTCATTTAAAGAGCATTATCGCATATTATACACATTGTTCATAGCCTAAGTAATCTCATTAGTTATTCATCTTTCCATGTCATCAAATCTGTTAAACAAACTAGATGCTGAGAAAATTCAACATGTATACCACAGTGAGTACTTCCACGTTTGACAGTGAGCACCAAAATGTCATGGGAACTGGCCAAATGCACCCACTATTCATGGACTTTGGCATCCAACATGTGTCAGCATTCATGAACCATTATAACACATTTCCAATCCACCTACGGTGCACTTTCACACATCAATGTTGCATCTCAGGCACCAATGGCAACTATCATTGTAATGCTATAGCAAGGATCTGGAGTTGCGTTCTCATCCACTCCTTGCTATAGCATTGTCCAGGTCCCTCTCCTCGAAGCGAGGTCATAATTTCCTCTTTGCTACACTGGAACAAATCTCAGGAAGTATACAGGGCAGTTCCAGACCAACAGGACTTCTCCTAGCACACAATGGACTTTTAAAGATGGTACGGACTCAAGGGATGCTGGTGAATTCTGGGATATCCACTCAGTGGCGAGTTGTTCTGGGTATGGCACGTGTTAAGATGGTACTGGAATTAGATGTGAGGGATGCCATAGGGGTAGGGTTGGTAGATAATCAGTGAGTTTAGTAAAATTTAGTGAGTAATTTTACATGGCCTCACAACAGAGATCTCTTGAAGAAACTCGACGTAACCTGGATTTCGCCAAAACAAAAATAGGATTCAGTCCATGATGTATAAGTTTGTTTCTAACATTCTCAGCTTTGATACAAAGATATAGCCCTGTTTTAAATTTTGTGACCTATGATGCCTGTTCACAAGTGCAGCATTCTCATTTTACTAGTAAGTACTCCTGTCCTAATTTTTTAAACACCTAATATTCAGGTATGTGTTTTTTCTTTAGGAATCTAATTTACTGCTGAAGCTCTAATGTCCGATCACACCTCAGCAGATTCCTGATTTAAATCTGTTCATTCTCTACCCAATTTTGTTGTTCATATTGGGTTTTTCTGCATTTTTATCCACCAGATCTGGCTTCCTTTCATCTCAGAATACATTTACAGCTCTCATGAACCTGTACTACCTGACAACTGTTTAAACACTTCCATCTGCTGACTGACTGGCTACTCTTTTCTTAAAGATGAACACACCAAAGGTTGTGACACATTTCTCAGCAATAATCTTCTCTGTTTCTTTCTCTTTGGATTCCTCTGGTCTCTTTTCTCTGTTGATCTCTTCAGGGCTTTATGCAAGAGTGTCCATTAGCACCAACAATAACAGCAATGAGAAGGTCAGATGCTACTTCATTTAGTTAAGTTAGAATGCTGCAATCAATCTTTCTTGTTATTGCTAGTCAAGAGATTTCCAGTTGTCTCTGGTGCAGGATGAATCATAAATAGGTTTTCTGTGGCCAGAAGAAGTGACTGTGGGGGTTTTACAAAACGTGAACAAGGCAGTCAAGTTGAAGTTGGAGTTACCTTCATCCGTAAGGAAAGGAGAGATAATTACAGCAATAGCTCAGCATTTAAATTTGCTAGAAATGCCATTGGAATCTTGGAAGATGGCTAAAATTCAATTGAAAATGGAGAAGGTTGAGTTAGTGGCAAAAGAAAAAGAAATGAACCTGTTTGAAGTACAATTGAAAGCAGAGGAAAGAGGAAAAGAATTAAAGGCCTGAGCAGAACAAAAAGAAAAAGAGAGAGAAATAGAGAGGAGAGAGAGAAAGAAAGGGAATAGAAAGGAAGAAACGGAGGGAGTTTGAACTTCATAAATTGGCATTTAGACAGGAAAGTTGGCTTAAAAGGATGGAGATGAAGGCAGAAGATAAGCTTAGTGAGGAAGAGAGTGAGATGAGCAAACCCATGGTAGCCAAAGGCCTGGTGAGAATCTGTTTAAATATATTCAAACATTGCGAAAATTTGATAAGAAGGATGTAGAAGCCTTTTTCATCTCATTTGAAAAGGGAATTAAACAAAAACAGTGGCCAGTGACCATATGGGTTTTGTTGCTCCAAACAAACCTTATAGGTAGATCTAGTGAGGTATTCGCATCACTATCAGTGGAGGATTTGGAGCATCTGAGGAGGTGAAGAAAGCCATTTTAAGTGCACATGAGCTACACCAGAAGCCTACAGAACAGCATTTCAGGATACTAAATAAGAACCCTGGTCAAACATACATTGAGTTTGAAAGGATCAAACAAAGCAATTTTGATAGGGGGATAAGGGCATTAAAAATTGAGCAAACCTATTACGCTCTTAGATGATTATTTTGGAGGAGTTCAAAAATTCACTTCCTGAAGTAATGAGAACTCATGTGGAAGAGCAGACAGTTAAAATGGCATGATTAGCAACTGAAATGGCTGGTGATTATCAGTTGGTTCATAAAACAAAACTTGGCTTCCAACATCAATTTCAATCAGTGAGGGATAGAAACCAGGGAAAGGAGAAATCTTCACATATTAATCGAAAGGTAGATCCTAGTGAAGATCATAAGCATAACTTACCACAGTGTAAGTTTCCCCTTGAAGGGGAAAGAGAATTTAAAAAAACTTTTGTGATTTCACTGTAATAAAGTAGGCCACTCGAAATCACAGTGTTGGTGGGTTAGAGAAAGCACTGGGAAGCCAGACGCCAGGATAAACCAGTGAACTTTGTAGGAGTGCTAACAGAAAGCACAATGAAGATGAGACATCTGCACTGGAATGTACAACCTGGAGACTGATTAAGGAAGAAGTGCCAGATTTTCGTAAACTATATACAGTATCTGCAAAGGTAAAGTTTACTCACATTGGCCAGGAGCAACAGATAAAGAGGTTACAATATTAAGAGATACAGGATCTTCTCAATCTTTGATTTTGAAAGATGAGGAGATGTGTACCTCGGAAGGACTATTGCCAGAAAAAATACTAGTAACAGGAATTCAAGGTGAGATATGAAGTGCTGAATTATGTAGAGTAAGGTTTGTGATGATGATGCTCCTTTATTTAAGTTGGGTTGTCCTTGGTATTTTTCAAAAGTGTTGTATGAGGCTGAGTTGCTGAAATATCTGGGTTGATCTGCTTGAAGAAGTTTTTAAACTAAAAAAAACGCTTGTATGATGAAACAGGAGTGGCCAGTTCTGCAAGCTCAGCTTTTCTCTGGTTTGGTTTGGTTTAGTTGGGTTTTAGCAGTTGAGCTGTTCAGAACAAGCAATCAGTTTTTTGAGACCACTGGTCAGCTGTTAGCTGGTCAAAGAAACAGCTACATTGAAGAAGGTGTTCCATGCTGAATCACTTTGCCATCTCTCTCTCTCTCCTGTAAGACCCTCTGTTTGATTTTACCTTTTCTGCCAAGGAGTGTTTATGGGGATTGTTGCAGGAATTTGGAACAGCATCATTAAGTTGGGATAGTCTGTTGGGTTTTCAGATATGTCAAGTTATCCAGTATTCTGTACTCTTTTGTTTGTGTTCCATTCAGTACTCTGTAAATAAATTCTGTTTTGTTTTTAAAACTGAGGGGTTTTGATCAGCTGAATCACTCCAGGAATATCTACTTTACACCTGCTCAAAACAACTAGAAAAGTTAGGGTCTGTCCTACCTGTTGAAATGTTTTGAGAGGGTCTGGCTGGTTTCATAACAGGTTTGAATATTCAGTGAAAAGTGGAGAGATTGTGGTAGGAGTACTGGACAAACTCTCAGTCCAGGAATACAATTTGTCCTTGCTAACAATACAGCTGGTTCACTGCTGCCTATTGTGGTTGAAAAGCCAGTGGAAACACAGGCAACTGCAATATTGCAGGAAGCATATCCTGGGATTTTTTTTCCTGACTCATTGGGAACAAGGTCACAAGATCACCAGTTGAAACAAGAGAGATCAATGAATCCAGATAAGAAAATTGAAGTGGAATTATCAGAGACCCTGTTTGATCAAATGGTTGAAACAAAACAGGAGCAGATAGATGACAAAGTAGAAATCTCTAGGTCAGAAAAAATAACTGAATTACAACAGAAAGATGAGAAACTAAACCAATTGATAAAAAAAAACACAGAAGAAGAATCTAGATGTATCCCTGAATGTTACTGTCTTAAAAATGATGTCTTAATAAGGAAATGAAGACCATCACATATTCAAGTAGATGAGAAATGGGCATAAGTTCATCAAAACATATTGCCAGTGAGTTATACAAAGGAGGTGTTGCGGATAGCATATGAACTAAAAGTAGGAGGTCACTAAGGGGTAAGAAGAACTCAAGTTAAAATACAAAAACATTTTTACTGACCTGGACTGTACAAGGATTTGTTGAATTTTGCCAGATCTGTCATACAATGTCAGGTAATTGGTAAACCACAGGCAGTAATAAAACCCACATCTTTAAAACTTATTCCTGCATTTGAGGAACCTTTTACAAGAATCTTGGTTGATTGTGTTGGACCCATACCTAAAATAAAAAGTAAGAATTAGTATTTGTTAAAAATAATGGATGTGTCCACTAAATTTCCAAAGGCCATTTCATTACGCAATATCACAGCTAAAAGGATTGTAGCTCCTTTTAGCTCAAATGTTTCAATAGATATGAACTACCTACAGAGATATAATCAGATCAAGGGTCAAACTTCACATCAAAATGATTCAAGGAAGTTATGGACAGCTTAGGAGTAAAACAATTCAAATCTACTGCGTACCATTCAGAATCAAAGAGAGCTCTAGAAAAGTGGCATCAGACATTAAAGACCATGTTGAGGGCTCATTGTCAAGACTATCCAGATGATTGAGATAAGGGAATTCTGTTTGTACTTGTTGCAATCAGAGATGCACTGAATGAATCACTCAAATTTAGTCTATTTGAATTAGATTTTGGGCATGAGTTGATTAAGGAGAAATTGGTAAGTCAGATTTCAGAGACCAGAGTTTTGGACTTTGTGTCAGATTTTAAAGAATGGTTAAATAGAGTGGGGGAGTTGGCTAGACAGCATTTAAAAGTATCACAGCGTACAATGAAACAGGAAGCAGACAAGAAATCAAAAACTTATGATTTTGCTATTGGGATAAGGTGTTAGTGTTACTTCCAGTGGTAGGTGAACCTTTAAAAGCAAGGTTTAGCGGACTCTATCAAGTCACAATGAGATTGAGTGAGGTGGACTATTTGATAAGGACTCCATACAGAAAGGAACCTCGCAGGGTGTGTCATGTGAATATGACAGGGAAGGAAAGCCAAAGGAGACTGTTACTGGTTACAACACAGTATGAAGAACTAAGTTCAGAGGATTCTGAATTGGACTTAGCTCAAGTTAAATTGGACAATGAGGAAGTTGTCAAAACTTTGAATAAATCATTGAGTTACTTTCCTGAGGAAAATCAAAGTGACCTGAAAGAGTTATTGCTATCTCATGAGGAGATATGTGGAAATAAACTGGGAAGTAGTAACCTAATTATGCATGATATAGATATAGGGAATGCTGTTCCGATTAAGCAACATATTCATTTAAGATGCGTCTGGACAGATGTATAAGTAGGTGGGGAGCAGAGGGATACAGATGCTTAGGAATTGACCGACAGGTTTAGACAGTACATTTGGATCGGCTCAGGCTTGGAGGGCCGAAGGGCCTGCTCCTGGGCTGTAAATTTTCTTTGTTCTTTGTTTAACCAAGCGAAGTTGGCACAGTTCAAAAGGAGATTGAACACATGCTCCAAAACAATACAATTGAAGTGAGTTACAATGACTGGAGCTCACCCATAGTAACGGTGCCAAACCTAGATGGTACTCAACGGTTATGTGTCGAGTATCGCAAAGTTGAGGCAATTACAAAGACTGATGCATGTCTAATTCCACATTTGGAAGACTGTTGAAAAATTGGGACAAGCAACTTATATTTCTAAGTTGAACATGCTCAGAGGATACTGACAGGTACTTTTATCTGAAAGAGCAAAGACAATTTCGGCTTTTGTAATGCCAAATGGACTGTATCAATTTAAAGTAATGCCATTTGGTATGAAAAATGTGCCAGCCCATTTCAAAGACTAACCAATAAGGTCATTTCCAGATTACCCAACTGTGTAGTTTATATTGACTTTTAGTCACACATGGAAGGAACATTTGCAACATTGTTCGATCAACTTTGGGAGGCAGGCCTGGGGACTAACCTGGCCAGGCGTGAATTTGCCAAAGCACAAGTAATCTTCCCAGGCCATTTTATTGGACATGGACAAATGGTCCCAGGGAATGAAGAAATCAAAGGTTATTGGGGAGTTTCCCATACCATCGACAAAAAGAGCAGTACTACGATTCCTGGGATGAATGGATTTTATCGGAAATTCATATCAGATTTTAGCAGCGTGTCTGCTCCACTCACTGAATTACTAAAGAAAGGCAAGTGGACAGCAGACTGTCAGAAGGCATTTGACAGTCTGAAAGCTGTGTTCACCACTATCCCAGAATTAGCCACAAATTACTCAAAGCCATTCAAGGTGACTATCAATGCCAATGATATGGGTGTCAGTGCTGCGCTCCTGCAGGAAGACCATGAGAAGTTAGAAAGACCTATTGGGTATTTCTCCAGGAAATTGAATATTCATCAGCAGAAATATTCAACAGTTGATAGGGAGACTTTGAGCTTGGGGTTAATGTTACAACATTTCAATGCTTATGTTACCAGTTATGGATCTGAGACAATCATATACACTTATCATTAACCCATTGATGTTTGTGAAGAAATTTACGGACAAAAATTCCAGACTGTTTAGATGAAGCTTGTTGTTACAGCCATTCTATTTGAAAATTGTGTAGGTGGCAAGATGGGAAAATGTAATTGCCTACGCATTGTTGAGAATTGAATGACAAATGGAAGCGTTCAGTGGCAGGAGTAAACAGACCGAAACAGAATGTGGTAGTGCATGTTTGCATGTTTATAGTCAATATAATGTATATGTGTGATGTAATGTGTGATCAGTTTAAGGTAAAGGGTTTTAATGTAAAGCCATCTTTGGATATTGATGCTTCAGTATTTTTTAAAGTGGGAGGTGTGATGATGCTGCTCCTTTAACAAGGTTATGTTGTCCTTAATATTTGTTTTCAGAGGGATTGTAAAGGCAGAGGTTCTGATATGTCTGAAAATATCTACTTGAGAAAGCTTAAGTGTTTTTTTCAAACACTTGTTTAATTCAAGGGGAGTGGTCAGTTCTCCCATTTCAGCGTTTGGGTTTTGTTTGGTCTTAGCAAGCTGTTTTGTTTGCAGGTGCTGGACAAGCTTTAACTGGGAACCCAGAGAGGCTGCTGGGAACCCAAAGAACCAGTTGCATACCGATCCTCTTGCTTGCTGACATCTCTCCTGTAAGAACCTGTGTTTGATTTTACTTGTTTTGCCAAGGGGATTTTATAAGAATGTTCCAAGCAATTGGAACAGCATCATTAAGTTGCAATAGAACCGATTGGGTTTTCAGATAATTTATGTTATTCTGTACTCTGTTCTCTTTTGTTCATGTGTAAATAAATTCCGTTTTGTTTAAAACTTCATGGTTTGACAAGCTGCATCGCTCTTGGAATATTCTCTTTGCATCTGCTTAAAAAGTTAGGGTCTGGACTACCTTTTTGAAATGTTTTGAGTATGGGCTGACCTGGTCCTTAGCATGATGTAAAGATGGTTGATAGCATCAAATTCCTGGGAGTGACAATCACCAACAATCTGTGCTGGTCCACTTATGTTGAGATAATGATGAAGAAAGCACAACAATGCCTCTACTTTCTCAGGAGACTAAGGAAATTCATAGTCTATAAATGCTCTTACACAATTTTGTAGATGCACCATAGAAAACATCCTATCTGGGTGCATCACAGTGCGGTATGGCAACTGCTCTTCTAAGACTGAAATAAACTACAGAGCTGCGAACACAGCACAGTCCATCATGCAAACCAGCCTTCCAACCTTTTATTTCATCTACACTTTCTGCTGCATCTGGAAAGCAGCCACCCTTACAACCCCAGCTCTGTTCAACCCCCTTTCAGAAGATATAAAAGTTTGTACAAACAGATCCAAGAACAGCCTGCTGTTTGAATGCACCTCTCTAATGCTAATGTTGAAATCTCTCTACTCTTTCTCCACAGCTGCATCCTGCACTCTGTTCTGTTACTTGTATAGTATGATCTGCCTGTAAAGCAAGTAAGACAACACTTTTCACTGTGCCTTGGTACACGTGACAATAATAAATCAAATCAAATCAAATCAAATCAAAACAGCCCAGTGCTCCACTCAGTGCTTGTGTTGTTTACCAGAACATGTAGTGCTTGAGAGTAGCTCAAATCTCGTATGTCAAATCCATTATCTCAATACAACACTTTTCAACCTCAGCAACGCCCATTAGTACCCCATTAAATTGCTGATTGACACTTTTTAAAAGGACCTTCCTGAAAAGAGGTGATTTGGGGATCTTTTGAGTTCTCCAACCTGTAGGCAAGATCCCAATCATTTACGTTAAATTTCATTAAACTTTTCAGGTCCACGATTCTTCAAGAGAACTGATCTGAGTTTGGAATGTGCCATCTGAATACTTGGTTTGCATAAATTCTAGGTACACCGTGCTGTTCAATTAACTATTTTAATGAAATGTAAAAAATTATATACAGTGTTGGCCTTCAAAATTATTTTTACAGAAACTAATTTCAAGTATTAAATTAGTCAATTCAGTTTTCTTTGAAAACAGAATGGTGATATTACAGTTATAGCATTGCAGAGAGGGGCTGATTTTAAACTATAGATGTACAGCAGGGTAAAGCATGTTTACTGCTTACCTATTGTTTCTGCCATCAACCTCAAGCCATTTTGTAGTCTGGGCCTGATTTGAAAGCAAGTAGTTCGAGGAGATCACCATCCAAGCACTCGCAATGCACCTCATTGGTTAAAAAAGGCAGGAAATAAATCAATTCCTATAGCCAACTATCCGCATTTAAGAGGAGGCGGAATTAGTTAATGTTGCAGGTACATCACAGAGCCAAAGTGTGCCTAGTCATGCAAAAGTTATTTTTAGACAAGGTAGTTTCTTTACCTCCAATGTTCCTTTTATAAAGAAAAGCCATTTGGATTCTGGTGAATAATTCTACAGGAGACCTGCAGTGCTAATTAAAAATCTCATTACTTAAGCATGTCTGACATAATTCACAAAACCAAGAGGTATATGTAGAAAAATTAAGACAAAAGCTTGGACCGCATCATATTATAAATTTTATTTATTGAAAATTGGCACTGTCTTGATCTCAACAGTCTCTAAAACTTGCTGATAGAGTATACATATTGGTGACTTTCTTTTTTTGCCCAGCACTCATCAGGACCATTTGCATGAATTGATTCCCTTTTACAAATTATCCTGATGAATGCAAGATGTAAACTTTATCAAAATGTGTCTTTCCTCAACAATGTTCAAAGTTGTGTACTAGCAAGTCACTATTTGTAAGCTTTGAAAATTTGAAGAACTGAAACAAATGATGTCACAGCATTCTGTCCACCAGCCACCCAATCAAATGGGTTTCAAAGTATCAGGGATGTAGTGTTTGGAACCAGGACCAGGTAAATCTCATTGACCATGAGATCCTTGATGTGGTTGTTAACCTGGGCTAATCAGGGAGCTCTTGCTGACAGATATAACCAGGAGATTTGCTGGGTTGCTGGGGGGGGTCTGTATTCTATACACTGATTCTTAAGTAATTAGACTGTCTTGTATGTATTTGTTATTGCTACTTTTGTGATGACTAAAGGTGGGATTTGAGATTTGTCCTCATTTCCCTGAAAACTGGTTAAACGGTGGGGTTTGGGGTTTGGTTTTGCTGCTCCTCTCCCTAGTAAATTGCTGTTTCTCTATATACAAGTTAATTATTTGTAAACTGTGTACTACTTAATATAAAAAACAGGAGATTCAGAGCGGCTCCTTATTCTCGGGGCTGGTTCTGAGCTGACTGATTAGAGGCCATGTACTGTGCACATAAATAAAGGGTGACTTGGTGACAGGATACCTACCACCATGGAGTTATTTCAAGATATTTCTGACCTGCGTCATTCAGTAGTACTTTACCTATTTTTCCTAATCAATCTTTTCAGAGGTATTATTACACATCTCTGGAGCAGGTGAGCTTTTGAGCCTGGGCCTCCCGGTCAAGGGGTAGGGTCATTACCACTATGCCACAAAAGGGCCCTGTCAGTAGTACTTTATACAAAGCCAAGCTGTGAGAGCCAGCTTTCAGTACCCTATAATTTAACAAACAATCATTACTGATTTATTTCTATTTCCTTTAGGTAGTTCTCTGAACTTGACAAATGGTCTTTGCTACTTATCTACACAATGATTACCTTCTTTATGGTGGTATATTTGTAAACTAACCAATGATAGGATATGTTGAATCTTCTCTCAACATTGATAAATAGTTTAATATTGATTTACTGTTGTTAATTTCTGGCCTTTGCCTACTAAGAAGGTTTCTGTTAGTTATCTGAAAACAACAGAGCAATTGAAAGCGATCAGTCAGAGACTTTAGCTGATATACATTCAGCTGCAAGCTTTCATTTCCAGAACATCACCTCAGCTGTCCTCTATAGGATTACTGCCTAAGGACACATCTGTGTATAGCAAGAGTTAATACACCTGCAGGAATATATTGCACCTTTTAACTATCTCCAATTGAATGATTTGATGGACAGCTCTGTAAAGGTAACACAATAAAAAACTGTTGGGGGAAGTTATTGTTCAAATTGAGGTTAATTAAATTATGTAATGTAGAAACATACAGGAGGCACTCTTGTAGCATGGTGATAATGTCCCTAGTCTTGGATCAGAAGGCCCACTCAAATTCTACTCGCTCCAGAGATGTGTAATAACATCTCTGAACAGGTTGATTAGTAAAACAGTTTAAATAAAAAAACTAAAAATTAGAAACACATGGATTCCCACATGAAGAGTGATGTATTAGAATAGATAAGGACATGAGTAAACCATATGGTCTCTGGAGGCTACTCTGACACTGAGTAAGAAGATGGCCAATCTTCTACACCAAATATATTTTCTCAGCTTTTTTCCTCATACCATAAATATATCAGAAGTTCTATCATTTACCTTGAGCTTAACCAATGATTTTCTGAATTATCTAGAAATTCATTTTTAATATAAGTCTCTCAAGAGTATGTGTCATTTTAATAATAGGTGTGTGCAGTTAATGATAACAGATATCATATGCTTAATTCTCACAGAAGCCAATTAATGTTACAATACACAGTCATATTGTGGAATAGCATTCACCAAAAACTTTCATTTAAGTTACTATAGATTTCCCCATCTGCCAAATCATCAATAGACCTCGAGTACTTTGCACTTGCCTGATTGAAAGTAAGATAATACACCTTTCCAAACTAAAGATCTCACACCTGAGCTATCTCGAAGTCACCTCAACCCTAAAGGGATCCTGATCCTTGGGTTTGTTTTATTTTCCAAAAATGTTCCATTTTCTCTTATTTGTTAGATTAGATTCCCTCCAGTGTGGAAACAGGCCCTTCAAGGCCAACAATTCCACACGGACCTATGGGCAATTTAGCCTAACCAATTCACCTAATCCGCACATCTTTGGACTGTGGTAGGAAACTTGAGAAAGTCCACGCAGACACAGGGAGAATGTGCAAACTTCACACAGACAGTCACCCGAGGCAGGAATTGAACCTGGGACCCTGGTACTGTGAGGCAGCAGTGCTAACCACTGAGCCACCATGCCACCACGGTATTTTTCTATTTAATCCTTTTGATTCTTTGATTAAGGTGATTCGATAAAATATTTAATAATCAGTTCACTAACATCCCCTGTCACACATATCAAGTTGCCCATTTTTACTGACTTTATTAACGTTTATTTGATTCTTACTTATTCAGTTCTAAAGAAAAGTGTCCACCTGGAACGTTGGTTGTTTAAAATGGAAATGTAGGAAGTTTAGGTAATTCAGCTCCTTGAGCCCATTCTTCTGTTAAATTAGATTATGAGTGATATCTAGTTCTAATTACTTTCCTTGATTCCAACAAATTTCACCAATCTCAGGTTTGAAATTTTCAATTAACCACCAGCCTCAAACAGCTTGTGAGGAAAGAATTCTGGATTTTTGTTGTCCTTTCTCTGAATTGGCATCATTTTGAACAGTGTTTGGCTCTAGTTTTAAGATTATGCCTTTTTATCTGTCTACTATCGACCCTATCAAAACGTTTGATAATTTTAATTCAATGTAATCATTTTACAATTCTCATCAGATGACTAGCTCATTTTCAGTTTGCATTTTTTTTTACAAACGTTCATCATTTTGCTTTGTCTTCCCCAAAACAATCTGCTTTCCTTTCAGAAAGTAGAATTACCAATTTAATCATTAGTTGGCACCTTTCTCTAAGTTTCTCCATAATAAAGAAAAGAGAGGCAAACTCAAGAAATTATGCTTCCTTTTATTGACTGCTATGGCTGTGGTTGTTGAAGATCAATCCAGGACATCTCTGCAGGAATACATTGCCTGCATCCCTAGCAATGGACGTAAGATTATAAGATGTATAGGCAGAAGAAGACTATTCAGCCACTGAGTTTGCTCTACCATTCAACAAGACCATGACTGATTTGATAATCCTCAACTCCATTTTACTGCCTTTTTCCCAGTATCCTTGATTCCTTTACTGATTAAAATCGATCTATCTCGGTTTTGGATATTCTTAGAAACCCAGTTTTGAATATCCTCTGTGGTAAAGAATTCCATAGATTCACCACCTGTTGACAGAGGAAATCTCTGTTCATCTCTGCCTTAAATGGGTGATTCATTATTCTGAGACTCTGCCTTTTGGTCCTAGACTCCCCACAAGGCAAAGCAAACCTTCCACATCCACCCTGTTAAGTCCCCTAAGAATCTAGAAGGGTCATTCAGACCTGAAGAATGGTCAAGCTGTCAAATTATTTAAGTCCCCAAAAATGGTGGCTCAATGGTTATCACTGCTACCTCACAGCACCTAGGACCCAGCCTCAATTCCAGCCTTGAATGACTGCTTATGTGGTGCTTGCACATTCTCCCCATGTCTCTGTGGCTTTCCTCCAGGTGTTCCAGTTTAGTGTGCAGGATGTGTAGGTTAGGTGAGTTAGCCACGGGAAATGCAGAGTTACAGGGGATAGGGCAGTGAGTGACTCTGGGTGAAATGCTAAATCAGAGACTCTGTGTGGAATTGTTGGGCCAAATGGCTGTTTCAGCAATGTCAGGATTCTATGATGATGATGAATCCTATATGTTTCCTCATGATCACTTCTTATTTCTCTAACGTTCAATGATTCCAGAGCTAACCTATTGAACCTCTCCTCATAGACCAAGTGGTCGCAAACAAGCTGACGGAATGAGCAGACATGTGGCTGATGAAATATGAGGACAGAGAAATGTGAAGTGATGCATTTTGCTTGGAAGAACAAGGTGAGGCAACATAAATGAAGGAGGGCATTGTATTGGGGCTTGAGGCGTGGAAGGACATGGAAATCTGTGTGCACGAATCATCAAAAGTGTCAGGATTACAAAGATACATGTGATCTTGAGTCTTAAAAGTTGTGGCACAAAACACTGGCTCAGCCTCAGCTGGAGCATTACATTCAGTTCTGGACCACACCAGGAAGAATGTGAAGGCATTAGAGAAGGTGCGGGAAAGATTTACGAGGATGAAAGACTTTAATTTTGTGGAGCAATTGAAGAAGCTTAGTCCTTAAATTAAGCAGACCTTTCAAGAGGGAAATCAGGAAACATTTCATCACACAGAGGAGGCAGAAATCTGAAACTCTTTCAGAACATGATACACAACAACATTGTACATTTGAATCTGGCACTGTATAGATGTTTGTTTTGCAACTATGTTAAGGGACAAGAGGCAAAGGGTGGTGGAAAGAATAGTGACAGGTCAATCCTGACCTTGCTGAGTGGCAGAACAAAGAGCTGAGAAAGTTTGAAGAATTATCTAGCCTAAGAAACAAAATCAGGAACAGAAATTGCTGGAAAAGCTCAGCAGGTCTGGCAGCATCTGTGCAGAGAAATCAGAGTTAATATTTCAGTGACCCTTCCTCGGAACTCAGTTGCGGTGTAAATGTATTGGTAGAAACCACTGGATGTCTGGAGGGAAAGTAGCTGTTCTTGCTCTGAAAGGAAAATAACATCTTAAGCCTGAAGAAAGTTGGTTTATTTTTCTTTCAGCAGTTTCTGTAGCCTATTGCTCTTAACAAGGCAGAAGTGGGTACTTCAGATGCTAGAGATTAGTGTCAAAATTAGAGTGGTGCTGGAAAAGCACAGCAGGTCAGGCAGCATCTGAGGAGCTGGAAAATCAACATTTCAGGCAAAATTCCTGATGAGGGGCTTTTGCCTGAAACATCGATTTTCCTGCTCCTCAGATGCTGCCTGACCCGCTGAGCTTTGCCAGCACCACTCTAATCTTGACTCTGTTGCTCTTAACAAGTAAGCCAGAGACAATATACTGGTGAATCAGTAACTCTGTACCTTCTGCAAGCAAATGAAAGTATTTGCAGAAGTAGAATCAAGAAACATACTCCCTGCCAAGCCAAAAGAAGCATTTCAGTGAAGCCTGTGACTGGGACCATTGAACAACCTTTCCCTTACATCCATGCCTTTTTTTCATCTATGTCTGTCCATAAGTGTGTATGGAGGGGCGTTTGATAAGAGGGTTACAGATTTAACCAGTATTATAAATTGGTAGTTCATAATTGTTTACCTTGTAGACTCTATCTATTTGTAATAATTAGTCATCCTTGTTTAGTCCAGTCTCCTTGTCTGTGTTTTTTTAGCATTGGTCTAAGCAAAAGGGAAATTGAGGAATCCTGCAAGCTTTTTAAAATATTTAACTTATATAACTAACTTCAGGAATATTGGGCCTTAATTTCCCTCACACTACCCCAAATAGGCAATAACAGCTAAAACAGCAAGAAGCTTGATACCATACAGGACAAAGCAGTCTACATGATTGCCACCACACTCGCAAACATTCAGTCCCTCCACCATAGATGGCACAGTTGCGCCAGTGTATACCATCTACAAGGTACACTGCAGAAAATTCACTAAGGCTCCTAAGACAGCACCTTCCAAGCACGACCATCCAGAAGGGCAAAGGCAGCAAATATATGGGAACATCACCGCCTGCAAGTTCCTTTTCAAGCCTGTCATCACCTTGACTTGAAACAATGGCCCAGATTTTCTGTTGCCAACACAGTTGTTGTACCAGCAAAGATTGTGCATGGGAACCTGAGGAATCCCAATTGTACTAGACTCTGAAGGAATTACCTTGGAAATTGAAGATTCCCCTGGGCAATTCCTTTACAGTTGGAACCCACCAAGTATCAATGAATTCAGATTGTTCTATAGAAGTAAAGTAAATGATTACACAAGCTATATTAGACCATTGAATACATAGTTACCTTTTGGGTAATTATTCAACTGAATCCATAACTTATCACATACAGGTCTAACCACCCCTTGCCCTAGGCACTTACACCCTATTCACTGATCTGACACGTCCTTCTTTTTCCTAGGAACTGGCACCCCCATCTCAATCTTAACCCATTAACCCCTTCCCACTCACCCTTTACCCTATTCCAGAACAGTGGCCCCCACCTTCTCCCACACTGGACCTGATCTGTGTCCTCTCCATTATTTCAGAGGAACTAGTACCCCCTCCTCCATGCTGGAGTCAATCTGTCTCCAACCCCCACCCATTCCGACTGACCCCAAGTTCAGTGATCCCCCTTTTTTTCCTTCTGCTCAGACATCTGAAGTCTGTGTGCAGCAGTGGCTTCTGGAACAGGAAGCTAATGCTACAATCCATGTTGGTACAATGAATGCTCTTTGTGGAACATCAGAGCAGCTTAGAAGGAACATTTCCCATGAGCCATCCCCTGCTTTTCCACTTCCTCCTACTTCTGTTCTGGATCAGATTTGCTTCCGCTCTCCACCAACCAGGACCTAACCTGTTCCCCTGGCTTTCAGACCCAACCCATCCACTCCCAAGGGACCTTAAATTCGCCTTCTTTTTGCATATCTCCATGTTCCTGCTGGACCTAATCTCTCCCACCCATCCCAACCTACGTTAAACACTCCATTATTTATCTGGTTCTAAGCCACCTTGCAGCGTGGCACCATCCATATCTGGCACCCTATTCACTACCCACTTGGCATCCCACTGACCTGGCAACCCACCAAATTGGCATCCAACTCACTTGACCAACCTCTTAATCCAGCACCTATCCACTTTGCAACCAACCCACCTACTACACAACCGCATAGCATCCTACCCACTATCCACTTGGCCTGCTATTCACCTGGAATCCTACAATTCCACCATTGACCCACCTGATACCCTACCCCGAATCACCTGGCATCCACCTCTCATGATAATTAAGCTCACATTTATTTACATACTCATCATTTGACAGCAGCTGTCAAAGCGATTGTCTGTGATTCTGGATATTTAAATTTCAGGATATGGTAGCTGACTGCTGTAAAACAAGGACTTGTTTTGTCTGCTCCCAACAGTTATGCACTATTAAAGAATGAAACTACAGCTCCGTATTTCTGAAGGAACCCTGATCGGATTCTCTTATCAATAATGCAGAATTCCCTTACTTCATAAAAAGAGTGGAGTGCATGATATTTCTACACCACCGAAAATCTGGCCCGATATTGCCATTCTTTAACTGTCACTGGATGAGGATCAAGGATCCTAACTGTATTGTGGATATAGCTTCACCAATTAGACTGCGGCAGTTCAAGAAAGCAGCTCATCATCACCTACTCAAAAGCAATTGAGGATGAACATTAAGTGAAAGCAATGGTTCTAACAACACTCAAGAAGCTCAACTCTATCTAACAGAAAGCAACCCAATTGATAAATACACCCTACACAGCCTTAAACATTCACTCCCTCCACGATTAGTGCAACATGACTGCACTGTGTACCATTCACAAAATGCGCTGCAACCCACCAACTCTTGCTCAACAGCATCTCCTAGGCATGCAATCTTAACCATCTAGTTGGAAAAGAGCAATACACACATCACAAGCACTATGTTCCCCTATGAGGCACACTTGAAGATATGCTTATTCATGTTTGCTGAGTTGAAATCCTGGAACTCCCTGCCTAACACCATCAAGTACCTTCATCACAAACACATACCAAAGCAGTTTAGGAAGGAATCCTAACACTATTTTTTCAAGGGAAATTATAAATGGATAATAAGGACTGGTCCAATTAGCAATGCCTATACCCTATAAAGACAATAGTAAAAAATATTAAATGGAATTTCAATTAGGAAATCTCCAGAGTTTGGCAATAATAAAAATGAAAAAATTCACAAGGGGATATTACAGTTGAATGAAGTGATATGATTGTATAATTTGTTTTCACCATGGAAAGATAGAGATAGAAGATGCTTATAAGCAAGTTGCAATGTGCTCCAGACAGTGATTGACATACATCATTTCACAGCAACAATGACGTACCATGATGGGTTTCAATTTTAACATTACGGCTGAATTCATTAGGAAATTCAAAGTAAATTGTTTGAAGAGGGAGGGGTAAAGCAGTTTATAAATTACCAATTCCTGTTTCCAAGCTGAAATCCACACTGATCTATGACTTTAGATTTAAATGTCAGATTGAATTGCTGCTTTTACATCTCTCAACTCTAACAATGAAGATCTTGCCACCTGCCAAACCTAAAAAAAACCTGAACATGAAAATGACATCAGCAGAATGAGAACAATGCATTTTAGAAACAACATCACTGTTGCATGAGGCAAAGCAAAAAGAGATACTTTAAGTTCCACTCTGCAACACACATGCTTTTGATTAACAAGTATTTTAACTGCATGGAATATACAAGAGCATATCTTATGAAATAAGGGTTTTCCTACTCCAATTTTCTCATTTTACTATGGTCTAGAACAAACTGAGTCATAGCACTGGTAAACACCAGTATCCTTCATGATGTTTCTCCATGAGCTAGCATCAGTAAATTACAGTGAGGTTCCTGTGGCTAGGTCCAGGTGGGATGCTCTTCGGAGGGTCAGTACTACCTTGCTTTGTGCCTGTGCTGAAAGGAAAGGCAAGGCAATGGCAAGGGTTGGCAGGTCAAGGCTGAGATTCCATGAACATCTAGGTAGGTGCAAGGTGAGTCAGTGCTTGGAAAACAAGTAAGCAACCCTGAGATGTAGCCTTTTCCAATCCATCATTCCAGTCGAAATGCAAAACGTCTCTTTGTAGCAGCATTACAATGAAAGGTCTCAGTGCACTTCAAACTGCAATATTAAAGCCAAGCGCCTGCTCTGACTTTCATGTTAGGAATTGTCAGCATCTAGTTTCTATCTGGCACATGGTAGATTAGGAACCTGCAGATAAATGAAGTGGGATTTGCTGTAACTGAGGGAGATAACAAGCAAAAATCTCTGTTAAAATTTATCTCACCATCCACTGATGATAATCTCCTCTTGACATCTGCTCACTCCACTTTTTTTAATTCACCCAGCCCCATGGGTTGGTCACAAAAAGATTAATTTAAAATGGATAATTTCCCTTATGGATACATTTCAGCCAGACAAAAATAACTTACATTTTAAAAGAAGGTTATTAAACCAGGCTTTCGTGAATTAACAAGAGAGATCTTATTAGTTACTAAATGAGAGAAGAAATAATAATGCAGCACATGCGCACAGGTTAGGGATGAGAATTGCATCCAATGCAAAGTAAAAGTATCTAAGTCATTCTGAAGTGTCAAGAATAGAACAGTAGGCTGATACATTAGACAGTTGTGGCAGTGTTGATATTAGTGATTGAGGAATCAGCTTCCAGATTCTTGACTTTGTAGATTGATTGAAATTCTTCTTTCCTGATTCCTTTTGATGGTGACTGGTTGGCAGAACTCAGTGCGAGTGCCTTTTGCTTTGTCTTACCTGCAGTTCAGCGATGTTTAATAGGTATTTCCAACTGCACAGCAGACTAGTCCATATATTAGCATACTGGCCACTAACACAAAGACTAAAGTTGCAATCCGTTCTTATTGCTTTTTGGTATATTCCTAGAAGTGGAAAACATAAACATCTTTGCAGGAGAAAGCTTCCTGCAGCTGGTATCTTTCTTATTTGAAGTTTTCCTGATTGTGCACAGGTAATACATTCCATGAGAGTATATAGGATTCTGCCAGACAATCACTGAATCCTTTACCTAAAGCAGTACTCTTTTTAAAAGTATGTCAGAATTAAGTTTGGTATGTCCATAAACATTTCATGATTCTGATCTGTCGTCACAGCAAGATTTGAAGCTATTCCCTTCCATTTGGAAAACCTATCTCTCCAGACAGCTTCCAAGAGCATTATCATTCTCGACAGTTAATGGAGTAAAAGGAAAATCATAATATACAAATGGTGTATCTTACAAAAAAGGTCTGCCAAAAGAAATGGAATACCTTTCAAATTGACAGTTTCCCACCGTTCTGAACCAAGTCTGAGTGTTGTAGACTAAATGTTGCCGACTAAAAGTCTGTTGCCTGTTTGTGAAAACTGATTTGACAATATAACTTCAATCTACCACACTCTTCTAAACATTCTACTTGCAATGGCTGTTAAATAAAGCTCTGCAATCTCCTCCATTTTTATATATGTTTAAATTCATTCAATGTCAATGATCACGACCTGGGGATGAAAATAGAGATTTGGAATTCGTTCAGTAAAGCTAAAATGGTGGGATGATACACCCGAGAAATGCCTCATACGTATTTCCCTTGAGCATTTCCACAAAAAGACACATTTTGTCAAAGCTTTTTGTTCTCTATTCATTTGAAAAATTTGGAAGAATACCAATAGAAAGAACAACAAGATTTATACCATATAAGAAGACCGTGCTAATTGATTGGTATATTAACTTTGATTGTTAGATACATTGTCATAAAGATGTAACAGTTAAGTAATGACTGACAGTTAACTGCAAAGCTTTGTTTAAATTTAAACCAGCTATTTGATTTATTAAGGATTGTCCTGAGGAATAAACCAGACAATAGCAGTCATCTATTTTGTTCAGTTGAAACAGGCACAGTATGTACATGTTCTTTCTGTCTGAAAGGAACAGGACTCTTATATATTAAAGTGCATTGCTTCCAGGTATTCTAATCTGCAAGCCCAAGTGACAACCTTATATTTGTTGTCAGCATAATTCTTAGCAGATTTGCAATTTATTTTTCAAATGTTGTTCAGCCTAGAATCTAATGTAATTTTGGATACTGTGCTTAAAATTCTGCAAGCATTTTGCTTGCTAGGCAGTCATTTTTTTGTTTTTTTTTTATCCACTTGTGGGATGTGAGCATCACTGGCTGGCAAGCATTTATTTCCCATTCTTTGTTGTCCTTGAGAAGTTGGTGGGGTGCTATCTTATTCAGCCACTACAGTTAATATGTTGCAGGTAGACACATGATGCCAATGGGGAGAGTGTTTCAGGACAACTGCTTTAGTAAACCATGGCTCCCTCGCTCGACTACTTCCTCCCTGCCTGACAGGGATATACTCATCAAGGACATGCAGTAGCTCTTCCTTGAGTAAGCTCCACATTTCAACTGTGCCCATTCCCTGCAGTTTCCTTACCCATCCTATGCATCCTAAATCTTGCTTAATCGTATCATAATTGCCTTTCCCACAGTGATAACTTTTGTCCTGCAGTATATACCTATTGCTTTCCATCGCTAATGTAAACATAACCAAATTGTGGTCACTATCAACAAAGTGCTCACCTATCTCCAAATCAAACATCTGGCCAGTTTCATTACCAAGTACCAAATCCAATGTGGCTTCGCCCCTTGTTGGCTTGTCTACATACTGTGTTAGCTGAAAATGTGTTGCTGGAAAAGCGCAGCAGGTCAGGCAGCATCCACGGAACAGGAGAATCGACGTTTTGGGCATAAGCCCTTCTTCAGGAATGAGGAAAGTGTGTCCAGCAGGCTAAGATAAAAGGTAGGGAGGAGGGACTTGGGGGAGGGGCGTTGGAAATGCGATAGGTGGAAGGAGGTTAAGGTGAGGGTGATAGGCCGGAGTGGGGTGGGGGCAGAGAGGTCAGGAAGAAGATTGCAGGTTAGGAAGGCGGCGCCGAGTTCGAGGGATTACATACTATGTTAGGAAACCCTCCTGCACACATTGGACAAAAATTGACCCATCTAAAATACTTGAACTATAATATTCCCAGTCAATATTTGGAAAGCTAAAGACCCCATAACAACTATGCTATTACTCTGCCTTCTATCCAGAATTACCTTTGCTATCCTTTTCTCTACATCTCTGGAACCATTTGGAGCCCTACAGAAAACTCTCAAGAGGGTGACCTCTCCTTTCCTGTTTCTAACCTCAGCCCATATTACCTCAGTAGTTGATGGTAAGGTTTTTGGAAGTCAGGAGATGAGTTAGTTGTTACAGTATTCCTAGCTTCTGACCTGGTCTTGTTGCTATTGTATTTACATGGTGAGTTCAGTTGAGTTTCTGTCAATAGTAACTCCAAGAATGTTGATAGTGGGGGATTTGGTGATGGTAACACCATTGAGTATCAAGGGGCATGGTTAGATTGTCTCTTGTTGGAGATGGTCATTGCCTGGCATTTGTGCGGCACGGATGTTATTTCCTACTTGTCAACCCAAACCTGGATATTATCCGACCTTGTTGCATTTGAACATGGACTGCTTCATTATCTGAGGAATCGTAATGGTGCTGAACATCATGCAATATTGGTGAATATCTCTATGTCTGACCTTACGATGGAGAGAAGGTCATTGATGAAGCAGCTGAAGATGGTTGTGCTAAGGGCACGACCCTGTGGAATCCTGTAGTGATGTTCTGGAGCTGAGATATTTGACCTCTAACAAACACAATCATTTTCCCATGTGCCAGGAATTACTCCAACCAGCACAGAGTTTGCCCAATCCCTGTTGATTTCAGTTTTGCTTGGGCTTCTTGAAGCCACACTCAGTAAAATATGGCTTTGATATTAAGGGCTGTCACTCTCACCTCACTTTGGGAATTCAACTCTTTTGTCCATGCTTGAATCAAGCCTATGTTGAGGTAAGGAGTTCTGCCTGGCAGAACTCAAACCGGGCATCAGTGAGCAAGTGATTCCTGGGCAGGTGCTGCTTGATCACATTGTTGAGATGCTTGAGCGTAGATTGATGAGGTGGTAATTAGTCAGGTTGGATTTACCCTGCTTTTTGTGTACAGGACATTGCTGGTCAATTTTCTACATTGTCGGGAAATTGTAATTGTAGTGTTGTAACAGTAGTGGAACAGCTTGGGTAGGGGAGCAGTAAGTTCTGAAGCACAAATCTTCAGTCCTATTGCCAGATGTTGATGAACATCCTATTAGTCATGAATACGATTCATGTTTCTACTGCATGGTAGCAGCATGAAACAGTTATCTTCATAACTGTTCATATTTTGATATATTCCATCCTTTAAGAATGTCCTGACATTGGCTGAACATTTTCACAATCAAAAGTGGTGTCCATAAACCCATGAATTTGTACAATATGCAAAGATCTAATCTGCTGTTGTCTTGCAGGGTGGCTTTGACATGTCCTATTTCAGTCTCAAACTTGCATGGTAGGAAAATGGTTCAGGCCTGATCCATGAGGTTGCCAATAAGGCCAATTTTATGGTGCTGAACTTGTAGGAAACCCAAACTGTACATCTGCCAATGAAGGTTGGCTTGTGGTAGACAGTACTGACAGATTTTCAACAAGTACATCAAGGAAAAGGAGTTCAATTAACTGCTCCATTTCTTTTCTGCAATACTCAAGCACCTTACACTGGGCGTGGTAAAATATTTCCTCTTGTTCTCTAATTGGGTCCCCACCACATACTAAGTGACAGACTAATCTTCCTAATTTCAGCAAAGGAAGCTATTGCTTGGTTCCAGGGATTTGATTTCATTAACTACATTTATAAGTAAAATCTGTGGGGATCTATAGAACTGACTTGGATAGTAAAACACAGGGAGAGCAAGCCAAATCAACTCAGGCTTTCCAACTCTGGACTCACGATAGTGTAATTAAAATATTTGATGGTACCCTACAAATGTTCAATTATTCTAAACTAGGCTTTACAAATAACCAACCTTGGGCACCAAGTCCATAGCTTAAGCCAAAGAATGGGGATAAATGAGTGCTTTTTTGGTTGGTAATCAGTGACTTGAGGAATGCTTCACTTAAACTATGGGTGTAAGTTTGCTCGCTGATCTGGAAGGTTCAAATTCAGACATTTTATCACCACATTAGGTAATATCTTCAGTGAAGCACTGGGGTTAGTGACCCACTTTCTATTTATATATTTAGATTTCCTTGAGTTGGTGATGTCATTTCCTGCAGTGATGTCATTTCCTGTGTTTATGTCATTTTCTGTTCTTTTTCTCAGATGGTGGTAAATGGGGTTCAAGTCGATGTGATTGTTGATAGAGTTCTGGTTGGAATGCTGTGCTTTTAGTAATTCTCGTGCATTTCTCTGTTTGGCTTGTCTTAGGATATGTTGTCCCAGTTGAAGTGGTGTCCTCCGTCATCTGTATGTAAGGATACTAGTGAGAGGGGGTCATGGTTATTTTTTAGGCAAAAGTGAGGCTCCCTGCCTCTATTCCTGATGAAGGGCTTTTGCCCAAAACATCAATTTTCCTGCTCCTCAGATGCTGCCCGACCTGCTGTGCTTTTCCAGTACCATTCTAATCTAAACCATGGTTATTTTTTGGCTAGTTGATGTTATTGTATCCTGGAGGCTAGTTTTCTGCCTGTTTGTCCAATATAGTATTTGTTACAGTCCTTGCAAGGTATTTTGTAAATTACATTAGTTTTATTTGTTGTCTATATAGGGTCTTTTAAGTTCATTAGCTGCTGTTTTAGTGTGTTGTTGTGGGCTACCATGATGCCAAGAGTTTTGAGTAGTCTGGCAGTCATTTCCGAGATGTCTTTGATGCAAGGGAGAGTGCTAGGGTTTCTAGATGCATTTTGTCTACTTATTTGGGTTTGTTGCTGATAAATCAGCTGTTCACTCTCGTGCGACATCTAGAAGTAGCAGTTTGTTGTTGTCTTCCTCCTCTTTAGGCCATCAGTAATATCCTTACTGGCATAAAATTCATTAGTATCCTTACATACAGATGAGGAAGGACACTGCTTTAACTGGGACAACATATCCTAGGACCAGCCAAATAGATACACATGAGAATTCCTAGAAGCATGGCAACCCAACTAGAACTCTATCAACAAACACATCAACATGGACCCCAGTTACCATCCTCTGAGAAAAAGAACAGGAAATGATATCACCACAGGAAATGACATCACCAACTCAAGGAAACCTAAACACATAAATAGAAAGTGGGTCACTAACCCTAGTGCTTCACCGGAGGCTTACTGATGACGTTACCTACTGTGGCGACGAAACGTCTGAAAATGAACCTTCCAGATCTAGTGACCAAACTTACATCCAGAACCTCAATCTGAGCTACAAATCTTCTCAAAGCTCACTATCACTTAAACTATCTATGTCCATTTGCAAAGTTTCACAATCCTCTGCACCACTCTACCACTCTACCACTCATCTCAGCATCATCTATAAACCTTGACACCTACACATGGTCCTCAACTACAAATCATGTATGTAAATTGCGAATAATTGTGGTCCCAACACTGATCCCTGAGGCACACCACTAGTCATTGATTGTCAACTAAAAAAGCACTCATTTACCTCCAATCTTTGCTTCCTATCAGTTAACTAATCTTAGGTTCTTACATTCTTAGCCATAACATAACTTAGAAGAGCATAGGTCAGCTACGAGGCAATCTAATTAATATCTATGATCTAAGCTCAATCTTCTTTGAATAAAACTCCCACTCAAGCACTGATAGACAAATAGCCAGACATGGTTAAGGGATAATTCTTTTAAAAATAAGAGTTGCAAATTGCCAGTTCAATAACCATTTCAACTAATACAAGGCCTTCATGAAATCTGATGCATTGTATTACAGGTAGTTTGGATTGTATTTTGTTGAACTCTGAACTCACCAATCAATGCAAATAGATTCTGCAGACCTCTGAAGACTTTGCCTTATTTCTCATAGATCAGAGTTCCAGTACCTTCCTTAGGATTTTCAACAAGATAAGGTCATTGAGTATAGAAGTTAGGAAGTTATGTTACAGTTATACAGGATGTTAGCGAGTCTGCACTTGGAGTATTGTGTTTAGTTTTGATTACCTTGTTATAGGAAGGATGTTATTAAACTGGAAAGAGTACAGAAGAAATTTACAAGGATGTTGCCTGGATTCAAAGGTCTGAGTTATAGAGAGAGGTTAGACAAGCTAGGACCTCTTATCTTTAGAGTTTAGGAGACTCAGGGAGACTTATAGAGGTGTATAAGATCATGAGAGGCATGGATAGGGTGAATGCAGTCGGTCTTTTTCCCAGGGTCAGGGAATCAAGGATGAGACGGCATCAGTTTAAGGTTAGAATGGAAGGGATAAAAGGGAAACTGAGGGACAACCTTTTTACTCAGAGGGTGTTATGCATATGGAATGAGCTGCTGGTGGAAGTGGTTGAAGTGGATACATTAACAACATTTAAAAGGACTTTGGATAAATACATGGATAGGAAAGGTTTAGAAGGATATGGACCAAGTGCAGGGAAATGGGGTTAGCATGGATGGACATTTTGGTCGGCATGGACCAGTTTGGGCCAAAGGGCCTGTCTCTATGCTGTGGGACTCTATGACTCGATGACTCTAATAACTGGAGAATAACTAGAGAGCAAAACCAAAAATCCAATCCAGCAGCTTCCAAAGCAAAAATGAGGAAAGTAAAAGAAAAGTAAAAATGGTCTCAGCTGTAGTAACAACTCCTAAGTGGGATTGGTGATTTAGAATAAACCCCAAAAATGGTCTTTATCTATTTAATTTCCTTTGATTGCCTGTTTTATCAATCCATGCTCAAATTCATATGTAGCCCCCAACACTTTACAATCATGAGGATGTTTACTCCTCTGTCGATTTAAATATTGTTTTCGTCATGTGGTAATCTATTCAGGTTTGGCTTTAACTTCATTTATTATTGCTGTCATGACTACTACTGTAAAATCTTCCTTTTGCAGAAATAGAAGGTCTTTCATGTGTAATTGATCATTTTCTGATACGGTCACTTTCATAGTCACTATTACATCTATCAACACCAGGAATACAAATGTGAGGCATCAATGAACTTAGAGCATTATCATATTTCATATTCATTGTTAACATTGCTTTCTTTGCTGTTGAATAATACAAATACTAGCTTGGAATTGTTGCTTTAAATACTGAGGTTGAGACTGTTTCATGTAAGACTGCATCACACCAGTGGTGCAGATTGGATGGTAAACCCAGGAATAAAAAACTACTGACAGAAATGCTGAATTTACTTCTCCATTTCACAAACAATCTCAGACTCCCCAGTCCCAGCATATTTCCCAGTTAATACTGCTAACAGCAAATCTCTGCCTAACTATTGAATAATAAACTATTTAAGTTATTGGAAAACCTCATCAACTGTCATCATGCATTTTTAGCTTCTCTACAGGAGGGAATCTGGCTATTAGAATCTTCATTTCTGTGTTTTCTCAGGGAATCTGATCTCTATGGGTTGCTGTTGTGGTTCTGTTTGCCGAGCTGGGAATTTGTCTTGCAAACGTTTCATCCCCTGTCTAGGTGACATCCTCAGTGCTTGGGAGGCTCCCAAGCACTGAGGATGTCACCTAGACAGGGGACGAAACGTTTGCAAGACAAATTCCCAGCTCAGCGAACTGAACCACAACAATAAGCACCCGAGCTACAAATCTTCTCCCAAACTCTATGGGTTGCATTCAATGCAGCTGCATTGCTATAAGCTTATTTGCATAATGTGAAAACCTAGAAAGCAAATATGGCAACCAACTTCCAAAATCTGAGACACACACATTTTATCACTGTTAACCATATTGTCTAATGACTCAGATTAATGAATCAAGAATTGAATATCCAACTTTGCAGATGGCAACAAATGAAGAGGCTTTCCAAGTTGTAGAGAAGGGAGCACAAAGTTGGAAGGGACCAAGATATACTGAGTAGCTGGGCACAGTTATGGTAAATGGAGGTTGATGTGAGGTAATCCACTGTGGGACCAAGAGAGACAAACAAAACATTTCCTGTTTGTTGAAAGATGAAGAAGTTTGACAGAAGAAAGGGATTTAGGTGTTCAAGTGCACAATTACTAAATACTGATGTATAAGTACATTCATTTTTTCACCCAGAGAGTGATGAGTCTGTAGAATTCCCTGCCATAGAAAGTGGTTGATGCCAAAACATTTATGTTTTCAAGGAGAAGTTAGACATAAGACGAAGGATAAAGAGATCTAAGGGCTTGGGACAAAAGTAGGAACATGATACTGAATTGGATGATGAGTCACAACCACACAGAATGGTGGAGCAGGCTTTAAGGGGCAAATGGCCTGCTCCTACATTATGTGTTTTCATGTTCAGGTCATTTGTAACCATCATTATCACTTCCCAGAGATGTGTGCCCCGCTACAGTGGCATCTGCCATGATTCCTACATGCTAGAGCACTCTCGTGAACTGGTATGCTGAAGTTCAATAACCTTTACAAGTCTGATGTCTGGGCACAAGTACTAGTCACTGTAACCATGGTTTATGCACAAGTGTGCAATCCCTTGACTGATGCACAGCAGCAGACTTTTAATGCCTCTCTAAACAGGGCAGTGGTGGAGTAGAAAACAGGACTGCACGATGCAGTTTCAATGCTTGGAATGCTCTGGGGATAGCCTTCCAGAATAATTCAGACATAATGAACCTTATCATTGTAGAGTGTTGTGCACTGCATAATTGGAACAGGCAATGAGGCGGTGTCCTGGATTCTGAGGATCTGAGGGAATGACAGCAATCTTCTGAGGAGGAGGTTGAGGATTTTGAAGAAGAGAAAGCTTTCTTTGTCTGTGATAAAGATCAGCTGTGTCAGGCACTACTTGCCAGACAGAACCTTATTCACAATCACTCCCAACAGATGACAGCTGAGTACATCAGACCGTCATGCACTGTAAAGCACACATTGGTCATGATGCTGAAATTGGGTTTGCATTGTTGGTATGAATTTCATCCTTAGTTGGTTTTATTTGTGTTTGCTTTTGCTGTCTTTAAACAAAAGCGCATCTTGTTTTGTCTGAATGTTTGTCTGCATATAATATTTACACAAGCTGAAAATCTAAAGTGGACACTAGGGAGTTCAAACTCAGAGGTTGTCCAGATAGCTACAAATGGTAAAATATCGGTGTGCGATGGTTAAACAGGGCCTGGAATAATGGAATGAGGTTGTATGTGTAAGTAAGTGTCAGTCATGCTGGCTAACTGCTATGGGCAAAGCAGCTTTCTGGCTGCTGTGCCATTGTGTTGCTGGTGAGGGCAATACTGGATTATCTATTCTTATCTGGGCTCATTGTGGCCTTTCACAGATTGCGTGGATGCAAGGCATGCTGGTCTTTTGGCAGATATTAGCCATGTGGCAGGGAACTCCACTTCTAATCTTTGGTTACATTTTCTCTCCTTTGTGTTTTGCAGGTACCAGCAGAATGTCCATTGATTAGAGAAATGGCCTGAGTTTAAGAAGCCATCTCTGATGAAGCAAGTATCAAGGCTACAGAAGAAACATCAACAAGGCTGCCTCCAGTGCCAGCTGCCAACTGATATATCGATATTGAGATATTGAAAGTGTCTATGTGAAATACTGCAGAGGTCAAGGAAGAAGTACCGCAGGGTGCTGACACTGGGAGAACAGGCACCTGCTCAACCCCAAGCAAGAGAACCCTGTGATGTTAGCAATCAGGGACTTAATCCCCATGCACAGGGAGAAACAGCAGCTGCAGTCAGGTTATGTGGAGGACAATGGCCTTTCCAGCCTTGAGGTTGCAAGAGTGCAGCAACATTATGGTACACAGCTGCCCTAAGCATTCAATTACTTGCTGCCTCCATTCCATTAAACCTGCAGCTGTCCACTGTCTCCCCTATTCACATCTTACACATATTAATAAAAGCATGTCAACTAATGAGTTCAAAGCCTGACTTCCTCTCTAAGGATTGTGTGACATATAGAAGTTAACTCTTAAGGATTGGAATCTGAGTTAAGTTTAATGCAATCAAATAGGTTGATGGAGGACAGCTTTATTCTGTCAAATTCAGGCATCAAATTCTTCCCTAGACAAAGAGATTAAATTTCCAAATGACTATTTGTCAAGGGGTTAGAGTGAAAAGGTTATACATTTATCTGAAATATTTCCATTGAAATCCCTTGTGAGGTTCTTTAAGGAGGATTAAGGCCAGGGTATCAAACATTGAGAATACACACTGTGAGATCTATTGGGAAATTAAATGGTTATATTTATTTTTCTCCCTTAGAACAGTGCCTAACCATAAAGGATTGTAACTGAGAACTCAAGGTTGTAGCTATCAGACTGAAAAGACAGATAATATCCAGCTGTCAGACAAGCTGTTTCCGTTAGAGGAGTTGAGCTGTTCTTGGCTTCACCAGGAATCAATCATTTGTAGTTATCTATTTAACACTCTCCATCCTATTATTTTGAATGGTATAATTGGAATGTTAGTTCAGCCTGTGGATAAAATAGATAGATACCAGGATTCCTGTCAAGAGATAGCTCCTGGGTAATCATATATGTTCTACATTAAACTTTAAAATTTTAGAGTCAATATTTCTTCAAGGCATTCAGCACAAAATAGTAAACAATATTATAGAACAGCAGAATATTAGGATTGCATATGTCTAGATTTGGGTTTTGGTGAATTTTGTGTTTGCTATTGAGAAAAGCTGTGATTCTTGGGGAATGGGACTTTTTTGTCCACTGATACTCATTACCAGCATCAAAAACTCTTACGTGAACAGGCAAAGCCTAGGTGTACACTTAAATCTTCCCTTTATTTTGCTTGAAACATAAACTCCACATTATGCCTCTGATGAGTCAATAGGACTTTTAACAATTCTCAGCCACACCACAATAATAGTTTGAGATATGATAGACACCTCTTCATTGACACCTACCAGGTGAGATAATTCACTTGCACACCGGGATGCTTGAGAAGTTATAGCCCTGCCCCATTTTGCTTCCTTGCCTGTGATTTGACATCCATTAAAACAAATGATCAGAAAACAATTGTGCTCAACTGTGCAGTTTCCAAAGGAAAACTCTCAATATATATTAGGAATACCAAATTAGGAGCTTTGTCAAAATAACAAAAGCCTGTATTTATTTAGCTTTTTTAAGGTAGTAAAACTGCAATTTGTGAGCATTGAACTTTACTTCCTTCAGCCTGTTTCATTATTTGCTTAGATTATCTGAACTTAATCCCATCTACCCAACTTTTTAAAATATATTTGCTTTTGGCACTGATCACTATCAGAGCCAGCATTTATTGCCCATTTCTAATTGCCCTTGAGAAGATGGTGGTGAGCTGCCTAATTGAACCATTGAGGTCCATTTGATATAGATGAACCCATAAAGCGTTTAACAGACCTATTCCAGGTCTTTGATCCTGTGATTGTGACAGAACAGCAATATTGTTCCAAGTCAGGATGATGTGGGGTTTGGAAGGGAATCTGTTGGTGATATTTCCTGATGAAGGACTTATGCCTGAAATGTCGATTCTTCTGTTCCTCGGATGCTGCCTGGCCTTTCCAGCACTACACTCTTGACTCAAGTGTCCATTGCCCATGTTCTTCTGACAGAGATTTGAAAGATATTGTTGAAGGAATTTTCACAAGTTACCTTAGCTCCATAACTTTTATTATCTTTTCTGAGTAAAAGACAATAGCTGACTCTGAACCAAAGAAAGATTGGTGATTTTGACCGGTGATCAAAACTTGGTCAGCTCCAAGCTTTAGAGATCTTAAAGAAGGAAAACAAAAGAGAGAGAGACTTGGGGAGAAATGTCCAGAGCTTAAGATATGAACAGCTACATCCTCCAAACAGTCTGTATTGCTCCAAAGTCCTATTTCTGCACCTGTAAGTTAATGGAGAGAGGCCTAAATTTATCGCAAACTACAGTTGTGTAATACTGCTAAGATAAATTCAGTGGCATTTAGGCTTATATTTTGAAGCTATGAGATCAGTTGTCATTGTAATAAATGGCAGGCTTGATGGTAATGATTCAGTGTATGACATTTAAATTATAGCTGACATTTCTGATGAAATGCTTTTTCTCTGCATATAGCACTGGTATATCAATTCAAGTATTTTAGTGTTTGCAATCTGCTTTTAAATTTTCTGACATTTCAATTAAAGGTTACCTAAGTTGTAAGTGGGTTTAACCTTTTATACATTTTACAATAATCCATTTAAAGACTTTCCTGAATATTCATGCTGCACCTTTTTAACCTGGTCAACAATTCAAAAACCTATTTAGAAATTGCAGAGCTTGAGGCATTTGTTTCATTCCCAAAGGAAATGCTGTACAGGTAGCAAAATTGCATTCACAAATGAGGCTCTTGTGTAATGTAATATGTCAATTATATGGTTGTGCAGCCAGAGAATATTTGCTCTATATCGGTGATCATTTTGCTTACAGTGGAGATAGGGTATCAGGTGCAAGAATTATGCCCAAATACCATAATGTGTGTTAAAGCTCTGGCTTAAAATTGAAGGAACTAGTGAATTAGAGCATTAGTGAGTGACCCAGTGATGGAATCTGAACAAAGAACTGAAAGATGAAACTGAACTTTTATTAGGAGCACACACAGACCTTTCTGATAGTAAGTTTGTGGGATAAATTGTTAGCACGAGCATACCAGGGCCAGGAAGAGAAATCATGGGCCTTGCCATTTCTCTTGCTTCTAGGCTCCAGGTCTACTGCTATTCCCTCACATCCTTTGGGTGGATAGATTTGGGACCCACAGCTGCAGCAGGGTTGAAATGTTTTGTAGGCATAGGAAAGTATCTTGGCTTTAGCACTCTGTTCCTCTGTTTATAAAGCCCACTGATGGCTCAGGTTTCAGTAAGATGTACTTTTTAACCACGGTTTTGTCAGATAATTACACATAACTTGAATATTCACAATATGCAAACAGGTGTTCACCTTTGAATCTGGCCTAATTCAATATCTGTGCAGTAGCATTCAAACAATTCTAACTTCATTAACAAAAGGTTACACTTCACATTGATAAGCCAGCATCTTCTGGGATCCAAGGTTCTGGCACAATATTTAATAGTCACCTGAGCATTCAAACCAAGAGCTCCACAACAGTCTATGATTGTCTCTTCCATACCCACATCCTCGGGGATGTCTGCAAAATGTTGTAAGCAAAATGCTGAAAAATTCCTCTTGCCTCACAGACACCTAATTGAACGCTCTGTTCCATGCTTCCCTGAGGTCTTCTTTACCTCAATTGAGCAGAAGAGGCTCCCTCACTGTATTTGGACTGAGATCACAAATGATGTCAGTCCCTCAGGCAGACATAAAAGGGAGATCCAGTGCTGGATGTAGATAAGAAATTTTCTGCATTCCAAAAGGATAAGTTCCATCAACTTCTCATTGCAAATTTGTACTTATAGTGATTTTGTCTCGTCCAACTTGGCCACCATACAGCCATGTCACATAGGCATGCAAACTTCACCACTGAAGGGCTATCACACTCAATCCCTTTTTTATGGCAAGTCAAGCTGGCACATATTAAAAAAAAACTGAGGACCTAGCCTTGCAGAAGATTGCTGCATCCTCACCTCTTTTGAGGAAGATGCTGTCCAGCTAACAGACAAGGAACAAGATCAGATAAAATAATCAGAATGTCAGAAACCAGTAAAGAATATTATTATCTCATCTTTTTAGATGTGGAACCACGCTCGCATATTCCTCGATATAAGAGTTTGTGAATCTTATGCAAATAATTCTCTCTCTTCTGGCAAGTGCAATCAGTGAACACATAAGAGATTGTCCAGCACTAGTACATCTGATTATGAAGCTGTTTAACCTTAGATTGCACCAGCAATGTGCTTACCTGCAACCTCTAGAGTGCAGAAACTCCCATGGCAATGAATAACGTAACGAGACTCGGGATACAATCTGGTGAGAACATCACTGTCATGTGTCAAGAGTAAAAGAAAAAGAAATGCTTAAGGTCTCTGACACTGAGGACTGTTGTGCAGCTGGGACTTGCTGTGTACCATGCAACACACAGTCATAAATGACATGCTCAACCTGCAGCAACAGACAGGAGAGCTTCAAGTAGGGATGTATGAGGCCCTCAGTAGACTGCAGTGATATATGGAGGAATCTGCCCATTTTTTAATACTGTAGTTGTTCCAGCATGAAAGCACTTGGCTACGTCCATGGAAAAGGTGGACACTACAATTGAGACTTAAGTCCAGCAGAACATTCAGTGGTTGCCAGACAAGTGCA